>NC_067137.1:15395082-15995082 GCF_903995435.1 Acomys russatus | reverse complement strand
GAAAAAATGTTTCAATCGATAAACATTTTTTGATTAATTAACCATAAATCTTTAGTTTTGTATTAAATGTATACAAAACAGGAGTAAATTGTAGATTAACAAACACTCGGGGAGGGGGGGATAAAATATAATAATGTACCAGAAGAAATTGTAGATAAATACTTCATGTATGTTTGGCTTTAATTGTATTCTAAGTAAGACACTACATACAATAGACTCTATGGAACTCTTTCTATATGACACAGAAGAAGAGCATTAATGGATTTGAGCATATAAAATTACAAGCGGTAACATCAACAAAGCAAGAATATGTCTGCATGGAAATAATAGGCAGGGGGGTAATTCTCTTAAAATAGTGGGGGTTTTTTGTATTGGTTTTGGTTTTGGTTTTGGTTTTGGTTTTTCGAGACAGGGTTTCTCTGTGTAGCCTTGTATGTCCTGCACTCACATTGTAGAACAGGCTGGCCTCGACTCACAGGGATCCACCTGCCTCTGCCTCCTGAGTGCTGGGATTAAAGGCATGCGCCATCGCCGCTCGGCAAAATAGTCATTTCATAAAGATAAGAATATGACATTTCATCAAATAAAGAAATGAACAAAGTAACTCTAGAGAGACAGAATATAACCAGTAAGTATGTGAAGATGTACACATTGACAAGGGATGAGCTTGGTAAAGGCTGCTTACAAGAGCATGGATTAGGGATTACTTACAGGTGTGTAAGCAACTTCTCAGAGCTGCCTCACTGATGGAACCATCTCTCCCTTTCCTAGCGACTATTGGCCTACAGATCCTTGGTAAGGTCAGTTGGGGAATTGTTTTTCTATGAGGAAACTTCCCTCTGGATGTTTTTTTGTTTTGCACTACATACAATATAAATTTCTCTTTGTGGACTCCCTCCTGAACAACAGTTAATATTCTATAATAAATCCCTTTCTGATTAAACCAGCTATGTTTAATACTGGTTTAAGTGACAGGATTTTACTCAGTCGTGTATAATCTATGAGAAAAAAAATAGTGCATTCTCTCTCATTTCAAATATGACAATATATAAAATTTTAGATCTTTACAGTAAAGTTATTAAACAAATGGCAAAGAAACCTATTAAGTGTCTGTGCAGGTAACATGGGAATGCCAGGAGAAGGGGGACTTTTTCTCCATAAAAACCAGAGTCCAAGTCAGTTGGGAACATTCAAATCGCTGAAAGGTGCAGTTGTATCTGTCACTCCTCCAGGACACACTGCTTTCTATCAATTTAATAAAAATATCAATTTTGTTTAAGTAACTTTAAGTTAAATTTCCTAATACTCTCAAAACTAAAAATTATATTTCATAATTACAAATTTTTAGGCAGTACCCATAGCCAAAGTCTTAGAAAGTTGGGTCAATGCAATACATCAATGTGATATTGATCAAAATATATTTCTTTAGGTTATTCTTGACATCTTATGGACATTCAAAGCTGATTTTACAGTAACTGTCACAGGTTTATTTAAAACATGACACATCTGTGCTGGAACAAAACGATCTTCAAGAAATAAATTCTGCTTGTTATATTTCATTCCCTGTATCAATACTTTGCTATTAAGTATTTGTTTATATTTTCTGATGTCATGTTTTTGTCTGTATACCTGCAAAGTTAAAGCTCCAGGGATTTATTACATTCAAAATGTACTAAGAGATAGGGCTCCTTCTGTCTTAGTTGGGTTTTATTGATGTAAAGACACACTATGACCAGGGCAACTCTTATAAAGGAAAGCATTTCACTGTGTCTGGATTGGTTTCAGATGTTTAGTTCATTCTTACCAGGTAGACATGGGCTGGAGGAGCTGAGAGTTCAACATCTTGATCCGAAAGCAACCAGGAGGAGATTGGATTTGTTTTACACTGGGTGCACCTTGAGCATTGGAGACCTCAAAGCTCTGACTCCACAGTGACTCACTTACTCTAACAAGGCTGCACTTCCTCCAATAAGGCAACACCTCCTAATAGTGCCACTCCCTATGGCCAAGACAAATACAGGGGATGGAGAAATAGAAGGATCCAGAGGGTCCTAGATACCTACAAGAAGAGCATGATGACTGGAGGATCTGCTCAAACTATGGCACTAACCAAGGACAATATATGCAGTAAGCATAAAACCCCTACTCAGATATAGCCAATGGAAAGGATATTCTCCACAGTTGAGTGGAGAGTGGGGACTGACTCTGACATGAACTCTGGTGCCCCATTTTTGACCATGTCCCCTTGATGGGAAGGTCTGGTGGCACTCAGAGGAAGGATAGCAGGCTACCAAGAAGAGACTTGATACCCTATGAGCATATACAGGGGGAGGAGGTCCCCCTCAGGAACAGTCATAGAGGAAGGGAGTAAGGGGAAAATGGAAGGGAGGGAGGAATGGGAGGATATAAGGGATGGGATAAGAACTGAGATGTAATATGAACAAATTAATAAAATATATTTTTATATTTTTTTTTAAAATTGTCTTTCAAAGTTAGGCTTAACTTTACAATGTGCCAGTATTAGAACCCTGTCTTGGAAGACTGGGAGCCCATTTGAAGCAAAATGCATGTACTGGGTAAAGCAGACACTACTGATGTACCACAGTAGATTCATGTAGCCTTCAGCCTGTGGAACTTTGCTTTGTAGTTGATGGGAACTGTGATCAGGAAAACTGTTCTACCAAAGCTGTGGGTGCCCAACATGTAGGATAGGGAAAATCATTTTTGGAAACACTAATAATGCATGAAAGTTTATTATTTTTTTTAGAAATGAAGTATTAATATGAGGCAAAGGGATAAATCCACATTTCTCCATATTGGAATGTTCACGTTTTGACATTAGCATTGGGTACAGTGTAGAGTGACTGATGGCACACTTACTAACATGTGCCTAAGGGAGCTCAGGCAGTTGAGTAGAAAAGTAAAGATGCATTTCTTCCCCATAATCATAACCATTCCCATGCATGGAGTGCTTTCCACATGAACATCATCATGCCTATGACGAAATGGGATAAGTGGGCACAAAAATGAGACTTTCAGGACTAAGAAAGAAGACTTGTTTTACTAAAGATACCAATGCCTTTTCATTGAAGAAGGTGGCGAGAGAAACACATGTAAAAGAGTTCCTGGAAAATCATCGGTACACTTGGTAGAGAATATTTGCTCCACAGGATACATTGGTAATCCTGGGAATGGAAGTCAGGTGCAGGGTAACGCTGTAAAAATGAGCTTGATAGGTAGTTTAACTCTTTCTACATTACCTGATGTAACTGTGTCTCTACCTTCTTCACCCCCAACCTGCAGCATCTGCAGCACTGGATTTCTGTCTCTTTGTGTCAATAAAAGGAAAGTATGTGAAACAAACTATTTCATAAATGAAACAAGATTGTATCGGTGAATATGTGTAATGTCCATATCTGGCAACAGACTTGCTGGTGTTAGAGCCCCTATTTTAATAAATTCTGTTTAAGTCAATCATTTATCCAACCAATGGTGCTGAGAGAATCAGCATTATTATTTTAGTTCTTCTTTTCCCTATACAAATGTTGGCAAATACACCAAACTCTGTGAGGATTGGTTTAAGCATCTTATATATAAACTAAACTTAACAATTGGTTAGAAGAAAGGACAGATGAGACGGATTTTAGTGGGACCCTCTTGTGTGACGCTTTCCCATCTTTTACATTGCTATTCATTGTGCTAATTTAACCTCCCTTGGTTGTTACCGTGGCATTTCAAGAGTATGTCTGGACCTTAAAAATCCTAGTAGGGCTGGACTGTGGTGGCGCATGCCTTTAATCCCATCACCTGGGAGGCAGAGGCAGGCAGATCTCTGTGAGTTCAAGGCTAGCCTGGTCTACAAAGAGAGTCCAGGACATCCAGGCTCTGTCACACAGAGAAACCCTGTCTCAAAAACAAAAATCCTAGTAAGGGGTCTTAAAAACAGTCACAGTGCCTATAATCTAATGTATCTGCGGATTTGAGGTAACATTGTGGAAAATAGTAGGATACTTTCAAAAGTTTTTCCAGTGGCTGAATAATGATATTCTTTCAAGCACTTGGCCTAAACAAAAACATTGTTCTCATCCTATCATGAAAGGCATTGTCTGTAGTTTTCCCCTTACTGCCATTCACTCCACCAGATGCAACTCAACTGTACCAAACATTCCCTGTTCTCTAGAACTTTATCTTCTTTATGCTTCTGAACTCTGAAAGCATAATGATTTTGCTTCTTAATATTAAATTAAAATAACAAACCCATTTTGTTTATCAGATGGAGGACCCTTGGAGACTCCCACTGAAGTCCCAGTTTGAGGTATTAAGCCTCGGTTCACTGGTATAGCAAAGACAGTAGTCATGCCCTGAGCAAAATAAATCACATTTTTCTTAAATATGAGCTACAATTCATATACTATAGGTTTATTATATTAAATTATATACTTTTCTTATTTTGTCATATTCACAAAATTATACAGTCAGCACCACTGGGTTTCAAAACATTTTTATCTCCTCCCCCACCAAAGAATAAAGGACTAATATTGGAAATCAATTCCTATCCATCATCTTTTATCTCCAAGCCTCTAGCAATTGCTAATCGTTGTGGATATGGATTTTCTATTATAGGTAGTTCATATTAAAAGGCTGGCACCATGTGTGGCTTCTTGTGTCCAGCTTCTTTTACTTAGTATTTTCTTTTTTTTTTTTTTTTTTTTTTTTTTTTTTTTGTTTCAAATATTTTATTACAAATATTTTTCTCCTTCAGTAAATAAAAAAATAATAAATACAAAGGGTATGGGATGAATCTTTAAACAAAGTTCCTAAACTTTTTGTGTTGTAATATTTGTTTAAAACTATAATGTTTCCAACTCTAAGCATTGTATATATAAGAAAATGAATAGCAAATTTAAATCTGGGGTAAATAGGAGCATTTTCTTCATGTTGCATTCCAGTGTATATTCTGTGTGGACTATGGTCCATAGCAAACATTGATTATTTTCATACTAATTGTCTTAAGACATGATATAATAATAAAGCTATTAAAATATGCCTTTAGGGAATCCAAGGGAGTAGCCAAGTGACTTATAAAGGTGTGTTGTTGATGTTTCTATTACATTAGGTTTCAAATGAATCCACCTTATAGTTTATTAAAAGGAACATTTTTCTGTGGCTTATATTTGCATAGTTATGATAAAACATAATTATAGTTTCCAAAAGAGATTTGCATTCTAATGAGTAAGGGGGAAATACCTCCTCAAGTTGACCTGCTGCAAAGTCTTCCTACTCATAATTGAAGAAATACCCTTTTCGACGAATGTGAAGATTCTCAACTGTTTTAGGGTACAAGATTTAAATTTTCATTAGTAACATGTTAAAATATCATTTCTAAAACAGTTTTAAATTGTTATAGATAATGAGGAAATTGTTACTTAGTATTTTCAAAGGCCACTTACGTTGCAACATTATTGATACTTCACTTATTTCAATAAGAAAAATATTCAACACACTTCATGTATATATTTGTTCATCACTTTGGTTTAATTTTACCATCTTGATGCTACACAGATATCTTAGTGGTTAAGAATACATACTGCTTTTGGAAAGAACCCAGGTGTGTTTTCCACTAAACACATCTGTCAGTTCACAACTCCCTTTCACTACAGTTCCAGGGGATCCAACACCCTCTGCCCGCTGAAAGCACCCACATACATATTGTGTATATAAATTCAGGCATGCACAAACACACGCACATAAATAAAAATAACACAGTTTGCAACTATTCTCTCCAATGCTGTGTGTAGCCTTTTTATTTTATTTTTGTTTTATTTTTATTTTATTTTATTTTATTTTATTTGAATGCCAGAGTGGGAGGACTAAATGGAGAACTAGATGGGATGAGAGGGCAAAGGATGGACAATGGGAAGGAACAACTAACATGAAAGGCCTTTCGAAAAGTCTTCTGTAAACTCACTACCGTAGAAACCTACTAAGTAGAAGTTACTACTAAAGAAGGACATCCAGATCTATACAATCTTGTCTTGACTCCCACTCGATAGTGAGTGTATGCTCCCTGGTAATGGTAATGTCATACATCCCCTTTGAGAAGCACCAAAATAAAACAGACCTATGCACAAATGTTCTTCCTTCTGTTCTCACAAAGAGCAGAAAACGTCTTTAATTGATCTGTGTAAGCTGCACACCTCATACATTTACAATTTAAGGACTGTATAATGCTTGTGAGAAATCATATATTTACAGAACGTAAAAGCCTGACACTAATGATGTGGATCAGGCCTGGCAGGATTCATACTCCAGCTGAGACCCTGATACATCTCTTTCAACATCCAACATTTCCAGCCTCAATTGATAATTCTGATCAGAGGCTGCTCCAAAGAGAGTTTTAAAGAAAACGGTTAATCGCAATTGGTCTAAAAATTTAGACTATCACAAACAGGACTTCTATTTAAGCCTAATATTTCTCAAAATTTAGAGACTACCACAAATGCTATTGTCAACTTGCTTAACCATGTTTCCCAATTTTATTTGGGCGCTTATAAAGGTATTATTCATCCCAAATCAAAAAAAAAAAAAAAAAAAACAAAAACAGTGCCCCATCTCTCTTAATGGGGGTTGGATAGGTTTTTGGTTGGATTTTTTGGGGCCTATAAATGTTTATTGTCATTGAAAGCTGGTTATAAGTTATTATTGGTCTTATCTTTTTAAAAAAGAGGTTAGCCTCAAAGATTTCTATCTTTTCTTTTATCTTTCTTCCTTTCTTAGGTATGGAGATAAGGGTTAAAAAGAAAGAAGGGGGTCTATAGAAAAGAATATATATATATATATGTATATATATATATATATATATATGATAGGACAAAAAGTAGATTAATAAATCTACTTCTCAACTTAAGGCCTTAACTGTTACTCACAAATAAAGTTGTTTTTGATTGTTGGTATAAAATTTTATATATAAATCCAAAAATTAGTTTGTTTTATAAAACATTGGCATGAGGTACTGTACCCATACAACTCATTTACAATACAAAATTTACTTCCAATACCTTTAAAAGTGCTATGGCAGATTGTTAAAATTCTGCTTCAGGTCTGCCTACTTGTGAGGTCATTGCTTACCTTCCATGGGGGCGTGGTCCTGCCCAGGGCCATATAAAAGGACAAACCATCCACGTGGCCCCCTCTCTACTTCTCTACTCTCTCTACTCCTTCGCCCCCCTTTCTCTATTCCCCTTTACTCCCCCTCACTCTCTAACTGTACTCTTCTTCTGCTCCCTCTCTTCTTCTTCTTCTTGTTGTTGTTGTTGTTGTTGTTGTTGTTGTTGTTGTTGTTCTTCTTCTTCTTCTTCTTCTTCTTCTTCTTCTTTCTCTCTCTCTCTCTCTCTCTCTCTCTCTCTCTCTCTCTCTCTCTCTCTCTCTCTCTCTCTTTCTCTCTCGGGAGCCCCTGCCCCTTTTCCTGCTACCTCATGCTCATTTAATAAACTCCTCTACAACGTATTATCTGGCATTTGGTACCTTATACCTTATTACCTCATATCTTACTGCCTTAATTATTAGTCATAACATAGTTTGCTTAGGATAATTAAGTACTACAAGTTAATTATTGACCAACTCATAGTCACGTCAAATACTAACTTAATTTAACACAAAAATATACATCCTAGGTTTAACTGATGGATATGATTCTATAGATAGATAAGGTAAAAATAGTCAGATATGGTCTTAAAAAACTCCAGAGACCTACAGAATATGACATTTAAAGATGTTACTATGTTAAAGATCCGCCTGCCTCTGCCTCCCTGAGTGCTGGATTAAAGGCATGCACCACCACCGCCTGGTCCCCATATCTTAAAATACAACAAACATGGTAATATCAAAGCTCATATTTTTATCTTTTGGTTGTTTGTGGATTTTTCCTATGTTTTACTTAATAAAAATATTATCTACTCTTTAAAAAAAAAAAGATTCTTTGACAATAAGATATGTCAATTCATAGCAACACTCAGCCTTCCTCACAAAAGATGAACATCAAAAAACCTCCTTATAGAGATAGTTTCATGTACAACAACAAACCATGCAACAAAAATGCCCTCATTTCTGCCACAGACAAAATTCTGCCTAAAATAGACAAGCTTAGATGCAGATGGAGCTAATGGTCAATCTCTGCCAAGACAGGGTAAACAAATCCTCAATAATTCCTGCTTCACAAATATGTCTGTCAGATAATCTGGGCCAAAATGCTAAAGATAATACTCCCAAAATTAAAATTTTGGGTAGCTGTCCAGACAGCAAACTGTCTCTGTCAATTTTTATTTTAAAGGCTACTAAACTATACTTCCTGTTCATTCAGATAATTAGTTTTATTCCATCTCAAGTCTCTGATGGTTTTAAAGACCAGATAGTTTAGTTTTACAATTAAACTTAATTGCTTAAAAGTTAAAAAGATACTTTTAGGTCTAGATAGAAATTTTAAGGTTGATAGAGATGAGATAAAATAAAAATATAATAATATCTTTGATTTAGGTTCAAAATTCCCATAGATACAATAGATAATATTTTCTTCTAAATTGCCAAATACATATGGACTAGACATTACAAATATAGTTCTTTTCTGATAGTTTTCATAAATGTTCCATAATTATTATTACATACTAGTTTATTATTTTTAAAAAATGTTTTACTAGACTTAAAAATGTTGGCATAATGTTCTTGAGGACTGTGTATAGTTTATGCTTGTTCATCCAAATGCTGATTTCTCTACCTCACTATCAGGGTCAGTCCCGACATTGCACTGAAGAAGGTGGGCTTAAAGAGAAAAAAAAATTCTAAAAAAAAAAAAAAAAAGGACTGCCACCAGGAAAAGGAGACCTAAAATAAAGAGAAGAGGGCCGCCATGGATGGAGAATCCAGCCCAGATGAAAAACATGAGCAAAGTATTTAGGATTATGGATGGAAGGTAGCTTGAAAGAAGTTACTAGAAGTAGATGGCATGGGATTGAGACAGGGATCTCATGTCTGGCCCACTATGGGAGACAATTTAAAGGATTGATATCTGCCCTGCCCCAGGTTAACTAAGGCTATCTTAAAATATAACAAATGTCTATGTCTTGATTGATTACTAGCCAGGCATACAGATAATACTGATAATACAAATACATTTTTAAAACAATAGTAATGTTTATTTTACATAGCTCCAGTTTCAAGTTTGTATAAACATGTCACCATTTGTTCTCTATGTTGTCAATAAAAACAAACTAGCCAGTACTAAACAATAACAAAAGATAAAGTGGGACATCCTGATCAAATGAGAGGAGGAGAAAGAGAAAACAAGAAAAAATGGAGCCACAAAAAGAGACCAAAAAAACATTTTTAAAAGAGCCTAAGGGATGATTTAAAAACAAATATAATAAAATCCAAATTTAAGAAAAACTATACGAACATAGAAGTTTAAGATAAGGTAATTATTATACAACATTGTGCTAATTAAATAGATCATGGTTTCTCTATGTAGATACTTAGATATAAAGCTGGTTAAGGAGTAACAACTGATATTACTAAGATAATAATTTAATATTAAATATTAATAATCCTTCAATAGAAATGGGAACTGAACACAAAGCCCACCTCTATCCAAGAAGGTATTTGCACTTACTACCTGTTTTGTTCAATGGAATGTGACCAGGCATCTCATTCTGGGCCGGTCTCCATGCCCAGGAACAGTTGACTGTCAAACAAAATCTATGTTTTTCTTTGTAATTCTTATTTTGTTTGGGTATTATTTTGTCTTATTGTTTAAAAAATGATTTTGTTCTGATTTTCAGGTTTGTTTTTATTTTTGAGAGAGAGATAGAGACAGACAGACAGACAGAGAAAAAGAGAGAGAAAACACGAAGCAGAATAGGTAAGAAGTGATTAAGTTCAGGAGGAGTCGGGGAAGGGGAAGAACACGACCTATGTGTTGTATGATCTTTTTAATAAACTAATTTTTTAAATGAATAAAAGTAAAATGTGTTTTTACTTTTGAAGTTCAATTTATATTTCTTCTGTTCCTTTTTTTTTTTTTTTTTTTTTTTTTTTGGTGTCATTTCTAGGAAACCATAAAGATTTATATCAATGCTTTCTTCCGAAACGTACAAGTTCATACATGCTGAGTTAGTTTGCATTTGTTATGTGAGGTAGGAGCTATTTGTTCTTCTGAAGATTGCAATGCCTGAGAACTCTTAAATAGGTTTTTTGTTTTTTTCATTGAATAGTAGAGGCAGTTTCGTTGGAAAATCAGTTGACTACAGATGTGATTTTGTTTCCTGTGCAGTCACTCGTGCTTCACTGACATTGTCTATCCCTTCTCAGCTGTCTTGATAATGGTAATTCTGTAGTGTATTTTGAAATCTTAAAGTGTAAGTCTTCCAACCAAATTTTCTCAATGTCATTTTGACTAACCCGAGTCCTTTGCATTTTCATGTAGATTTGGTTATTGCCTCCTTAATTCCTTAAGGAGACAGAGAAGAGGCTGTTGGGTTTCTGCTAGGACTGCATTAAACCCATAGATAAGTTTGAGGACTATTGCCACTTTAAGGATGTTACATTACATGAATGCGGCATGTCATTCCACATATTTTGTTTTCGTTAATCTATTTCAATGCTTTTGGGTTTTGTTATGCAAATATTACACATTTTCCTATTTATTCTTGAATTCTATAGTTTTGATTCTACTATAAATGGATTTTAAAGCTTCATTTCTATATTGTGCAAATATTACACATTTTCCTATTTATTCTTGAATTCTACAGTTTTGATTCTCCTATAAATGGATTTTAAAGCTTCATTTCTGTATTGTTTATGGCCAGTATACAAACAGATAATATTTATATTTTTTGTATATTACAAGTCTGTAAAATTATTTTAACATTTTCTGTTCTATTTGTTTTAGTTTACATTTCTATTTGCTTCCTATTAATAACTTGAAGGTTGCATCCCACTCACATTTCAAAGATCCGCTGTTTATTAACATTTACGTATTACTCTGTGATTATGTGTTTGTGCTGTGTGTCTATTTACAGGTTCATGAACACAGTACACAAATGTGAGTCAGAGGACAGCTTGGACCAATAATTATTCTGTTAAAACTCATATCTTATCATTCTCATTTTCGCTCACCCATTCATACCATTTTCAAATCCTAAATTTTCCAAATGATGTTAAAATCTAATTCCACATTATGTTTAGCTTCTCTCAATAGTATGTGTTTTCTTTTCCTGTTGTATTTAATAACTGCATTACCATTTTCAATCGCCTTGCTATCATATACACAGAATAAGTTATGCAACTTTTTTCTTGACTCATTCAAATGATTTATCTCATTATCTCTTATTTACTTCAGAAATCTATCAAATTAAACATTACTTCTGGTGAAGTGTGTTCTTAGGTAGTTTTGAATGGAAACATAGAAAAAACAATTTCAATTCATACATGTTCTTCAAATTTTCCTTTTCACGTATGATCGTACGAACAATAAATCGTGTTGTTCTAACCCAGATCTTTCCTCTTAAACTTACAAACACTGTATTAATTTCCAAGGTGGCCTGTAAATGTTTCCTAGTTCTTACCTATTATAATAACTGAACCTTTTCTATCTGAAAGTGTATGTACTTTGCTTCTGTCCAGAGACCAAAAATTTCCGAGAGACATGTCTTGAAGTTTCTCTTTTTTACCACTTCCGCCTGGTATTTGTGGGTGCTTTTGATCTTTTTCAAATAAGGAAACTGAAGAGTATTGCTTTGATTACTGGTTCCTCCTCCATCTGTGCCTGCTCCTTGCAAGTTCTATCTCCAGAGATTTGCCCACCATGTCTCTCACCTTTCAGCCACGATTAGCATTTTGCAGTGCTTCTTCTTTGTGTTGAAAGCTGCTTCCTCCATTTAATCCTCTGATCACAAACTTGGTTTTAGCAGTATTGATTCTACTTTTCACATTTAATGTCCAGGCCTCCTGAATTGAAACCACCTGCTCTCCTGGGTTTCCCTTGTTGGAAAGTGAGAATCAATGGAGAATCGCCCCAGCATGTGCTAGCCCCAGCGCTTCAGTGCTCCTGGACTGTCAGGCAGTAAGAGCTGTGCTGAGTGTTTCCAACAGGAGGTCACAAGCCTGGATCTCGTCATTTCTATAGATCAGCGATGAGGAAAGGCATAGCTTCTTGAGACGCACCGTAGCTCAACCGGTCATTTCTTCCACCTACAGAGCTGAGATGCTCCGAATTAGTGGACTAGAGGTCACTGTAATTGTGGACTTTGCCAAAGTCACAGAGCCACACTGAAGCCAGTGTGCCCTCACTCACATCAGTGTTACAAGGTGTTTGAGCTAGTGTCTTCTAACCTCCAAGCCTGAGGGCTTGGTTGTAGTATGAAGCAATCAGTCTATACAGAGTTTTCATTTCTAGACTAGTCGGTTAAGTTCCCATTAAAAGCAAGATCTTAATAATAATAAACAAACAAACAGTCTGTATTGTGTTAGAAGAATTTATTTCACACTAAAATTGTTCTCATACAAACTTCAAATACTTGAGAAATATATAAAATACTAATGGAAGATTGCTGCGATCACACATTTCCATACCATTCCACCCCGCCTATTTGGTGTGAAGCTTTTCTTCAGATGAATCCTATGCGCTTACCAACATAAGTATAAAACTTACAGCCCAAATTCTTTATTCTATAAAATATGGAAAGACCTTTCAGTTTTGTAATCAACTCATACTGGCCTCTGATTTCTTGATGGAGTCAGGGTCATGAATCAAGAGCCATTAATCCTCATTCAAGGTTTTCTCTACCTTGTCTTTCTCTCTGGTTTGTATCTAAGTTGGTTTCCTATGACCATGACCCAATAGAGTAAATAGAAGACTTGGCACTGAGTTTGTTTCCCCAGCACTCACATAAAGGGTTGGCTATAGTACCACGTTCGAGAAAGCCTAACTCTGGGAATATGAGCCAGGGGGACTGCAGGAGCTGGCTACCTGGCTAGTGTTGCCAGGTCAGCTAAGTCCACATTCAGTGAAAGATTCTCTCTCAAAACATAGTAGAGGACAATAGAGAAATTCACCCAACATCAACCTCTGTCTTACACACACACACACATACATACACACACACGCGCACGCGCACGCGCGTGCGCACACACTCGCAAGGGCACGCATACACATGAGAACAGGTACATACACAAACATCCCACACACAAAAATAATAATTTTTAAAAACATGTTTACTGCTTTTATTTTATATAATTGTTTAAGTTAAATTAGGTTAAATTGATTTCAAAAGGATGTCAAAACATACTACCAAACTAGCAATTGACAAATTATTGGTATATATATATATATATAATTTTGTTGATCTTTGTAAGTTTTACATCATGCACTTCAATCCGACTCATCTCACCATACCCACCCTCTGCCCTTGCACCTCCCCCCAAAGAAAACAATGAAATAAAATAAGATAAAATAAAAAGAAACATCTCGCTATGGAAGCTGGGGCCCACAGTATACTCTTTCGCCCAAACAGCTTTACTTGTCAAATGTTCATTTGTCTGCAATTACTTGCAATGAGTCATTGTTCTGATTCGAGGCCTATCAATACTGGGTGCTCATGGGGACGCCTTTGCATATCCTGTTGTTGGCCTGTGTCATGGAGATCCTGAAGCTCTGGTTATGTAGGACAGGCCCCTTCATAACTTTTTAAAAGAGAATGATAAAACTGTTTTCTAAAGAATAGGCAATAAGCCACAAGCCTTTCCAGACGTGGCCCTCCTACTAGTTAATTCATTTCATAAAGCAGCCAGCTGGAATTGTCTGCACAGGGCTTCTCGGAAATGTCCATCACATGAGCCGTCCATGGCATGGGCTATCTATCCTGACTGATGGAGTGGGATTTCCACCTCATAGTATGATCTGGGAATTCTTGAGAACCTCCTTGGCTCTTAGGCTTGACTGTATTTATACTGCATTCAGGGTCAGTGTCATTCCCTACTTATTTTGGAAGCTATAAAAAACACTTCCATATCCCTCATCCCTTCTACCTCCACATGCCAAACAGACGTTTTTTCTGTTCTCTCTCAGCTATGTTCTTATGTGCTTCAACCATCATCCCATGTGAAGAACTGTGCAGACTTCCTTTCTCTTAGGTCTTCTGAAAAATAAAGGGTAATATTTTTCCATGCTCTGACTTCCACGGTTTGTGCAGATGCATGTGTGTGTGTGTGTGTGTGTGTGTGTGTGTGTGTGTGTGTGTGTGTGTGTGCAAGGAAAGACAACAAACCTTCCTACACATCCTAATTTACCCCTCCTTTTTCTGAAAAAAAAAAAAAAAGTCAAGCCAACATCCTTCCAAGCTTCACAAATGTGTCAGACTTTTCAGAAGAACAAGGAAACCAAAACTTGTAGTTGCCATAATAAAATATTGGTACCAAACTTTGTCTAACCATAAAATAAAACCTTACAAGCCATAAAGCATGTCAATGTCAACATTTTATTTTTGCCATACCAGATGTTCTCGGACTCTGGTGTATAGCCACTTTTTCTTTCACCAGTATGAAAAAGTATGCATCATGTATCTGAAATTAGCATTAAAGCATCTATATTATACGTGAAACCCCTTCCCCAAAGGCCTAGTTACTTGGAATGATGTATACTTGTGTCTGTGTGGGTACCTGCTTATGGTGCAGGTATCAATGAAGCCAGAAGAGAACACTAGACACCCAGGATTTGGAGTTAACAGGCAGTGGTGAACTGCTCATCATTGGTCCTCTGCAAAAGCCATCCTTCCAGCCCCTACTTCCAACATTTTAAAATTGAGATTAATATAATTATAGCACTGTCGTCACCTTCCTTTCCTCCATCCAAACCCTCCTGTATACACCCCTTTTCTCTTTCAAATTTATGGTCTCTGTTTTTATTAATCGCAGTTACATACATGTGTATGTGTGTGCTTATTTATATTTATATGTTTCTAAATACACAAAACCAACCTGCTTAATCTATATAATATTGTGTATATGTGTATGCTACCAGGGCGGACCATTTAGGATTGGATAACAAAGTGCTTCTTCCTGGTGAAGACTATTTCTCCCACTCTCAGTATCCTTTACTTCCCATGGTTCTTTGTGTAGGGTTGAGGTCTAGTGAGCTATAAAACATATATTATTATCTACTGATGTCCAGTGAGAGTTGATAATATTTCCCAGCTATATCTGGGAACAAAAACCTCTTGTTTATTTATGGAATTGTCTTTTACTGTGGCTTGCAATATGTCAGAGTTGCTACTGAGATGATCACAGTATTTTAGCTTTCTCTTATTTTTAACAAAATCACTACATCATTCTCGGAGGAGTAAAGTGAGATTACATACTCCACAGGAGTCCCTCTGCGGGTTGCGATGCCTTCTGCCTGTGAAACAGTACCTCAGAGAGCTGGGTTATCTCCATATCCAGTGTTCTCAGCTTAAGTAAATATTGACATTCTAATCCCCAGAATTAACAAAGCACTTATTCTCCCCGACACTGCACTAATAGAGAGAACCTAGGAATTCCTCCTGTTTCTACAGCTATGAAGTTTTGCTGTAGACACTTGTGGCTCTAGGCATACATAGACTCCAAGCTGCACTCATCACACATGCAGCTGGTTCCATCCTGCCTCCTGTCAATACAGGAGCAAGCTAGGAAACTCCCCACCATTGTCTTTTAGCCACCAAAACCATACCCTGCTGTAGAAGTGGCTTCAGTTCCCAGGGCTGGACTGCCTTCTACGGGCTCTCTATGGCAGGTAACATTCTAAGAGTATGTTTTAAAGACAGTTTACAAATTTTAGTGTGTGGGAGAGAGATGTGCATGTATCTGTGTGTGCATGATTTTGTGGGGGAGTACAGGCATGTCTATCCCATGACACATGGACAAAGGGAAGGGAACAACCCCGTGTGGCAGTCTTCACCTTCTGCCTTCCTTGAGACAGGCTCTTTGGTTGTTCGAGGCTTGTGTATGCCAGGCTACCTGGCTCATAATCGTGTGAGAGGATTCTGCTCTCTGACTCCATCTCTAAGTGAGGTTACTGAAAACAACCACATTCTTCTTCTCGAGGACTCTGGGGATCCAAACTCAGGTCTTCACACATAAAAGGCAAGCACTATACATGTAGTTATCTCTACATACTCCCAGCTTATTCAAAATATGATCATATTACACATGTTATTTATTTATTGAAACAAAGTCTCATGTGCCCCAGGCTGGCTTCAAGTCAAGAATGACCTTGCAATTCTGATCCTCCAGCTCTTCCTTCAATATGCTGGGATTATAGGAACATTCCAATACAACTGCTTTATAGGGTGCTGAGGTCCCGAGGTTCTCAGGGTGGAACCCAGACTGCATCCTAGACAATCACTTTGCAACTGAGCTACAGTCCTAGCCCCCAACACACAGTATTTTAAATCACATTACATACTGATTGCAGCCCCCTCCTCTGCTCCCAGCTCTGCCTCATGCACCCCTCCCCTATTCTCCCTTCTCCTTCTCTTCAAAGAAGGAGGAGGTCTCCCATGCATATGAACATGCCCTGGCACATTAAGTTGATACAAAAGTAGGTCCGTCCTCTCCCACCGAGGCCAGACAAGGCAGCCCAGTTAGAGGAAGGAACCAGATCCAAAGGTGGGTATCAGAGTCAAAGAGGTCCGCACTGTACTTGTTGGAAAACACTCATGAAGACCAAGCTACATATGTGTAGGGGCCTAGGACTAGTGTATGCTGCTTTTGGTTGGGCTCAGATTCGTTGATTCTGTAGGTCTTCTTGTGGAGTCCTTGTCCCCTCCAGCTCCCTCAATCCTTCCTCCCACTTTTCCTTAGGACTCCCCAAGCTCTGTCTAATGTTTGCCTATGCTGTTTCCGTCAGCTTCTGGGTGAAGCCTCTCAGAGGAGTAATGCTAGGTTCCTGTCTACAAGCATAGCAGAGTAATATTGTTATATCGAGGTCACCCAGATCATGAGACCCCCAAAAAAGACCATCAGGACTCAATACCAATGTAACATACATGGGTCCTGTATTACAGGCTCGAGCCTCGGATCACAATCCTTCCTGACATAGCAGGATAGGAGAGTGACCCTGAGCTGCAAGGGCAGTGGGTCCATAAAGGGAAGCAGGGATTGTGAGTCACAGGAATGTCGACCTTTTGGCAGGTTGGATGGAGAGACTGAGTCTGGAGGGGAATTTTTTTGTGTTTGGTTTTTTGTTTATCTCAGAGGAACACTGGGAGTTAATTGTATCTAATCACTCTGGTGGAGTTTCTGGAGACTGCTGGTAGGTATAGTTGATGGTGGTGCGTGGTCTTTCCTGGAACACAGGAAGATGTGAAGTCACCTGTAGGACAAGTTCTCACAAAACATGGCATTAATTGTAGAATATACATTACATATAGAATGTGACATTAATTTTGTCCTTACCATATTAATAGTGTCTGAGATTGGCTCTTTCCCATGGGCTGGGTCTCAAGTTGGGCCAATCTTTGATTGGCTATTCCCTCAATCTTTGCCCCATCTTTGTCCCTGCACATCTAGTAGACAATTGAAAAATGGGGCTTAGAACTAAACAGAGAATTCTCAACAGAGGAATATCAAATGGCTGAGAAACACTTAAAGAAATGCTCAACCTTCTTAGTCATCAGGGAAATGCAAATCAAAACAACTCTGAGATTCCATCTTACACCCATCAGAATGGCTAAGATCAAAAATTCAAGCGATACCACATGCTGGCGAGGATGTGGGGAGAGAGGAACACTCCTTCATTGTTGGTGGGAATGCAAACTAGTACAGCCACTTTGGAAATCTATCTGGTGCTAGCTCAGAAAAATGGGAATAGGGCTTCCTTAAGACCCAGCTATTCCACTCCTTGGAATATACCCAGAAGATGCTCCAGATCACAACAAGAAAATTTGCTCATCCATGTTCATAGCAGCCTTATTCACAATAGCCAGAACATGGAAACAGCCTAAGTGTCCCTCAGTAGAAGAATGGATAAAGAAACTGTGGTACATATACACTATGGAATACTACTCAGCTATTAAAAACAAGGAATTCCCAAAATTTGTGGATAAATGGATTGAGCTAGAAATGATCATAATGAGTGAGTTAACCCAGAAGCAGAAAGAATCAAATGGTATATACTCACTTATATCTGCATACTAGCCCAAGGGGCATGTCCCACGAAAGCCTTCACTTACCAGGAAACTGGGAGAGAGGGGAGGACATCCTATTGGACTCTAACTGAGAGAAGCACGTGAGAATAGTAAAGTAGAAGGATCCAGAGGGTCTTAGAACCCTACAAGTAGAACATTATGATAGGCAGATTTGGGTCCAATGGTCCCGCTCAAACTAAGGCACCAGCCAAGGACAATACAGGTGGTAAACTTTAAACCCCTACCCAGATCTAGCTAACTGTCCGAACATTCTCCACAGTTGAGTGGAGAGTGGGATATGACTTTCTCACTTACTCTGGTGCCTCAAATTTGACCATGTCCCCTGGAGGGGGAGACCTGGTGGCACTCAGAGGAAGGACAGCAGGTTACCAAGAAGAGATTTGATACCCTATGAGCATATACAGGGGGAGGTAATCCCTCTCAGGAACAGTCATAGGGGAGGGGAATAATGGGAAAATGGGAGGGAGGGAAGAATGGGAGGATACAAGGGATGGAATAACCATTGAGATGTAACAAGAATAAATTAATAAAAAAATAAAAAATAAAAAATAAATTTAAAAAAAGGAAAGAAAAAAAATAAAAATAAAAAAAAAATAGAAACAACCCACTAGTGTACACTCATTGTTACAAGTGGTGGGTTTCATGAGGACATTTTGGTTCAACTGTATCATGTACTTTGACCATATTCACTTTTTGTCCTTTCCTTTTTCCTCCTTTCCTATTTCCATCTTCTTGACAAACAGTTACCCTTCTACTTTCATGATGTGTGTGTGTGTCCATGCATGTGCACACGCACATGCACATCTGCTTTAGAACAATATTCTAAAGCTGAATTCAGCTTTTCTTTTAGTCTTATACTCGGGATCCAAATGGTTTTCAGTTTAATTTTCATTTTAAATTTACTCCAAAATGTCCCATAAGTTACTCTTTGTCTATAATTCTGAATAGGCTGTATTAGTTCTTCATCTATCCACTAGTTTATTCACTGATAATCTCATATATGTATATAACACGCTCTCGGCACACTCATACCCTGCCCTCCTCTTGCTGTCCTCTCACCACCAGAAGCATGTCTCATGTTCCTTCCACGTCCTTTTGTTTTGCATGTGGCAATGAAGCTTTTTCTTAGAGTCTTAGAGAAAATAGTCTTATGATATATATATATCTAATCTGAAGAAACAGTGTTAACTGAGAAAACTGTCTTCTTTCAGTTACTAAAATAATATCTAAACATATTTTAGGCCTTGACAGCCCAAAGGCTGTCAACACACTGGACAAAATCACAAAGGGTGTAAGGCCAGACTTCATGGGGTGAGGTCTGGAAGCCTGGTCATTATTGCTTGCTTGTTCCTAGTCAGCTGCCCCTCATATTCCCTGAAGCTGTAATTCACAAATGGTATGGCCCTTTTTAAGTTTACTTCACCAGCTCTTTACAGTATATCAAAATATTGCCTCAGATTCCACAGGGAAACAGAAATATTTGAACAGAATTCTCCCTTTAATTTACTGTAAGCCCCGACTGACTTACATCATTCTCGTCCTTCCTGCCCCCGGAAGTTACTTCTCTTTCCCATCTGGACTTTATGATATGATCACATGCCATGTGATCACCCTAAGAGCCAAGCATTAAGTACCAAGGAGACTAAAACACTTGTATATTTGCTGTGTGTGCCTGACATAAAGATGAATAGAAGAAAGATATAAAAATGTTAACAAGCTATGTCTAAAATAAAGAGATTCAGAAAACTGAGGGTTGGCATATAGTTTCAGAAAGAGAACAAGAACAGACATTCAAACCAAGCTCTCTTTGCCATTACTACTTCCCCATTACATTCCTAAGAAGCCAGGGAGGAAAGGGGTTATTCAGCTTACACTTGCACATTGCTGTTTATTGTTAGAGAAAATGGGACAGGAACTCAAACAAGGAAGGATGCTAGAGGCAGGAGATGATGCAGAAGCCATGGAGGTGCTACTTACTGGCTTGCTTCCATGGCTTGATCAATCTGCTTTTTTATAGAACCCAGGGCCACCAGCCTAGGGATGGCACCACTCGCCATGGGCTGGGACCTCCCACAGTGATCACTGATTGATCACTAAATGTTTACAGATGAATCTCAAGGAGGTCTTTCCTCAACTGAGGCTCCTTTCTCTCTGCTGACTCTACCATATGTCAAGTTAACACACAAAACCAGCCAATACAGACAGTGACTATGATTTTATAGGATGCAGACAGTAGTAGCTCTTCATAACCATTAGGTAAAGCCCAATTCCTAGTTCTTGTTAACTTAATAAATTAGCTCTGAAACTTATAAGAAATTAGTGAGTGTATGGATTCTATACTATTTATGATAAAAAAATAAGTTTTAAAAATTAAAGAAAACATGCCACTCACTGATGACCATTAGTGGTCACTGATGCTACTAAAGACAATTATTATTTTTATAATCACTTGCTACAACTTATTAAGGCCTGTTTTGCCCTTTAAAGTAGAACATGCATGGAGTAGAATACTTTAATATACTTTGTGGCTATTTATATAAAGTACAAATAAATATTTTGAAAACATTAGTTCAGCATCACAAGGTCCATCTGTGTTTATGACTATGTTTGTGTATGACAAATACATAAAATATTAAAGCTCCAGGTTCTACTAAAATATCAGGTCCATGAAAGCAAGAAAGTTCTGTTTCAGTGGGAAAACAATGGATTATAAACAAATTGAGCAAAAGTTGTTCCCGACAATGCTTTAACATTTATTCACTAAATATTCAGCAATATAGTAATCTGTTCTGTCTGGAGTAATTCTTGGACAATCTATCTGTTGAGCCACCTTTCTGAAGGAGCACCTCTATGAAGAAGTTTTGGTTGTAGTAGTCAAGAAAACTGGCTATGGCATTAGCTAAGTCAAATCCTAGCCAGGGCACTCACTGTATAACCTTTTGCATATTATTTGAACTGTTTAAAAATTACGTGAGGCAAGGTTCAGGAAATGACTCATTGAAGAGCTTCCACAAAGACCTGAGCTTTCTCCCCAAAACTTATGTAAAAGAAAAATCAGATGTGGTGGCACCTCTTTGTGACGCCAACAATCGGGAGGCATAAACAGATTCTTAGAGCTTGCTGGCTAGGTCAGCTCAGCCCAGTTTATGAGCCACAGACACTAAAACACCCTATCCCAGAAGACAAGGTGGGTGGTGACTAAAGAATGGCATTCAACCTTCCCTCTGGCCTTTGCAAGTCCATTTCCACATGCACTGGTGCACATGCACTCTCACATGTACAAAGACATACGCAAACACACACATGTGCATGTCTGCATAGTTTTACGTATAAACATCCCCCCCAAACTAGTTAATATAGTAAAAAGAATTACAGACACTTATTTACAACTGGAAATACTAGCTAACATGTTTAAAACCATTTTAGACACTTAGGGGAAGCGAACATTATTCACAATAGCATTGTTTCGTCAAAAACCATTTCTGAAATGTTAACCATTGTACAACCTACTTCAATAACTAGGTGGAAATGCATGTTTTAGCCACTTAGTGTTTGGATGCTGGGAATTTATACCTTTTTTCATTTATTTCTGTTCTCCCTGGTTTTAAGACACAAGCCACCATATAGAAGCCGAGCTAGGCAGACCCTGGAAAGCAGCAGCAAGAGGCTCTAACAGCTAGTCAGGGAGTAGTAGTGCCTTTCAAAGCATACTGGAAGGATGTTCAAGGAACACTCATTTGGAGGCAATTATATTTCCTCTAATTTTGTTTTACTTTTTCATGCTGTCATCCCTGAAAGTACAAAAGAGCTAATAAGGCTTTCTAAATGGCTGGTGCTGTTAAGTAGTCAAATATTTAGAGGCCAGGGGTCTTTAATCACCTAAGTGCTTTTCTATGAATACTGATGTGACAAAAGTTCATATCTAATTGATTCCAAAGTGACTTTATGCTAAGCAATGGCTCACAAAAGAATTTGAGAGCCTAGCTACTTCCAATTAAAAAGCATACATCTTCTTCTGTGTCAGAGTTCATATCAGGTAGGCCAGAGAGAGTCACCAGTTTCCTGAGACTCCTCGGACAAAAAGAGGTAAACATAATTGAGTCTTTATGTACCTGCACTGCCAATAAAGAGGAGGTAAGAGAGACAGAAGGATGTCCAATTATTTTCAAAATTTGTCTTTTAAAGCTAAATGAATGTCCTTTGAAAGACTTTAAAGTGATGGAGACTAAATTGTTATCAAAATATAGCATTTTGAGAGTCATGGAACAAAAACACTGGAGTGCCTATGTCTATCCATTAGTAGTAATGAAAATTAATGTCTTGTTTCAGTAACGAATGAATCTTAACCAGTCCTGGGTATGCATCCATTCTTGCTACAGGGCACATATATATTTCAGATGTTCATAAATATTTCTTCTATTATTAGAACTGTTTTACTATTGCAAGAATATAATGTAAATTGAGAACTTCAATGAACAGTAACGTATAAATCACCCCCCTCTCCTATCGACCCATCACTGTAATCATTATTCTACCTAGACGCATACTAGAATGGTCTGGAAAGCAAAAACAAGTAATCAGTGATTTAAATCAATAGTCTTATTACCTATTAACAGAAACCACCAAGAGAAGTTAATTTTTAGGAGAATGAAAGCAGCTGGAAAAAAGATAACGGACAGGACTTGTGTTGAGTATCTATTCTCACTGATCCTTTTTGTAAATCTTCAATTAGAAGATTGTTGCTTTCCACAAGGATATTTTAATTCCACACTTACAAGACAGAGAGCACTTATGATGTCATTTCTATAGCAATCACAATGATGACAACACAGATTTATTCAGACAGTATTCCTACAAAATCAGTCTTACAAGTACATGGCCTTCAAATTGAAAAAAAAAAAAAAAAAAAGCACCACATTAGTGAATTATATTATCACGCATCCCAGACATATTCTTGTATGTTTTCCATACAATTATCATTTTGATATTGTAATAACATTCAGCCACATATTTAAACAACAGATTTAAAATATGTAAATACACGCACACAACATATCACACTGCTTTACAGAGAGTTTATTTTTGCTATGCCCAGATGACTAAGGAAGCTTGGGAAATACATTCTTTTTTTTTTTTTATTTTTTTTATTAATTTATTCTTGTTACATCTCAATGGTAATCTCATTCCTTGCATCCTCCCATTCTTTCCTCCCTCCCATTTTCCCATTATTCCCCTCCCCTATGACTGTTCCTGAGAGGGATTACCTCCCCCTGTATATGCTCATAGGGTATCAAATCTCTTATTGGTAACCTGCTGTCTTTCCTCTGAGTGCCACCAGGTCTCCCCCTCCAGGGGACATGGTCAAATTTGAGGCATCAGAGTACATGAGAAAGTCATATTCCACTCTCCGCTCAACTGTAGAGAATGTTATGACCATTGGCTAGATCTGGGTAGGGGTTTAAAGTTTACCACCTGTATTGTCCTTGGCTGGTGCCTTAGTTTGAGCGGGACCCCTGGACCCAAATCTGCCTATCATAATGTTCTACTTGTAGGGTTCTAACAACCTCTGGATCCTTCTACTTTACTATTCTCACGTGCTTCTCTCAGTTAGAGTCCAATAGCATGTCCTCCCCTCTCTCCCAGTTTCCTGGTAAGTGAAGGCTTTCGTGGGACATGCCCCTTGGGCTAGTATGCAGATATAAGTGAGTATATACCATTTGATTCTTTCTGCTTCTGGGTTAACTCACTCATTATGATCATTTCTAGCTCAATCCATTTATCCACAAATTTTGGGAATTCCTTGTTTTTAATAGCTGAGTAGTATTCCATAGTATATATGTACCACAGTTTCTTTATCCATTCTTCTACTGAGAGACACTTAGGCTGTTTCCATGTTCTGGCTATTGTGAATAAGGCTGCTATGAACATGGATGAGCAAATTTTCTTGTTGTGTGCTGGAGCATATTCTGGGTATATTCCAAGGAGTGGAATAGCTGGGTCTTGAGGAAGCCCTATTCCCAGTTGTCTGAGATAGCACCAGATAGATTTCCAAAGTGGCTGTACTAGTTTGCATTCCCACCAGCAATGAAGGAGTGTTCCTCTCTCCCCACATCCTCGCCAGCATGTGGTGTCGCTTGAGTTTTTGATCTTAGCCATTCTGATGGGTGTAAGATGGAATCTCAGAGTTGTTTTGATTTGCATTTCCCTGATGACTAAGAAGGTTGAGCATTTCTTTAAGTGTTTCTCAGCCATATGATATTCCTCTGTTGAGAATTCTCAGTTTAGTTCCAAGCCCCATTTCTCAATTGGGTTATTCGGTTTGGTGGTGTTTAATTTCTTGAGTTCTTTATATATTTTGAATATTAGACCTTTGTCAAATGTAAGGTTGGTGAAGATCTTTTCCCAGTCTGTAGGCTATCGCTTTGTTCTCTTGACAGTGTCTCTT
The DNA here is from genome assembly GCF_903995435.1 of Acomys russatus. Classification (NCBI taxonomy): domain Eukaryota; kingdom Metazoa; phylum Chordata; class Mammalia; order Rodentia; family Muridae; genus Acomys; species Acomys russatus. The sequence continues at coordinate 15,970,404 of NC_067137.1, read as the reverse complement.
GCCTTACAGAAGGTTCTCAGCCTCATGAGGTCCCATTTATTAATGGTTGACATTAAGGCCTGGGCCGTTGGTGTTCTGTTCAGGAAATTATCTCCTGTGCCAATATGTTCCAGGCTCTTTCCCACTTTTTCTTCTAAGTGGCTTAGTGTCTCTGGTTTTATGTTGAGGTCTTTAATCCACTTGGATTTGAATTTTGTGCAAGGTGACAAATATGGGTCCAGTTTCATTTTCTTACACATAGACCTCCAGTTAGACCAGCACCATTTGTTGAAGATGCTATCCTTTTTCCATTGAATGGACTTGGCTTCTTTGTCAAAAATCAAGTGATCACATGTATGTGAATTCATATCTGGGTCTTCGATTTGATTCTACTGATCAACCAGCCTGTTGCTGTGCCAGTACCATGCTGTTTTAATTTAGAGTACAGTTTGAGATCAGGTATGGAGATTCCTCCGGAGCACCTTTTATTGTACAAGATTGTTTTTGCTATTCTGAGTTTTTTGTTTTTCCATATGAAGTTCAGAATAGAACTTTCAATGTCTTTAAAAAATTGTGTACGTATTTTGATAGGGATTGCATTGAATCTGTAGATTGCTTTTGGTAGGATGGCCATTTTTACTATGTTAATTCTCCTGATCCATGAGCAAGGAAGATCATTCCATCTTCTCAGGTCATCTTCAATCTCTTTCTTCAGAATTTTAAAATTTTTTTCAAACAAGTCCTTCACTTGCTTAGTTAGAGTAACTCCTAGATATTTTATATTGCTTGTGGCAAATGGGAAGGGTGTGGTTTTCCTAATTTCTTCCTCTGCACGCTTGTCATTTGTGTATAGGAAGGCTACAGACTTTTTTGAGTTAATTTTGTACCCAGTCAATTTGCTGAAGGAGTTCTCTGGTGGATTTTGAGGGTCACTTATGTACACTATCATATCAACTGCAAATAGGGATAATTTGACTTCCTCCTTTCCCATTTAGATACCCTTGATCTCCTTTTGTTGTCTTATTGCTCTGGCTAGAACTTCAAGTACTATATTGAAGAGATATGGAGAGAGAAGGCAGCCTTGCCTTGTTCCTGATTTTAGAGGAATTTCCTTGAGTATCTCACCATTTACTTTGATTTTGGCTATTGCCTTGCTGTATACAGTCGTTATTATGTTGAGAAAAGTGCCTTGTATCCCGGATCTCTCTAAAACTTTAAACATGAATGGGTGTTGGATTTTATCAAATGCTTTCTCTATATCTAAAGAGATGATCATGTGGTTTTTTATTTTCAGTTTGTTTATATGGTAGATTACATTCATGGATTTCCATATATTAAACCATCCCTGCATGTCTGGAATGAAGCCTACTTGGTCATGATGAATGATATCTTTGATGTGTTCTTGTATTTGTTTTGCAAGTATTTTATTTAGTATTTTTGCATCTATGCTCATAAGAGAAATTGGTCTGAAATTCTCTTTCTTTGTTGAGTCTTTGTGAGGTTTAGGTATCAATGAGACTATGGCCTCATAGAATGAATTTGGTAATTTTCCATCCATTTCTATCTTTTGGAGTAGCTTGAAGAGTATCGGTATTAGCTCGCCCTTGAAGGTCTGGTACAATTCTGAACTGAAACCATCTGACCCTGGGTTTTTTTCTTTGGGAGACTATCAATGACTGCTTCTATTTCTGTAGGAGAAATGGGACTATTTAGCTTGTTTATCTATTCTTCACTCAATTTTGGTAAGTGAAATTGATCAAGAAAATCATCCATTTCTCTTAGATTTTCAAATTTTGTAGTGTATATGCCTTCAAAGTAGGATCTTATGTTTCTTTGAATTTCTTCAGTGTCTGTTGTTATGTCTCCCTTTTCATTTCTGATTTTGTTGATTTCAGTACTGTCTCTCTGCCTTTTAGTTAGTTTGGCTAACGGTCTGTCTATCTTGTTGATTTTCTCAAAGAACCAGCTCTTGGTTTTGTTGATTCTTTGGACTGTTTTCTTAGTTTCTAATTTGTTAATTTCAGCCTGAGTTTGATTATTTCCAGGCGTCTACTCCTCTTGGGTGTTTCTGCTTCTTTTTTTTCTAGGGCTTCCAGTTGTGTTGTTAAGATGCTTATGTGCGATGTTTCCAATTTCTTTTTAAAGGCACTTAGTGCTATGAATTTTCCTCTTAGCACTGCTCTCAATGTATCCCACAAATTTGGGTATGTTGTTCCTTCATTTTCATTGAATTTCAGAAACTCCTTGATTTCTTTCTTTATTTCTTCCCTGACCCAGGTGTCATTTAGCAGAGAGTTGTTTAGTTTCCACGTACGTGTAGGCTTTTTGGTATTTCTGTTGTTGTTGAATTGCAGCCTAAGAGCATGGTGATCTGATAGGATACAAGGTATTATTTCAATCCTCTTGTATCTATTGAGGCTTGCTTTGTGACCTACGATGTGATCAATTTTGGAGAAGGTTCCATGGGGTGCAGAGAAGAAGGTGTATTCTTTCTTGTTTGGGTGAAAGGTTCTATAGATATCTGTTAGATCCATTTGACCCATGGCATTGGTTAATGATGTTATTTCTCGGCTTAGTTTCTGTTTCAAGGACTTATCCTTCAGTGAGAGTGGGGTGTTGAAGTCTCCCACTATTATTGTGTGGGGATCGATGTGTGGTTTAAGCATTTTTAGCAGATCTTTTACAAATGTGGGTGCCCTTGTATTGGGAGCATAGATGTTCAGAATTGTGATGTCATCTTGGTTGACTTTACCTTTGATGAGTATGAAGTGTCTTCCTCATCCCTTTTGATTAATTTTGGTTGAAAGTCTATTTTGTTCGATAATAAAATGGCTATGTCTGCTTGCTTCTTGTGGTCATTTGCTTGGAAAATTTTTTTCCAACCTTTTACCCTGAGGTAATGCCTATCATTATGGGTGAGAAGTGTTTCTTGAATACAGAAGAACGTTGGATCTTGTTTATGCACCCATTCATTTAGTCTGTGTCTTTTTATTGGAGAATTGAGGCCATTGATGTTGAGAGATATTAATGACCAGTGACTGTTAAGAGTCTTAATTTTGATGTTGTTTCCAGTCGAGCGTTTGTGTAGTTGTGTTTTTGCCATGGGAAAGTTATCTATTTCTTGGGTAGTTTTGGTTGTAGCTTGACCCTTTCGGATGGAGTTTTCCTTCTAGTACCTTCTGTAAAGCTGGGTTTGTGGATAGGTACTGTTTGAATTTGTTTTTGTCATGGAATATTTTGTTTTCTCCATCAATGGTTATTGATAATTTTGCTGGGTAAAGTAGTCTGGCCTGGCATCTGTGGTCTCTTAGGGTTTGCAGGATCTCTGTCCAGGCCTTTCTGGCTCTTATGGTCTCTGCTGAGAAGTCGGGTGTAATTCTGATAGGTTTGCCATTAAATGTTATTTGGGCCTTTTCCCTTGCAGCTTTTGATATTTTTCTTTGTTCTGTATGATTTGTGTTTTGATTATTATGTGACAGGCAGTTTTTCTTTTCTGGTCAATTCTATTTGGTGTTCTGTAGGCCTCTTGTATGTTTATAGGCATCTCTTTTTTTAGATTGGGGAAATTTTCATCTATGATATTGTTGAGAATAGTTTCTGGGCCTTGGAGTCTGATATCTTCTCTTTCTCCAATGCCTATTATCCTCAGATTTCTTCTTTTCATGGTGTCCTTAATTTCTTGAATGTTTTGTGTCAGGAGTTTTCCAGATTTGGCATTTTCTTTCATGGTTGCTTCAAGATCTGTGATTGTATCTTCTAGACCTGAGATTCGTTCTTCCATCTCTCGGATTCTGTTAGAAAAGCTCACCTCTGTCTTGCTCGCCTTCTTCTCTGAGGTCTCACGTTCTCGTTTTTCTTCTGTCTGTGTGTTTATCATTGACTTCATTTTCATTTTCAGATCTTGAACTGATTTTTTTATTTCTTTCATCTGATTTTTTGTATATTCCTGAGTTTCTTCCATTGCCTCTTTATAGGTCTTCAGAGCTTGAACTGTTTTATTTATTTCTTTCATCTGGTAGTTTGCATTTTCCTGCAATTTTTCCAGTTCTACTCTATGTGCTTCTTTTATGTCTCTCACCTGTTTGGCTGCGTCTTCCTGCATTTGATTGCAATTTTTATTTGTTTCCTTCATTACCATCCTCATTACTAAGGACTTTAGGTCATTTTCTTGTGTTTCCATTGTATTTGAGTTCTCTTGGTTGTTTTCTCTGGGATAGCTGGAAACTGGAGACACCATGTTGTTTTGGGGTTTTTTTGCGTATGCTTTTTCCCTGTCCTTTAGACATCTTGCCATCTTTGTTTTTGTTGGGTAGCTTCCAGAGTTGGATGGAGGGAGTCTGATGATAGATTCACTTGTTTTCTCACAATTTCCCTATGCTGGAAGCTCTACTGCTTCACTGGTGTGGATGTTAGGAGGTTAGCCCTGTAGTTTTGGACTCACAGCCAGTGATCCTCAGCTCCCCTGTGCTGTGGGTCCTGCAATTGTTCTGGGTCTCTGAATGAACGTTGGGTCAGGCCAAGGTATCCACAGCCTTCTGTGTCCCCTACCAAGTCCAGCCAGGAACACTAGGCCCAAACCATGGGCCAAACTCAGCTAGATTCTCAGGGCCTGAACTGTATGCCGAGCTCAGCTAGAGATTCTTGGCCCAGAATGGACACAGGGTCCAGCCAGAATTTTTGGTCTGGGACTGCGTACCAAGCTCAGCTAGGGACTTCTGGCCCAAAGTGCATGCTGTGATCAGTTATTGACTCAGGGCTCGAACTGTCCGCCAAGCTCAGCCAGGAATTCTGGATTCAAACTGCTCACTGTGTCCAACCAGAGTTTTAGAGCTGGTGGAACTGAGCGCTCTGCCCAGCCTGTGTCACAGCTGGAGAACTGCGGCTGTGCTAAGCTAGTGCTGCTGGTGGAACCAAGCGCTCCACCCAGACTGCGTCACTGCAGGGGAGCTGCCGCTGAGCTGAGGTGGTCCCTAGGGTGGAACTGATTGCTCTGCCCAGCCTGCGCCACAACAGGGGAGCTGTGGCTGTGCTGAGTCAGTGCCCTGGGCAGAATTTCTTGCTGGGCTGAGCCAGCACATCCACAGCACTGCACACTGAGCTGTACTCGGGACTCTGGGGCCGAACTGTCCACCGAGTCCAGTCTGAGTCCCAAGGCACCATGCGACCCAAATCCTGCCCAGAGTCCCCTCTCCCGCAGCAACTCCCACCAGCCACCACACCAATCGCCTCCACAGGAAGGCTATGAGCTGCAAACCTCAGCCACCGCGGCTGCTGATGATGGTGCCACTGGAACTGCTGCTGCTGCTGCTCCGATCTGAGAAAATCCACACTCCTCCCGTGTGCAGGGGCACGCAGGTCCTCCGCACCCTGGTCCCTCCGAACTGTGGAGCCCTCCCGCTACCGTGGTGTGGGGATCCCGGTGTTCCTGGCTCAGAAATCTGTGCAATTCCCTGAATTGTTCACCGGAGCCTCCAAACACGGTCCACACTGCTCACCGCCATCTTGGATCCCCCTCTTTTTTTAATATTTTTTTATTAATTCATTCATATTACATCTCAATTGTTATCGCATCCCTTGTATCCTCCCATTCCTCCCTCCCTCCCGCTGACCCCCTACTCCCCTCTCCTATGACTGTGACTGGAGGGAGACTTCCTCTTCCTGTATATGCTCATAGGGTATCAAGTCTCTTCTTGGTAGCCTGCTATCCTTCCTCTGAGGGCCTCTGACAATTAATCAGCCAACAAAAAGGTAATCATGTTTCTGAGGACCAGTGAAATGAAAAAAAAATTACAGAGAAACAAGAAAAGGTCAATGACAACTTGCTTTTCTGAAACAAAGAAGCCAGCAAGCAAAACAAACAAATGAAATCATTTTTATTAAAAAAATCTTAGTTGGTAGGCTTCTTACAGGAAGGGACACCAGAGAATATTATCATCACATAAGTGTTTTAAAGATCTCAGTTTCAAAGAATCTCATAAACCAGATTTGAAATTTTTTAATGACGTAATTGAAGAACAATAGAAGCCACACATGCAGGCACCAAAAATGACTATACATGGCTCACAGTTGCAAAAGGGAACTCTTACTGTTAGGTGACATTAAAAAATCTTCCAAGAGTTCCACAAAAGAGATTTGGGGACAGAAAGTTCATTTGTTTGATTGTTTACTTAAGGCTGCAGTTCCATGCTTCAAAATTACCATTTTATTAGGCTTTTTTCAGGAATAACAAACTGATATTCATTATAGTGATATCCACCATAAAATGCAGACCCCTGACATTTGAAAGAAATACACTGGAGAATGTTGAACCTTCAGTTCACAAATGCAACACTTCCATATGATTTTTGCCATAAAAAGAAGTAAACTGGACTGATTAGCTTACGTTTGTTGCCTTTTGTCACTCTTCAGTAAGATTTCCTACATAGAACACACTGAGAAACATGCTGGGGTAAATGGTCAGGTACTAGATTCTCTTTCTAGCTCATAGAGCAAGACACATTTACATTTTGCCCATTTGAAATATTCCTGGGGTCTTACTTTGGGTCTTAGCTAAGAATGGGGGATTTCTGAAAGACATGCTGTGCTTTTTCCTAAACATTCTGAGGATAAAGAAACATATATATATATATATATATATATATATATATATGATTCTACCTACTGAAACCAAAGACTAGAAATGTCATCATCTGCCCAAATTGTCTCAGTGAGTCACTAAATGTCTTCTCTGACATGCCAACTTTGTCTTTCATGTATACTTCTGAAACACAAAGTCATAATGTCCAGTATCTCAACTTGATTACTGATATAAGTAATGGGATGGAAATAGAGCATAGCTTCTGATTCCCTAGTATACCCAAAGGCCTGCGTTTGATTTCCATCACTGCATAGATCAGACTTGGTGGTGGGTAACATACACTTGTAATCCCAGTAATTAAGAAGTAGATGACAGTAGATCAAAGAGTTTGAGGCCATGCTGAAATATTTGAAACCTTGTCTACACACTCACACACACACACACACAGACACACATGTGCACAAACGATGGAGGAGGAAGCCTAATATCAATTGCTTACTGGAGAAGATGGACATTTAAGAAATATCTCAAAACTTTGGGGTTTTGATGTCTTCATAACAGGGCTTTTTTTTTTTTAGTTTTTTATGTATGAGTATGCATGTTTGCATGTGTGTGGGAACATGTGTAGCATCTGGAAGCCTAAGACTGATGTGGGAATCATTCTCAGTGATCTTCTACCTTATCCAGTGAGTCAGGGTCTCTCAATCAAATCTAGACTTTGCCTGTGGAGCTGTCTCACTAGCTGGCTTTCTCTGATTATCCTGTGTTCCTCTTTCGATAGCTAAATTACTAGTGGACCATCGACCACCTCAGCGTTTCCTGGAGTTCAGAGGATCCAAAGTCCAGTACTGGTGAGTGGGCAGTCAGGTCTTCAACAACTTAGTCTTCTTTGCAGCCACTGCAGAGCAAGCGCAAGTGTATTCTCACTCAGTGCTGCAAATCCTTAATATTTCAGTGAGATAACACAGCTTTATATGTCCACTTATTCATCATCTGTAATCAGACAAGAAATGAAGCTGCTCACAAAAGAGCATTTCAAAGAATGAGATAATTTCAGAGAAGTTGTAAGTTTATTTCCTTAAGCTAACCTCTTTCTAGAAACAAAAGTTTGTTTCTCATATAAAATTACAGAACTTGACATGCTAAATGCCCAGCTCATACCAATCTTTATGGTGCTCAATTTTTTCTTCTATGTACATCTCCAGGAAAATTGCAATAAAGAAAATATAATGCTGAATCTCTGAACACTATATAGACTTTATATTATATATATTATGTTATGTTATACATTATATGTTATGTGTTATATATTATTTTTATATTATGTTTCTATTTTATATATTATATGTAAGATATATGGAAATATCATTGCAAAAGAATACTCAAAAATCTACAAAATTTTTATTCAGTAAGAAAGTTATTTGCTTTCCTGGAACAAAATAGGGAACATTTAGATATGTCAATTATTCTAAAATCACTGGGTAGCATTAAAGAAAGATCAGGAATAAATATCTCAATTTTTATAAAACCTATGTGTTATTTCTATAACTGTTGTAATGATTTGCTGCAAACGTCATAGAGCAAAGGAGAACACATTTGTTTCCTGGGGCCTGGAGAGATGGCTCTATAGGTAAGAGCACATGCTGCTCTTCCTGACTTGAAGAGTTTGATTCAAGCCTCCACAAGCACCTTTATTTTTTTTAATTTTTTATTAATTTATTCTTGTTACATATCAATGGTTATCCCATCCCTTGTATTCTCCCATTCTTCCCTCCCTCCTATTTTCCTCTTATTCCTCTTCCCTATGACTGTTCCTGAGGGGGATCTCTTCCTCCTGTATATGCTCATAGGGTATCAAGTCTCTTCTTGGTAACCTGCTGTCCTTCCTCTGAGTGCCACCAGGTCTCCCCCTCCAGGGGACATGGTCAAATATGAGGCACCAGAGTTCGTGTGAAAGTCATACCCCACTCTCCACTCAACTGTGGAGAACGTTCTATCCATTGGCTAGATCTGCATAGGGGTTTAAAGTTTACTGCCTGTATTGTCCTTGGCTGATGCCCTAGTTTGAGCGGGACCCCTGGGCCCAAATCTGCCTATCATAATGTTCTACTTGTAGGTTTCTAGCATCATAATGAGTGAGTTAACTCCGAAGCAGAAAGACTCAAATGGTATATACTCACTTATATCTGCATACTAGCCCAAGGGGCATGTCCCACGAAAGCCTTCACTTACCAGGAAACTGGGACAGAGGGGAGGACATCCTATTGGGACTCTAGATGAGAGAAGCATGGGAGAATAGCACAAGCACCTTTAACTCCATTTCCAGGGGATCTGACACCTTCTTCTAGCCTCCAAAGACACAGGCATGCGTGCGGCACACATACACAAATGCAGGCAAAACATTCTTACAGAAAAAATAAAAAATAAATATTTAAAAAATATGTGTGTAAGAAGCACATATGGATCTCACACAATGCTGGAGGTAAGCTCCAAAATGTGTTTTACTGGGCAAAAACCAAAGAGCAGACAGGACTATGCTCTCTGGGAGGTTGAAGGCGGGTCTCTTTTCCTGACTCTTTTCTGGCTCTTGTGTGGTCACATTTATCACATCACTTGGCTCATGAGCTAAGAGTCACAGGCTTCATATGTAAAAGCAGCATTGTAACATCTTCAAGACCCCTCCATCTTCATGTGGCTCTCTTCCCCTCACAGGGCTACCTGTGATTACATCTGGTGTACAACTACACAATCAAGATAGCTGCCCCCAGGTGCACAGGCCTCAATTTGGTTATATCTACAAAGACCATTTTCCCATATCAAGCAGCATTTACTATTTGTAATTGCCCCAGGAAGACTTTTATCCACAGCAAAAAAAAAGTCTTTAAAAATCATCTCCCTTTTAAACTTTTGATTCTATTTCCTACTGTGTATCTTAAAGAAATAATCAGATGCATAGACAGAAATGTGAGTACAATTTTTCTCAGCAATGTTTCTAAAATTAGTTGTAAAAACTGAAGATACCACGTAAATCATGAGTGATTTTAAAGGACAGTGTGAACCATGTAATAAATAATAAATAAGCATTAACTAGTTATTTTATACATGTAATTTTAGTGACAGAAAAATGTCCTTAGTAACAAACTAGATTAATAGCCTGATAGGATTCAAACATAGACAGACATATTCAAAAGGAAATTCACTGCACCTGTTTTTTTTTAAATATATATATATATATATATATATATATATATATATATATATATATATATAATATATATATATATATATATATATATATCCCTGTTCAGATTGTTCATGGACAAGTGAACTCAATCAATAGTGAAAATATAAAAACCAATGGTGATCTTGGCCACAAAGAAATGGAAACTAGTAATAGGAGATAACTGAGTCATGAGAGAAAAAGGGGAGGGAGGGAGGGAGGGAGGGAGGGAAGGAAGGAGGGAGGGAGGGAGGGAGGGAAGAACAAGGCAGCTGTAAGGCGTAGCCTTTGGAGAGTGAGTTACCAAATGTGCCATCTTCAGTGCCTATCTCTACGCACTCTTTATTTACCTCTAAAGGCCAACCATACATGTCTCTTACATCACTCCAGCAACAGACTGTGTTAAATTGCCCTTTGTAACGTGCGCATATAGAACATTGTTGTCATAGCTCGAAAAGAAGGTACATTTACTCAGTGTCTGGTGGCTATATGAAAAAGTTCACAGATGCAACAATATGCATGAAATTATATAGAAATTCAAGAAAAAAGTTTGCAACGGTGCCGTTAAAACCTTGCTTCAAATTACAAGGCTCCATTAAATCAATTGTAACATTCCCGTTATTACCGCATTATACAATATAATGAAGATAATAAATACCTGGCATTTTCAGAGTGTCTTCCATCTAAATATTCCCATAGAGCTCAATCAACTTTATGTGCAAATTGATTATGAGCTGAGTGCAGGTGAGGCTGAGCAGGCAGCATCAGCCACTCTAACAAGGGACTTTTCTCCACTCTCACTGCCTCCTTTTATCTAGGCTTCCTAATTGGGGCAACACGAGCCAAACGCTTTCGAAATAATGAACATGGGAGATAATTCTAAGAAGCCTCTTAATAGTCTAGCAAAAAGGACTTGCAAAATAGAATAATTTGATATTTTAGTTATCATCATTTGCATTTTAATGAGAAGGACATTTTAACAAGAGAGGGCCAGTTTAATGGCTCACTTGGGTGTGAGGGGGATACGCAGAAACTTCCTACACAACAGGCTGAGAGTTGGTACACACACACTCAGGTCTCCTAACGCTTTCACCCATAATGACAACCAGATGCGCACATTCTCTTACCGTCATAGTTTTTCAAAGTGTAGAGTCCAATTCTCACCTCCTAATTTTAGTTAAATACTGTATTCACTCCAGTCACAGTCAAGCCTCCCTAATACTACTAGCAATTACCTGGTAGCTGGGAGTACCCTTTTCTTGTGGTATCTACTGGCTAAGTGTACCTCTGGTTTTGTTTAATTTTAATTCATATGAATTTACATTTAAATCTGAACCACAGTTATATAACAAAGCTTTCTAATGATAAGCAAGGATGATGAGTTTCATTTTTTTGACAATAAATAATGTAAAATAAAAATTTGGGTCATATATTTTTCTTTTGCACAAACATGGTGTGTGAATGTATGTTTGCACTAGGTACACGCAATTGTGTATGGAGATGCAATAGTGTACATGTGCATGTATGCGCCTGTGCATGTAAAGGATATGTGCTGACACAGTGTGCCGTCCATACATGTACTTCACTTCAAACACACAGTGTCATACTTGAATTCAGGGAACATTAATTTGGATGCTCTAGCTACCCAGCTTGATCATGGCACCTCCTGTGTCTGCTGCCCAAGCACATGGACTGCAGGGGAGGCCATCACACCTGCCCGACATTTGCACTGACGTAAGTCCTAGGGAGTCTAACCTCAAGTCCTCGTGTTCACATGGCAAAGGCTTTCCCCACTGAACCATCTCTCCAGGCTACAAGCCATATACTTACGATAAAAATTTAGTATAAATCTTAGATGTGCTGAAGTAAACTAAAAACCATGAGATTTGAACAGATTACTAAAAAAAAAGAAATGGACCAACACAGATTAATGGCTTTCTATTTATTACAAATTGAAATGATGTTTCAGACACGTTAAGTTAGACCGCATGAGTTACGACAACCCATTGTACTTGGTTTGCAATGTGCCTGTTAGAGTTAGTGCCTTGCAGAGCGGATGCGGTGCTCCACTCTGCGCATCCTTTACCTGCTCCAGGGCCACCACTGGCCCCATTCGCCTGCATCCAGACCTTCACTTTCTCAGCCCCTGCCTTTGCCCTTTCCTGGTTTCCTCTTTCTTCTGTTGCTTTATACCCAAGAATGTTTTGTTCCTAGCCCCTCACCCATGATTTCTATCAGCCCTTCACAGATTTTTCCATTACTGTGTGAACAGAAACTGCTGAACAGTTTCCCACCCTTTCTTGTTCCAGAAATTACCCCCACTTCGTCATTTAGAAGGATGGAGAGGACTAGTGAGTGGATCTCTTAGCTCCCTTACTCATTACCTAGTGCATTTTCTTAACCACCTCCAGCTACATCTTTTTTTCACTGCATATATATATATATATATATATATATATATATATATATATATATATTTTTTTTTTTTTTTTTTTTTTTTTTAACTAATTCCAACTTCAATGACTTGCTGTTCATCCATGATTTGGGCACAGTCTCCTTCCTTATCCAAGGTAACTAGCTTAGTCAGGCACGCTTAGCCTTTCACAGTCTCAATTCTTTTCCATAGTTGACCACCTGTCTTTCTGAGTCAGGGAAGAAAAGGCTTCTCTGTGGCCAGATTCCCTCTAAAGCTGTATGTGTGTTGGGGAGGGCGGCACACTCCTTCCAGCCACATGCTACAGCTTAAGCTAGCCTGTGATCAGCAATGCTGCGCTGTGAGATGCTGACTGGTGTGGTTTCATATTCGCATTGCTTTCTAATCTGGTACTGAGTGATCAAAATCAGGAAGTGAGGCAACTAGCCTATAGTAGCTAGCTGATTCAACAGTGCAAACTCATGTTTACCTGTTTTTGCAAAACTCCACCCCCTTCCTTTGTTTCCTATCTTTACTCTCTCTGAGCTCCTGCCAGAGCACACCTGCCTTTGCTGAGTTCCTATCCTTGAATGGCACCGTGTCCACATTTCCTGTCATTATCATATCATAATTGTACGAGAGAGCCCAGGGCTCAAGCTCTGAGGCTGTTCCCTCCTCAGGCCATCTTGGGAGATAAGAATATTGCTATTTGCCTTCCCTCCCAGTGTGTACACCATATGTGATCTAAATTGTTGCATTGCAAGCTGGGTGATCGTAGGATATTCTTTCCTGGCAGAGTTCTCTGATGCCTAGTGATGTTTCATTGACCTGTCTTTTACCCACTCTTCTTACACCACGGTTCTGGTTTCCAACAGAAATCTGCTAGTTTCACTTGTTATAGCTACTCATTTATCCACCATCACTGAAGCTAGACCTATGTATATTTTTATTATCTGAGAAGCCCCTAGCATGCCTTGTGAAAATTATAGCAAACACACTCAAAGCATTTTCTAAAAATAAGCACTTGTATCCTCCTCAAGCTCCCCTTCTATGTTGCCCTCTGTGGGAGTTTGAACAGATATGATCCCATAGACCCATGTGTTTGAACACTTGGCCAATAAAAATAGCACTATCAGGACATGTGGCCTTGTTGAGGTAGGCCTGTGGCCTTGTTGGAGGAAGTGTGTCACTACGGAAGCAGGCTTTGAGGTCCTATATGCCCAAGCTAGGCCTAGTGTGCCAATCTCCTATGGACCAAGGTATAGAACTCTCAGCTCCTACTCCAGCACCATGTCTGCCTACGTGCTGCTATGTTTCTCACCATGAAGCTAACAAAGTCTTTGAAACTGTCAGCCAACGCCAATTAAATATTTTCCTTTGTAAGAGTTGTTGTGGTCATGGTGTCTCTTCACAGCAATAAAATCCTAACTAAGACACTCTATTTATTAACTCTACAGTGTCATCTTATCTGTAACCCATCACTAACCATCTTTGGAATTAATGGCTAATTCACCAGTAAGTCTTGCTTTTCATTCTGAACCCAGCCACTCTATCTGCTTTTTTATAATTCTCCCTGATAGCTTCCTTATAAGAAGTCACCGTAGTTTTAGAATTTGACTTTGTCATCACCTCTTTTTCTGCCAAACTTTGGTGGTTTGGTTTGGTTTGATTTAGTTTAGTTTTTCAAGAAGGGCCCTGGGTGTCCTGGACTCCCTTTGTAGACCAGGCTGGCCTTGAACTCACAGAGATCAGGCTGCCTCGTCTTCCCAAGTGCTGGGATTAAAGGTGTGCGCCAGTGTGCACAGCTTTCAGCCAGATTTAGTATGAAGATCCTTCATCCTCTCCTTTGGCCACCAATGTTTCATGACTAAATTATCACTCTGTAGCAATGACCAAATCCATCTCTGCTTAATGCACACATCAAATCATGGCTCCTTAATCACTGTGAAACAGCATTCCATATGTAACTTACAGGAGTTGGAATGGTAATTTACATAGCAGTGCCCTCCATACACGTTTTTAATGAACCACATAACAAAACTACTTGGAAAAATATTTTATACATTATATATATATATATATATATATATATATATATATATATACTTTCTTGTTTCCTAAATAATAAAATATAGAGCCCATTTACATACTATTTATCCTGTATTAGGGAAAATAAGTGATCTAGTGATGGTTTAAAATATATGTGAAAGAATAAGAAGTTAATTAAAGAAAGAAAGAATAAGTAGGTTAAAGGCAATTCCTTAGCCATTTTATACAAGGCATGTATATACAAGGCATCCATATATTGTCATTTTCACCAAGGACTCTGGACCCAGCTCCCCACGGATAGCAAGGACAACTGGAACACATTAAACACACTGCAGCTTTCCACTGATTCTTTCTCAGTACGTTCATATTTTGAATAACCACCAAGGTCCACATCATTTCAGTCTCTGAGCTTTGAAGACATACTAGAATTCTTTACCTATTAAAGGGTTTTAGAACCAGAGATATAGCTCAATGGGAGACATTTATTTGTCTGGCACGTGCAAGCCCTGGGCTCCATTGCCAGCAGTGGGGTAAATATATTACTTTTATTTCCTCTCTCCAAGCAATAGTAAATTTTTTTCAGTTGCTTCTTAGGGCATCTTTAATCCTCGGTGCTTAAATCTGAGTTCTTCTCCATTATCCTAGACCCAGCCATCACAGAAGCTTATATGGGGCATATAGTAGTTCCCTAAATGTCCTATCTTCTTCTATCATGTCACCAACGTTAAATCTAAACCCAAATCTAATTGTCTCATTTTATTCCCATCACAAACCAATGTTTCTACTACATATAAAGTCAAATATACTTTACAAATGGGCTGCAGTAGACTGTTTGTGTTTCTTGCTCTGTGCCGACTCTGCTAAAGTGGATGCTCAGCCCCATGTGCACCCTACTACATCACAAATGTTTCCAACGATTTCCTGACTCCACACTTTCTCATGTTGTCCCCTGAGCCTTTCAACACTCTGCCTTCATTTCCCACTATTGAATGTCTAGTCTTCAGGTGACATATCCTCTATCCAGCATGCTCTGGATCCCCTTCAGAGGAAACTAATCCCTGTCTCTTTATTTTCCCTTCCACTCTTATTCTTGACTCTAAACCTGCAATGTTGCTCTCTTGCAACAGTCTCTTTTCTGAATTGTGAATCTGTAAGTTCAAAAGTCATGTCTCAACACCAATATCTCCGAGAGTAGGCAGGTGCACAGGGAGCTTTACTCAATGGTTGAAACAGGAGGAAGTAGAGTATAGGGGCTGGAGAGATAGCTCAGAGGTTAAGGAGCACTGCCTCCTCTTCCAAAGGTCCTGAGTTCAATTCCCAGCAACAACATGGTGGCTCACAACCATCTATAATGAGATCTGGTGCCCTCTTCTGGCATGCAGGCACACATGGGGCCAGAGTACTGTATAAATAATAAATAAAATCTTCAAACAAACAAACAAAAAGAAGAAGTAGAGGAATATAAGGGAAGGCAGTTTTTCTGGGCAGCTGTGGGGTTCTAAAAGCTCTAACATTTGCCAGACTTATGGCCACTGGCCTTTCCTTAAGGCGAGGCACAGTTCTTCGAATTTAGAATAACCTGGAGCTGAAGAGATGGCCCCATGATTTAGAGTACTTGCAGCTGTTTCAGAGGTCCCTGGTTTAATTTCTAGCACCTCCATGACAACTCACAACTTTCTGGAGCTCCAGTTCCAGGGAATCTGACACCCTCACACAGATGCACATGCAGGCAAAACACAAATGCACATAAATTAAATAATGAAAATCTGTACGTTTCCTACAACTAACTTCACAGGGACTTCCAATTATATCTCAGTTTCTTTTTCATTTTGCCATTTTACGTGCTTTCAGCTAACACACACCTAGTATTAATGTAATATGACCCTAGAGTAGTGCTCAATATTTTGGGTATTAAAAGAAATGAAAATTCAGAGCAGATGAGATTTACTAAGAACTTGTTCTCAGAAATGATCACTGGAGGAGGACTCCACTGTGCAGAGACATTTTGATACAGAAAGGACATAAAGGTCTTTCCAAGGTGGAAGAAAGCAAACCACTGGGCAGGAATAAGCAAACAACTATAGTGTTAGTAAGTGAAATGCAGAGACAACGAAATAAGGAGCCTGCACAGAGGGCACAGTCAGTGTAAAACCATCATATGTGCTACTTACTGTATGTTCCAAGTGATATTTTTTTAAAGTGCTTAGATCATAGAGAAACAAAAACTGGAGCTGCAGCAATGAATGCAGGGAAAAGCAGAAAACATGGGTCTGCCTGCCTGCTGAGGCCTCTACCTACCTCTCCAATGTGGCCAACTCTTGGAAGCCATGTTCCCTGACGAGGCCACACTCTCACTCCAGTTCTCCTCATGTACCCCAACAGCCCACTGCACATGTACACTCTTTATATCTTGTAAGCTAAACAAATCACTTTGTATGTCCACGTGACTACCTTTTGCACAAAAAGGGTGTCAATTTTTTCTTGATAGATTTTGAAATAAGTGTACAACTGAGTAACTAAATCAATGTCAACCTCCTCTGAAATCAAATATAAATGTCCTCAAAGTCTTTGTCCACAGCTGTCTGCATCGTGTTACTGCTCCCATTTTCAGAGGGCATTAGTTGTGAGTATAAACGCACAATTTTCTGCTAAGCCAGTCTTTCCAGCAGAGCATACCACACCTCACTATCTTCCAGATCCTCAGTATGAACAGCTTAAAAGAAAGGAAACGTCCCAAGTCTCATCTATTTCCTCTGGCTCAGTTAATAATTTACGAGCTTCCTCAAGGTGTAGAGCCTGCCTTGGCTACTTTGTAGACCACAGACGAAATGCAAGTCCTTTGTTAAGAATGAAAAAGAATCTTAGGCAACAATACCTTTGGAGTTCTAGCTGAAATCTCAAACATGCAAATAACCTCAGTATGTGAAAGAGGCATTTGGGAGCAGGACTAAGAAAATGATCATGGCTTTTCTCTAGGTACGTTCTTATAACAGACTTATGTACATCTACATTTCCCTACCTTGCGGATTATACAAGTAGAAAATGTCTGTGATTAAGAGAGAACCGTTTCGTGGATCCAAGATGGCGGCGAGCAGTGTGGACTGCGTTTGGAGGCTCCAGTGAACAATTCAGGGAATTGCACAGATTTCTGAGCCAGGAACACCGAGGTCCGAACATCACGGCAGCGGGAGTGCTCCACGGTTCGGAGGGACCAGGGTGCGGAGGACCTGTGTGCCCCTGCACACGGGAGGAGCGTGGTTTTTCTCTGATCGGAGCGGCAGCGGCAGAGGCAGCAGCACCAGCGGCACCAGCAGCAGCGGCTGAGGTTTGCAGCTCGTAGCCTTCCGGTGGAGGCGATTGGTGTGGTGGCTGGTGGGAGTTGCTGTGGGAGAGGGGACTCGGGGCAGGATTTGGGTCGCGTGGAGCCTTTGGACCCAGACTGGACTCGGCAGACAGTTCGGCCCCAGAGTCCCGGGTACTAGCCCGGCCCAGCAAGCAATTCTGCCTGAGGCACTAACTCAGCTCCAGCCACAGCTCCCCTGCTGTGGTGCAGGCTTAGTTGAGCACGCTACTCCACACTAGGCAGCACCTCAGCTCAGCGGCAGCTCCCCTGCGGTGACACAATCTGGGCGGAGCACTTGGTTTCACCACAGGCGCTAACTCAGAGCAGCTGCAGTTCTCCTGCTGTGGCGCAGGCCTGGCCGAGCACTCAGTTCCACCCTAGGCGCCACCTCAGCTCAGTGGCAGCTCCCCAGCAGTGACACAGTCTGGGCAGAGCACTTGGTTCCACCATTGGCGCTAACTCAGAGCAGCCGCAGTTCTCAGGCTGTGGCGCAGGCTTGGTGACGTGCTCAGTTCCATCCTAGGCACCACCTCAGCTCAGCAGCAGCTCCCCTGCGGTGACACAGTCTGGGTGGAGCACTTGTTCCACCACTGGCGCTAACTCAAAGCAGCTGCAGTTCTC
This sequence comes from Acomys russatus, assembly GCF_903995435.1. Taxonomy (NCBI): domain Eukaryota; kingdom Metazoa; phylum Chordata; class Mammalia; order Rodentia; family Muridae; genus Acomys; species Acomys russatus. Next base: position 15,952,202 of record NC_067137.1, on the reverse strand, counting down.
CTGCTGTGGCGCAGGCTGGACAGAGCTCTCGGTTCCACCAGCTCTAAGACTCTGGTTGGACACAGTGTGCAGTTTGAATCCAGAATTCCTGGCTGAGATTGGTGGTCAGCTCAGGCCCTGAGTCAATAACTGACCACAGCACGCACTTTGGGCCAAAAGGCCCTAGCGGAGCTTGGTGCGTAGTCCCAGCCCAAAAATTCTGGCTGGACCCTGTGTGCATTTTGGGCCCAGAATCCCTAGCTGAGCTTGGCAGACGGTTCAGGCCCTAAGAATCTAGCTGAGTTCAGCCCGTGATTCGGTCCCAGTGCTCCTGGCTGGACTTGGCAGGGAACACAGAAGGCTGTGGATACCTTGGTCTGACCCAACGCTCATTCAGAGACCTAGATCAATTGCAGGATCCACGGAAGAGGGGGACTGAGGATCACTGGCTGTGAGAGACCAGAACAACAGGGCTAACCTCCTAACATCCACACCAGTGAAGCTTTGAGCTCCCAGCCTAGGGAAATCGTGAGAAAACAAGTGAATCTATCGTCAGACACCCTCCATTCAACTCTGGAAGCTACCCAACAAAAACAAAGACGGCAAGATGTCTAAAGGACAACGAAAAAGCATACGCAAAAAAACCCAAAACAACATGGCGTCTCCAGTTTCCAGCTATCCCAAAGAAAACCACCCAGAGAACTCAAATACAACGGAAATACAAGAAAATGACCTCAAATCCTTAGTAATGAGGATGATAATGGAGGAAACAAATAAAATTCGTAATCAAATGCAGGAAGACGCAGACAAACAGGTGAGAGACATAAAAGAAGCACATAGAGTGGAACTGGAAAAATTGCAGGAAAATGCAAACTACCAGATGAAAGAAATAAATAAAACGGTTCAAGCTCTGAAGACCTATAAAGAGGCAATGGAAGAAACTCAGGAATATACAAGAAATCAGATGAAAGAAATCAAAAAATCAGTTCAAGATCTGAAAATGAAAATGGATTCAATGATAAACACACAGACAGAAGAAAAACAAGAACGTGAGACCTCAGAGAAGAAGGCGAGCAACACAGAGGTGAGCTTTTCTAACAGAATCCAAGAGATGGAAGAACGAATCTCAGGTCTAGAAGATACAATCACAGATCTTGAAGCAACCATGAAAGAAAATGCCAAATCTGGAAAACTCCTGACACAAAACATCCAAGAAATTAAGGACACCATGAAAAGAAGAAATCTGAGGAAAATAGGCATTGAAGAAAGAGAAGACATCAGACTCCAGAGCCCAGAAACTATTCTCAACAAAATCATAGAAGAAAATTTCCCCAATCTAAAGAAAGAAATGCCTATAAACATACAAGAGGCCTACAGAACACCAAAAAGAATTGACCAGAAAAGAAAAAATTGCCCGCCACATAATAATCAAAACACAAAACTTGCAGAACAAGGAAAAAATATTAAAAGCTGCAAGGGAAACGGGCCAAATAACATTTAATGGTAAACCTATCAGAATTACACCTGACTTCTCAGCAGAGACCATAAAAGCCAGAAGGGCCTGGACAGAGATCCTGCAAACCCTAAGAGACCACAGATGCCAGGCCAGACTACTTTACCCAGCAAAATTATCAATAACCATTGATGGAGAAAACAAAATATTCCATGACAAAAACAAATTCAAACAGTACCTATCCACAAACCCAGCTTTACAGAAGGTACTAGAAGGAAAACTCCATCCCAAAGGGTCAAGCTACAACCAAAACTACCCAGGAAATAGATAACTATCCCATGGCAAAAACACAATTACACAAACGCTCTACTGGAAACAACATCAAAATTAAGACACTTAACAGTCACTGGTCATTAATATCTCTCAACATCAATGGCCTCAATTCTCCAATAAAAAGACACAGACTAACTGAATGGGTACATAAACAAGATCCAACATTCTTCTGCATCCAAGAAACACATCTCACCCATAATGAAAGGCATTACCTCAGGGTAAAAGGTTGGAAAAAAATTTTCCAAGCAAATGGTCATAAGAAGCAAGCAGGTGTAGCCATTTTAGTATTGAACAAAATAGACTTTCAACCAAAATTAATCAAAAGGGATGAGGAAGGACACTTCATACTCATCAAAGGTAAAGTCAACCAAGATGACATCACAATTCTGAACATCTATGCTCCCAATACAAGGGCACCCACATTTGTAAAAGATCTCCTAAAAAAGCTTAAACCACACATCGATCCCCACACAATAATAGTGGGAGACTTCAACACCCCACTCTCACTGAAGGATAAGTCCTTGAAACAGAAACTAAGCCTAGAAATAACATCATTAACCAATGCCATGGGTCAAATGGATCTAACAGATATCTATAGAACCTTTCACCCAAACAAGAAAGAATACACCTTCTTCTCTGCACCCCATGGAACCTTCTCCAAAATTGATCACATCGTAGGTCACAAAGCAAGCCTCAATAGATACAAGAGGATTGAAATAATACCTTGTATCCTATCAGATCACCATGCTCTTAGGCTGCAATTCAACAACAGCAGAAATAACAAAAAGCCTACACGTACGTGGAAACTAAACAACTCTCTGCTAAATGACACCTGGGTCAGGGAAGAAATAAAGAAAGAAATCAAGGAGTTTCTGAAATTCAATGAAAATGAAGAAACAACATACCCAAATTTGTGGGATACATTGAAAGCAGTGCTAAGAGGAAAATTCATAGCACTAAGTGCCTTTAAAAAGAAATTGGAAACATCGCACATAAGCATCTTAACAACACAACTGGAAGCCCTAGAAAAAAAAGAAGCAGAAACACCCAAGAGGAGTAGACGCCTGGAAATAATCAAACTCAGGGCTGAAATTAACAAGTTAGAAACTAAGAAAACAGTCCAAAGAATCAACAAAACCAAAAGCTGGTTCTTTGAGAAAATGAACAAGATAGACAGACCATTAGCCAAACTAACTAAAAGGCAGAGAGACAGTATTGAAATCAACAAAATCAGAAATGAAAAGGGAGACATAACAACAGACACTGAAGAAATTCAAAGAATCATAAGATCCTACTTTGAAGGCATATACGCCACGAAATTTGAAAATCTAAGGGAAATGGATGATTTTCTTGAACAATTTCACTTGCCAAAGTTGAATGAAGAACAGATAAACAAGCTAAATAGTCCCATTTCTCCTACAGAAATAGAAGCAATCATCGATGGTCTCCCAACCAAAAAAAGCCCAGGGCCAGATGGTTTCAGTGCAGAATTCTACCAGACCTTTAAAGGCGAGCTAATACCGATACTCTTCAAGCTACTCCAAAAGATAGAAATGGATGGAAAATTACCAAATTCATTCTATGAGGCCATAGTCTCATTGATACCTAAACCTCACAAAGACTCAACAAAGAAAGAGAATTTCAGACCAATTTCTCTTATGAACATAGATGCAAAAATACTAAATAAAATACTTGCAAAACGAATACAGGAACACATCAAAGATATCATTCATCATGACCAAGTAGGCTTCATTCCAGGCATGCAGGGATGGTTTAATATACGGAAATCCATCAATGTAATCCACCATATAAACAAACTGAAAATAAAAAACCACATGATCATCTCCTTGGATGCAGAGAAAGCATTTGATAAAATTCAACACCCATTCATGTTTAAAGTTCTAGAGAGATCGGGGATACAAGGAACTTTCCTCAACATAATAAAGGCTATATACAGCAAGCCAATAGCCAAAATCAAAGTAAATGGTGAGATACTCAAGGAAATTCCTCTCAAATCGGGAACAAGGCAAGGCTGCCTACTCTCTCCATATCTCTTTAATATAGTACTCGAAGTTCTAGCCAGAGCAATAAGACAACAAAAGGAGATCAAGGGTATCCAAATGGGAAAGGAGGAAGTCAAATTATCCCTATTTGCAGATGATATGATAGTGTACATAAATGACCCTCAAAACTCCACCAGAGAACTCCTACAGCTGATAAACACCTTCAGCAAATTGGCTGGATACAAAATTAACTCAAAAAAGTCTGTAGCCTTCCTATACACAAATGACAAGCTTGCAGAGGAAGAAATTAGGAAAACCACACCCTTCACATTAGCTATAAGCAATATAAAATATCTAGGAGTTACCCTAACTAAGCAAGTGAAGGACTTGTATGAAAAAAATTTCAAAACTCTGAAGAAAGAGATTGAAGATGACCTGAGAAGATGGCATGATGTTCCTTGCTCATGGATCGGGAGAATTAACATAGTAAAAATGGCCATCCTACCAAAAGCAATCTACAGATTCAATGCAATCCCTATCAAAATACCTACACAATTTTTTAAAGACATTGAAAGTTCAATTCTGAACTTCATATGGAAAAACAAAAAACCCAGAATAGCTAAAACAATCTTGTACAATAAAAGGTGCTCCGGAAGAATCTCCATACCTGATCTCAAACTGTACTATAAAGCAATAGTAATTAAAACAGCATGGTACTGGCACAGCAACAGGCTGGTTGATCAGTGGAATCGAATCGAAGACCCAGATATGAATCCACACACATATGGTCACTTGATTTTTGACAAAGAAGCCAAATCCATTCAATGGAAAAAGGATAGCATCTTCAACAAATGGTGCTGGTCTAACTGGAGGTCTATGTGTAAAAAAATGAAACTGGACCCATATTTGTCACCTTGCACAAAACTCAAATCCAAGTGGATTAAAGACCTCAACATAAAACCAGAGACACTAAGCCACTTAGAAGAAAAAGTGGGAAAGAGCCTGGAACATATTGGCACAGGAGACAACTTCCTGAACAGAACACCAACGGCCCAGGCCTTAATGTCAACCATTAATAAATGGGACCTCATGAGGCTGAGAAGCTTCTGTAAGGCAGGAGACACTGTCAAGAGAACAAAGCGACAGCCTACAGACTGGGAAAAAATCTTCACCAACCCTACATCTGACAAAGGTCTAATATCCAAAATATATAAAGAACTCAAGAAATTAAACACCACCAAACCGAATAACCCAATTGAGAAATGGGGCTTGGAACTAAACTGAGAATTCTCAACAGAGGAGTATCAAATGGCTGAGAAACACTTAAAGAAATGCTCAACCTTCTTAGTCATCAGGGAAATGCAAATCAAAACAACTCTGAGATTCCATCTTACACCCATCAGAATGGCTAAGATCAAAAACTCAAGCGACACCACATGCTGGCGAGGATGTGGGGAGAGAGGAACACTACTTCATTGCTGGTGGGAATGCAAACTAGTACAGCCACTTTGGAAATCTATCTGGTGCTATCTCAGAAAACTGGGAATAGGGCTTCCTCAAGACCCAGCTATCCCACTCCTTGGAATATACCCAGAAGATGCTCCAGCACACAACAAGAAAATTTGCTCAACCATGTTCATAGCAGCCTTATTCATAATAGCCAGAACATGGAAACAGCCTAAGTGTCCCTCAGTAGAAGAGTGGATAAAGAAACTGTGGTACATATACACTATGGAATACTACTCAGCTATTAAAAACAAGGAATTCCCGAAATTTGTGGATAAATGGATTGAGCTAGAAATGATCATAATGAGTGAGTTAACCCAGAAGCAGAAAGAATCAAATGGTATATACTCACTTATATCTGCATACTAGCCCAAGGGGCATGTCCCACGAAAGCCTTCACTTACCAGGAAACTGGGACAGAGGGGAAGGCATCCTATTGGGACTCTAAATGAGAGACGCATGGGAGAATAGCAAAATAAAAGGATACAGATGGTCCTAGAAATCTACAAGTAGAACAATATGATAGGCAGATTTGGGCCCAGGGGTCCCGCTCAAACTAAGGCACCAGCCAAGGACAATACAGGAGGTAAACTTTAAACCCCTTCCCAGATCTAGCCAATGGTCAGAATATTCTCCACAGTTGAGTGGAGAGTGTGATACGACTTTCTCACGTACTCTGGTGCCTCACATTTGACCATGTCCCCTGGAGGGGGAGACCTGGTGGCACTCAGAGGAAGGACAGCAAGTAGCCAAGAAGAGACTTGATACCCTATGAGAATATACAGGGGGACGTAATCCCCCTCAGGAACAGTCATAGGGGAGGGGAATAATGGGAAAATGGGGGGGGGAGTGGGAGGATACAAGGGATGGGATAAACATTGAGATGTAACAAGAATAAATTAATTAAAAAAAAAAAGAGAGAGAGAACCGTTTCATGAGGACAGAGCAATAAAGCCATGGATTTTATATTTCATGTGAAAAAATTTAAAGCCCCACGGATTGTAAGAGAAAGAAACAGATTGCTAAAAATTGAAGGAATGATTTTTTTCCAAAGATTGAAATTATTCTGATGATTCCTGAAGTATCCTCAAGTAGGTAGTAACAACACATACACACAGAGAGTGGGGGTGGGGGGAGAACCATGGATCTAATGTTACAAACTGATATTTATTTCTATTTTATCCTGTGTTAATTTGTATTTCTCTTACTATATATCTCGTAGATCACCATGCTGTCATATTTGACTAATCGGTTTCACCATCAGCTAGTACAAAGCATTTGTTTGTTTGACATGGCTTCATAAGTCATCTAGTTGGTATTCAGAATCATGTTAACTTGTTAAGGATATATTGACTTTGGATGAACGAATGAAAACCTAAATGAATAAACAAATATTTACAATCTCTGTTCTACCTCCAATAGTGTGTACAGTACAAGAGACAGACATCAATTAAATAAACAAAATAAACATCGTGGAACAATTTTCACATGAACTCTTTGGTATCTCACAGAATAACATCATATGTTTGGGGAATTGGTGGGAGGCTTTCCAAACATGTGTGCTTGTAATGGAAGGATAAACAAGATAAGCTCTACAAAGGTGTGGCAGGGACCAGGTCAGAGGGAGGATGAAGCAAGCTCACAGTCAGTGGAAGAGAAGCCATGTTAGAAAATGTGCCTTTCCAGGTTCTTAGCCAGGGAAGTGCAACCAGACCAGGAAGTAGTACAGGTGAGTGGCATGCTTCTGAAACAGACTCAAGAAATCAACAAGAGATGATCACGAAGTATATCATAACAGTAGTTTTGTTTGTATATTAAAAAAAAAAATAAAATTGTTTCCAGGAGCTTTCAAGGATGTTGTCTCTTGACCAGAATTTGTGCTTACATTGTTTAGATCCAAGGATTCTTTGAAGTATCCAGTGATGATATGTTTTAATTGGTATATCAGCCATGGAGATGGAAAGCAAAAGAAATGAAAAACAATATGAAAAAGGCAAATCTGCAGTAGAAAGGGGATGAGGGTTTATCGAAAATTGTCAAAGAAGACCCAGAGTCCTGCTTTGTGAAAATAGGTCTTAGAAAAATAAAAACATAATTTAAAAAATAGATGGATTTGAATGAGAAAGTGCTGCACACCCATTAATATGGCTCAAATCCAAATGCTGCCAAAAATGTAAAGCAATAAAAACTTATACTTGTTGGCTGGGATAAAAATGGTTTTGCCACACTGAGCAATGGTTTGTTTCTTACAAACCATTTTTGAACCATTTGGTTCAAAAAAATAAAAGCATTTGGTTCAGGATTGTTTTCTTATAGTTTATGCTTAAGACTATGTCTACTCCAACACCTGTCCATTAATGTTTCTATTGGGTTTTATAAATTATTTTGAAATTTGGGGAGCAACTAATATGTCCTTCAATAGATGAACCAACTAATAAATTCATTCAATGAATTATTATTTAAAATAAAGTGTTCCCTAAGTCACATAGAAGACATAGAGAAAACATAATTTTTTGTCAATCAAAAGAAATGCATTAGAAAAGGCAAGAGGTCCTATACTATATAACTTCAATTATGTGACCTTCTGGAAAAGGTAAAATTATGGATAAGAAGATCAGTGATTACCAACAGTCTAGGAAATAAACAGAAGAAGAGTCATTAAACTATAGTGTAACTACATAAATATTCTGTTTAATAATATTCTAATGGTGGGTGAGCACATCAGACACTTAGAAGGGCTCATGGTACCAAGAGTCACTCCCAATGTACCTATGGATTTTATTTAATAATAATGAGTATTAAACTGACAGGGGCAAGAGAAAGCAATATCTGGATTTTATTCTGGTGGTGGCGGTGAATTATTTTGTTTTTCTTTTCTTTTATAGTTTTAGTTCATACACAAGTAAGTGTGAGATAAATTTTGCAGGCGAGACTCAGAAGTTCAAAGACGATAAGATGACACAAAAGGCAAAAAAGAAGTCAGTGCTAAGTAAAGTAAAACTCAGAGTTGAGAGACATACAGAGATCCAAAAAAGGACCACAAAACAAATAACATTAAAAGCTGTAGTTGCTCTCTTGTCTGGTAAAATTCAATAAGGTGATGGCAGTTATGTTAAATTAAGTTAAAGCCAGGGAGATCAGCGGCTACATTATCCCAGAATCCTTGGAATACAAGGTATCCTGAAAATACTGTAAGCTAGTCAAGGGTTAGAACTAGTGACAGTATACTGATGATCCAGAAATAATATTTTTGAAGAACAATTATCTGGTATTCACATAGTCGTTGATACAGTGACCTCTGATAATTCTAGACTAGCTAAACTTTCCTGCTTGGAGAGTTGGAAATAGTAGCTGTCAGATAACTACTGAGAGAGTGAAGATCATCTTAGGCATGGAGTTGGGAAAACCAGATAGTCAGTTTGGCTCCCACTTCCCCAGATACTTTCAGCTAGGACCACTCATGATTTCATAGAAAGCTATTAAGAAAGTAAGAAGTCAAAATGCTAATGAGGTTCTGAAGAGTCCCTCGCCTTAGAGTTGAAAGCATAAAACAATTGATAAAGAGGACATGTAGATGGGTCCTCATAGAAATCTCCAATTTCTTTGTTTTTAATCTCTAAAACTGGATTCAAGTGCTCTTATCTGCACACACATGGTGCACATAAACTCACACATATAAACACATATACCCATTAGCTAAATAGTAATAAACCTGAACATGTTTCTAGCCAGCTCTCCTGGAAGGAGCAAAGATGACTCCTCCTCTAGCAGAAGATAACAAACACCATCTAGCGCATACATTTGTTCTGCAACTTTTCAAATATGATGTCTCGATATATTGTTTCAAATAGAAATGAAATCACAGACAGCATGCAAGGTATATGAAGAGACAACAAAACAAGAAATTAATAAACAGGTTCGTGTTAGACATAAGTGAAAAGGCTTCTGTTAATTAGAAGACAAGTTGAAAACATATTATACAACAAAGAATATATCAAGAAGAAAATCGTTGGAGAAAAGGGGAAAATAGAAACATATTTATACAGTCTGAGCTATATGTACGTGGTGAGGTGAAAATCAGAGATGAGAGAGAAAGCCATGATGAAAAATAATAGCAATAAAACCCCAAACTTTTAATACAAAAAAAGCCCAACCACCAGCATAAAAACCCCAAGAACCTAATGTGATAATAAAATAAAAATATTTATGGGCACATCACACTAAAACTACTGAATGCTTCCTTCCCCTCTATGTAATTTTTGTTTGTTTTTATTTTCTACATCTATAAATTTCACCTGCTACAGTTTCCAATAGTTTTAAATTTTATGTTGAAATCTCTGAATTGAATAAAATTAGTGTAGTGACTTAAAAGTCTGTGAAAGACAGTTCCAACACACTGTGATTTTATGAGTCTTTTTTCTGCTGTCTCTTGCTTCTGTGTTTCTATACAATCCCCAAATTTGAAATAGAATTCAAGAAAGAATTTTTAGTAATAATTATGAATAAGTATTGCGCAAAAATTAGATACAAATTTTTAAATAAGATATATGTAAATAGAGTTCCACAATAGTTTTAAGAGAAAATATACTAAAAAGGCATACTATTAAGGAAATAAACAAATATTAACATTTAAAACTTTATTAGTGAGTAGGTCATGATTGTGCAAAGCTTTAATTCCAACACTGAGAACGCTGAGGCAGAAGATCTCTGGGAGTTCAAGGCCAGTGCGGTCTAAGTAATGAGCTCAAAGTCAGCCAGCACTACACAGTGAGACCCTGACTCAAATAAAAAAACAAAACAAAACAAAATCAGCTAGTATAACTCAAAATATGATCAAGATGAAGGGAAAAATCGAAGTTGTTTTCATAAATGCAGAAATATTTTTTCACTAAAACTGACTATCAATTTATGGAAAAAGATGACATTTGCAACAAAAGAGAACATCTTCAATCTGATAATATAAATATGCATTCAAATATATTTAAAAATTATAGCAGCATACTTAATTTTTAATGTTAAAATAATTTCTACTTGTATTATTAGTAGTGTCTATTAACTATTCTTCACATGTGTGTGGCATGTGTGCAGGTATGGGTTCATGTGTGTGTGTGTGTGTGTGTGTGTGTGTGTGTGTGTGTGTGCATGCATACGCGCATGTACATATATGCATTTGTGTTGGTGTGTGGAGGCCAAAGGGCTGATGTCTGGTCTCTTCCTCAATTGCCCTCTGCCTTAATCTTTGAGACAGGGTCTCTCACTGAACTTGGAGTTCACTGACTCAGCTAGGCTAGCGACCCAGTGAGCTCTGGAGACCCGACTACATATGCTCCTCAAGCCCTAGGATTAATGGCATGCACCTGCATGCCTGGCTTTTTATGTTCAAGGCTTTCAAAATCGGGGACACATGTTTGCAAGGCAAGAATTTTACTGACATAGGCATCTCCCCTGCCTCTCTATTAACTCTTCTAAAAGAGTCTCAGGCCATCCAAATTACAGGCAGAAAAACATATGGCACACAGAAGCAGTTCAACTGAAGACAGTTCAGTGAACAGTTGTGAACAAGATTAAAAGGACCAAAGAGGAACAATGAAGCATCCAAATGTGCAAACATGTCGCAAGGTATTCAGCCATCTCTACACCAGAGTAACAAAAGGAGGAAGCCCTGAAGGGCGTTGAATGCAGAAGGACCAAGGACACAGTTTTCTTTCTAAAATCCTGGCAATGTTACATTTCTTGGCCTGTGTGGTGGTTGCGTAAATGATTGCTTGGTGACAACTGTCCTACATGTTTTTGCTCTTTGAGCAATAAAGAGGTTTTAAAATTAAATTAAGACAACTGTTGATGCAGATGTTGACTATACATGTCAAAGAAAAGTGAGTAGATGTGACATACAGAGAAAAAAACTAAACAGAGTGAAGACAATTATGCACCTACAAGCAGATTAATTAAAGCAATTTATAAGAGAGCATGAAAGCAATTTCCCAGTACTTCTGAGCAAAAAGAGAAAATAAGGAAGAGGGGGGAGGGAGACAGAGAAAGGAAGCTCGGGTTCTCCACCTCAGATACTAGCCACAGCGTTCATTCTTTATTCTCTCTCTGTGTAGTGTTGTGGGACACTTCTCTGACATACTGTAGACAATACCTCAAAAACTAAGACAGTGTTCTATGAGGGCTCAAGGAGAATGTTAGGATGCCCTCTGCTTGCCTTTCAGAACAGTAGTTCTGATTTCATCTGACAAAGTTTTTTTCATAGTTAAAAATAAACATGCTTAATTATGAATATGTTAATTTCTATACATCTTAATTAAAATATAACTTCTTTCCCTTTTTTCTCAGCAGTCTCTTGCAGGTACTTTCCTTCTACTACTCTCAAATTGATGACATTTTTTGTTACTATTGGTGTCTGTGTGTGTGTGTGTACAAATATATAAATCTATGTCACAACTCTTGGGTTTATAAGTAACATTAGATTGGGAAGGGTTAATTTTGGGTAATTTTATGGATAATAAAATCAAATCCCAAGCTCAGTACTAATAACTAGAGTTTATAAGTAGATGCTGGCACATCGTTAGCCAGCCCAGCTCTTCTGCAATACAGACACATGCTTTTTCTAGCTGATCCTAAGTGACCCAACCTATCATGTTCTTTTAGAGTAAAAAATATGAAGCACCCGAGTCAATCCCCAAATACCACTACTTCAGGTATCATAACATGTGCATACTTCTATATTTGATGCTTATGATCACAAAGATCTTTAAACCCCAGTGTATCAAATCTACAATGATTACTTATGGCTCTAATCTACATCCCTGGGCTCCTTAAACCTGTTGTACTTACCAGACATACAGATAATCAAGGGCAAACAGTTATCCATCATGCTCTTGGACTAGAAAAGAGCCTAGAAAGAGGAAAGTAAATGTGATCCTAATTTTATGGACTTTAAGAAAGCTAATTCACATAACAAGACAAGTGAGAACCAGCCCCCTAAGTTCTTCAAATTTTGGGAGGATATTTACACTTTTATGGCTAAGAAATCTGAACTAATAATCCATAAAGAGTAAGTAGATGAGTAACTAAATAATGTATATTTGTTTCCTGGTAGCAAATAGCTCACTAGAAACACTGTCATATGATGGTGCAAGAGGCCTTCCAAACACATACGTCATATATGGCTGAAAAGGAAAGCTAATGAGCTATCATTTCATTCCACATGCTGATGGTGAGAACCTATTGACAGAAAAAGGCTAGAAAAAAATAAAAATGAACCAACAGACTAAATATTTAAACACTTGCTGAAATATCCAATCTACCCATTTTTTTTTTCTGGTAGATATTGTCACGGTGTATTTGCATTTACAGTTTAGATCCATCAATGAGAATTTAATCAGAGGGAACTGAATATTTGTTCATAAAAATAAAATAAAACAAAAATTGAAAACCACAAGTTCTTTAAAAATATCATTCAAGAAAGTAATTATTGAACCTAGGGCCTTGGCCTTGTGTGTAAAGCAAGCACTCTTACAATTGAGCAATTCCCCCATCCTCTAGGGGAAAAAAAGTCATTCTTTTATTAAAATTTATTTATTTATTTATTTATTTATTCACGTTACATCCTGACTGTCTCTCCCTTCCTCTCTCTTCCTCCATCTCCCCTGCTCTGTTTCTCAGAGAAAATGACCCCCACCGTCCCGTACCCACCAGGGTTCATGAAGTCACATCAAGACTGAGAAAGTCCTCTTCCCCTGTGGCCTGAAGAATTATCCCTTCCAGGGTCAGTAATCAAAAAGCTGACAACAGACTCCATGTCAGAGTCATCCCCAGCTCTCTTTACTAGGGGGGCCCACATGAAGTCTGAGCTGCCCATTGGCTACATCTGTGTAGGGTGCCTAGGTCCAGTCTATACAGGGTCCTATTTGGTGCTTCAGTCTCCTCAAGCCACACTGAGCACTGGTTAGTTGGCTTTGTTGGTCTCCTTGTGGAACTCCTGTCACCTCCAGGTCCTTCTATTCTCCCCCCACCCCCCCCCACAAACAAACTTTTCCACAAGACGCCCTATGCTTTGCCCAATGTTTGGCTATGAGTCTCAGCATCTATTTTGATCCACTGCTGGGTGGAGCCTCTCAGAAGATAGTTATGCTAGGCTGTCTCAAGCACAGCAGAGTATTGTTAATAGTGTCAGGGGGTGGTTCTCTTCCATGGAGTGGGTCTCAGGGTAGGCCAGGCACTGGTTGGACATTCTCTCAATCTGTGCTCCATTTTTATCCCTGTATATCTTGTAGGCAGGATACATTTTGGGTTGAAGTTCTTGTTGGTTGGTTTTCTTCTCCTTCCGCTAGGAGTCCTATTAGAGGGTATCCTCTTCAGTCTCCATGACCCCTGCTACTAGGAATCTCATCTTGAATCACTCCCACATCCTCCAGAAGCCTAGCCTCTCTTAGGTCTTCATCTTGTTGCAGAGATGCCCCCACCCATGGCTTCCCTTCTATCTGCAGGCCTCTGTCCTCTTACTCTGCTCTCCCCAGGTCTGATATCTACCCTCATTTCTCTCCATCCTCCTTCTCCCACCTTGTTCCCTCTCTTCAACCACTTCTGGTCTATTCTACTTCTGCTTCCGAGTGAAATTTAAGCATCCTCCCTTGGGTCGTCCTTGTTAGTTATCTTATTTGGCTCTGTGAATTGTAGTAATGTTAACATGTAGTACATGGCTAAAGACTGCTTATTAGTGAGTACATAGCATGTGTGTTTTTCTGGATCTGGTTTACCTCACTCAGGATGATTATTTCTACTTCCATACATTAGGCTGCAATTTTCATGATTTCCTTGTTTTTAATAGCTGAGTAGTAGTCCATTGTGTAAATGTACCATATTTTCTTTATTCATCTTTTGTCGAGGGACATCTGGGTTGTTTCCAGTTTCTGGCTATTACAATAATGCTGCTATGAACAGAGTTGAGAATTCTCCTTGTTGCATGGTAGAGTGTCTCTTGCATATATTCCCGGAAGTGGTATAGCTGGGTCTTGAGGTAGAGTTATTCCCAATTTCCTGAGAAAATGCCAGATTAATTTCCAAAGCGGTTGTACAAGTTTGCACTCCCACCAGCAATGGAGGAGTGTTCCCCCTTTCTCTACATCCTCTCCAGCATGTGCTGTCACTAGAGTTTTTGATCTTAGCCATTCTGATGGGTGGAAAATGGAATCTCAGAGTTGCTTTGATTTGCCTATCCCTGATGATCAAAGATGTTGAACATTTCTTTAAGTGTTTCTCAGCCTCTCAAGATTCCTCTGTTGAGAATTCTTTGTTTATTTCTTTTTTTTTTTGAAATTGCATAGAATATGTTTATTTTAAATAATTAAATATACATATTAACACATAGTAAATACATGATGATAAAAAGCATATTATTGAATTATTTTTTTTTGTTGTTTTTTTTGCTGTTATTTTTTTTCTTTTCTTTTTTTTTATTAATTTATTCTTGTTACAACTCAATGTTAATCCCATCCCTTGTATCCTCCCATTCCTCCCCCCCCCCATTTTCCCATTATTCCCCTCCCCTATGACTGTCCTGAGGGGGATTACCTCCCCCTAAATATTCTCATAAGGTATCAAGTATATTCTTGGCTACCTGCTGTCCTTCTTTTGAGTGCCACCAGGTCTCCCCCTCCAGGGGACATAGTCAAATGTGAGGCACCAGAGTATGTGAGAAAGTCATATCACACTCTCCACTCAACTGTGGAGAATATTCTGACCATTGGCTATATCTGGGAAGGGGTTTAAAGTTTACCTCCTGTATTGTCCTTGGCTGGTGCCTTAGTTTGAGCGGGACCCCTGGGCCCAAATCTGCCTATCATATTGTTCTACTTGTAGATTTCTAGGACCCTCTGTATCCTTTTATTTTGCTGTTCTCCCATGCGTCTCTCATTTAGAGTCCCAATAGGATGCCTTCCCCTCTATCCCAGTTTCCTGGTAAGTGAAGGCTTTCGTGGGACATGCCCCTTGGGCTAGTATGCAGATATAAGTGAGTATATACCATTTGATTCTTTCTGCTTCTGGGTTAACCCACTCATTATGATCATTTCTAGCTCAATCCATTTATCCACAAATTTCAGGAATTCCTTGTTTTTAATAGCTGAGTAGTATTCCATAGTGTATATGTACCACAGTTTTCTTTATCCATTCTTCTACTGAGGAACACTTAGGCTGTTTCCATGTTCTGGCTATTATGAATAAGGCTGCTATGAACATGGATGAGCAAATTTTCTTGTTGTGTGCTGGAGCATCTTCTGGGTATATTCCAAGGAGTGGAATAGCTGGGTCTTGAGGAAGCCCTATTCCCAGTTTTCTGAGATAGCACCAGATAGATTTCCAAAGTGGCTGTACTAGTTTGCATTCCCACCAGCAATGAAGGAGTGTTCCTCTCTCCCCACATCCTCGCCAGCATGTGGTGTCGCTTGAGTTTTTGATCTTAGCCATTCTGATGGGTGTAAGATGGAATCTCAGAGTTGTTTTGATTTGCATTTCCCTGATGACTAAGAAGGTTGAGCATTTCTTTAAGTGTTTTCAGCCATTTGATACTCCTCTGTTGAGAATTCTCAGTTTAGTTCCAAGCCCCATTTCTCAATTGGGTTATTCGGTTTGGTGGTGTTTAATTTCTTGAGTTCTTTACATATTTTGGATATTACACCTTTGTCAGATGTAGGGTTGATGATTTCTTCCCAGTCTGTAGGCTGTCGCTTTGTTCTCGTGAGAGTGTCTCCTGCCTTACAGAAGCTTCTCAGCCTCATGAGGTCCCATTATTAATGGTTGACATTAAGGCCTGGCCGTTGGTGTTCTGTTCAGGAAGTTTGTCTCCTGTGCCAATATGTTCCAGGCTCTTTCCCACTTTTTCCTCTAAGTGGCTTAGTGTCTCTGGTTTTATGTTGAGGTCTTTAATCCACTTGGATTTGAGTTTTGTGCAAGGTGACAAATATGGGTCCAGTTTCAGTTTTTACACATAGACCTCCAGTTAGACCAGCACCCATTTGTTGAAGATGCTATCCTTTTTCCATTGAATGGATTTGGCTTCTTTGTCAAAAATCAAGTGACCATATGTGTGTGGATTCATATCTGGGTCTTCGATTCGATTCCACTGATCAACCAGCCTGTTGTTGTGCCAGTATCATGCTGTTTTAATTACTATTGCTTTATAGTACAGTTTGAGATCAGGTATGGAGATTCCTCCGGAGCACCTTTTATTGTACAAGATTGTTTTAGCTATTCTGGGTTTTTTGTTTTTCCATATGAAGTTCAGAATTGAACTTTCAATGTCTTTAAAAAATTGTGTAGTTATTTTGATAGGGATTGCATTGAATCTGTGGATTGCTTTTGGTAGGATGGGCCATTTTTACTATGTTATTCTCCCGATCCATGAGCAAGGAAGATCATGCCATCTTCTCAGGTCATCTTCAATCTCTTTCTTCAGAGTTTTGAAATTTTTTTCATACAAGTCCTTCACTTGCTTAGTTAGGGTAACTCCTAGATATTTTATATTGCTTGTGGCTAATGTGAAGGGTGTGGTTTTCCTAATTTCTTCCTCTGCAAGCTTGTCATTTGTGTATAGGAAGGCTACAGACTTTTTGAGTTAATTTTTGTATCCAGCCAATTTGCTGAAGGTGTTTATCAGCTTTAGGAGTTCTCTGGTGGAGTTTTGAGGGTCACTTATATACACTATCATATCATCTGCAAAGAGGGATAATTTGACTTCCTCCTTTCCCATTTGGATACCGTTCATCTCCTTTTGTTGTCTTATTGCTCTGGCTAGAACTTCGAGTACTATATTGAAGAGATATGGAGAGAGTGGGCAGCCTTGCCTTGTTCCCGATTTGAGAGGAATTTCCTTGAGTATCTCACCATTTACTTTGATTTTGGCTATTGGCTTGCTGTATATAGCCTTTATTATGTTGAGGAAAGTGCCTTGTATCCCCGATCTCTCTAAAACTTTAAACATGAATGGGTGTTGAATTTTATCAAATGCTTTCTCTGCATCCAAGGAGATGATCATGTGGTTTTTATTTTCAGTTTGTTTATATGGTGGATTACATTGATGGATTTCCGTATATTAAACCATCCCTGCATGCCTGGAATGAAGCCTACTTGGTCATGATGAATGATATCTTTGATGTGTTCCTGTATTCATTTTGCAAGTATTTTATTTAGTATTTTTGCATCTATGTTCATAAGAGAAATTGGTCTGAAATTCTCTTTCTTTGTTGAGTCTTTGTGAGGTTTAGGTATCAATGAGACTATGCCTCAAAGAATGAATTTGGTAATTTTGCATCCATTTCTATCTTTTGGAGTAGCTTGAAGAATATCGGTATTAGCTCGCCCTTGAAGGTCTGGTAGAATACTGCACTGAAACCATCTGGCCCTGGGTTCTTTTTGGTTGGGAGACCATCGATGATTGCTTCTATTTCTGTAGGGGAAATGGGACTATTTAGCTTGTTTATCTGTTCTTCATTCAACTTTGGCAAGTGAAATTGTTCAAGAAAATCGTCCATTTCCCTTAGATTTTCAAATTTTGTGGCGTATATGCCTTCAAAGTAGGATCTTATGATTCTTTGAATTTCTTCAGTGTCTGTTGTTATGTCTCCCTTTTCATTTCTGATTTTGTTGATTTCAATACTGTCTCTTTGACTTTTAGTTAGTTTGGCTATCTTGTTGATTTTCTCAAAGACCCAGCTCTTGGTTTTGTTGATTCTTTAGACTGTTTTCTTAGTTTCTAATTTGTTAATTTCAGCCCTGAGTTTGATTATTTCCAGGCATCTACTCCTCTTGGGTGTTTCTGCTTCTTTTTTTTCTAGGGCTTCCAGTTGTCTTGTTAAGATGCTTATGTGCGATGCTTCCAATTTCTTTTTAAAGGCACTTAGTGCTATGAATTTTCCTCTTAGCACTGCTCTCAATGTATCCCACAAATTTGGGTATGTTGTTTCTTTATTATCATTGAATTTCAGAAACTCCTTGATTTCTTTCTTTATTTCTTCCCTGACCCAGGTGTCATTTAGCAGAGAGTTGTTTAGTTTCCACGTACGTGTAGGCTTTTTGTTATTTCTGTTGTTGTTGAATTGCAGCCTAAGAGCATGGTGATCTGATAGGATACAAGGTATTATTTCAATCCTCTTGTATCTATTGAGGCTTGCTTTGTGACCTACGATGTGATCAATTTTGGAGAAGGTTCCATGGGGTGCAGAGAAGAAGGTGTATTCTTTCTTGTTTGGGTGAAAGGTTCTATAGATATCTGTTAGATCCATTTGACCCATGGCATTGGTTAATGATGTTATTTCTCGGCTTAGTTTCTGTTTCAATGACTTATCCTCAGTGAGAGTGGGGTGTTGAAGTCTCCCACTATTATTGTGTGGGGATCGATGTGTAGTTTAAGCTTTTTTAGGAGATCTTTTACAAATGTGGGTGCCCTTGTATTGGGAGCATAAATGTTCAGAATTGTGATGTCTTCTTGCTTGACTTTACCTTTGATGAGTATGAAGTATCCTTCCTCATCCCTTTTGATTAATTTTGGTTGAAAGTCTATTTTGTTTGATACTAAAATGGCTACACCTGCTTGCTTCTTGTGACCATTTGCTTGGAATTTTTTTTCCAACCTTTTACCCTGAGGTAATGCCTATCATTATGGGTGAGATGTGTTTCTTGAATGCAGAAGAATGTTGGATCTTGTTTATGTACCCATTCAGTTAGTCTGTGTCTTTTTACTGGAGAATTGAGGCCATTGATGTTGAGAGATATTAATGACCAGTGACTGTTAAGAGTCTTAATTTTGATGTTATTTCCAGTCGAGCGTTTGTGTAGTTGTGTTTTTGCCATGGGATAGTTATCTATTTCTTGGGTAGTTTTGGTTGTAGCTTGACCCTCTGGGATGGAGTTTTCCTTCTAGTACCTTCTGTAAAGCTGGTACTGTTTGAATTTGTTTTTGTCATGGAATATTTTGTTTTCTCCATCAATGATTATTGATAATTTTGCTGGGTAAAGTAGTCTGGCCTGGCATCTGTTGTCTCTTAGGGTTTGCAGGATCTCTGTCCAGGCCCTTCTGGCTTTTATGGTCTCTGCTGAGAAGTCGGGTGTAATTCTGATAGGTTTACCATTAAATGTTATTTGGCCCTTTCCCTTGCAGCTTTTATATTTTTTCTTTGTTCTGCATGTTTTGTGTTTTGATTATTATGTGGTGGGCAGTTTTCTTTTCTGGTCAATTCTATTTGGTGTTCTGTAGGCCTCTTGTATGTTTCTAGGCATTTCTTTCTTTAGATTGGGGAAATTTTCTTCTATGATTTTGTTGAGAATAGTTTCTGGGCCCTGGAGCCTGATGTCTTCTCTTTCTTCAATGCCTATTATCCTCAGATTTCTTCTTTTCATGGTGTCCTTAATTTCTTGGATGTTTTGTGTCAGGAGTTTTCCAGATTTGGCATTTTTCTTAATGGTTGATTCAATATCTGTGATTGTATCTTCTAGCCCTGAGATTCGTTCTTCCATCTCTTGGATTCTGTTAGAAAAGCTCACCTCTGTGTTGCTCGCCTTCCTTCTCTGAGGTCTCACGTTCTCGTTTTTCTTCTGTCTGTGTGTTATCATTGAATCCATTTTCATTTTCAGATCTTGAACTGATTTTTTGATTTCTTTCATCTGATTTTTTTTTTGTATATTCCTGAGTTTCTTCCATTGCCTCTTTATAAGTCTTCAGAGCTTGAACCGTTTTATTTATTTCTTCCATCTGGTTGTTTGCATTTTCCTGCAATTTTTCCAGTTCCACTCTATGTGCTTCTTTTATGTCTCTCACCTGTTTGTCTGCGTCTTCCTGCATTTGATTATGAATTTTATTTGTTTCCTCCATTATCATCCTCATTACTAAGGATTTGAGGTCATTTTCTTGTATTTCCGTTGTATTTGAGTTCTCCGGGTTGTTTTCTTTGGGATAGCTGGAAACTGGAGACGCCATGTTGTTTTGGGGTTTTTTGCGTATGCTTTTTCGTTGTCCTTTAGACATCTTGCCATCTTTGTTTTTGTTGGGTAGCTTCCAGAGTTGGATGCAGGGTGTCTGACGATAGATTCACTTGTTTTCTCACGATTTCCCTAGGCTGGGAGCTCAAAGCTGCACTGGTGTGGATGTTAGGAGGTTAGCCCTGTTGTTCTGGTCTCTCACAGCCAGTGATCTTCAGCCCCCCTGTGCTGTGGATCCTGCAATTGTTCTGGGTCTCTGAATGAGCGTTGGGCCCAAAATGCACACAGGGTCCAACCAGAATTTTTGGGCTGGGACTACGCACCAAGCTGTGGTCAGTTATTGACCCAGGGCCCCGAACTGACCACCAATCTCAGCCAGGAACTCTGGATTCAAACTGCACACTGTGTCCAACCAGAGTCTTAGAGCTGGTGGAACCGAGAGCTCTGTCCAGCCTGCGCCACAGCAGGAGAACTGTGGCTGCTCTGAGTTAGCGCCAGTGGTGGAACCAAGTGCTCCGCCCAGACTGTGTCACCGCAGGGGAGCTGCCGCTGAGCTGAGGTGGTGCCTAGGATGGAACTGCGCACTCCACCAAGCCTGTGCCACAGCAGGAGAACTGCGGCTGCTCTGAGTTAGCGCCAATGGTGGAACCAAGTGCTCTGCCCAGACTGTGTCACTGCAGGGGCGCTGCCGCTGAGCTGAGGTGGAGCCTAGGTTGGAACTGAGTGCTCGGCCAAGCCTGCGCCACAGCAGGAGAACTGCGGCTGCTCTGAGTTAGCCCCTGTGGTGGAACCAAGTGCTCTGCCCAGACTGTGTCACCGCAGGGGAGCTGCCGCTGAGCTGAGGTGCTGCCTAGCATGGATCTGCGCGCTCAACTAAGCCTGCGCCACAGCAGGGGAGCTGTGGCCAAAGCTGAGTTAGTGCCTCGGGCAGAATTGCTTTGCTGGGCTGGGCCAGTACCTGGGACTCTGGGGCCGAACTGTCCGCCTAGTCCAGTCTGGGTCCGAAGGCTCCACACTACCCAAATCCTGCCCAGAGTCCCCTCTCCCGCAGCAACTCCCACCAGCCACCACACCAATCTCCTCCACCGGAAGGCTATGAGCTACAAACCTCAGCCACCGCTGCTGGTTCCGCTGGTGCTGCTGCCTCTGCCGCTGCCACTCTGATCAGAGAAAATCCACGCTTCTCCGGTGTGCAGGGGCAGGCAGGTCCTCCGTACCCTGGTCCCTCCGAACCGTGGAGCACTCCCGCTGCCGTGATGTTCGGACCTCGGTGTTCCTGGCTCAGAAATCTGTGCAATTCCCTGAATTGTTCACTTGGTCACCAAACGTGGTCCACACTGCTCGCTGCCATCTTGGATCCTTCTCTTTGTTTATTTCTATACCCTGTTTTAAAACTTGGATTCTTAAACTAAAGATGTATCACTGGCAGAATTTTAGCCTCACATGCACAAGATTGCTCTTAATCCTCAGCATCTGAAATTAAAGCCATTTTAGCACGGTCATGCATTGGGTGTTAAACAATAATCCAGTTGTTAAAGCATCAGTCACACAAATGTTAAGGCAATTTAGACAGTTCTCATTCCTAAACTAGGATCTACTTCCATGCTACTACACAAGCACGGACTTAGTTCAGGGAAGAATAGTGAAGCAGACTCCTATGAGCATCCTGATCTCTGCACCTCTTGAAGACACAGGATTGGCATGTAATTATGGAAAGAGACATGAGCGGAGATACTGGTCTCTGGAAAGGCAACAGTACTTAGAAGACTTGTGAAGGAAGTCCACACTTGCTTGACTCCAGATCACTTTTTGTATAGGGGAAAGAAAAAAACTAATTTAAATTTTAAAGCCTCTGGAAGTTAAATGTGTCATTACAGCTAAAAGCATTCTAAAGGCTGTTTAAATTTTATCTGATAGAAATCTTTCTAAAATACATCTGTGCTCCCTTATTAGAGATAATAGATTGGATTTTAGATTTTTCTTTAATGATTCAGCTTCACATTAAGATGTAAATTTAACTTTTCCCCCCTAAATTATACCAGACATATAATAAGTGCTTTGGCTTTAACATTCTAGAATGGGGCTAAGATAAAAGGCAAGCAAGGTACTCAATCTGAGTAAAACCTAGGTAATATCAATGGAATTATATTTTGTGAAAATTTTAAACGTTAATGTGAACAAAATTCATGCTGAGCAAAGTATCAGATTTTCAAATGAAATCCAAGTTAGGACTGCTGGTTTTGAATCAGCTTCAGGCTCCAGCATAGCTCTCGCTACTACTGTTCATCACATAAGAAACAAATGCCTGAGCTCTTCTGTGTGGCCAAGCTCTTTCACTCAACTCCAGCCTGTGCTGACCTTAGTATATTAGTATTGACTGCATCAACTCTTTTTCTGCCCCTATGTTTCAGAAGTCTTTGTTTACTTGCTCTCGTGGACTTCTGGAAACACATCACAGTTAAAAGAATTTTTGTCTCATATCAGTGGAAAATTAAGTCCTATCCTAATGAGAACTCTAAATCTACAAAGCTATCTAAACATAAATTTCTACATATGTGTCAAAATTTCAAGTGTGGCTATTGTTATAATTTTATTTGTAAACACTGATGGATCCATTTATAGTGTAGTCACTGGGAATTATGAGATTCAAGGACACAAAAATTGAAGGAAATGAGATGCATTGTTTAAATGTTTAAAAATATTAGTGGTAGAGCTGAAAGCAAAACTGTCTAGTGACTGAATATTGGGTTAGCTGATGGGATAGGCAGCATTTTAGAAACATGAGAATATTGGAGGTGGATATGGAATTAGAGCCTTTTTGTCTAAGTCAAATATTCCTGTGGGATAGCTACAGAGCACAGGTGCAATGCAGGATGAGTGTGTGTGGGGGGAAGATAATGATAGCACATCGCACCAGAGTAAAGATAATTGGATTAGAGCTTTTGTGGAGAACAGAGGCCAGCAATCAGATTCCTTCCCTTGCTGCCTCAACACTAGCCCATCCAGTTCAAAAAGGGCAAAGTCAAGCACCATTTGTCGGATGCCTGCCTTTTCCTGCAATCTAAGAGTGTGATGAGACTCTCTTTATGCTCCCAAAGGGCTTTCAGTGGAATTAGAGATGAGAAGCAATGTGCAAGGGAACCTCATTATGTCCCATCCCTTTTCAATTATCTAAGAGTCTCCTCTATGGGAAAAAGACTCATCAAAGAACTGATACTCGGCTGACTTAACGTGTTCTGTTTTTTAAGTCATAAAGAATTGATGGGTCCATAAGACTGGAGATGAGCCATTTGTCCACGTAACTGGCAAAGGGTTTTTTCCTAACTTTAGAGTCAGAGAACCCTCTGGTTCTCAGCTGGTACTGTCAATACCTACTTTTGCAAGAACAAGCAGAGCATCAATAATGGCTGCCTGGATTTGAAATGTACACAAGATCTGCATCGGAATCCTCAAGCAAAGCCCTGCTAAAGCTCAACAGAATCACTATTGCAAAGAGCTGTGCAATTGTTAAATCAAAATGACTCTGAGATTACATCTTTTTTATGTTCTTTTTTTATTATTAATTTATTCTTGTTACATCTCAATGTTTATCCCATCCCTTGTGTCCTCCCATTCTTCCTTCCCTCCCCTTTTCCCCTTATTCCCCTCCCTTATGACTGTTCCTGAGGGGGATTACCTCCCCCTGTATATGCTCATAGGGTATCAAGTCTCTTCTCGGTAACCTGCTGTCCTTCCTCTGAGTGCCACCAGGTCTTCCCCTCCAGGGTACATGGTCAAATGTGAGGCACCAGAGTATGTGATTCACTTATATCTGCATACTAGCCCAAGGGGCATGTCCCACCAAAGCTTGCACTTAGCAGGAAACTGGGACAGAGGGGAGGACATCCTATTGGGACTATAGATGAGAGAAGCATGGGAGAATGGCAAAGTAGAAGGATCCAGAGGGTCCTAGAAACCTACAAGTAGAACATTATGATAGGCAGATTTGGGCCCAGGGGTCCCGCTCAAACTAAGGCACCAACCAAGGACAATACAGGCGATAAACTTTAAACCCCTACCCAGATCTAGCCAATGGTCAGAACAGTCTCCACAGTTGAGTGGAGAGTGGGATATGACTTTCTGAGATTACATCTTACACTTACCAGAATCACTAAGATCAAAAACTCAAATGACAGCCCATGCTGGAGAGGATGTGGAGAAAGGGGAACACTCCTCCATTGCTGGTGGGAGTGCAAACTTGTACAATCACTTTGGAAGTCAACCAGGCACTTTCTCAGGAAATTGGGACTAGCTCTGCCTCAAGACCCAACTCTATTACTCCTGGGTATATACCCGAAAGATGCTCCACCAAGCAAAAAGTACATTTGCTCAACTATGTTGAGCAGCTTTGTTCATAATAGCCAGAAACTAGAAACAACCCAGATGTCCCTAAGCCAAAGAATTAATAAAGAAACTATGGCACAATTACACAGTGGAATGCTATTCAACCATTAAAAACAAGGAAATCTTGAAATTTGCAGGCAAATGGAGGAACTAGAAACAATCATCCTGAGTGAGGTAACCTAGACCCAGAAAGACACGTATAATATAAACTCACTTATAAGAGGACATTAGCCCCTCATAGATGTCCTCTGACAGGCTCTACCCAGCAGGGAATTAGGACAGATGTTCATTTGATTTAGAGTTAATCCAGTAAATCTCAAAGCATGGACTTTGAGATCTGGAATCTTTCTTTTGTTTTGAGATCTCCCATCCTTCTGCATGTCCTACAATATTGACTTTCTTGACACAATTCTATATTTCAAAATATAAAGAATTCTATAAAGATGGCCTTGACTATAACCCAAATGTCCTTGAAATCCAGATAGCATCTTTTTTATCTTCATGTATTAGTTTTGCCAATCTCTCCCCTACTATCAGCCATTGAGGAGCTTCCATGTCCATCTCTTACTTGATATTTACAATATACGCAGCAAAATTAGAGCAAAAGGAATGATCTTTCCATGTAGTTACAAAACATTTATCTGGAAAGAGCATATTCCCCGTCACAAGATAAGCCTCAGGAAATTTGTAATAATTCAAATTATTCAATGATCTTTTTCTCTTCCTCCCTTCCTTTATTTCCTTCCTTCCTTCCCTCCTTCCTTCCTTCTTTCTTTTCTTTCCTTCTTTCAAGAGGTGGTTTTTTGGACACAAGCTCCCCTACCCACACCCCGTGTATCCCTGGCTTTTCTGGAACTCATTCTGTGCATCAGGATGACTTCAAACTCAAAGATCCACCTGCCTCTGCCTCCAAAGTACTGGGAATTAAAGGCATGTACCTCCATGCTCAGCTGTCATTTCTAAATATTAAAGAGTTCAGAAACCTATAAAACAAAAATAGCTGGAAACTACTCTGAAGTAGTTTAGAATACATCCTTCTTTCCCTGGAGCCTCTTAACCAATATCTCTCCCAGCTTCTACATTACCTATAATCACTAGTAATGATTGTACTCTCTCTTGAGTTCCATTTTTTTCTGAGTTCAGATATGAGTATGACCAAGAATTATTTGGTTTCCTCTGCCAAGGCTACTTACCTTAGTACACTCTCCTCTGGGTTCTGCCACTCAGTATTTGTTATTTGTAATGACATAATTCACTCACGCTGAATACTAGTCTATAATGGGTATAAACCACATATTCTTTATTTATTCACTTACTGCTAGGTGCCTAGCTAGTTCCAAATCTTAGCTATTGGGAACAATGGCTGTATTTGCTTAAGCCTGTAGATATCTACATATAATTTTATTATCTATGTTAATGTTGCTTTGCTCTTTCAACTACCTACAATTTCTTCATTTACAGTTGGCCAAGACTCAAACTGAAACCTTTTTGGTAAACTACAGAAATATGAGCTCACATACATAAGGCTCCACACAGGTTCAAGCCCTCTCACAGATCTGTGTGTTTTCTCCACATATTATTTCACCAAAAACTCAAGTAGCTTGTCAGTCTTACATCATGAGTTTAAGTAGAAGTTCAAATGTCTGCCTTCTTGAGGAAGTAGCCAGTGTGATAATACTGAGACTGATTTCTATATTGACAGCACTGCCTGGGACTGGGTGAGAAGCACTCATTTTAGAGATTTGTGCTATTAGCTTTGCTACAAGCACTCACAGCATGTTTTATCCATTGATATTTTTGCCCGACACCTTCAGACATTGGATTTGCAATAAAAGTAATAACTAACTGAGACTACTACAAGAAGCTATAGCAAACAATATCCTTCCTTTCTTGAGACCAATGGAAGGAGAGTGGTCACAACCATAGTAATCATGTATTGAGTGTTTACTACACACCAGGCTCTGTCTTTAGTACTTTACATTGGGTCAGATCATCAATAGTCACAGAGTTATTTCAGAGAAACTCTCCTATGATATCTCCTGCTGAGGTTAAGAAGCTTGCCTGGTCACATGGATTGCAAGTGTTTTTGTCAACTAAGCTGATATAATTATAAAGCTTCTCTGAAACAAGTGCCGTACAAAGCTAAAATTTCACCATAATTATTTATAGCATAGCACATTCACTCCAAAAAAAAATGTATCCATCAGGAAACTATAATTCTTATTACAAAAATACAAATTAGCAAATATAGGATCATTATTAAATTAACTTTCTGCATACAAATGACCTATGTAAATAAGAAAATTGAAATAACCCAAGAGAAAATTAAATAGGAAGTAAAAACACAATAGACCTGAATTAAATATTACTGACATAACTCTATATCTTATCACAGTAGCCAATTAAAATTACAATTTATGTACTTTTATAAAGCAGAGAGTGCTTTACACAGTCTGATGGTATATCTTTCTGTGCTGTTCTGCCAGCTATCAACATTCAAGGCTAGATTTACCATCAGCCCTAAAATGTGCCCCTATATTTTTCCTCACCTTTTGTTCCTGAAACACGTAAAGGTCCCTTTCCAATAACAACAAAAGAGATGCTTTAAAAAGTCTTTCTTCTAATAAAACCTATTTGTTCTCCATCTGCATTCTTCAGAGGGTGACTTCTCTTACTAGCTCAAATGTCATATTGTAAAATCAAAATCTAGATGACAGCAACGGATGTAAGATTTCAGTCGTGGTAGTCATGACTGCTGTGAATTTCCTTTACATTTCTTCTTTTAATCATCGCAATAACCATGTAAAATATTAATGATAGGTGATCGCTAGCCTCTCCACAATATAAATATGAGTTATCTTGACATAGGATATTATGGGCACATAAAATAAAGGGACTCAGCTGTGAATTTCTGAATTATTTAGATTGTTATTATGATTTCATTACTCGAGTCCAGACAGGGCTTTCCAGAT
Source organism: Acomys russatus (assembly GCF_903995435.1). Classification (NCBI taxonomy): domain Eukaryota; kingdom Metazoa; phylum Chordata; class Mammalia; order Rodentia; family Muridae; genus Acomys; species Acomys russatus. Next base: position 15,924,597 of record NC_067137.1, on the reverse strand, counting down.
CCTCTGAATGAACTACTTTATTTTCCAGAGAGAAAACTAACTCCCAGTGAGTTAGAGGCAGAACAGGGCAAGGAACACAGAGCCCTGATTCCCATTTCAGATACCTTTCTACTATCACATGCCTTGTTTTTTATTATAAAAATGTAGGAGAATCCAGTCTCCATTGGTTTGCAAAAGGGAGTCCCACTTACATAGTTCAAATATTAAGGGGACGTTTTAATTAACTACAAAATACAATGAGCAGACTATCAATGTGAGTGGCAGCATTCCATCAACGTGAGTAGCAGAAGTCCATCAATGTGAGTGGCAGCAGCCCATCAATGTGAATGGCAGCAGCCCATCTATGTGAGTGGCAGCAGCCCATCAATGTGAGTGGCAGCAGCCCATCAATGTGAGTGGCAGCAGCCCATCAATGTGAGTGGCAGCAGCCCATCAATGTGAGTGGCAGCAGTCGGTCAACATGAGTGGCAGCAGCCCATCAATGTGAGTGGCAGCAGCCCATCAATGTGAGTGGCAGCAGTCGGTCAACATGAGTGGCAGCAGCCCATCAATGTGAGTGGCAGCAGACCTTATCTTCTTCAGTAAAAGAGGAGAGGAAAGGGAGATGATCAGCTTCACTCCTTAGACCACAATTTTCTGTGTATAACTGGTAAGAAGCTTATTTTCATTTATTATATATTTAATTATCACGCATGTTTATTTACTACACCACAGTTTTACATGAAGACAACTCCTCTTAAAATATTTTAAAAGTCTTTAATTCAGACCTTTTTTAAATAATATTCATCCTAATTCTTCCCAGATCCATACCATCTTCCTATCCCCTTAATATTGTGTCTTTTTTTTTTTTTAATGACCCATAACATCCAATCTGTGCTATCCATAAATTCCTGCGTGTGAGGATATCCACTGGAGCACGATCAGACTACCAGGGTCCAAACCCTTAAATATAACAGATTCTTCCTTCTATACTGGAAATCATCAACTGTCCATAGTGACAGGTGGTGTGTGCTCATAGGCATAGAGGTCTTGTCTTGTCCAGAGGATACTGTGTTGATTCAGTCCTCCTGACTCTTAACAATCTTTCTGCCCCTTCTTTCATGCAGGTTCCTGAGCCTTGGGGTGGGAGGTGATATCGTTGTCCCATTTGTGACTACTCATTGATTCTATTGGTACTTATTCTCTGAACTTTGACTAGTTGTAAGTTTCTGCCTTAACCAGTCTCCATCTCCTAAGAAACTTCTCGAGTGAGGTTTGAGAGCTTCACTAAGTTATGAACTCAAAAGTCAGTTTGATAATATGTTTGTTTAGTAGAATAGTAGTAATAGGTTCTAGGGGTCCTGTGCGCTTCCCAACCATGCCTTGTTTGTCAAATTTACAGTACTAGGTATATATTTCCCCCTACAGAGGAATCTTAAATCCAATCAGAAAGCATCCCCTTACTATAACATTCATGTCACTCTTGGACCTATGAGCATATCTTGCTATGACAGATGTTACTGTAGTTCCCAGAGTTCATAGCTGGCTAAGACCATCAGTAACATTTATCCTCAGCAGAGTACTTAGGACACCCTGGTAAAAGCTAACCAGAATAGAGGAAATGTTCTAGTCAATAACAACTTTCTTTTTTTATGCCCTATGACCAACATGTGCAGTGTCTTCAGAAATAGTATGTTACCATGAAGTTCTGATGGGAAGCCAAGAGCAGTGAAAAGCACTTGTATCATTTTGAGGGTCTCTTGGAAAACTCTGAACAGTAACTCAAGGAAAAATATACCAAACATAGTAGTACTGTGCTTTTAGTTGGCCATCTATGGTTTCTAGGAGAAACATGGTCCCTTGGACAGGGCAACTTCAGGCAAATGCTTTTATATGAGTAGTTTATGTAAGTGTATATCATATGATAAACAGTTTCTTATGAAGGAGTCTCACTTTTGACAGAGAAAAATCACATCACATTTTGCATATTTTAATTGTAACAGTCTGTTTGCAGTGCTCATCTCATTATTCAGTTGTCTCCAAGGCAGAGGTACAATTCATTTGTCTAGCCCTCCTGTGTTCACTATTAGCTAATTTTTTTCAGTGTTATCCAGATAAATGGCATCCCAGTTTCCCACTGCCTAGACTTCCAGCTTCTTGCCTGCTATAGATGGTTCACACTTGCATCTCCCCCTTTCTGAGAGCATCAGCCGCTGCATATCTACTTGTTTGTTTCCATACAACCATGATTATGCTGCAACGTGTTCCACTTTGAGCATTAAAACTTTCTTTGATGCCATGTGTCTCCAGAACTCTCACAGCATTTCACTCCCGTGGTGATTCCACCACCTTAACTACCACACATCCTTCACATGGCAGCCATAACAGTACTCTTTATTTAACATTTGCCTCTGTTTAGTTTTCTTTTTATCTTGATGAGTATTTATAAATCCAAATTTTCCAACAGTGTCTCTTCATGTATCTATCTTCAAAATTCACACCTACATTTAGACTCTCTTCCTTAACTAGTCCATTGTATGTCTCTTGTATCATTAGCGTAATTCCTAACTCAGTGTCTGCCCAGACTTCTGAATTTCTATACAAACGCCGCATCCTTATTTCTAATCTTTCCTTTTTAAAACATGTATCATTTTTAAATGCTACTTTTAATTAGGGGTGCAAGTCTTGCACACATGACTGCAGTGCCCACAGAGGCCAAAAGTCAGTGCTGGATCTCCTGAAGTTGAGGTACAGGGGGGTTGTGATTGACCTGTGTGGGTCTTTCTCTAGAAGAATACCCAGACAAGCACTTGTAACCGCTGACGCATCTCTCCAGCACTATCTAATATTTATGTCTGACCAGTGTCTAAAATAAGTGCACAGAAATCGAAGGCGTTCTCCTTAAATCTTTTGTTATATTTCGTATCCTTTCCCTTCCATAAACTTCCGTTTTCCTCACTGAATCCTGGGCCCGTCCTGGACCTTGAACCTGAGCCTTCCCACCTTTCTCTTCTTAAGCTGTGACTGTGCCCAGTGCATCCCTTCTCCCTCGGTTTCATGATTTGTTTCCAAAAAACTAGGGATGTTGCTTGGTTTGGGACCCACGGTCACTCACATGCTAGGCAAAGTCCTACCTGAGAACTCTGTGCCTGCTGGTCCTCAGCCTGCTGTCTTCGCAGGGTGTAGATTTCCCTCTAGCACTAGAGCTTCCTGCTGAAACTCGGGCATTTCGTCTGTGAACTTCACAGTTTGCATAGCTACTATGATTTTTTTTTCAGAGACGATCCTATTAACTGTAACCCAACCAACATGTGACGTGCACCTTCAAACTGATGTCTCCACCATCAGGTCCCCATTCCATCCCCAGCAGACTGAAATCATGAATGCCTTGTTGATGGCTCAGCTAGATTATAAATTTGTCACTTCCACTTCCAATTTTCTTTTCTTTTTATTGAAATTAAATTTATTTTCATGAACTATATTCCGATCACAATTTCCTTTCTCCCACCTCCAAAATCTTCCCAAATTCTCCCCTGTGTATCCAATTCCTCTCTCTCTCTCTCTCTCTCTCTCTCTCTCTCTCTCTCTCTCTCTCTCTCTCTCTCTCTCTCTCTCTCTCTCTCTCTCTCTCTCTTTCCCCCTCTCAACATTCAAACAAAAATAGAATAAAAATAAAGTAAAATTTAAAAAGCAAAGAAAAGGCACCAGAAAACACACACACACGCACATGCACACACACACACACACACACAGACACACACACACACATACAACCATAAAACCAGAAACCATAATATCCAAGTAAAAGACCAGAAAAGTAGAAAATGACCAAACAAAGAAATATGAAACAAAAAATTCCCCCCAAAGATACCACTGAGTTTGTTTTGTGTTAGCCATTTCCTGATGGGCTTGTGGCCAGCCAATAAGTGTGGTTTCTATATGCAGTGAGATTCTGAACTCTGGTGCCACCAATTTGATGACTTCCCCTTGGTGGGCAGGACTGGTGGCACACAAAGGAAGGGGAAGCAGGCTATCCAAATCAGACCTGACAGGCTGTGGTCATGTGGTGGGGGAGGAGATCCCCTTCTGTCACAGTCTAGGGGAGGGGAATAAGGCGAAAGAGGGAGGGAGGGCTGGAACTGGAAGATACAAGTGTAATCTGAATAAACTATAATAAAAAAATTTTAAAGAAAAATAATTCTTTCTTTATAAGCAGTTGTCTGTCAGTGGAGACAGACTCTTGGTTAGGGATGGGATCCTGTGTCCACTTATACACTGAACTCTGGGATCTCACCTGGCTTGGACATGTACAGATCCTGTACATGCCATCACAGTCTTTTCCTTGTGAATTCATATGTGTGTCTGCCCTGTTATGTCTGGAAGACCCTGTTTCCTCAGTGTCTATGCCTAAACTGCATAAAATCTACACAGCTGTTAAGCTCTTCTTCCATCTATAAAACTAATCTTTCAATTCATGTGGCTGTGCAGGCGTCTCATAGATTCCTGCTCAGTCTTTTTAGCAGTGTTTAGTCCCTATGTTTTTCAGGGTTTCTAGAGAAACCAAACCAATTGAGATATCTAGTTGGTGGTAGTGGTGATGGTAATGATGATGAAGATGTTGGACAGACAAATATTGGCCTACATGGTCATACAGGCTAAGAAGTTCTATGATTTATCTCATGTATATAGGAAAGGCAGGAAGCCCATTAGTATACTTGGTCCAGGGAGCTCAGAAGGAGAAATTGAACCTACAAACCAGAATCTATGAGGGTATAATAAGATTAATGTTCTCACTCAAACACTCAGGAAAATATAGTGAGTTCTTTCTTCCACCTTTTGATTCTATCTAAGCCCTCAACAGTTTGAATGATTCCCACAAAAATTTAGAGATCAACACACCAGTCCGGGTCCCCTAATTCAGGTGCTAATCTCTTGATGGACACACTTTCAAACATGCCTTGAAGCAGTGTTCAGACAGATAATCTGGGCATCCCATGAGCCAATCAAGACTACTCATAAAATTAACCAACATACTGTCTCTGCCTGGCTTTCATCTCCTAGGCATCCATCACCAAGTGACACAATGAACACTAGAAATGAGTTCCAAAAGGTCAGCTGCCTGAATGTGGACCTGACAGACTGACAGACTCTATCCTGACAAACTGATACACTGCCTGTTATACAGCAAGTCCATAAATATCTCCTTAGTTAAAAACAGTTTTCAGAAATAAGTATGCTAACACACAGCCTTCTTTATAAGCAGGAAGCAATCATAATTCCATTAGTTACTTGTATCCTCTTGAGTTCTTTATTTTGTGTCTACTTTACTCACTGAAGTTACTCATATTAATGGTTATTTCTCAGAAATAAAACTCCTTGGGAACATACAGTGCCTTGTGATGTGCCTATAATCTTCCTGTTCCTCCAGAGATCCTAGTTGCCCACTCCCTCTGGCCTTCCCCCATCCATCCCAGATGGCATCATTACTGCCTGAATAGTTCTATGACCCAAAGGAAGAGGCTGGTCCTTTATCCTATTGAACTTTCTTGTAGCTCTACTTTGGTGGCAAAAGTCTCCCATCGAAAATAATGAACCTCCAAAGTTAATCAACTTACCGTGAGCCCAGGCTCCAAATCACAATGGATTGGGTTCAAGTAAACATTGATAGTAACACATGATACCATATAGTTTTGGACTAGTTTCTCAGCACTGCACTTCAATTTTCTTGTTAACACAGTAGAAATAATAGTTGTTCTTTTCCCAGAGGCTATTTGGGAAGACTTAATGAGCTAACCCAAGTGCAATTACTATCACAGTAAGTTACTATGACCATTATTGTAATCTAATGGTTGAGAACAGCAAAAGATGGTAATAAACTCACATTTGTGTGCCCTCAAATCCTGTTCAGCCATGTATTTATGGATCTTTAGGTTTAGTTATCAGCTCATCTCATTTTGTTGGCTTTATTTCAAATCTTAACTGTCTTCTCAAGAATTTAGCCTCTACGAAAATTCATATTTCTAGCCTCTTCACCCTCCTTTAGACATCTATGATTGGGAATCATTATTTTATTAAAGAATAATGTCTTTATTATTGCATTTAATACCTTCACTCTGAGTAATGACTTCTCTTTCCTAGTCTTTAGCCTGTTCTTCACTGGCACTATTTCTCAGCTTATTAAAACAATTAACCATGGCTACAGATGTAGCTCAATTGGCAGAGTTCTTCTCTGTTATACTTAGAGTCCTAGGTTCGATTCCAGTACCATATTAAATGGTGCAGCAGTACACTCCTAGCGCTTGAGATATAGGAAAAAAAGAATTAGAAGCTCCAAGTCATCTTGACCTATATAGAAAGTTTGAGTCTAGACTGGGCTACATTTGACCCTGTCTAAACAAAAACAAACAAACCAAATAGACTAAATTTATAGACCTTTTAAAGTTTCCCTTATTCTGCCATCCCACTTAGCAATGGTCCTGCTGAACTCATCGTCTGGAGCAAGACTTCTTGAAAGAATAGTCCTATCTTACATGACCAATTACTTCTAGACTATCATTAAATTTATAATTCCTAAAACTTATACTTCATTCTAGCATGTATTCATATTGTTATTATAAAAAAACCATAACCAAAAATAACTTAGGGAAAGAAAGAGGCTTTTTTCAACTTACAGGTTATTGTCTATCATGGAAGAAAGTCAGAGCAGAAACTCAGTGCAGGACCATGGAGCACGAACCATGGAGAAACACGGCATATTGGCATGGGCCCTTTGTCCTGCTCAGCTTGCTTTCTTACATAGCCCATGCCCACTTCCCTAGACATGGTACTGCCAAACACAAGCTAAGCTTTCTTATTGCAATCATCAATCAAGACAATCCCCAAAGACATGCCCACAGTCCAACCTAATGGGGCAAATTTAGTTCTCCCTTCTCAAATGACTCTAGTTTGTGTAGAGCTGACAATGAAAATGTCTTTGCATGCAGAGTGATATTTTTAAGCATTAACTGATAATTTAAACATGTGCAGCTTAATGGCTGAGCAAGGCCTTGATTTATGGGTATCGCAAAATGTAGTTAGGAGACATTTTTTTGCTACTTTTTTTTTAAACATCAGTAGTCTTTGATTTTGCCCTAGGTTCCTGGGTTATTGAGTCTCCTGTTCTTGGTCATCCAAGCAGTGTCAAGACTCCAAGACCCTGGAGTGGGTCTTCAGTCAAGTCAGCTATTGGATGGTTAGTCCCACAAGCTTTGTGCCACCATCGGACTAGCATATCTTGCACACAGAGCACCAATATATATCAAAGAGTGTATGGCTAGGTTGGTGCTTGTGTTTCTATTGGTAGCATGCAAATTTCTTCCTGTACCAAAGACAGTGGAACTCAGGAGAGGACGTCTTATGCAAGCACCAGCTTGACTTCTTCATGTTCAATGAGTTGTATAAGTTTTGTCTTCAGCAGTAGAGCTTTGTGGTCAGTTTTTGGAGAGCAATGTATATATAGCCTTGGCTACAGCCAAGTTTGTTTAGGGATTCCCATAGTACCCCTTTGACCAACAACTCAAATAGATATAACCCAACACTGGAACTAGAAGCTTCATTTGATGATGAGAAGTGTCCAGTTGCTGCTATGTGTCCAGCATTATTTGGTGATTTCATGGAATTAACAGCTAAAATCCACACAAAAGTAAAACATACCATATTTGTCTTTCTGGGTTTGGGATAGCTCATTCAGGCTGATTTTTTTCTAGTTCTATCCATACACTTGCTAATTTCATGATTTCAATTTTTTTATATTCACTCTTTATTTTATTAGACGTTTACTTTATTAATGCCAATCAATTGGAAAATATTTGAGAGGATGAAGTAATAGATAAATCAATACACATTTTTTCTATTAATGTGGTATTTACAATTTCTTACAAATTTTAAATACTGAAAATTAATAAATACCCACAGCCATTATTGTGATGCTGTAACTTCATTTCCCTCACATACTAATTTGCTAATTTTGTTCTTACATTCTTTTTTAACTTTTTATGAAATCAAAAAAGACAATTCTTATATTATGTGAACATAGGGCACAAGAATATAAATCATATTATTAGTATAAAATTAAGCAATGGCCATGATTAAAAAGCAAAACAAAAGAAACAGCTACACCTTACATAAAAATAAAAGTAACACTGCAGCATGTATGACCTAATTAAGTATTTTATAAGTGTATTTTTGTCTGTGTTTGTCTCTCTCATGAATGTACATGTAGTATATGTGTGTTTGTATGTTTTCTTGTGTGTGTGTGTGTGTGTGTGTGTGTGTGTGTATGTGTATGTACACCCATGCACGCATGCGCGCGCACTCTATTGTGGAAGCTATCATCTGACATATGGCGACTTCCTTTATTGCTTTCCACCCAGGCTTTCATCACTATGCAGCAAGCACTTTACCCAAGTGCTTTCAAGAGTGTTAAAAGATAACTTCCTGCCTCCCTGTTAGAAATTGTGTACTGCACCAACTAGTAATGAATACAAGCAGGTTTGTGGTGCTGTCTGGCTTGCAGCTAATATTCCACTCTGTAAATGTACCACACTTTCTTTGCCCATCTATCTATTGATGGACATCTAAACTGCTTCTAATTTCTAGTTATGTCAAGAGAGCAGGAATAAACATGGTCGAGCAAGCGTCTGTATGGTAGGATGAAATGTTCTCTATAGGTATATGTCCAAGAACGGCAGAGCTGGATCTTGAGTTAGATTGACTCCCATTTTCCTGAGGAACTGCCATATTGATTTCCATAGTGGCTGTACAAATTTGGAGTCCAACTATCAAAGGATGAGCGTTACCCTTACCACACATCCTCACCAGCATAAGCTGTCACTTGTTTTATTGATCTTAGACATTCTGACAGGTGTAAGATGAAATCTCAAAGTAGCTCTGATTTGCATTTCCCTAATGACTAAAGATGTTGAGCATTTCTTTAAATGTTTCTCAGCCGTTTGAATTTCCTCTTTTGAGAATTCTCTGTTTATATCTACACATCATTTAAAAAATTATTAATTTCTCTGGACAAAAATTCAAACAGGACAAAAAGTTAAAATAAACATTGATTATTTTGCTTAAAAAGTATCAGCGCATTATTTTAAAATAATAGGTTTCCACCATTGACATATATCTATGACAAACTATTTATAAGGACAGTAAAGATAGTTTTTACAATTTCTCTAGGTCCATTTTGTAGGATTCTTTTGTTGTTGTTGTTGTTTGGTTTGGTTTTTGTTTTTGAGACAGGGTTCTCTGTGTAGCCGTGGCTGGCCTTGCCTCACTTTGCAGACCTGGCTGGCCTTGAACTCATAGAGATCCACCTGCCTCTGCCTCCCTGAGTGCTAAGATTACAGGATGTGCCACTTCATCCAGCTAGTAGAGTTCTTATTAACTGAACATTTTTACTTTTGTTTTTATTTTCAATAGAATAGAGTCAAATATTTTCATCTACAACATTTGGTATTTTTGTCACAATGGTATTCCTACACTATTTAAATTTTTCATTAGATATTTGTTAAATTGATAAATAAATAATAAAGTCTACTTAGATTCATGAATAGACTTAATGACTATTTGTGAATACTCTTAATGCATTTAATTTTGTTTACTTGCTTCGCTTTTTTATGGGACTATGCATCATTAAATGAAAGAACACATAGCCATTCTGAAGATTCATTTCTGGGCAGCCGTGAAGTACTAAAACCATCCTCCTCCTCATGAACATAAAACTTAACAAATATTCAATTGTCCCAGTAAATACAAAAATTGATTGATTTGCCACCTTTTAAAATAAATGAGTGTTACTTTGTAAAGTCGCCTTTTGAAGAGAGCTTGCTGGTGCTTTAAACACTGGCCTCACACTGCTTGCCGTTCAACAGCTTCTAAGGTCTGAATGGAGACTGCTAGAAACCTGGTTGGCAGGAAGGGGAAGTCTGTGGAGGGGTGGAGAGTGCCAGTCAATTTGTCAGGTGCTTTCTCATTAAGGACTTTTGAGATAAGGGTCAGGCTTTGTGCTGGAAACAGATTCTAAGCATACACTTTCCTATTAAATGGTTTTACAAAGAGCCAAATTCCAAACTGTTTGGAGCTTTGAAGATAAGGAGACACACACTGCCAAGTTCCTATCAACTGAGCTGCCATTGTTATTAATTACTGTAATAATGGCTCACACACAGGAGGCATTACCCAATGTGTATTACCAACCACAAATGGAGAGACCACAATAATAGCAGGTGTGAGGAAGCCCACCTTCACTTTTCATCAAGTGATTTCTCTGACAAATAGTTTTTACTTTTCTCTTTAATTTAGCCCGGTTGACATAGATTTCAAGTTTTCCCTTAACTTAAAAATGACTGTCCAATATTTATAACATTAATTCAATCAACCAACTATTTATAAATATGTAAGAGAAAACCAATAGGAATGCAAAGATGTGCACATCAGAGTCCTACCCCATGGGGAGGAGTGACTTTGCAAGTCAGAGGAAAAGGGACCTTGTCTGGCTGAGTCAATCAAGAAAAAGAGATGCCTGCCTGTAGCATAGTTAGAACTTCAGGATGGATGGCTGGTACTGCATGAACTCGAGCATGAGGCCTTTCGTGTGCATTTGGCAGACAATGAAAAAAACCAGGTTGTGTGGAGGACAGGCTTGTTTAAATGAGAAATAAGAGCTAAAAGATGATATTGGAATGCACAAGGTTAGAGGAAGACATACTACCACCACTTTCTTAAGGCAGCAAAAGACCTAACTGCGTTCAAGTACGTATTTCTATACCTACAAATAAGTGTAGCTCTCACCCTCCTCAAAGAAACTTCTTTCTGAAGCACACAGACCATTACAGAAAATGACAACTAGTCAAAATGCAGAGAACAACTGACAGTGAGGTTCCCACGCCCAATAGATACATCTACATATAACACAATTCACGAACCCAAGGCTCAGGAAACATCATGGAAGGTTGGGTTGAAACATTGTAAGGACCAGGACCAGGACAGCTGCTGTGAAATTGTGCCTTCTAGTTATAACAAGGAGCATGATATCGCAACAACATGGCTGCCAAAAAAGATCAAAGCAATTCCAACAGTAAATGGCAACCCACGTAGATAGATGAGGAGCAGCAGGCAGTTAGCAACAGCTGAGAGAGGGAGAATTCGTCTTCCCCATTGAAAAGTCTCCTGATGGCTTATCAAATATGGAGGGAGGGGTCAGCCCTAGAAACTTACACACTATACATGAAGGCAACCATGAATGGACTCAGCAGGTTGTATTTATATGTTGATTCATTCATATATATATATATATATATATACATATATACATATATATACACACATACACATGTGCGTGTGTTTATCAACAATGTTAAAGAAGTGGGGCTTGAATTTAGGAAATGGGAAATATTCATGGAGTAAGAGAGAGAAAAGAGAGGGAAGAAATGCTGCAACTATATTTTTAATTATAATTTTGTTGAAAGTTTATGAGAATTATTTTAACTGGGACAGAAATAAGATACTGGTAGTAAGTCAAAACAGAATGACTTCAAACTTCTACCTATAAAAACAACTTCTGCCCTCTCCCTCATTTTATTCTCAACTTTTGAAAGGAAATGGCTAATAAATAATGAAAGAAAAAAATTTAAATCAAAAAAATAAAATAAAGTAATTAAATTAGCTCCCACCGCCTAGACACCCAATTATTTGTTTGCTCAATCATAACCTGGACAGAGAGTATAATTTAATCTTGGTGCCTCACAAGCAATAACTTTACCCATAAGACAACAGTGACTTGATAGTTTTTTTAAAGTATTCTTTCATCTCCAAAGCCACTACTCTGGCTAATTTTATGTCAACTTGATGCAAGTTATAGTTATGAGAGAGGAGAGAGCCTCGGCTGAGAAAATGCCTTCATAAGATTGAACTGTAGGAAGTCAAGACTATTGGGCACTTTCTCAATGAGTGATTGATGTGAGAGGGTCCAGCCATTATGGGTGGGGCCACCCAAGGGCAGGTGGTCCTGGGTGTTATAAGAAAGTAGGATGAGCAAGCCAGGAGGAGCAAGCCAGTAAGCAGCACTCCTCCATGGCCTCTGCATCAGCTCCTGCCTCCAGCTTCCTGCCCTGCTTGAGTCCCCGTTCCAACTTCCCTCAGTGATAGACTACAATGTGGAAGAATAAGCCTAATAACTCCTTTCCTCCTGAGTTGCTTTTGGTGTTTAACCCATCAATAGAAACTGACTAATTCAGGGAGAGAAGTCATAGCTTTAATACTTTGAGTCAAAAACTATATAATTAAAGCAATTTAACTTCAGAGAAAAATTACATAGAAATGACAGAGAATTCTTAAACACCCTTTCCCCTGTGTCTGCTTTCTGTGTTATTTCCTATTGTTGGCAGCAGGCTTTACTATGGAAAGGTAGGACAAAACCGTAAGACAAATATTTAAACACTGACACCCCACGACTGAGATTAAGGTCCATTCCATGCTGTGTAGTTCTAGAGGTATTGACTAGTGTGTAATGCATCATCACACAAATTCTTTTACCACTTTAAAAACAACAACAACAACAACAAAAACAAACAAACAAACCCACCTCATCTACTGGATCTTGTCTCCTCCTCTGAGCCCTGCTGAAGACTGAACTATTTGATTTCTTGAGTATTGCTTTTTCTACATTGTATCTTTTAAATCCTGAGACTCTAGACCAGTGGTTCTCAACCTTGCTAATGCTGTGACCTTTAATATAACCCCAGCCATTAGATTATTTTGTTTCTACTTCATAACTATAAAGTTTGCTACTGTTATGAATTGTAATATAAATATCTGTGCTTTCGGATGGTCTTAGATGACTTCTGATAAAGGATCATTGGACCATTAACGGGACTGCAACTCACAGGTTGAGTACCTCTGCTCTAAAGTCTATATCCTTACCAAACTTTTTTTTCATTATTAGAATTATGCATTCATGATTTGTCTGCATCTCTTTGTGGCTTCCTAGCTCATTACATTGTGTGCATTTGCTCATTTGTTTGTTTAAGAAAAGGTTGTCTTTTTTTTTTCAAGGCTGGCCTTCATCTTGTAATCCTCCTGCTTCAGCATCTGAGTGTTGACATTGTAGCATTCAGATTACTTAGTTTTGATTACAGTATAATATTCCATTGTGTGGATCAACTCCCATTGACCAATTCTTTGTTGGCATAGGGTCTTAGTTACTTACAATCTGGGATGATTATTTTAAAGGTTTCTATAAGTATTCCAACAAATAACACCTTCAAGTCAGTTGAGTAAATATCTGGTAAAATGTTTAGCTTTATCAACAATTTATGTGATTTTTTCGAATACTGTAAGAATTTAGCTTTGTCACAAACTACCATGGACCACTGAAATGATTCAATGGACAAAATCATTGTCATGCAAGTCCTGTGACCACAGTTCAACATCTGGAATTTGTATAAAGGTAAATAAAAAAGCAAGAACTCCTCTGAGCTGTCTTTAAGCTCCACATGTGCATGTAGCAGCTGGCCTTACAGATTCACAACAGGCTCATCGTCATCATGTCATCATCATCCCATAAATTTTTTAAATTCCCAAATATTTTTCAAAAACAACTATGCTATTTTAGATTCCCAGAAGCAATCAATAAGACTTATTATTATTCTGTAGCCTCAACAATAATTCACATGATCAAATGCTTAGATTTTGGGACTTCTATATTTGTTTGTAGTCTAACTTCTTTTTTAATATATTTTCATCTCTCTTTTGATAAAAAATGTTTGGCATTTTTTGCTGCATATCTCCATCCATGTCTCTTCTTTGGTGAGGTGATTATTCTGATGTCTGCTCATTTTTGTTAGATTACCTTCTTTACGTTCAAAGACATTTTGTGTGTTCTAGAAATACAATCTAGATAGTATATGTATTCATAAGCTCTGTGCTTTGGAAGTAGTTTTCTTTGTATATTGTCATTTTTTGTTTTTGTTTTCCAAGAAAAGGTTTCTCTGTGTAGCCTTGGCTGTCCTGGACTTGCTTTGTAGACCAGGCTGGCCTCGAACTCACAGAGATCCACCTGCCTCTGCCTCCCTGAGTGCTGGGATTACCAGACACATGGCACCACACCAAGCATATTGTCATTTTCTTAACAATGTGTCTTAATGTAATTGTTTGAAAGACTTGAAATTCAATCAGAATTAGATACTATTTACTAACTTAAGTATAAGTTTTCACTTTCTTATATCTTCCAAACTCAATTATTAAGAATCAATGTAGATAGAGTAAGTCTTCCAAACAGCACCCTTTACTCAATGTATCTCAAATTCAGGGAGCTCACAAGGCCCTCCGTCATGTGGGGATCACATGATGTGGCTCGTCACTGAGGTCTCATCCCTGAGCTCCTGCTCTTCTTTTGCAAGTATGTCTGCCCAAGGAGAAAGCTCGCCTTTTCTGAGGGACATTTCAAGCTACAAATTCCTTCAACAAAAAACAAACCAGTGAAGTGAAAAGAAAACAGATTCTATACCATTTTAAATGATTGCCCTAATTTTATATAGCAGTAAACATCAATTTATTCAGCAGTAGATTTCAATTATGTTTCTAATTTGTGAATGTTGCCCTCCAGTAGATCTCAAATTAGAGGGCTAAACACTACAGAAAGGCAATACAATGACATTGCAATTAGAAATTCCTCTAAAATATTCAATTAGCTACTTGGGAAAAGTAGTTAACAGCTCACCTTTTACGGATAAAGGGTATGTGTGAAATTTTATTTAGATTGGATTCATGACCACTTCTCTGACTAGTCACCTTATACTTGCTATTTGGTGGATATCAGTATTTCTAAATTTTCTCTGGGATGGTTGGGATTTGACCAAGCATGAAGATTGCTGTGAGGAAATCATGACTTGGCCTCTCTAAGGAATATTAACCAAAGTTGCCTAATTTCTATTACAAGGAGATTTTTGTGTCTGGAAAAACACTGGAAATAAGAAAGCCATTGCATCATTTTCCAAGAAGTATAAGAAGACACCTAAAATAGGTCTTCGTCTGATCTTTTTAATCCCCATCCCCACTATGTTTTATAACATTCTAATCCCAAAGAAATGTGAGTCCGGCACACCAGTATTGACAGTTACGCTGGCTTGGCTGACTTGTGATCTCTCAGGAGACATCACTTTCTACAGCTGGAAAGGAAATGAGGGAAATGCCTTTTACGGTTACTGTGGGGCCTGACAGAAACAGAAAATGAAGTGTTCACAGGACAATGGTAGCATCCCTTCTTCTTATGTGCAGAAGAACATTCTTCCCTTTGAAATATACTTGACCCAAATTTTATAGCTAATAGAGATGTCACTCATGAACTAAATTCTCTATTTCCTTTCTTAGTTAAAAACTCCATGGAATACTACTCAGCTATTAAAACAAGGAATTCCAGAAATTTGTGGATAAATGGATTGAGCTAGAAATGATCATAATGAGTGAGTTAACCCAGAAGCAGAAAGAATCAAATGGTATATACTCACTTATATCTGCATACTAGCCCAAGGGGCATGTCCCACAAAAGCCTTCACTTACCAGGAAAATGGGACAGAGGGGAAGGCATCCTATTGGGACTCTAAATGAGAGACGCATGGGAGAACAGCAAAATAAAAGGATACAGAGGGTCCTAGAAATCTACAAGTAGAACAATATGATAGGCAGATTTGGGCCCAGGGGTCCCACTCAAACTAAGGCACCAGCCAAGGACAATACAGGAGGTAAACTTTAAACCCCTTCCCAGATCTAGCCAATGGTCAGAATATTCTCCACATTTGAGTGGAGAGTGTGATATGACTTTCTCACGTATTATGGTGCCTCACATTTGACCATGTTCCCTGGAGGGGGAGACCTGGTGGCACTCAGAAGAAGGACAGCAGGTAGCCAAGAATAGACTTGATACCTTATGAGAATATATAGGGGGAGGTAATCCCCCTCAGGAACAGTCATAGGGGAGGGGAATAATGGGAAAATGGGGGGGGGGGGAGGAATGGGAGGATACAAGGGATGGGATAAACATTGAGATGTAACAAGAATAAATTAATAAAATAAAATAAAATTTAAAAAAAACTCCTAAAAAAATAAATAAATAAAATAAATAAATTTGAAAAAAAAAAAAAAACTCCAAAGCTCGTGTGCAGAAAATGACCAGCTGCCTGCATGGCCTATGGGCCAAATTAATTAGGCTGGTGCTGTACCCCAAGTGTTCCCCCCCACCACTGCCTTGCCAGATGGCTTCAGAAGACAGGTACTTCACACTCATATATAATTTAATATTTATTACACTGAAGATAACTGTGTCTTTATACCTTAGCGAACCTAATAGCTACACAGAAAGTTTTCTGGAAAAGGTTTAGTAATGGATAAAGAGAAAAGGGGGAAGAAAGAAACTGGGGAGGGAGGGGGAAGTTGGAATGGAAGGCTACATGTAGTTTAAAGTCAAAGCTGGAGAGATAGTTCACCCCTTTAGTACTCGCTTAAAGAACAAAGAAATCTTGTTTAGCAATTAGATCAGTGGGGATTTTAGAAAATCTTCCACCTTTAGTGCACAGAATGTTCTGTTTAGGAGTCTGCTAGAAACAAAATGCCTCTCTGTATTTAAAGGGAAGGCTGGACAAGACTTGGAAGCCTTCAGAATTTCTGAGCCTTCAAAGTCTTTCACTTTTCTCTTCTTTTCCTTTTTTTTTTTTTATTTAAATTTATTTACAAAATTTATTCACTTTGCATCCCAGTTGTAGCCCCCTCCTTTATCCCCTCTCAGTGGCACCCTCCTTCCCTCTTGCTGCCATTCCCCTCCCCTAGCCCTCATAGAGAGGGAGCTCTTCTCCCTGACCAACTGACCCCAGCCTCATGAGGACTGTCTGCATCCTCTTCCTCTGTGGCCTGGTAAAGCACCCCGCCATGGAAAGTGACCAAAGTGCGGGCAAAAGAGTCCATGGCAGGGACAGCCCCTGCTCCCTTTAATAAGGGACCCCTATGGAGACTGAGATGCCTATGGGCTACCTCTGTGTGGGAGGCCAAGATCCTTTATATGCACGGTTCTTGGTTGGTGCATCAGTCTCTGCCACCTGGCCCCAATCCCCCGGCCCAGATTTGTTGGCCTTCTTGTGGAGCTCCTGTCCCCTCCAGGTCCCTCTGTCCCCTGCCTCTTCCAAAGGACTCCCTGCCCTCTGCCCAAAGTTTGACTGCGAGATTCAGCTTCTGCTTCAGTGCCCTGCTAGGTGGAGGTTTTCCGAGGACCTCTATGGTAGGCTCTCTTCCTGTTTCCTCTCTTCAGTTGCTTCCAGGATCTATTCTCTTTGCCCTTCTGAATGAGAATTAAGCCTCCTCCCTAGGGTCCTCCTTCTTACTATGGATTGTAGTATGATTATCCCGTATTATGTGGTTAATATCTGCTGATAAGTGAGTATATACCATGCATGTCTTTCTGGGTCTGGGTTACCTCACTCAGGATGATTTTTTTTCCAGGTCCATCCATTTGCCTGCAAATTTCATGATGCCTTTTTTTTTTTTTTTAATAGCTGAATAATATTCAATTGTGTAGATGTACCAGTTTCTTTGTCCATTCTTCAGTTGAAGGATATCTGGGTTGTTTTCAGTTTATGGCTATTACGAATAAAGGTGCTATGACTATAGTTGAACAAATGTTCTTGTATGGTGGAGCATCTTTTGTGTATATGCCCAGGAGTGGTATAGCTGGATCTTGAGGTAAATATGTTCCTAATTTTCTGAGAATGCACCGGCTTGATTTCCAAAGTGGTTGTGCAAGTTTGCACTCCCACCAGCAGTGGAGTCAATTGAGTTTTTTTTATCTTAGTGATTCTAGTAGGTGTAAGATAGAAGAATCTCAGAGTCCTTTTGATTTGCATTTCCCTGATGGCTAAGGATGTTGAGCATTTCTTTAAGTACTTCTTGGCCATTCGATAATCTTCTGTTGAGAATTCTCTGTTTAGTTCTATAGCCCATTTTTAATTGTTTTATTTGGCTTATTGGTGAGTCAGCTCTGAGATTAAGGACACTATCTCTTCTTCCAAAGACTCTGAGTTCAAATATTTCACTTTTCTAATGACTCCAAAGCCTCCAGTACTTCTATGTCCTGTAAATGGTCTAAGCATCATTGATGCCTGTGGCTGCAACAAAACTAGGCTATCCCCCATGCAGTCTCTTCAGCCAGATGTTTAATGTAGTCTTACTAGGTAAAACTTCAAGATGAGAGTTTGAAAAGTTGAAGATGGGTTTAGGAAGCATGTAAAAATCTTCATGTTGACTCTGAAAATCTTTTCCAAGATAGTACTAAGCTTTGTTGTTTTTGGAGAATAATGAAATAGTGGGGTCCGAAAGCTGGCCTTTTGTTTCAAGAAGTGCTATTACAACTTTGAAGGCCTCTACTTGAGATGAAGTGGAGCTAGGGCTGGGGCTTTTGGGATCATTTGGTTCCACAGCAGAAAGCTCTTGGATCTAAAACCAACCTACACTAGCAAAAATCCCTCCCATGTCACTTAGCCTCTTGTATTCTCCCTGTTCCAAGCTCTTACCTTTTCTCCTCTTCTGATTTCAGCTCTTTTACAAATGTGTAACATGCTTTCAATCTTTCAGTGTATAAAAAGAGAAGTTGGAGAGAATTGCGTGAAATTCTCAAAGAAAAAATATTTAATATTTTAATTGCTTCTAGAGTATAGAGTGTTCATTAAGCAAGTATTTTTAGCATATTCACTAATGCTAGGCACTATGGAAAGTAAGAAGGATCAAAAAATGATTCCTGTCCTGAAATGTTTATAAATAATCTCACAGTCCAAGAAGGTCCCCCCCCCCATGTTACTTTATTACTCCCTCAATACACACACCTCCTAATTCTCATGTGCTATGATGCATGGGTTGCACCCAAACAAGGTTTTCTGTTTCCTCCATCTTTTATCCAATGCTTCTTTTTATTTAAAGCTGGTGTAGTGTTGTTTCAGTTAAATTACATCTGCATGTGGATACTGGGACAGTCATGTCAAAATTACTATATTATTGTAGAAGTTAGTAAACATACATAAAATGAACTTTTAGAATGGAATTACAGCAAACTCATTTTCATTCTATCTTTTGATTTCTAAGAAAATATACATCTTCCAGCAGTGTTCTGTGTTTCTTTCCACATGCTTTTTCCTTTCAAATTTCAATGGACTGCTTTGTCTATTTCTCCCTTTCCCACATGCAGACAGAGATATATGCCAAAGAAAATTGCTGGTGCCCTGGCTGGATTCAAAGTCAACCCAGTGTAAAGATCTGCCACTGGAAGGCTTGTGATCCAGGAGTGTGCTTTGTCCCCTTCCTTTTCAGCAATGGTAAGTGATCTGGGGGATATACATATTCTGAGGTACTAGAAATTCAAATTCCATGGGCCACTTAGTCAGTACATCACCTGAATTATTCCTAAAATATTGTGACACAGACTAACACTAGACTCTACTTTCCTCCAGGATTGATGGACTCCCATCTGCTATAACACAGCTACAGAACATACTTAATCCTTCTCACTAGAGTCCTCTCTAACCCAAAGAACTTCAGATTATATATTAGTTATTCACAGCTGATGTGTAAATGAAAGAAGCTCTGAAAACAAACCTCTAATCTGTGGAGTCTACATGATATTTAAAATAAAACTTAAAAATTTCGCTCACCAGATCATTATTGAATTGGCTCGTACTCTTCCAAAATAAATGTTTTCTTTGTCAATTTTTCAGTGAATTTGTCAAAACCAAATAGAGGGATTTGCTGTGAGCTTTATTCTGTGTGTAAATATAGTGCTATTTATTCTCTAAAGAAAACTACTTCATGAAAAGAAAAAGAAAAAGAAAAAACAAATTATTATTGTGTTAACCCATTTTTCCAGGTTTTCTCAGGGTCTTTAAAATGCTGCATAACACATTTTGTTCCTGGATGGATGATGGAGATTCTTTTCAGCCAATGAGATGGAAGTAACATAGCCTGATCTATAGGACCACAAGGAACCATAAAACACACCTCGACCCTGGCTGGCCACCTCTAACTCAAATCAATATTGCAACTATAACCAAACATAATCAAATCATTTGGAGTGTTAGGACCTAGAGGACTTTCAAAGGCTCAGCAGGGACAAGCGAGCTCTTTTGATTCTCTGGGACTGACTGGGGAGCTGCCTCATCCTAATGCCTCTAATTCAACCCGAAACCACACCAAAGGGAGAGGAGTGGGATGTTAAGAAAGAAGCAGATGACCTTTGAATCTATTTACACCTCTAGGCGAAAATAGCAGTGAGGCTGCAAGGGGGCACACTGGCTATTCTTTAATAGGAATCTTGTACTGCCTGCACCTGCTTGAAAGATGCCAAAAGCCACAGGGAGGTTTTACAAAATGCTGCCCTCCATCTTTCAGACAATCTCAGCCTCCAAACGAATGGGAAAGCATTTTTATTTTGTTTTGTTCCATTCCATTTCTCAAGAGTAAAACCATTCTTTCATCTTACTGTTTTTCTTGCCCCCATAATTAGGCTTAATATCTGAGACCCATGGAAAGCACTCTACCATTTAGCCATTAAGTCACTTTGATTAAATCAATAAATATGGCAGTAAACATAGTTTATGGTTTATTAAAAGTGCAATTGATTATGTGCTGAAATATTCAGAGACCTCTGGATAAATCAACTAGTTAGAAAATTCAATATTTTTTGACAGGAAAAATTTATTCTATGAGTGCAATGCAAAAATGAAAGCTGTCTCCTGTAGTTTTATTTGTTCAGCCTCATGAAATAAAAGCCAAAGGCTGAAAGAGGAACTTGGGAACATTCTTCATTCATGTGAGACTAATCTGTGCCATCCACAAGGACTGCATATTTAGTCCTGAAACTCCCCCAAATGAGATGCAAGAAGCCTGCTGCCTCTTCTTATGTCTCATGAGAACAATGGAGATGGTTTTCTTATTTAGATTGAACCTTTTCTCATGTAACTGTCTTTGAATGTGGGAAATAAAGAGAGGTTGTTCTGAGAAAAACCTTAATAAAAACCCCATTGTATGTGTGTAGCCTCCTATGTCTCCAATGCTGATTCTTTCACACATGCCCTTCCACCTTCCCCATAGGAAAGGCACTTGCTAAGGTCACCCATAGCTCCATGGTGTCCTCTGTTAATTCTTTATCTTGCTGGACCTCACTGAAGAATTCAACACCACTCAGCATCTTCTCCCAGGCTCCTCACACCACCGCACTATAGGTTTTCTGTTTTTTATCACTTCCTTTTGCCTCAGCTGTCCTCTATTCGAAGTGAACTCAGATATTCTGCCCTCTGTCTTTCTCTGTTTTCCTTCGGGTACATCACCTCCTCTAATGGCTTCATCAAGCACCTTGGCGTTAACTCTTAGATTAATGCTTTCAGCTTTAACTTCTTTCTTAAGCTCCAGACATATATCTCCTGCTGTCCACTGGGAGCACTAAGAGTCCAGTAATTATCTAACTATGTCTCCTCTGTGTCTTGATTAGCAGCAATACCACCTTTCATCTAATTGTCCCAGCCAGTAGCTTCAGAGTCACTGCCAGCATCTCTTACTTTCTCGGGTCCTGCAATAAATGGTGACCGGTTCATACTGGTTATATTTCTAATGGCTCTCAGTATATGTGCTATTGTCTTTCCATGCCCACTGGGTTAGCTGCGTGTGATGGCACACGCCTTTAATCCAAGCACTCGGAAGGCAGAGGCAGGCGAATTGCTGTGAGTTCGAGGCCAGCCTGGTCTACAAAGTGAGTCCAGGACAGCCAAGGCTACACAGAGAGACCCTTTCTCAAAAAACAAGATACAAAAAAAACAAAACAAAGACTTTCTATTGATCTAGTGCATTGGGCACCTCGTCATCATTCTTAACCAATCCACTCATCATCTGCAATAAAGGCTCAGAGATTATTTATTTGTTTGTTTATTTACTTATTTTTTTTTTATTCTTGAGACATTGTTTCTCTGTGTAGACTTGACTGTCCAGGACTCAATCCAGGCTGGCCTCAAACTCACAGAGACCACCTGCCTCTGCCTCGTAGAGTGCTGGGATTAAAGGTGCCACCATCCCCAGCTCTCAGAGATCTACTCTTTTTATAATTTATTCAGATTACATCCCAATTGTTATCCCCTCACTTGTACCTTCCTGTTATCCACCCCCTACCTCTTCTGCCCGATTCCCCTTCCCTAGACCTCTGACAGAAGGGGACCTCTTGCCTTACCATATGACCACAGACTCTCATGTCTCCTCCAGATAGCCTGTTTCCCCTTCCTCTGAGTGACAGCAGATCTCCCCACCAAGGAGAAGTGATAAAATTGGAGCCACCAGAGTTCATGTCAGAGGCAGTCCCACTGTCCCCACAACCATGGAGAATGAGCAGTCCATTGGCTAGATCTGAACAGGGTCCAGTTTTACTGCATGCATTGTCCATGGTTGGTACAGCAGTTTGTGCAGGCCCTCCTGGGTCCATATCTGCTGGACTTGGTGGTCTCCCTGTACTGCTCCTGACCACTCTGGGATATAAAGATTAAGAGGTCATTAGAAAGAACCTGACCATTCTGATCTTTTGATCATGGGCCTTTCAGTTACCTCAGGCCCACCTACTTATTATATATTGTTTAGAAGACTAAATCTACCTACAATACACATAAAAGCTCCTATAGTCTGAGTGATTTGGTTGGAATGTCCATTTTTAGAACTTTGAAAGCATTACTGTTCATGCCCCAGTAGAAACTGTCCACTCAATAAATCCACGTTACACTATCACCTGTATACTACACAGAATAAAACTATTATTTGCATAACTGATTACTGCCTATGAGGAATTTGAGGTAGTTACAGGAAGCTTGTTGGCTGCTTATAAAGTCATCTCTAGAGGTTGGGAAACCACCATTATGAGACTACCATCCCTGGTTAGGAAGCATACAGCCAGATGAGACTCCACTTTTCTTAGCTCCACTACAGCACTCTTACTTCACTACAATAAAATAACTGTGGATAAGTTGATTTCCTGCCTTGATACCACTTGATTTGCCATCAATCCCAACACAGACTTTGGGTCAAGACAAAAAAAAGGATTTATGAATTAGTAATGCAAGTAGGAGGAAGCTTTTGACTATACTGGAATATCAGATTTTGTGTAGGAGGTGAAGTGTAGATGTTGTGTGATTAGCCTGAGAGGCGAGTAACAAGGCTGCTGACCAGCACAGCACAGGTATGAGTGAGTGAGGTGGGCTTGACAAAACTTGGCATCAAAGCTTTGCCAACTCAATGAAATCCACTAAGCTTAAAGGCATATACATGAGTTGAGTATGGTGATGCACAGTTTTAATCCCAGCACTTGGGAGGCAGAGGCAAGTGGATCTCTGTCAGTTGAAGACCAGCCTAGTCTACACAGTGAATCCAAGACAGCCAGGGCTGTTACAGAAAGAAACATAGGGCATAAACATAGCAGCATTTGCAGGCAATTGGGATTAAATCACTGTCATTCTGTGAAGTCTAGATTGGATGAACCTGAGTCCTGAGCCTTCTTGGAGAGGAGATCAGCAGAATCCAGGGAAGGGAAGAGCTCCGTCTCGGCAAATGAGCAGTGACCTGTACTTCTATTTCCCATAGGAAAATTTAAATATTAAATTAGAATCTGAGAATGGGAGAACAACAAAACAGGAGTTGAGAAAGGCTTCCAAAGGCATATCTGTGAGATTACTCCATCACATCACCAGACTGGATGAACATACAAATCTCTGGGCCCTGTCTGTTGCTGGTGGGAAAACTCCATCCTTGGTCTACGTAAGCCAAAGGTTTTATCTGTGACAGGATGCAGAAAATTAAAAAGTTCTAGAGCTGTAGCCACCCAAGAGAAGAATGAGCCCCAAACCGGTAGTGAGTGGTGTTGAAAAAACTCTGTGGCCACCTCTAATAAGTGATATCACCAAATGCCCACTTGAAAGAAACACACATAAAATGAAAATATTGTAATACCAGGGCAAATGAAGATGTAAGTTAGCTTTTAAAATAATAAGTGCCCTCAGTCCCTCTTTCTGAAAAGGAAGTGTTGTCTGCAAAACAGTCTTACAAACTGAGGTGCAAAGAAGTGAAAAGGACCAATTGAAGTCTTCCATTAAGCAAAGGAAACTACAGAAGTCAGGGGACGATGCATAAGTATACTTTAATTTTGGCCAAAGTGAGCCTCATTGTTTAGAACTCCTGTTAAAAATTACCTTCAAGGAAAAAAAAAAGACATTTCACAGCTATACATCTAGAAGATTGTACCCTGCACTATAGTGTCAAATAAAGTCAAGCATTCTGTGCACTCACTCCACTCTTTTAAAATCAAGCCAGTCAAACACCATTATTTCAGGATCTCGCAGTGATTTATCCAGGAGGAATATTCCCTTGCTGAAAGTAAAATGTTCACCCCTGAGTATCTAATTATATTTTCCAATGCACCCAGCTGACAGTGGCTACCAGCATGCTGTGAAAGTGAAATTAAGAGTCAGGTCATTTTCCATCAATTGAGAAATGTAGCCAGCCAATGTTGAGAGCACCTTTCTTCCCACAAGGTCTGACAATTTCAGCAGACAACCTCCATTTTATTTTCTAAAAACAAATTTTCTAAAATATTGGGTTATATGGGACTAGGGTGTTAATGAGTGCCAAGGGAGGCTGAAGGTGGGGCTAGGTTAGAGGTGGGTTAGATTTTGTCTCAATGGTCCCATTTATCATGAACAATTCGGGCTTTTGTCAGATTGCGTTCCTTCTGACAGAAGCTCCAGCCAGATAGATCACTGTAGGCTCTGTTTCAGGTCTTCCCTATAGATACCATATACATCCTAACCTCTCAAGCACTGCATTTTATTTTTAATCACTGCGAAGAATGGTTTTCATTGGTTTATTTCAAAGAGTAAAGACGTAGTTATATCTGCAGATAACGCTGGAGAATCAGAGCGGCACATCCTTCTGATGCCCGCTCAACACCTTCTCTGTCATAAAACGTCCAACTCTGGACACCTTTTCCTGAAGGACTGTTTACAAGAAGTGGAATGGGGGTATAATTTGCTGAGGAAGAGAAAATAATTCCAGGCACATGGATTCTGAACAGAACATCTGCTCTGCAGACCCTCGATGCAGTAGATAAGAATAGAACGCTGCGGAGCTTTGAAATGAGGGTCCAAAGATCCCATTTTGATCATGAAGACAATGACAGTCAAGCAGCTGTGACTTGGATTTGGTTTTCTGCCCTCCAGGGATCTGGAAGGGGAAACGGGAAGTTACCCTGCTCAATAAAAGAGACACTCGCCGACCTGTCTACTCCCCAGACATGGTTTTTCAGCTCTTTAGTTACCTGTGAATTGTGTGTTGACTTTTAGTCCCTGTGCTTCAGGTTATGCAGCTCTGTAGGGAAAATAGAGCTATTTCTGGTACAGAGGAATATGTGACAGCTCCCCAAGTAGAGACACACAGTAAACATTTGATCATTTATAGCCTATGGTTCAATAATTGTTCAGTCTCTGAGAAACACGGGACTAGGATGCACTTGTGAGCATGCCTTGTGCTTCATGACCTTGTCTTAGGATTTGGTGGACTAAGCAAATCTAACATTATTTCCAAAAGCATATTTAATTTCAATATTCATGTGGGCATAAATATGATTTTACCCTGAAAAGTTATAGGAATAATTTTATAGTACCATTATATATAATATTTATACCCATAAGTTTACATTACAACTTAACTCCTTCTTAAATGTATTTATAGTCTTGGTTCATCAACAATTCACCTTAGAGAGATCAATGAGCAAATCTTATCTCCTAAAATTAAATTTAGTTTCCATTTCCTTAAATGGGATGAATAATATAGATATTAAATTTCAAATTTGTTGGTGCTAAATAGAAAGAAGTGCAGAGAGGACTCAATTCTTCACATAATTGACTTTTAAACACCTCATTCCTACAGATAATTCTTGTGGGAAAATTCATCAAAATTAAATGGAAATAATACTGAGTCATCAGCATATAAATAAAGAACATACAGTATTTTACATTCTCAGATAAGCATTATTTTCCTCAAGACAAAAATCTCAAAATAAATTCCCAGCAGAATTTCAGAATCAAGTATCAGTTGGACCCAATAAGCACTTGGACCTCTCCACAGTGCTTTGGGAGGATTAGGCTGTCCATCTCAGGGAGGCTCCCCTCCCAGACTGAGTTAAGACAAGAGGATTAGATAGAAGGTATGTTATTTTAAATTTTATTTACTTATTATTGATGTGTATGTACAATAGGGGTCAGGCATTACATGCGTGCCACAGCATGCATGTGAGGTCACAGAACATCCACATGAATGTCAGAAGATAACATTGTGGAGTTGGTTCTGTCTTTCCACCTTCACATAGTTTACAGGGATTCAAATCAGGATATCAGATTTGTCCATCACTACGCCAAGTCCAGCTTTGCCCCCTGAGCCAACCCACCATGCCATGGGATGTTTTCTAATAATGCAAGTGGGATTCCTCTTAAAATATTATTTATTTTTATTTGTCAGTGTGTAACAATGGAGCAGAAAATTCCTTCAAACTGGAATTCAAATAAAATAACAATAAATTAAAGTGAAGGTCAAATTGACAGTATATGTTATTAATTTGTTGATTTTATTTCATGATTGCATGGCAATTTTCAGCTTATTAAAGAAAACAACTAAATGAATATTACTAATTTCTCCAACACACACACACAGAAGACTTATTGATAATTTTTTAAATATATATTTAATCTTATAAATCCTGGTGGGAGAACATCTCTGCATGGATTACTTGAAAAATTAATGTATTTCCATACATGTTAAAGGATAGAGAAACAGGGATGTAGCAAAGAGGAAAAGGCATTGAATCTTCCCTGGATAGTTGCAAACCTTGTCTCCTTTAGCACCAAAAGGCTCTGGGTGTCTCTTAGATGTATGGTGGTGGCCATTTCAGAATTCATCACATCCAAGACTGTCATTCTCGGCAAAGCCCCAAGCTTTAGAATAATAGCTCTTTCCAATCTGCCACTGGCCCCGCCCCCCCACCCCACCCCCATGCCCCACCCTCCACTTCCATACCCACCTCCCTCGCCCCACCTGCCCACACAAAAGGTACTGCTGTCGCTTTCCACGTTGCATTTAGTGGCTCTATGCACCCTTTCCCACTAAGTGCTCTGGATTGGTATTTCAATTCATCATTGCTGACTAGCCTTTACGCATGCGCACATGAAGATTCCTCAGCTTGCTGAGAAAGCGATTTCCGGACAAAGAGTGAGACATGTCTATTTGTGCCTCTTAACCTGTGGGCCGCAACCCATTTGGAGATCAAAATGACCCTCTCACAGAGGCTGCATATCAGATATTTACATTTTGATTCATAACAGTAACAAATTATAGCTATGATGTAGCAAAAAACAATTTTTTTTTTTAATGGGGAATCACCACACCGTGAGGGACTGTAGTAAGAAGATTGCATTTAGGAAGATTAAGAACCGCTAGTCTATGTGGAACTGACAAAAAGAAAAGAAATAAGAAAAACACAAAATGGAGTCTCGAGGGGTTATTGAGTCCCTTTTGATGTTTGTTCTCTAGCTCAGGTAGATATATTGTCTGTGTTATGTACACTCAGTACCAATCCTAAACATTATGTTGCTGGGACCCTGAGATGAAAACGCCCCTGACTTAGCTGTCCTCCTACATCACCTGCTAATTACCAATTTCTAAGGCACCACATTCATGGCACGCTATGTGAGACCCAGAATGGAGTGCTGACCGTACTATCTTAATGCTTCAAATGCCCTCATCACCAGTGTGCGATTTTAGTAATTCACTAAGCACTATCCGAGTTCCAAAAACGTGAAGTCCTTGAAATAATACCTATTCCACGGGTTGTGCATCATAGCAGCTTAAAGATAGTGTGTCACCAGCCATACAGTCAAACGTAGAAGGGAACAAATCAACGCCACATAAAGGGACATTTTAGTGACTATCCATACCACTTAGGAGAGCTGGGAGCCTCACCCCTCTTGTAGAGAAGGTGCAGTGGTTAGGGAGTGACCTCAGTCGTGAGAGCTGCAAATCAAGTGGGACTCTTAAGTGGCACATAAATGCTATCCATCCCAGAGAGGGCTCTTTTCAGCTTTCCAGGGACCATGTGCGGCATCAGCTCCTTCCTCCAGCAGCCATGGCTGACTGAATCTCATCAGTTTACTCACTTTGGGGGTTCAGAGAAGTCAGATCTGTAATTGTACTTAATGAGAAAAGCTGTCCATGTTGAAAGCATCAATAAATGCCAACAGCACTGTGTGCAGCATCATTTTTTTCTCCAAATACAAACTGCCTGGGATTAAACTGCATCACAGATACCCAGTGAGACTCTATCCTTACAAGTGAAATAAAACTATTTTGATATTTTAATTTATGGTTACTGTTACTTATGGGCAAAAGGCAACATCTGATGGTTTTCTGTAACTGCTTGATCAGAAAGAAAGAGTCAAGTGCAGGACGGTAAAGAGGCTAGAAAAGGATAGAAGGGTGCTTCAAATTAAGGAATAATTGAAGGGGGAACTATGAGGAAATGCTGATCAAAGTGAGGCGGGAAAAACGGGACAAGAGCAATAGCTGATAAAATCAGAAAAGCCAGCGGCTGCAGGAGAGCGGTTAGAGAGAAGGACGTGAGAAGAAAATGTGTTTTCACTTATGTGACTCCGGAAGGGCATTTTAAACATGCATGATGTCATTCTACATCACTACAACAAAGATTCCATAAGGCGTGGCTGTGTCCCCTTATCAGGTTAAGATTACTACACATTACAAACTTACTTCTTATTGTATGTGTGGGAGAGTGTCTGCTCAGTACAAGTTTCACAAAGAATATCTTGAAATGATTTCAATTTTTATTTTTAAAATCATGGCTTACCAGAGCACACTCAAGAATGTCCCCAAAGTAAATAATATTTTATAATGCATGAGCCATGAAGCTACTTAATTCCAAACTTAAAGTCAATATCAAAAGTGCACACATACATTAAAAAAAAAATGAGCAGAATCAACTTTTAAAATCCACACATTTTTACTCTTTTAAAATGGACACACAGGTGACAATGACATATGAAAGGAGTTTCTAGTTACTTGTACCTTTTTCTCATTCCATTTGAATATTCCAGTAAATTGAAGCTGGAATTTACTTGACTGAAACTGTAACTTTTGTATAGGAAAGTAATGATAGCTGTTTGCCACACACCGAATCCCGGGTATCCTGTTACATGTGAAAGCACATCTACAGGTGATAAAGGCCTCCAGAAGAAGACCTTCAGTGTTCCCTGTGTTGCCACAGGTGTTCCATCCGGCAGCTGAGTGTGTGACCTTCTCGGTCACCCACCTGCCTTTCAACAAGTGACCTGAAACAATACATATTTTCATTTTAACTCTGAGACTATATATGGCTAAAACATTTGAAGGGAAAAATGTAAGTTAAAAATTCAGCCCATGGAAAAAATATCATTTTTTCCCAATACGGAAGCTGAGATGTCCACGAACTAAGGGAGATACGGGTTTCTGTGTACCATTGAGTAGTGGGCGCTGATTCTCTCTCCTCATCTTCTCCTTCAGATGTTGTCCTGATGAAACTCAGGTCATACCTCCTACCCCTACAACCTCTACTCCATCCTCCACCATCCCTGAACATTTTGAGATTGAATTGAAGTGTTTTAAATGCCGATGCATCAGGGCCTGATGCAGTGTTCAGAACTTCAAGTTCAGAAGTTCAAGGTAGAGGGCAGGGTATGCCAGCCTTACACTGCGACAGGTTGGAACTACTGCTACTGCGGGATGCTGGGGGAACCTGGAAGTCAGGTCTGCTTTGATATGTTAAGTAGGCACCTCAGCTGCTTGTCCCAGGCTTGAAACTTTACAAAACCAACTTTGCAAGCTCAAGATTCCAAGAATTTTTCACACCTGACAGACAAAATGTTCTTCCATGGGTCTCATTCCAATTGTGCCGTTTGAGAGGTTAATGGTTTCATAACTGTATGCAAACGGACAAATACACACTGGAGACAAGTTGACCAGAAAAGTAAATGTGTACTCTATTTCTGATTGCATTCATGACATACTACAGTAAGCGTTTGCAATAAATGACTTGAACGATTTGAAAATTGCTTAGATACTGTAGATACTGGTGTTGACATCACGGGGAAAGGTTTATTACTAAACTCTACTGGGCTTAAAATTATGCTGGAAAGAATACAAATATGTATGAGATGCATACAGATGTATTAGGAATACACTCCAGTGTAAAAATGAATATCAAGCATGACAAATGTCTGGTACCAAGTTTGCCAAAAAAATAAATCACAATAGACAGAGGAGACCATGCCATTAGGTTGTACATGGCAGAGAGGCACAAAATATTCTCCAAACACTTTAAGCATGCTTGGCACCTTCTCAATTTGGGTGATAAATTCTTGTGGAGTTTACATCATGTCCTATAAGATTATATAAGATTATTTAAAGCTGCAACAGAAACTCAGAGATTGTCATGTAAAAGATACACTGTCTTTTTTTAAATTTGTTTTTAATTTATATATTCAATTTACATCCCAACCATAGTCCCTTCATATCCTCCTCCTGGTCTCTCCTTCCCACCATCTTCCCCTTATCCCCCTCACCTTCTCATCAGAAAAGGGGTGTCCCCCACACTAGCCCACTCTAACACATAAAGTCCCATCAGGTCTGAGCTCATCCTCATCCACTGGGGCCTGTCAAGGCAGCCCTACTAGGGGGAAATGATCGAAAGCAGGCAACACAGTCCATGTCACATACTAGAAGACCCACATGAAAATCAAGCTGCTCATCAGTTATGTATGTGTAGAGGGCCTAGGTCCAATCGATGCATGCTCTTTAGTTGATGTTTCCATTCTGTAAACCCCCATGCGTCTAGGTTAGTTGACTCTGTTGGTCATGTTGTGGCATTCTTGTCTCCTCCTGGTTCTTCTATCACCCATTCCCTCCATCAGACTCCTCCATAGGACTCCCTGACCTCTGCCTAATGTTTGCCTGTGAGTCTCAGCATCTGATTCAATCAGCTGCTAGGTGGGGCCTCTCAGAGGACCATTATACTAGGCTCCTGTCTGTAAACATAGGAGAGCATTCTTAATGGTGTCAGGGGTTGGCTCTCTCCCGTAGACTGGGTCTCAGGTTGGGCCAGGAACTGCTTAGACATTCCCTCAGTCTCTGTCTTTATCTCTAAACATCTTGTAAGCAGGATAATACTGTGTGGAAGGTTTTGGATTGGTGCCCCCGCCCTGCAATCACTGTAAGTCCTGACTGCCTAGAAGATGACTTCTTCAGTCTACATGTCCCCTGCTGCTAGGAAGTTCAGCTAGAGATATCCCCATATCCTCCCTGTGGCATGCCCTGTTACAGGTCTCCATCCTGTGTCAGAGATTCCCTCATCCTTGTTTTCCATTTTCTCTCCAAGAGTTCTCCCCTCCTCTTCCCTCCCCACTTTCCTACACCTAACCTCAGCCTCTTTTTGCTCCCCACACCCTCTCCTAACCAGGTCTATCTCTACATCCACTTCTTCTGTCTTTTCTAATTCCCCA
This sequence comes from Acomys russatus, assembly GCF_903995435.1. Lineage (NCBI taxonomy): Eukaryota > Metazoa > Chordata > Mammalia > Rodentia > Muridae > Acomys > Acomys russatus. Next base: position 15,892,927 of record NC_067137.1, on the reverse strand, counting down.
TCTGAGTGAGATTCAAGGAGGACCTCCCTTGGGCCTTATTTGTTACTTAGCTTTTGGGGGCATCTATGAATTATAGTATGGTTATCCTGCACTATATGGCTAATACCCACTTCTAAGTGAATATATACCATGTGTGTCTTTCTGAGTCTAGGTTCCCTCACTCAGGATGATCCTTCCTAGTTCCATCCATTTGCCTTCAAATTCCATAATTTCCTTGTTTTTAACAGCTGAGTAGTATTCCATCATGTAAATGTACCATATTTTCTATATCCATTCTTTAGTTGAGGAACATATAGGTTGTTTCCAGTTTCTGACTATTAGAAATAAATCTTCTAGGAACATAGTTGAGCAAGTGTCCTTGCTGAATGGTGGACCATCTTTTGGGTATATGCCCAGGAGTGGAATAAATGGGTCTTAAGGTAGATGGATCAATGGAATCAAACTAAGACCAGAAATAAATCCATATACCTGTGGACACTTGATTTTTGACAAAGAGGCCAAAAGCATACAATGGAAAAATGATAGCATATCCAACAAATGGTGTTGATCTAACTGGATGTTTACATTAGAAAAATGCAAGTAGATCTATATTTATCACCCTGCATATAATTCAAGTCCAGGTGTATCAAAGACCTAAAAATAAAACCAGATATACTAAATCTATTGCAAAAGAAAGTGAGCATCAGTGTTGAACTCACGGGCATGGGAGACAACTTTCTGACCAGAACACCAATGGCTCAGACTCTAAGATCAACATTTAATAAATGGGAGCTCGTAAAACTAAAAATGCTCCTATAAGACAAAGGGCACTGTCAGTAGGACAAAACAACAGCCTTTGGGAAAAGACCTTTACCAACCTACATCCAACAGAGGGCTAATGGACAAAATACATAAAGAACTCAAGAAATTAAACACCAACAAACCAAATAATCCGATTTCTAAAATGGGGTACAGAGCTAAACATAGAATTCTCAACAGAGGAAACTCTAATGGCGAGAAGCACTTAAAGAAATGCTCAGTGTCTTTAGTCATCAGAGAAATGTAAATGAAAATGACTCTGAACAGTAAAATCCTGTCTTCAAAAAAACAAAAACAAAACCAAATAAAAAGCAAAATGACTCTGAGAGTCCATCAGAATGGCTGATATCAAAAACCCAAGTGACAGCACATGCTGGGAAGGACACGGAGAAAGGGGAACACTCCTTCATTGCTGGTGGGAGTGCAAACTTGTACAACCATTTTGGAAATAAATCAATCTGGCAGTTTCTCATAAAATTGGAAAGATTCATTGTCTTAAAATTTATATACTACTAAGGAAGATGGACAAGAAGACAGGGCAAATGACATTGAGTAATGAAAAAGAAGGAAGAAATTCTGTCAATCATTGATGCAGTTGATACAGTCTAGAAACGCCAGGCCTCTAGACATTTAATATTCTTTTCATTCTGAAACTCCCACCCCCAACATTCCAGCTCATAGTCTGAACTCCATATTTCTCTAGCATGCAGCTATTTCAAAGAAGCATAAACTCAGAGTCAAGCTGATGCTCTGAATTACATTTCAAAGGTCATGGGCAAAGAATTGTTCTGTGGTATTTTTTTCTTCACACACACACACACAAAAAGACTTTATGATCTAAGCTCAGCAAAGAGGGAAACACTACTCTTAGTATATTATTCCCCACAAAAGGGAGAATGCAATGACAGTTTTAGCATTATCTGTGGTTCCATGCTTGAAACAACACCTAAGGTATATTCATGAACCAGAATAGGCCTTATGACTGTTATACAATTCCATTTTGGCATCTAGTCAGCCATGAAAGCAGTTTCATTTTTGTGTGAAATGTGCCAGATGGCATATGCACTGCATGGTTAGAGCAAGCACTGAGAGCTCAATTCTGTAGCAAGCACTTTACTGGAGAGAGCATTTGATCACATGGTTCTGTGAGCCCCACGTGGTGTTTTAGAAGCAGCCCAACAGACTGCTTTTGTTAGTGCCTTTCTGTTTTAATTGCTGGGGCAAGGAAGGCATGTATCTTGTGTGGGTTTATGGGGACTGTTAAACTATCTATTTGTTGTTGATGGCCACTAAGCTTATAAAGAACTCAGGTTTAATGTGAAACAAAGCAAATCAGTCTGGGGAGTCAGCCCAGTGAGTTTGAATCTCTAGTTTCCAGGTAAAGCCAAATGCAGTAGTGCCTATCTGTAATTCCAGGGCTTGTAAGAGAAGATGAACTCTCAAAGCCATAAAACCTTGCATATACAAACTGTAACACATACAATTACCTGTGACAGATAATACAGATAGAATGGGCTGAGAGAATTATGCATCTGGTCTGCCTGTCTCAGAAGAGAGAAAAAGAGCTCTCAGTCATTGATCTAGAGAATTCAAGAGCAAGAAGAATTCTTCTGATGCTAATTTTTGAGATATGTGGATGTACTAACGACCTTTACAAAAGGAAGCAAATCCTGCACTACAAAAAAAAGGCGAGGGATCCAAGATGGCGGCGAGCAGTGTGGACCCGCGTTTGGAGGCTCCAGTGAACAATTCAGGGAATTGCACAGATTTCTGAGCCAGGAACACCGAGGTCCGAACATCACGGCAGCGGGAGTGCTCCACGGTTCGGAGGGGACCAGGGTGCGGAGGACCTGCGTGCCCCTGCACACGGGAAGGAGCGTGGTTTTCTCTGATCGGAGCGGCAGCGGTAGAGGCGGCAGCACCAGCGGCACCAGCAGCGGCGGCTGAGGTTTGCAGCTCATAGCCTTCCGGTGGAGGCGATTGGTGTGGTGGCTGGTGGGAATTGCTGCGGGAGAGGGGACCTCGGGGCAGGATTTGGGTCGCGTGGAGCCTTTTGGACCCAGATTGGACTCGGCGGACAGTTCGGCCCCAGAGTCCGGGTATTGGCCCGGCCCAGCAAACAATTCTGCCTGAGGCACTAACTCAGCGTGGCCATAGCTTCCCCTGCTGTGGCGCAGGCGTAGTTGAGCACGCTGCTCCACACTAGGCACTACCTCAGCTCAGCGGCAGCTCCCCTGCGGGGACACAGTCTGGGCGGAGCACTTGTCCCACCACTGGCGCTAACTCAGAGCAGCCGCAGTTCTCCTGCTGTGGCGCGGGCTGGTGACGTGCCTCGGTTCCATCCTAGGCACCACCTCAGCTCAGCGGCAGCTCCCCTGCGGGGACACAGTCCGGGCGGAGCACTTGTTCCACCACTGGCGCTAACTCAGAGCAGCCGCAGTTCTCCTGCTGTGGGCGCAGGCTTGGTGACGTGCTCGGTTCCATCCTAGCACCACCTCAGCTCAGCGGCAGCTCCCCTGCGGTGACACAGTCTGGGCGAGCACTTGTTCCAACACTGGCGCTAACTCAGAGCAGCCACAGTTCTCCTGCTGTGGCGCAGGCTTGGGTGACGTGCTCGGTTTCCATCCTAGGCACCACCCTCAGCTCAGCGCAGCTCCCCTGCGGGGACACAGTCTGGGCGGAGCACCTTGTCCCACCACTGGCGCTAACTCAGAGCAGCCGCAGTTCTCCTGCTGTGGCGCAGGCTTGGTGACGTGCTCGGTTTCCATCCTAGGCACCACCTCAGCTCAGCGGCAGCTCCCCTGCGGTGGACACAGTCCGGGTGGAGCACTTGTTCCACTACTGGCGCTAACTCAGAGCAGCCGCAGTTCTCCTGCTGTGGCACAGGCTGGGACAGAGCTCTCGGTTTCCACCAGCTCTAAGACTCTGGTTGGACACAGTGTACAGTTTGAATCCAGAATTCCTGGCTGAGATTGTGGTCAGTTCGGGCCCTGAAGTCAATAACTGACCACAGCACGCACTTTGGCCAAAAGGCCCTAGTGGAGCTTGGTGCGTAGTCCCAGCCAAAAAATTCTGGCTGGGCCCTGTGTGCATTTTGGGCCCAAAATCCCTAGCTGAGCTTGGCAGACGGTTCTGGCCCTGAGAATCTAGCTGAGTTCTGCCCGTGGTCGGTCCCAGTGCTCCTGGCTGGACTTGGCAGGGAACACAGAAGGCTGTGGATACCTTGGCCTGACCCAACGCTCATTCAGAGACCCAGAACAATTGCAGGATCCACAGCAGAGAGGGACTGAGGATCACTGGCTGTGAGAGACCAGAACAACAGGGCTAACCTCCTAACATCCACACCAGTGAAGCTTTGAGCTCGCAGCCTAGGGAAATCGTAAGAAAACAAGTGAATCTATCATCAGACACCCTCCATTCAACTCTGGAAGCTACCCAACAAAAACAAAGACGGCAAGATGTCTAAAGGACAACGAAAAAGCATACGCAAAAAACCCAAAACAACATGGCGTCTCCAGTTTCCAGCTATCCCAAAGAAAACCACCCAGAGAACTCAAATACAACGGAAATACAAGAAAATGACCTCAAATCCTTAGTAATGAGGATGATAATGGAGGAAACAAATAAAATTCGTATCAAATGCAGGAAGACGCAGACAAACAGGTGAGAGACATAAAAGAAGCACATAGAGTGGAACTGGAAAAATTGCAGGAAAATGCAAACAACCAGATGAAAGAAATAGCTAAAACGGTTCAAGCTCTGAAGACCTATAAAGAGGCAATGGAAGAAACTCAGGAATATACAAAAAATCAGATGAAAGAAATCAAAAAATCAGTTCAAGATCTGAAAATGAAAATGGATTCAATGATAAACACACAGACAGAAGAAAAAACGAGAACGTGAGACTCAGAGAAGAAGGCGAGCAACACAGAGTTGAGCTTTTCTAACAGAATCCAAGAGATGGAAAGAACGAATCTCAGGGCTAGAAGATACAATCACAGATATTGAATCAACCATTAAAGAAAATGCCAAATCTGGAAAACTCCTGACACAAAACATCAAGAAAATTAAGGACACCATGAAAAGAAGAAATTTGCGGATAATAGGCATTGAAGAAAGAGAAGACATCAGACTCCAGGGCCCAGAAACTATTCTCAACAAAATCATAGAAGAAAATTTCCCCAATCTAAAGAAAGAGATGCCTATAAACATACAAGAGGCCTACAGAACACCAATAGAATTGACCAGAAAAGAAAAACTGCCCGCCACATAATAATCAAAACACAAAACATGCAGAACAAAGAAAAATATTAAAAGCTGCAAGGGAAAAGGGCCAAATAACATTTAATGGTAAACCTATCAGAATTACACCTGACTTCTCAGCAGAGACCATAAAAGCCAGAAGGTCCTGGACAGAGATCCTGCAAACCCTAAGAGAACACAGATGCCAGGCCAGACTACTTTTACCCAGCAAAATTATCAATAACCATTGATGGAGAAAACAAAATATTCCATGACAAAAACAAATTCAAACAGTAACCTATCCACAAACCCAGCTTTACAGAAGGTACTAGAAGGAAAACTCCATCCCAAAGGGTCAAGCTACAACCAAAACTACCCAGGAAATAGATAACTATCCCATGGCAAAAAACACAACTACACAAACGCTCGACTGGAAACAACATCAAAATTAAGACTCTTAACAGTCACTGGTCATTAATATCTCTCAACATCAATGGCCTCAATTCTCCAATAAAAAGACACAGACTAACCGAATGGGTACATAAACAAGACCCAACATTCTTCTGCATCCAAGAAACACATCTCACCCATATGAAAGGCATTACCTCAGGGTAAAAGGTTGGAAAAAAATATTCCAAGCAAATGGTCACAAGAAGCAAGCAGGTGTAGCCATTTTAGTATCGAACAAAATAGACTTTCAACCAAAATTAATCAAAAGGGATGAGGAAGGACACTTCATACTTATCAAAGGTAAAGTCAACCAAAGATGGACATCACAATTCTGAACATCTATGCTCCCAATACAAGGGCACCCACATATGTAAAAAGATCTCCTAAAAAAGCTTAAACCACACATCGATCCCCACACAATAATAGTGGGAGACTTCAACACCCCACTCTCACTGAAGGATAAGTCATTGAAACAGAAACTAAGCCGAGAAATAACATCATTAACCAATGCATGGGTCAAATGGATCTAACAGATATCTATAGAAACCTTTTCAACCCCAAACAAGAAAGAATACACCTTCTTCTCTGCACCCCATGGAACCTTCTCCAAAATTGATCACATCGTAGGTCACAAAGCAAGCCTCAACAGATACAAGAGGATTGAAATAATACCTTGTATCCTATCAGATCACCATGCTCTTAGGCTGCAATTCAACAACAACAGAAATAACAAAAAGCCTACACGTTTGTGGAAACTAAACAACTCTCTGCTAATGACACCTGGGTCAGGGAAGAAATAAAGAAGAAATCAAGGAGTTTCTGAAATTCAATGAAAATTGAAAAACAACATACCCAATTTGTGGGATACATTGAAAGCAGTGCTAAGAGGAAAATTCATAGCACTAAGTGCCTTTAAAAAGAAATTGGGAAACATCGCACATAAGCATCTTAACAACACAACTGGAAGCCCTAGAAAAAAAAGAAGCTAGAACACCCAAGTAGGAGATAGACGCCTGGAAATTATCAAACTCAGGGCTGAAATTAACAATTAGAAACTAAGAAAACAGTCAAAGAATCAACAAAACCAAAAGCTGGTTCTTTGAGAAAATCAACAAGATAGACCGACCATTAGCCAAACTAACTAAAGGCAGAGAGACAGTATTGAAATCAACAAATCAGAAATGAAAAGGGAGACATAACAACAGGACCCTGAAGAAATTCAAGAATCATAAGATCCTACTTTGAAGGCATATACGCCACAAAATTTGAAAATCTAAGGGAAATGGACGATTTCTTGATCAAGTGTCACTTGCCAAAGTTGAGTGAAGAACAGATAAACAAGTTAAATAGTCCCCATTTCCCCGACAGAAATAGAAGCAATCATCGATGGTCTCCCAACCAAAAAAAGCCCAGGGCCAGATGGTTTCAGTGCAGAATTCTACCAGACCTTAAGGGCGAGCTAATACCGATACTCTTCAAGCTACTCCAAAAGATAGAAATGGATGGAAAATTACCAAATTCATTCTATGAGGCCATAGTCTCATTGATACCTAAACCTCACAAAGACTCAACAAAGAAAGAGAATTTCAGACCAATTTCTCTTATGAACATAGATGCAAAAATACTAATAAAATACTTGCAAAACGAATACAGGAGCACATCAAAGATATCATTCATCATGACCAAGTAGGCTTCATCCAGGCATGCAGGGATGGTTTAATATACGAAATCCATCAATGTAATCCATCATATAAAACAACTGAAAATAAAAAACCACATGATTATCTCCTTGGATGCAGAGAAGCATTTGATAAAATTCAACACCATTCATGTTTAAAGTTTTAGAGAGATCGGGGATACAAGGCACTTTCCTCAACATAATAAAGGCTATATACAGCAAGCCAATAGCCAAAATCAAAGTAAATGGTGAGATACTCAAGGAAATTCCTCTCAAATCGGGAAACAAGGCAAGGCTGCCCACTCTCTCCATATCTCTTCAATATAGTACTCGAAGTTCTAGCCAGAGCAATAAGACAACAAAGGAGATCAAGGGTATCCAAATGGGAAAGGAGGAAGTCAAATTATCCCTCTTTGCAGATGATCTGATAGTGTACATAAGTGACCCTCAAAACTCCACCAGAGACTCCTAAAGCTGATAAACACCTCAGCAAATTGGCTGGATACAAAATTAACTCAAAAAAGTCTGTAGCCTCCTATACACAAATGACAGCTTGCAGAGGAAGAAATTAGGAAAACCACACCCTTCACATTAGCCACAAGCAATATAAATATCTAGGAGTTACCCTAACTAAGCAAGTGAAGGACTTGTATGAAAAAAAATTTCAAAACTCTGAAGAAAGAGATTGAAGATGACCTGAGAAGATGGGCGTGATCTTCCTTGCTCATGGATCGGGGAGAATTAACATAGTAAAAATGGCCATCCTACCAAAAGCAATCTATAGATTCAATGCAATCCCTATCAAAATAACTACACAATTTTTAAAGACATTGAAGTTCAATTCTGAACTCATATGGAAAAACAAAAACCCAGAATAGCTAAAACATCTTGTACAATAAAAGATGCTCCGGAGGAATCTCCTACCTGATCTCAAACTGTACTATAAAGCAATAGTACTTAAACAGCATGGTACTGGCACAGCAACAGGCTGGTTGATCAGTGGAATCGAATCGAAGACCCAGATATGAATCCACACACATATGGTCACTTGATTTTTGACAAAGAAGCCAATCCATTCAATGGAAAAAGGATAGCATCTTCAACAAATGGTGCTGGTCTAACTGGAGGTCTATGTGTAAAAAAATGAAACTGGACCCATATTTGTCACCTTGCACAAAACTCAAATCCAAGTGGATTAAAGACCTCAACATAAAACCAGAGACACTAACTCACTTAGAAGAAAAAGTGGGAAAGAGCCTGGAACATATTGGGCACAGGAGACAACTTCCTGAACAGAACACCAACGGCCCAGGCCTTAATGTCAACCATTAATAAATGGGACCTCATGAGGCTGAGAAGCTTTGTAAGGCAGGAGACACTGTCAAGAGAACAAAGCGACAGCCTACAGACTGGGAAAAATCTTCACCAACCCTACATCTGACAAAGGTCTAATATCCAAAATATATAAGAACTCAGAAGAAATTAAACACCACCAAACCGAATAACCCAATTGAGAAATGGGGCTTGGAACTAAACAGAGAATTCTCAACAGAGGAGTATCAAATGGCTGAGAAACACTTAAAGAAATGCTCAACCTCCTTATTCATCAGGGAAATGCAAATCAAAACAACTCTGAGATTCCATCTTACACCCATCAGAAATGGCTAAGATCAAAAATTCAAGCGACACCACATGCTGGCGAGGATGTGGGGAGAGAGGAACACTCCTTCATTGCTGGTGGGAATGCAAACTAGTACAGCCACTTTGGAAATCTATCTGGTGCTATCTCAGAAAACTGGGAATAGGGCTTCCTCAAGACCCAGCTATTCCACTCCTTGGAATATACCCAGAAGATGCTCCAGCACACAACAAGAAAATTTGCTCAACCATGTTCATAGCAGCCTTATTCATAATAGCCAGAACATGGAAACAGCCTAAGTGTCCCTCAGTAGAAGAGTGGATAAAGAAACTGTGGTACATATACACTATGGAATACTACTCAGCTATTAAAAACAAGGAATTCCCGAAATTTGTGGATAAATGGATTGAGCTAGAAATGATCATAATGAGTGAGTTAACCCAGAAGCAGAAAGAATCAAATGGTATAATACTCACTTATATCTGCATACTAGCCCAAGGGGCATGTCCCACGAAAGCCTTCACTTACCAGGAAACTGGGACAGAGGGGAAGGCATCCTATTGGGACTCTAAATGAGAGACGCATGGGAGACAGCAAAATAAAAGGATCCAGAGGGTCCTAGAAATCTACAAGTAGAACAATATGATAGGCAGATTTGGGCCCAGGGGTCCCCGCTCAAACTAAGGCACCAGCCAAGGACAATACAGGAGGTAAACTTTAAACCCCTTCCCAGATCTAGCCAATGGTCAGAATATTCTCCACAGTTGAGTGGAGAGTGTGATACGACTTTCTCACATACTCTGGTGCCTCACATTTGACCATGTCCCCTGGAGGGGAGACCGTTGTGGCACTCAGAGGAAGGGACAGCAAGTAGCCAAGAAGAGACTTGATACCCTATGAGAATATATAGGGGGACGTAATCCCCCTCAGGAACAGTCATAAGGGAGGGGAATAATGGGAAATGGGGGGGGAGGAATGGGAGGATACAAGGGATGGGATAAACATTGAGATGTAACAAGAATAAATTAATTAAAAAAAAAAATGCAGTTACCCTATTACAGGGCAGCAACACCCCACTAAAAAAAAAAAAAAAAAAAAAAAAAAAAAAAAAAAAAGGCATACATGTATGTGACAGACCCTGAATGTGATGAACTTTAACTAGCATGAACAAATACTTGCCATGTGCTACCTTCCTCGAACTGTGTATGGTGAGATGAGGGTTGAATAACCTCAAGTCTTAGTTAGAAAAAAACAAAGCTTACATGTGTAAGGCAGAGTGTGAATAAAAGTGCACGGCCAAAATTCTGAATAACTGCTGTGAATCCCCATATAGATAAGATATTAAGTGAGCCTTCTGACTACATGTTTCCTTTTGACTATACTTGAGACAGGGAAGGAAGGAGGAGGTCTATCCTTTGTGTTTGGATAAAAGGGCCCCCTGCTTCCAAGCTGAACTGTGAGCCCTGCCATCCTAGTTCACCTGCCTTAAAACATGGCCAATTGAGAAACTATCACTTACTTGTGCCTTTCTATTTATCCATTCTTCATAAAAGACTCCTGTTCCAATTATCATTAGTCCTTTCTGTACCGGGGAAAACAGAAATCAGATCTCTCCTTGTTAGTGAAGGAAAGAAAAACTAAAGACACCACTGATAGCATTCTTTGGCTCTGTGTTTTTGTTTTTGTTGTTGCTAGTTTGGTTTTTTGTTGTTGTTGTTGTGGGTGGTGGTGGTGGTGGTGGTGGTGCAGTGTTTGTTTGTTTGTTTGTTTGTTTGTTTGTTTGTTTTTGGTCCTAGTCAGGTTCGCTTGTTTTTATTTACTTTGTTATTTTTTGTTTTTCTTTTTTAATTGGCTATTTGTTTTCTAATGATAAAGAACAAGAAATTATGTGGATTTAGGTAAATGTGGAGGCGGGGAGATCTGGGAGAATTTAGGGGAGAAGGAACTATTTTAAATCTTTTTGTTTTGTTTTGTTTTGTTTTCCAGACAGGGATTCTCTGTGTGTAGCCTTGCCTGTCCTGAGATCTCCTTGTAGACCAGACTGGCCTTGAACTCACAGAGATCTGCCTGACTCTGCCTCCGATGGGATTAAAGGCATGCACCACCACTGCCCAGCTATTTTCAACTTTAAAAATTTTAAATAAAACTTTTGAGAGAGAGAATGGTTATGTGGCAGATTCTCTACTGTACCCAGCAACTAACTAGCCTACTGAGTAATTACCAATATGGGAGTAGTTATGGGCTAGAGAGATGGTTCATCGGTTAAGAGCACTGATTGCTATGTCAGAGGGCCCAGGGTCAATTCCCAGCATACACATGACACCTCACAACTGTCTATAACTCCAATTCCCAGGGACTTGATGCCCTCTTCGGGCCTCAAATGGCATTGCATGTAGGCAGTGCACAACTATATATGTAGACAAAACACTGACACATGGAATGTATTAATTTTAAAGTAAGTAATTAATACACAGAATTCACTGGCCGAAGAGGACCTTCAGAAGTTTCTACATGTTCAAATTGGAGAATGAAGAGTGACTCAGTTGATGTCATGAGCTTGAGTTCAACACTATTTCTGCACTTAGACAATGCCTCTGGGACAAACCTGTGTATCACCTATTTGATATCCTTCCTATGTGAAAAGAAGTAGGTCAAGCTGGCCACTCTGCTAAACAATTATTATTCTTACTGTCTAATATGATTAATAATTATTCTTGATTCTCAATTTATTGCATCTAATATGCTGTTTATTTTAATTTTATAGATAGCCATTCCTTAAACAAGCTGATAACGGAGCAACAGTCAGGTCAAGGTCAAGCAGACAGATGCTTCACCAGGTTCTTATTCTTACTTATTAAAGACCTAGCCCTGCATTTCAGCCAGCCAAACATTTGTGGTTGCTCCTTGTTTATTTAGAGTACAGGTCAAAGTTGAAATTGGTGATCCTGTCATTCACGTAACTAGGCAGTGTGGACGCATATAAAATGCATCCCTAACTGAATTTGTCATCCTTTTGTGTGTCCTTACTATATTAGGAAAACAGATAGAAATGGCTCTAACCAAAAATGGAAAATGTATATCTAGCCTGAGCTTGTTAAAAGATCCTAAATAATTGCATCTCCAGAAGACTTGGTTTTAAACCTTCCAATTTTCAATGTCTGCCCTGGAAATTTAAATGTAATTCAAATATCTATTTGTCATCTCAGTTATGGGCAGAGCAGAGAGTGAACTTGGTAAGTCAGGATACATTTTGTTCTGATGCTGGAACCTAAAGGCAAGTACAAACCAGTTTAAAGATACAATAGTTGACCCAGGAAATGAAAAGTGTACTTGAAGCACAAGACCAACAAAACTACCACCAACAAAACACAACAAGGAAAATCAAGGTTATACGGTGGGCAACGTGGGTGTGGAGCTCAAGAGGATCTCAGGCTAGATCAGAGCTCAAAAAGGCAAAGAATACATCTCCCACTCTTTCTCTTACTGTTTTTCCCCTTTGGGGTCTTATATTTTATTCATAAAGATTTTTTTCATTCTTGGATTTAGGAAATATCATACAAGAAAATGTCATCCACTGAAACAGCCATATGGAAATTTCAAAGAGAAAGAAGAGGGCCACAAAGTATTGCCAAAAAGATGACACCATAGATTTTCTCTTAGCATTCTCTTAGCAACCCTAGAGGTTACATTATAATAAGAGGACTAATTTGCTCTGTACACAGGAAAACAACAGATTTGAAGAACAAAGCACTTTCTTATTCTTTATCACTTAAGATTTAGAAAGGAAGAAGAAAATGAGCACATTTTAAATGGATAGATAGATAGATAGATAGATAGATAGATAGATGATAGATAGATAGATAGATATAGTCACATGGTCAGTCTTTCCTCTGTGTGACCTTAACATTGACTTATGAGTCTTTGACTTATGAGTTAGGGAAACTGAAGAAAAGGAATGTTTGGGGCCCTAATATTCTTGCCTAGGTCACAGTTTCAGAAATGTATAGTATGAAGCTCTTTTAGTCACCCCACCGAGACAACCATTATCTATGACTCCAACAGTGTGCAGAAAGCATCACTGGAGGCAGTTATACCTCTATTTTTACATTTCGGTTTATTTTTGAGTAGAGAACTAAAGAGGCCCATTGTTGTGAATCTCAGCATAATAAAATTATCTAATACAATGCATAGCAGATACTTCTTCTCTGCTTGAATAGTAATCTCTCTCTCACCAGTCAAAGTTTGTAACAGTCAGCAGTCTTTAAAAGGCTAGGGAAAGAGTTAGCTCTGCTTTTCTATTGTAACAATAACAATAATTCTTACTTTATAGCAAAATCAGCAACAAATGTTATTGCTTTTAAATAAAAACAGCTAGTATGATTGACAGATTGCATATACATATATTCCTCCAAAAGTTTTATGTGCATGGGTCATCTTCATCTCTTACAAAATAATGAGTCTACACATTGCAAAGAAAGCATATATTCTTAGGGCCCTCAAAATCCATATTCAGTAAAGCAAGATACAGTGGTTAAGTTAATCTATGTGTTGCAAAGAGAAGTTTCTTTGATGAGGGGTGACAGCTCATGAAGGCTCAACAACAACAGCATGGCTATCTATGGAAGACCTGAACAAGTAAGACACCAATAGCTATGTTAATACAGGGAAAGAAAATTTCATGAGGTCCCAAAGCTAGACAAAGAGCTGCAGGCAAAGGAATGTAGAAAACATCTTCCCCAAGCTTTTATCCAATACTGGGTGGTCAGCCCTGAAACAATGTACATGCAGGAAATATTATAGGGACCAACAGGCTGTATTTTTATATTTTGAAATATATACAAATGGAAACACTTATATTAAAAACAAAAAAAAAAGGCTGTGAATTTGAGAAAGCAGTTGGTAAGGGGTATGTGGAAAGGGTTGGAAGGAGGAAAGAAAGAGGAAAGGAAAGGGGGAAAGACATATTTTATAATTTTTAGTAATAAAATATTTAGTCTGCTAAATTAATCCAATATTTAGATAACTAAATAAGTCTTTAAAATCCAGCAATGAAACACTAGAGGTTCCAAATCAAGCGCTCAGTATCCATATGCTGTGTTACTGCACATTGTCAATGAGAAGAATAAAGTTGTCTTTTTTACTCTTTATTCTTTATTCTTTATTCTTTATATACTGTGTCCTGCAGTATCCTGGGGATTTGCATGGTGATAATTGAGTGCTTGCAAAACAAACAGGTTCACCAAGTTCATCATGGTCTATTCTTCACACGTGTAATACTTCATAAGTAATATTCTACTGAGAGAGAGGGCAGAGGGGAGAAAGAGAAACTAAGTCAGTTACATCCTCATAGACACCAGCTTCTAATGTTTGTGTTAGTTCGTCCAATTGAGGAAGTAGGGCTGACATTTTGGACTCTTTATAGACTTAAGAACTTAATTTAACAATATTTGCATTGCACCTATAAAGCCACGTCCCTTGAACAACTCAAGAAATAAATGCTTCAGTTAAATTTGAATATGATTTGCCTGTAGCTCTTAAGATAGATTTTTCTTCTTCCTGAATTAATAAAGCATATGAAATTAAGATGGAAACATATGGCACTTTCCATGGGAACATTTTATTTAAATTATTGAGAATTCAGCAATCTGATTGCACCTTAATAAACACATGAAAAGTACCTCTCACATTATAAATGTGTAAGTAGCTAGACTGAGTATTTTCACCATGCTTTGCTGATTTTTCCAGTGCCTTCAGGAGTTAGAATAAATGTTTTATACTTAATCAAAAGGCATGATGCATGTTGCTTACTGTCTATTAAGAGGTTTTTAAACTATTTCAGAAGTGTCAGGAAGTGACAATCTGCATACCACCATAATGAATAGCCCAGCCCTGTTGCTCCATTCCAGAGCCATTGCACATCCACAGGACTTATTAATAGACTCATTAAGTAATTATTTCTGAACATTTGAAGAGTAACACACACATGGGGAATGAAAACAAGTAAACTCTCAAAACCTCCTAGGGCATAATTTGAAAACATCTACGATCTTGTTCTCAATGTTTGGACCCAGAAATTTTACTTCTTTAAATTCATCATAGAGAAGCAAATAAATACTCAAAGCAATTTAAGGTTGTGACAGTAGTGTTTATGTCACTATGATTAGTGTGGCCCAGCCTGTGATTTACTGTCGTTCTGCTTCCAGCAATGACCTGTGTTCCATGTCCAGCTGGTCTGTCCAGGCATTGTTTGCTTCCAGAAGGGAATAGGGGGACCTTGAGGTCAAGGGTCCCATCCCTCTCTCAGGAGTGACTTAGAGTGCTCAAGTTGAAGATCCCAGTCTCACAGGGGGAGATGGAAATGAGTTTTCCACTGGGTGTTGCATTTAGCTCCTTTAAAATGAGATTGTTGGTATCAGGTGGCAGTGGTAGCTCGGGAGTTCCAACAGCTGGTGATAATACCAAAAGGTGTTGCAGCCCTTTGTTAAGCTGCCACACTAAGCAAGGCAGAGGAAGCTGGCAGATGTTCGAAACCAGCTAGAAGGCAGGTCAATGGCTGCAGGGGCAGTTGTCTTTGCAGGTGAACAGCGGAAGTTCATGGTGGTCAACAACACATGGTAGACTGACCAGCACTCAAGCCCTTCATGGTCCCGAAGTTCACCGCACCTGGCAAGTGGCTGCCTGATTGGCAGCCAAGCTCAAGGCATTTGGTGGCTATTCTTCGGGAGCCCTTCCTTTCCCCAGAATAAATGAGGAATCCCGGTCATACTGGAGTTAGAGAGCAAGCCAGCCTTTATTTGTGAATCGGGGATTTATAAACCTTGGTCAGTGGGGAGAGGCTTAAGAGTGAATGTGTTTGATTTGCTGGGGTTGGGGGTGCCAAGAATACTTAATCTACATTTAACAAAACAGCCCTTCATAAGAAGGAAAAGCAGTAATTAATTATCCTATGGGTGGGAGAGGATACTCTCCAAGTATAGTTAAAAGGTAATTGGTTGAAAGCCAAGACATCTTATTAGTATAGCGTGGGTTTCTCTAGAAATCCTCAGGTGATTGCTGAACAAGCTTCTTATCAGGAAAGAGTAGAGCCTGTAATCTTCCCTGACACACCTTAAGGGATCTAAGACTCCCCAGATCAGGCAAAGAGGGGGTCCCACTGAGAAAGTGAGTCTGTCATTTTTGTACCAATTTCCCAGCATATATGGAAATTCCAGGCTTCGAACTTCCAGCAGCATGCCACTATTTATAAAACAGTAATATTTTTAGAACTGAGCTTGTCAGTCATCCTTACCTGCCACCATGTGCAAACCCACAAGCTTAGTTCCAAAGATGTGGCCTTGAACCTTCTTCCTTTATGAACAGTCTTAGCCTGGTGAGTTCCATCTTCCCTTTATCATCACTTCCTCTGACCCTCAACTACATGCACCTTATGTCTAGTTCTGTGGGCCTTTGTCTGTAGGTAGAGGAGACACTCCTTCCCGGTAAGCTTCATGCTAGGAAATAGGCGGGTGTACACCCTGCTGGCAACAGCCCACTAGACCCCAAAATGTATTAAAGGCTAGTTCCTTACAGGGACAATTCCAAAGCAAACCACACAGACTTTAGGCCAAAAGGTATCAAAAGTTGGCTCTTTGAAGAAAAACATATCAAAGCTGCCCTCGAAACAAGCCCTAAGAAGTGTCCTGGGTGTGGCTCCTGCAATTCAGATACCCTTGGTTTAAAAACCCAGAGGTCTAGAATAAGGGCACACACTTACAATTTCTCCCTCCATAGCTCCCTGTCTTTGTCTTTCTTTTATGATTAATCTTAGTGAATTAGAATCTAGCTCTTTGACTCCTGACTGTCTTTATTTCAACCAAGTGCAGTTGGTTACCTGGACTTTTACAAGTCCAAGGCTCCCTTCTCCCGCTGGAAGGGACACGGACTCCCATTGTCTCAATCTCAGCTAAGTGCAAGGCTACCCTGTACTACCTCAAGCTAGGAAATCTATCTAGAAAGCTCCCTCACAGCTGAGTAGGCCTTCCTCGTGACCAGTTCTCTGGACAGAGGCTTCCTCAGCTAGCCTCCAGAAGGCTGCTAAAACAAAAAAACAAAAACAAAACAAAAACAAAACAAAAAAAACTTTGTGAGCAGAGTCTCAGCCCAGCCTCCCAGAGAAAGGAACCCACATAGTTCCACCTTATTTATCCCACCCCCATTTCCTCTCATTTCTTCCCCACCCCAACCACCTATAGCCATCTACACACACATAGTCTTAGACCCAGATCAGTCACCTTTGAACTTGCTTTCATCAAGAGACACCTTTGACTGATAAGATACCACTTTCCCCTACCATTCTTCCCTTTACCAGAGCTATTTTTGTATCTACACATTCAGTTATACATCCATGATTTTGATACCATCTTTCCCTGGTCCAGCTAAATAGATCACCTACCAACTTTACCTGACTTACCTCAGCTCACAGATGTACTCTATTGACCCCATCTAAGGAAGACTGGATTATCACATCAGACAAATCGAAGAAGTCCACAATCCCAGGCAAAACTATAAAAAGAATGAATGGCCCAGACAGAAACGTCCCCTCTCGTCCTGTAGAAGTATACTCTAATGAGAACTACCTAGATGAACCCCAGAACACAGAATTTAAAAGAAAAATCATGAACTTTAATCAATGAATTCAAGGAATCAAAGAAGGCACAAGCAAACACTTCTTTGATCTTTAGGAAGATAACAATAAATGCTCAAGTGATATCTAAGAAAATACAGATACACAAATGGATGAAAAGATAAGTGCAATTCAAAATTTGAAAACTGAATTCAATAAGGAAATAGAAACATTGAAGACAGCACAAGCTCAAATGAATAACTTAATATCCTAATTATAAAACTCAGGTACATCCTTACAAGTAGAATGAAGGAAGCAGAAGAAGATAGAATGCTCAGACTCAAAGTGAAGTAGAGGATTGAGATAAAAATTTTAAAAATATGAGTTTTCTTTATTAAAGCACAAGAAAGGGTCTTGCAAGAAATATGGGACACCACCAAAGACCAAATCTTTCAATATAGACATTGAGGGAGAAGAATGTCCCTGGCATATGCCAGATCTTTAAAAAAAATCATACAAGAAAATTTCCCCCAACTAAAGAGAGACACGCCCATACAGGAACAAGAAGCACAGAGAACCCCGATTATAATAACTCTAAAATGAAGAAACACTCCATGGCATATGAAGCTACACCAATAACTATACCGAACAAATAAAGAGCATTGAAAGCTGCAAGAAGAAAAAGAAGTCACACATAAAGGAAAATCTATCAGAATAACAGCTGACTTCTCACTGGAAACTCCAAAATCTAGAAGTGCCTGAGAGTGTTGTACTTCAAAATCTGAAAGACCTCAACTGCCAATGTAGACTGTTGTGTGCAGAAAAAACTCTTTGTCAGAATTGAAGGAGAAAGAAAAATTTTCCAATACCCAGTCTAAAAGAAATTCATGCCAAACCAAAAAACTACCCACCAGAATGGCTAACATCAATAAAATGACTGACAACTAATGTTGATGAGGCTGTGAAGAAAAAGGGACTCTCACTCCCTCTTGGTTGAGTTGCAAACTGGTGTAGCATTTCTTGGTATAGGCACAAAGGACTCACCATCCTCTACAGATATAGGTCTATCCATGTTCATTGCCAGCCTACTCACAATACACAGGGAATGGAAATGACATATATGTCCTTCAACAGACAAACAGATAATGGAAATATGGCTTATATACATAATGGAATGCTGTTCATTTGTAAAGAAAAAAATGAAATCATGAGAAGAGATTATATTGAATGAGGCAACTCACATCCAGAAAGACAAACACTGTATGTTCTCTTTCATCTGTGGCTTCCAGTTTCATTTTTTAAAGATGTGAATGTAGGTATGGTCCCTCATCAAAGAAGCTCTCTTACAGTAAATGGAGACCATCACAGAAAACCACAACTGGACATGATACAGATATCAATGGATCAGGGGTAGCTCAGCCCCAACAAATACATCTACATAACAACTTGTGCATCAGTAGCTCAGTGAAACTGTGGGAAAGGGAAAGGGAAGGTTGTTAAGAGGCAAAATACAGGGTATCTCATCTGCAAGATAGAGACTAGGGACCCAGCTCGGAGCAACAGACCACAAGACCAGGAGACTCCTAGATGAAAGGGGTCCACACAGCTCAGAGCACAGATGGGTCTGGCCTCAGGCCATTCAACTGCCCCATGAAGGATGGGTGCCCAGTCCCCAGAATCTGGACCCATACCTGCATACGAGCTACAACCATGCCCCAAACCATGGACTCAGTATCTGGGACTGAATCGTGGGCAGTAAAGCACCAGAGTCTGGATCTGCTGGCCTGTAGAGAACCCAGGAAAATGGATAGATCTGACTTTAGAATGCCCTACCAGGCCACAGAAAGCCCCAGGGGCCAGTGACCACACAAGCATGGTATTCAAAGCCCAGCGCAGCCTATCTTGCCATACCGGCACTCTTTATCTCTCCCTCTCTGACTGATCCATGGGCTACAGAGAAACAGCATTCCCAACCCAGGGAGTTGTTCCCACACTCTCAGGAAGAACTGAACTGGCCTGAGGAGATCCAGCAGAAGCCTAAGCAACTGCCACAAGCCAGAGGGCGGTGTCTGTTTTCTCAGTCAGGACTGAACCTAGACTCCATGGCCTGGACAGATCAGGCAGAAGTTTAACCAACCACCACAAGTCAGTGGAGGTTCTGGCCCTCTAAGGCAGACTGATCCTAGGTCCCCAAAGCCCCAGTGCCTGAGGACAGAGTTTCTAAAGCCCAGCCAAAGACAGGATAATTGGTTATACCTACATTACCTTCAATTGATCCTTAGGCTGCAGAGCACCAGGGCTGGCTTCTGCTGACCCAGTGGGGAGCCCAGGGTGTGAAGCAGAGTCCCCTGGAGCTGAAACCAGGTCACCTGCCTGTTCCAGGGAAGGGTTCCCTGATCTACACAGGTAAGGTTCTCAACCTATAGACACTCACCAATGAACTCATCTGAACGACCAGTGAAGGACACCAGAAACTACCTCCTAATGTCAGAGGCCAGCATAAAAACACAAACAACAAAACCCAAAACAATATGGCATCTCTGGAACCCACCTATCCCAAAGAATTCAACCCTGGGAACTCAAACACAACTGAAGTACAAGGAAATAACCCTAGATCCTTAGTAATGAAGATGATAGTGAAGGAAATGAATAAAATCCATAAACAAATGCAGAACTATGCAGCCAAACGGATTGAGGATATTAAAGAGGCCTGTAGAGAGGAAATGAAGAAATCACTAGAAGAAATTCAAGAAAATACAAACAATCAGATAAAGGGGAAAAAATACTTCAAGATCTGAACATGAAAATGGAAACAATGATAAAGCACAAAAAGCCAGGAACAAGAGAACTTAGAGAAGAAAGCAAGCAATACAGAGGTAAGCTTCTCTAACAGAATTCAAGAGGTAGAGGAATGAATCTCAGGAGTGGAAGATACAATTGAATAACTTGATGCAACCATCAAAGAAAATGTCAACTCTGAAAAATTCCTGACACAAAACATCCAAGAAATCAAGGACACCATGAAAAGACAAAAATCTGAGGATAACAGGAATTGAGGAAAGAGAAGACGTCTGTCTCCAAAACCCAGAAAATATTTTCAACAAAATTATAGAAGAAAATTTCCCCAATTAAAGGAGATGCATATAAACAAACAAGAGGCCTAGAGAACATCAAATATAATAGACCAGAAGAGAAAATCCTCCTGCCATATAATACTCAAAACACAAAACATAAAGAAAAGAGGAAAAGGCCAAGTAACATATAATAGCAAACCTATCAGACCTGACTTCTCAGCAGAGACCGTAAAAGCCAGAAGGGCCTGGGAAGAGGTCCTGCAAACCCTAAGAGACCACAGATGCCAATCCAGATTACTATACCCAGCAAAACTTTCAATAACCATTGATGGAGAAAACAAGATATTCCACGGTACATTTACACTATGGAATAGTTCTCCACTATTAATAAAAACAAAATTTTGAAATTTGCACGCAAATGGATAGAACTAGAAATGATCATCCTGAGTAAGTTAACCCAGACCCAGAAAAATACACATGGCATATACTCACTTATAATTGGACACTAGCCTAACAGGGATGTCCCATGAAAGTCTTCACTTAGCAGGAGATTGGGATAGATGCTCGGACTTCCTAGTGGGACTCTATGTGAGAGCAGTATGGGAGAATGGGGAAATCAAAGGATCCAGAGGATCCTAGAAACCTACAAAAAGGCCATCAAGACTTTAGGCTCTGGACCCAGGGAGGTCTGATCAAACTACTGTACCAACCAAGGGCAACGCATGCAGTAAACCTAGAACCCCTATTCAGATCTAGCCAATGAACAACACATTTTCCATGGTTGTGTGGAGAGCAGGCAATGTCTCTGACAGGAACTCTGGTGCCCTCTATTTGACCACTTTCCGTTGGTGTGGAGGCCTGGTAGCACTCAGAGAAAGGGTAATCAGGCTACCAGGATGAGACCTGATAGGCTGTGATCATATGATCAGAGGAGGTCCCCTTCTGTCACAGACCTAGGGGAGGGGAATAGAGTGAAAGAGGGAGGGAAGGGGAACAGGAAGATACAAGTGAGTGGATAACAATTGAGATGTAATCTGAATAAATTACTTAAATAAAAAATTAAGTTTAAAAAAGAGACAGAATACCAAGAAGTTGGCTGTTAAACAGTCTCTTCTAAAAATGGATGCATAAACAAGACAAGAACAGTGGCAACCATATTTGACCACATCCTATGGATGGGGAGACCTGGTGGCACTCAGAGGAAGGATAGCAGGCTACCAAGAAGAGACTTGATACCCTATGAGCATATACAGGGGGAGGAGGTCCCCCTCAGTCACACTCATAGGGGAGGGGAGTAAGGGGAAAGTGGGAGGGAGGGAGGGAGGAATGGGAGGATGCAAGGGGTGGGATAACAATTTAGATGTAATGTGAATAAATCAATAAAATATATTTTAAAAAAAGAATGGTGGCAATAACATGCCAACGTGGAAGTGGGAAATTTTGTGGAATCCCATTCCTACACAAAAAACTATAGATAATTAATGTCTGTTAGAAGAATGATAACTGACCTCTCCCAGAGATGAGATCCCTTATTGGTTATCCAATAAGGAGTGGTCAGTCCTGAAACCATACACAAATAACAAAAGTGGACTTAGAAAGTTGTATTTATACATGTCATACTTACACACTCATAGATGTGTGTAACAATTACAATAAAAGAAAAAGAAAGTATCAGTCTGAGAGTGGGTATAAGAGATGTTGAGAAGAAAGGGAAAGTGAAATAATTAAATTTATTTCAATATTTTAAAATGAAGATATTTTTACTAAATACTCAATTATATCAGCTATTTTGCCCTCAGCTGGCTATATTGGAAGCAAGCTTCTCTTATATTCTCATTTGTTTATTTTTAAAAAAAAAAGACTTCCTGGCTTACCAAAATAAATAATGGAAGGAAGGAAATAACATAGGCTATAAAGCACTATATGCAAACAGCATAATGTTAGTCAATGTTTGGGAAACAGGGGTAAGTCTATGCATTTACTCTTATGTTAATTATTAGCACTGGACAATTGTATTTCAAACAGTTTTTAATTTTCTTTTTAGTACTTATACTGAAATCTCCATTTTTAATGCATGACTACTTTTGCTATTGCAAACAATTGTATATTACACTTTATAAAAAGCTATCACAGCATTAAAGATGGTGACTTCCTCCTGCACTGTAGGAAATCTGTACTTTTCTGGACTTAGAATTCTGTTCATCTGACAGAGCTCCATGGGAAGCCTCTGGCACCACTTTCTTAAAACTACCAAGTCTCTCGCTCTACTATTGCAACCTGTTCATGCACCCCCACACGCAACCCCTCAATTAACTCATTTTCTGCTTGGAAACATAGTGACGAGACTGCTGGGGAAGTCACAGAGGCATATCATCTCAGGTGCAACTTAGTGGACATCATCAGCTGGTTATCAGTAATACATCAAAATGTGCATATCCCATTTCTAGTCAGAATAGAAATCATCACAAAAGAACAATGGAGACTCCCTACAAAAGAAAGATGTTTGCCCTCACTAGCAATCAAATAAATGCAATTAAAAACTACTTCAAGGTTCCACTTAGTTTGACCAGAAGGGCAATCATCAAATGCCAAATCTCATCACAGATGTGGACAAATGAAACTCTTATACAGTGTTGGTGATAATGGAAACTAGTGCAGCCACTGTGGAAATCAGTATGGAGATTTGTAAAAACAAACAAACAAAAACTAACAACATACCTACCATGTTAACAGCTGTATCTCTGCGTAGCAGTTGCCGAAAGGACTCTTGGGGAGCACATCACAGATACTTGCGCAGTGACCTTTATTCACAATGGTTAAGTTGTAGAAAGAACCTGGGTGTCCACCAACAAATGTGTGAATAAAGAAATTCTGATGTGTGTGTGTGTGTGTGTGTGTGTGTGTGTGTGTGTGTGTGTGTGTGTGTAACAATTTTTTCAGTTGTAAAGAAAAATGAAACTATATCATTTGCCGGAAGACGGAACTGATCAGAATAAGCAATTTACGTAAATCTCAAAACATTCTTTCATTTGTGGGCACCAGGTTTTGTAGATATATACAATTATTTAGGTACAATGGTGTCAAAGCAGAAGCTAAACATTCTTGGAAACAAAGAGAATTAATGAAAGTTGAGAAGGGGTAGGGGGGGAAAGTAGGGTATAGAATGGGAAAACACTCAATGTGCGTGATATTCTTGCATGAAAATGGCCTAATTAACCATGTGCGAGCGTTTTAAAAACTAATAAGCATAAGATCTAGGAATTTTTTCAGTTTGTGCTAGAAAGGAACAGATTCTGTACCTGCATGTTATCTAGCATGCTTTTTGTTGTATGTACAAACTTCATCTCAAAACTCAATTTGCAGAGATGCATTCAATTTTACCTACTATGCGGTCACACTCATTCCCTTACCTTAGCATTGCAGATTTTCTATGTTCTATGTTCCCCATGTTATCAAGGCCACTTCTGGCAATGTAGTTTAATAGATAGATAGATAGATAGATAGATAGATAGATAGATAGATAGATAGATAGATAATCCTTTTTTACTCATACTTTTAAATTTATACCAATTAAAATGTACCTTTTTTCCAGTTTTGTACATTTGTTTACATTATTTCAACTATTTTAAATACCCTACACCAAAAGGATCCAATCTACCTACCCACTATTTCTGTCTTGCTTTTCCCTGCATCTATGGCAGACACTAATCCAGTCTCTATTTACAATGAAGTGTAGACTATGGAAGACAATATGGTGCCTCTGTTCCTTTCTTCACGCTTTAAAATGTGTCTTCCCAATTTCTAAAAAAGAATGCCTACATAATAATGCTGATACGATCATTACAAAAAGTGAACTTGTGCATGTAAATTATGCTGTTTAGTCAACAGGATTTCAAGGCAGAAAATAAGATTTAAGAAAGAATTATGGGAGTGAATTCTTGTAGCTACTTAGTTGCAGCACACTCATAGGATTTGCTTTGGCTGACTCCATCAATACAGCAATGACTTTCATACCACTGTGACAGGATAATTTTTTTTCTGCAGAAAAACAGAGCATCATCAATCCCTTTGATTTGATTCTTTTCTCCTTTATTTTCATCTTATTAGATTGTATACATTTTCTAAGAGCCATTGACATATAACTGGATTAAAGACACAGAAACATCAGATGAAGTAAAGGCAGGTTGGGGACTGATGACATGTGACTTTTATGCCAGGCTGTTATATTTGATGTTACTTCTACAGACAAAGAGGGCCTTCATGACAGGTATTTCAAGTAGGAGACTAAATTTATTAAATTTGTTTCCCAGATAGTAACCTTTTTGAAATGAGAAGGTAGAACACTATTGGTAGAGTAGCAACTTGGGGTAACTATGGTAACAATAAGTAATCCATGAATGAAGATGTTAGCCCTGAACAGGAGAGATTTGAGATGAAGATGAGAGATTCGATGTTATTTTTAAAAGAAACCGTGTTAATTCCTTCAGTGTGGGGAATGCTGACTTTATATGTTGTATAAGGCTGACTTTTAAAGAATATGTTTATAAACAAACACTTATTAAGACTTTCAAAGCTGTGTATCATTTGTTGTTCTATTTTGTATGGAAAGGGGGATGAAAACCACAACTAGCTACATTCTAGGTAGGACCAAACAGAAAGTGAACACTGCAGAACATGCCCCTGAATCTAATCTTCCCACCTATGAATTTCAAATAACAAAAGGAAGAAAAAATGTTTGACTAGAACTGACTTTTCCTATAAAAGCAATATCAATGCACCAAAAGGATCTCTCAAGAGCAGAGGGCCAAGTTCCCAGCATGGCCAAATATTGAATGTTAAGTTGCTAACAGACAAGAGTTACTCGGGTTTTTCTGAAATGCATTTAGAGTGCTTGTCCCATCCTCCAAAAACAGTTGATCACAACATGGGCTGGAAGATCACGCTTGTTTTATTTTAATAGTAACTTATCCACAGTTCCATACTCAGATGCAGCCAAAAGTTCAAAGGAACAGGTCAGCTGTCCAGATTTCCCAGCCATGGAGACTAACCCCCAGGCCCTTGATTTATTTTTGTGATGTGTGGAAGAGGTGAGTGTTGGTTTTTTGGTAATATTCATTCTGTATAATATAAGTAAGAAAGAAATGAAAAGCTGAGGCTGGAAAGATGGCTTAGCAATTAAGAGGGCTGGCTACTCTTCCAAAGGACCATAGTTCAATTTCCAGCACCCACACGGCAGCTCACAAACATCCTTAAGTCCAGCGCCAGAGGACCCATTACCTTCTTCTGGTCTCTGCAGGCACAAGACACATAAGTGGTAAACAGATATACATGCAGGCAAAATATCCATATATATGTATGTATGTGTATATCTGTATATGTATATATATAATTATTTTTTTAGATGTTGAAAGCTGGGCATTTTAATTTCCTACCATCAGTAATCATATAGAAACTGTGTTAGAAACAAAAATTAAGTCATATTCCTATGGCTTCTATGGCTTCTGATATGTCATAGTTTGTGCCATGCTTCTGGACTGGGGAAAAAAATCTGGGCAAAAAAAGCTACTTGCAACAAGAGTATTCAGTTATATTATGCCCTCATTCAAAATCCCATTTTAAATAACAGGGCATCATTACAAACTAAGCACACGCATAGACAGAAGCACAGATTCTAATAAAGAGCCAAACTGCTTTGTGTAAAACTGTTGCATAATGAAAGAGAGGACCAAAATCAAAATGAAAATGAGCCATTTTTTGAACGCTACTTGGGCAAACTAACACGTCTACAGGATGTGTTTAGGACTCTCATATCCTCTATCTGAGAGTGTCCAGTGAAACAGAATACCTAAAGTTATACATTTAAAATACACTTTCAAAAATGTTTAAAAATATGTGAAATTCCTATGGGAAAATAAACCAGTAGATCTAGATCTAGAAATGCATAATAAAGTCCAAGTTTGCATGTGTCAACAAAACTAGGAAAGACATGGGCCTGCCTAAATGTTTGATAATGAGTGAAGCTGGCACATTGAGTCACACGTACGTACATACATACATACATACATACATACATACATACATACGCACATATACACATACATACGCACATATACACATACATACATACATACATACACACACCAGGTAAGAACTATTCTAGGCTTGAACTGGGATGGTAAACGTACTTGCCTTGATAACGTAACAATTGTTTGATAAAGACATTTGCAGCACTTCCTGCTCAGTCAAACAGCAAATGGTTGCTGTGGAGTAAGTGCAACAGGCTGGAATCCGGCCTCATCCATGCAGTAGCAACAGCGCTTCACCACTTGAAATTATTTTGATAAACTCTATAGGCTTCATCGCTAGAATTGAAAGACATGGGCATAATTAGTGCTAATTTCTACCTCCTTCCCTCTTCATTTCATCCTCCTGAAGCCAAGGTTCCTTCAGTCTCCACAGGGATCAGCTGTGGCTGTGGTTGTTCCTGAAGAAGCCTGGGTTGGGAGGCATCCTCCATGGTTTCTCCCTGTTCGTTTCACTCAGGCTACTTTCATTTCAGCTTCCTTCTATTTTTTGACCACAGAGATGAATTCATGCCGGTGCCTGGAATACAAATTTCTCCAGTTGTATTCATGTCCAGTGCTGATAGCTGAGTTTTGTGGATAAGTGGGTTGCACTCAAGCTGTCACAGTGAAAACAAACTCCTTCAACTGACTTAATTTTACCATTAAAAAAAAATGTTATTGTAAAGATTACCTACTCTATGTTTTTAAAGCTTTTGATTAAAAAAAAGCAAAGATCTTGCTAGTCCAATAATTCGTACCAGTAAGAAAATCATCTAAATGAATTTCACGAGGATGGTATCTTACAAAAGATGCCAGACATAAGAGAAATACTAAAGATGGAGTTGGCAAAACAGAACCTTCACACTCTGTAGTTCTTACTCCATTACTACACTAAACTGCTGTGCCTGGTTTTTTTTTTGGGGGGGGGTTGTTTTGTTTTTAAAAAAAAAACACCCACACTCATGCAACTGGGTAGAGGAACCCTGCACACTTCCTTTTCCAATAAGTTATCAATCTTTAGGGGCCCGAGTGAGACTGTTCTTAGACTGACTTCAGTTGCTTGGGGCGCCACCAGGATTTGGATTGGCACTTGTGCAGGAGGAAGGATGAAGAGTGAGGCCTTCAGCACAGCCTTAGTCACAAAATACTAACAAAGACACAGGACAATGAGCTAATCGACTCTAGACACAATGCCTGTGATGAAGCGTCATTAACTACACATGGTGAATATGCTGTCCTGAGCTCCAAGATGGCTTTACCTCCTACATATTAAATATGAGGACAGGATGGAATTTACTACATTCATGATCTATGTCCACAGTTCTGATGAAGGGAAATCAAGAAAATATATAGCCATAATTTATTTTTAATGATTTGGGGGCAGGGGGGGGTGAACTAACATAGTCTACCTTGGTCTAGAGCTTTCTAGATCCTCCAACCTCCACCTCCCAAGGGCTGAGATTACAGGCATCCACCCCCACATCCAGCTTAAACAGTGATAGGGATGAAACAGAGAGTTTTACATAGGCCAGGGAAAACACTGTACCAGCTGAGTTACATCTCAAGCTCCATGACTCAAAATTTAAGACAAAAATGTTCATACTGGGTAGTGAAGATATAGAGGTAAAAGATAGACAGAAGGAAATAGGACATTCGAGTACATAATAAATGATGAACAATTGTGAGATATTTTGTTGTCCTCCTTGGACAAACCATCAATACCATAGATAAATATTAGATAAGTTGGTACACAGTGGTAAAAACTAAATGAATAAAGAAAAGAAATAGACAAATGTGAAGGAAATGTTTTTTAAAATACAAAGAGGAAGAAGAGAAAGGAGTGCAAAAATAACATGTAATTAGGAATATTTCATGACTTTACCACCTAGGTAAATAGAGATCGCTGTCGTCCATTGTCCTCTCAGTGATCCAGGACTGTCACTCTGTAAATGAGAGGATTTCCCCTTATGTATCCAGAATTTTACAAAATGTGTGAAGATCCATTCTGTCATTGTAAATGGATCTCTCCCAGGGTCTGTTTCTCATTTTATTCTGGGTTATGTAGAACACATTTAAGTGTAAGACTCCCAGCATATTGACTCTTTTTTAAGAAGGATCTCTGCAGGCACTGTGGAAGATGAGAAACAGGACCTGGGCACTTTCTATTTCTCAACTTTACTCCTTTCATTTATTATCAGGAACCACAGTGCCCATTTTTCCTATGCTATTTCCACATCCATATCCACTAACATGAACAACATAATAAAACACTTAAAGGAAGCTCTCTCCAAAGACTTTGGAGAAGCTCTAAGCATAACATTTTTCAAGATCAACTTGGGCTTCTCAGAGTTCGTTCATAGTTGTCTGTGCTTAATATTTCTGTACATTTGTTTCTTAGATTTTTATGCTTTTATTTTTGAGACATTCATATATGCATACAATGTAATATAATCATGTTCATCCTTTTTCCCTCCTCCAACTCTGTCCATGATCCTTCAACATGCCCCTCCCAATTTTATCTCTTCTTTATTGTTTTTAACAATTTATGATATCCATTTAGAGTTGTCCATATACATACATGGGTATGGAGCCATCCACTAGAGCACAGAGACCTACCAGTGGCCACAGTCTCAATTTGAAAAAAAAAAAAAAAGATTCCTCTTTCCTCGCCCCATACCACTTATGGTAAGTGAGAGAGCTGGCCCCTCCCCCTCACCACTGGAAGCACTTGGAAAAGAGAGCCCTGAACAATAGAGCTGGCCCTGGTTGTGGGCGTTGCTGGTGAGCCCTCTCCAAGGGGTGGGAGCAGGAAAGCTGTCCCAGTGCTTCGCCAGCTGCAGCAGGCCCTGCACCTCACCTGAGTAGCAGAAAATGAGTGCAGGTGAGCCAGCCCCAAGGGTATGAGAGTGGAAGAGCTTGCTCTGCCCCTCACCCAGCCATGGCACTGGGTAAGCTAACAAGGGCAGTGCTGGAGAGCTCACTCTGGTGGTGTGAATATAGAAGTTGGTAGGCTGTCCAGCTCAGATACCACCCAGGCCCAAATCCAGGGCTTTGAGTTGACCCATCCCAACATCTACCCCATCTATGAACTTCTGGAGCAAGGGAAGGGGCCAGTCCTACAGATCCAAAGCTGCAGGATCTCCATGACACAGGGCAATGACAGATTTTCCCAGAAGAGTCCCAGTGAGAAGCCAGTATTCATAATGTAGCAAAACCAGAGGCCTGGAACCAGACCAGTGACTCATTGCCATGAACATTTGCAAGTAAAAATGTATACTGTGTGACACACTACAGCTTCTGCAATGGAATTTTTTTTCTCTTGGGGAAGTTGCAAGAGCAGAGGGAAGGCACAAAGGGATGGGGAGATGAGTGGGATTGGGGTACATGATGTGAAATTCAGAAAAAAAAATCAATAAAATGTAAAATAAGAAAGATAAAAAGAAAGATTCTCCCCTCAGCCAACAACTCCCCACTGACAGTAGTTCTTTAGTAACCCGTGGATCTAAACATCATGTACTCCATCTGTGCTGAGATGTTCGACTACCTTGATCTTGTTTGTGTTACCACAGCTACGGTAAGTTCATGAGTTCAATGATCAAGTCATATCCAAAACACAGCATTTCACAGCTCTCCTTCTGTCCTCTGACTCTCACAGTCTTTCCATCTCACCTAGCACAGTGTTTCCTGAGCCTTGCTGATGGTGGGCTTAACACAGATGTTCTGTTTATGGCTGAGCGCCAAGTGCCTCATCCCCAACACTGCGACCAGCTATTTATCTCTCTAGTGACAGCTGTCCAGAAAAAGTTGTTTCTCTGGCCAAACTTGATAGTAGCTCAAGTCTACATGTATAAATACCGGAAGCAATTTGACAGAGTGAGCTGTTAGTAGAATAGCTAGATTACTTTGAGTTTTGTTACTGTAAGTAAACATCATAGCCAAAAGTTAGTTGTGGTGGAAAAAGTTTAGTTTATCTTACAACTCCCTGGTCATGGTCCTTCATTGGGGGAAACCATGGTGGGCACTGAAGGAAGGAACCTGGAAGCAGGAACTGAGCCAGAGACCACTGTTTACTAGCTGGCTACTCTGGTTTGCTCAGCTGGATTGCTTATACAACTCGGGGTTACTTGCACATTGTTGGGACCACACACAGTAGGCTGGGCCCTGCTACATCAATTAGCAATCAAGAAAATGCCTCACAGATATGGCTCTAGGCCCATCTGATCTTTGTAACTATCCAGTTGAGGTTCCCTCTTTCCAGTTTTGTGACAGTTTGACATCTGAAGTTCACTATGGCAGTAACCATATCAAGTTCTATCTTACAGCCCTATAGCTTGTGACTCTCTCAGCATTAGGCTTTCGACCAGGAATAACAGACATACAATCCCCCCTCCCCAACCCCGGAGAGGCAGATCTTGAATCCAATCAGAAAGTAGTTAATTGCCCATAACAGCTGTGCCATTACTTCACCAGTGGGCACGTCTTGCCTGGTAGGTTGG
Source organism: Acomys russatus (assembly GCF_903995435.1). Classification (NCBI taxonomy): domain Eukaryota; kingdom Metazoa; phylum Chordata; class Mammalia; order Rodentia; family Muridae; genus Acomys; species Acomys russatus. The sequence goes on along the minus strand of NC_067137.1, from coordinate 15,861,883 downwards.
TATTATAGTAAGTAGGGCCCAGAACTGAATAATGGAATTGGTGCTTTTTCTCTACCAGTGGCCAGTATAGCACCTTCTTTTGGCACTATGACAGCTGTCCAGCAGAGAGGAAATGTCCTTGTTGATTTAAGATTGATTTCTCTGTTCTACAAAGTCTGTGTGTCTTCAAAAGTAGGGTCTCACCATACACTTATGGTTAGTAACCACGGTCAATGGCAATATCCTGTGTTGTTCTGGAGACCACTGGGGTCTCCTTGACAAATAACTCATTGAAATATATACCTCATCTTGCATTGTGATTTTTATTTAATAATCTACATAAGAGCAGTCATTTTCCACTCATGCAGGGCAATTAATTCTCTGTTGAACATTTTAAGGTCTATTTTGAAAATGGCTTACTAGCTAGTGGGTTCCATAAAGTGTTTTTTTTTTTTTTTTTTTTTTAATATTCTTAGTTTTAGTTAAACCACCTACTACCTCTTTTTCCCCCCAACTCCAGCCTCCAGGCTCACTTAATTCTTAAACCCCCAACATATTCCCTTTTACTTTAAATCACATGTATTCTATAATCTGTCAATTATTTTTTAACTGGTATGTGAAGTAGTAGGCTTCAATATGGGTTACTCTCTCCTTTATACCAATTTCTCTCATATATCCTTGTATCTTCCTATGTAAGCCTTTCTATCATCAGTACCCTTTATTTCTACCTTGCACTCTAATGTAAACATGAAAAAACAAAGGATTTTAAACATTTAGCAGAGAAAACATATGACTTTTTTCTTTCTAACCCTGGGTTACCTCACCTTGTATAATTTTTCCTCTTCAATCAATTTATCTATAATTTTCATGTTTCTTTACAGTTGAGTAACATTCCATTGTATATATGTAACTAATTTTTTCTTATCTTCTTATCTTTTCTTTCATATCCTATCTTCTGTTGATATTATCCATTCATCTGAGCTGATTTCAATAATTCTAGTATTAACAAAAATGTGTTTGCAAATGTAATTTTTGAATTATTGGTTTCTTCATTTATGCAAGTGTCAGATTTGTCCTGTATTTTCCTTTATCATATGCGTTGTCATGTGGCAGTAAGATTTGTACTCATAGAGGCCAAAAAAACTGTAATACACATTATATGGGTAAATTATCGTGTACTGTACAAGCTTATTTTAAGGCAGACTCTGAGAGGGAGGGAAGCCCTTTCTTCCACCACAACCCCAAGTCCTGAAGGTCAACTTCCAGGCGTAACCTCACCAGTGAGTAGCCCTTTTAACAGAGATGTTTCAGGACACTACAAAATTATTTTTTAAAGTAACATTTATTTCAAATCCAGCATTTGGGGTAATTTGTTACAGGGGAAATAATTGAAACACACACACCTATGATTATTGTTTTATATTAAAATGTACATTACTGACTGGAAGCAAAATGAAAAATTGAAAGCCTTATAAAAATGGAATTTTAACAACAACAAAAATCAAGACAATTGAGGAAAATATATTTACTGTAATTATCTGGGGAGGTTTATTAAATAACCATTCTCATCTATCTAAAGTGTGTAGATATAGCCATATACCTCTGACTCTGGGGTCAAACTTGTATATACTGTGTATATATTTAAAATTCTCACATAGTTTATAGACTGGGGTTCTCGATCCTTTTGTTTAATTGTATCCCTCCTCTCACCTCTAGAGCAGCTCAAAATTGTGCAGAAGCAACATGATGTGAGATACAAAGCTCCCTTTCTTGTGCCTGATTCATCTGTTCAGAGATAAAAGTCAGGCTGGGTTATTAAAAGGATTTGTGTGTGCTTTGCCACTAGAGAGCTACATCGGGACATAAAGGCTTCATTATCATAAGCTCCCAGATGAACACAAATACGGAGTGAAATGCAGCAAACTTTTAACTCACATAAGCAATTGTTGTTTTTCCATATTAATGCATTTCTGCACTGGAGATGTGATGGCATTCTATCCTTTTAACCTGGTGCCTAGATACTCTGCACAGAAGACCCTGCTTTGATCATTAAAATAGCTGCACATACCAAGTCATTGGATATCTAACTACATTCATTCCCATCTGTTGGGGAGGCACAGTGCCACGCAGGGGTACCTCGCCAGGACTTTTGAGGCATAGCAATCAACTGAAGATGGGATCAGACATAAACCATGCTGATTGCAACAACTGTTCTGCCCAGTTACACTCTCTGTTTAGCTCTGGGCAATGGAAAACATTATGGTTGTCATGTGTAGCCACAATCAATTACAAAGACTTAGTGTTTGGGTCAGCACAATGGAAGTTGTATCTGAAATTTGCAAATACCCTGCCACTTCACGTCAACTTTATTTGCTATCAGTCCTACCTGGCTGAGAAAAGTTGGACTATAAAGGTTCTTTTCATAACCAAACTGAAACCCTATTGTGCCAACCCACAGATGTTCCTATCTGTTTTTTTAGGTTTATTTCTAAGTAAAGTTTCTGCATAATCTATGCCAACATGTCTCACACCCTCAGTCCCCACCTCTGTCTTCTGTGCCATGGCCTCCGCTAATCCCTTGGAATTGGTAGGTTATAGCCAATCATTTCCCTCCATCATCCTGCATCCATCGGCCCAGACATTTGCAGGTCCCCTCAGTGTTGTGAGTGCATCCCAGAATGATCTTCAATTCAGTTTCCCATTTCAGTGAACTAGGGATATGATCCACCAAGAGCCTGTAAATCCCATCCCTCACTTTCACCTCAATGAGCCATCAAATAGCATCATGCCTGAGTTCCTCAGAAGCCCTGAACTTGGCTCCTCCTTAGAATCTCTTGAGCACAACAGCAGTTCCAGTGCTCATCACATTTCTGTAAACTATTGGGGGAAAAAAGCTCTTTGGACTTTAGATCATCTGAAATAATAATAATTAATAATTATTCTGTGCCATATTTCAGACATTTCTCATATTTTTACATATTAACTTGTTTAATAAAGTGAAGGGGCTTTTACAATCTTCCATCTTAAAGATAAAGACATAACAGAAGGAAGATTTCATTAGTTGCACAAGATTCCAAATAAATATGGCAGAATCCGAGTGGTAATGCAGGCAGTCTGCCCTATGGTCCATGCTCCAAAGCACTCTGCTCTGTCATCTGATTATGGCTTCTGCCTGCTTAAGGCAGCTGCCGATCTCTGAAAAACGTAAAACTGAACTCCCGGGAAAGGTTGTGAGCCCCACTGTGGACCCTCACTTCCTTTGTGCAGAGCACATGGGGATCTTTCCAACCTTTAACGACAGCAAAGGAAACCACCATGATTCTCTATGCCATATCTTTGCCTTTCACTTTCACCTCCTCCTTCGGCCCGTCACTCTCTGGTTTTTCATCAGTTTCCTATAGTCTTTTTAAAAGTCTGATCTTGCTGCAAAGCTCTGGTTTGTTAGTCACTAGAGAGGGAAAATAAGACTTTGAGCTCTAGCTCAACCAGCTCTAACTCTGTGAGCTTCGGAAGCTAGTCAATCCTCAGGGATGGAACTCCCCTTTCTGTCTGCTTTCTTCTGAAGCGTTCCTACTACAGCTGTCCTGATGTTAAAGCCATCACCGTCCCACACATATTTATTCTGTTCTGGTTTTAAGAGTAAGATGCTCACCACGTATCCCAGGCTCACTTCAAACCATGTAACTCTCGAGGATGATGCCGAAAATCCGCCATCGATCTCTGATAGGAATTTTGAACGGATTGAACAGATGAAGTGATTTGGTAATGGTTTGCGCTCTCTCTCTCTCTCTCTCTCTCTCTCTCTCTCTCTCTCTCTCTCTCTCTCTCTCTCTCTCTCTCTCTGTGTGTGTACATATGTTGTGTATGTATGATGTATGTATACCATCATCTGCCTATCATCTGTCTGTCTGTCTGTCTGTCTGTCTGTCTGTCAATCATCTGCATATCTCTTTGCTACTGGTTTTCTGGGTCTGAGAAGTGTGTTTTGGGGTTATTTGCCTATTATTTTAAAAAACCTGAAAATAAGTGCTCACACAGCTTTGTAAACAATGCAAAATGACTATTTTGATCAAAGCGATAATACAGATGATAGCTGGAGATCCTTCAAGACGAACAGCAGGTCACATGACTGAGGATACTCAAGGGCCCCAAGTTTCAGTCTGGGGTCCTTTTTTTTTTCACTGAGGCTAACATAATGAAGGGATAGTTGCCTAAGAACAGAGTTTAGATGTTTTTACTTTTATTTTGATTATTGTATTAGGCCACATAAAGCTTTCTCCTACTGGCCCTGTTACTTCCCACATGCATCTGGTGTAATTACATGCTAGCCCAGTTATTTCTAGGTACAAGTGGTGAATAGGGTATTCTCTGTAAAGGATTGCCAAAGGACACAGTTTTCCTTACTGCACATGCACTCAAAACCAGTTCAAGCCATATCAGTCCTCCTGTTCATCACAATAGAATATGTTGGAGATAAACTTGAAGGGGGGCTATATAAATATATTACTAACAGAGCCGTGGAAATTGTATAATATTGTTCAGAGTCTTAGTACATACAGTGTGATACAGGTAAAGGGTTGAATTGCATGGAGAAAAGTGAGTATAGCATATGCGGGCTAAGAAACAAGGCTGCCAAATGCATTACTACAACAGGGCCTGTGTATAACCTTAAAAAAATGGGGCCCCAAGCTAATAAACTGTGACCTATGCTTGCCTCGTACAACTTCATGTACATTCGTTAACTTGGATGTGAAATATACTTAACAAACTCTGCCATTCCAAACAAAAACATGGCTACCCTCGTCCAGACTGACATAGTAAGAGTGGTGCATAACTTTGAGTCAATTGCAAGCTCGGTGAATTTTACAAGGATGTCACCAAAAACATCCTTACCATTTAGGAACATAATGTCAAATTTATGTCCTAATTACTTCCTAATATTTGGTATATGTTTTCTACAAACCAAAACATTATCCAATACAACAAGACCAGCAAAATCTGGTAACTAACATGAATATACTGCTAATATACAATCCTGACGCCCTCTATGAATTTCCAGATGTCTCCAGAATGTCATGACTCTTTAATCTCCCTTATTCCAGAACAGTACCTTAGCTTTTCTTGTACTTATATGACACTGACATTTGAAGATTAAAGGACAGCCCTTTTATGAAGGGCCCATAAATTGCTCTCTGTTGCTTCTGATGATGAGATTTCAGCTATGAGTCTTGGCAGAACTTTCACAGAAGTGATGCTGCATTTTACTCTTACATGGTCCATGATTTTGCTCATCATTACTCATGATGCTAATTTGGATACCTGGTGAACGTGGTGTCTGCAACCAGGCTTCCCCACTGTGAACTTAACACATCAACCACTCATACGTATTTCACTAAAAAGTCCTCTGGGGAAAAGCGTTACTGAAACACAGAGGTACCAAACTTTTCATTTGTATACTTCGGTATGTTCTCATCATGTCTTCTCTTCCATGGCTCATTGATTTCGAGGCTCAAGTAAATCAGGATTTGGCCAATATAAGCCAAAGTGACACTTTATCTCCTCTTCTACTTCATTATGATACAAAAGCTGTTCCAGACTCATGTGGCTTCATCTTGTCCCAGCTCTATGATCGGCCATTTCTCCACAAAGACTTTGCTCCTTTTAAACTTTTACGTGCGCATATTTGGAGGCCATAACTGTGTGCTCTAGCACTAGATTTTGCTAAAAGCAGAATATTTACTTAAAGACCTTGTTTCTGTAGAGAACTAAGAGGCATATGCATGCACACATAAATACGGACGGTTGACAAGACAATATTAGAAATAAATGAAATAAGATCAACCAGTAAAATAGAACTAAACGTTTTTCTCCTTTCTGTATAACTGAGTGCTAAAGCCACTCAGTGGGGCAAACAAAGAGCCACCCTCATGAGAACTGATTATTTATATGAGCTGAAGATTCAACTTCATGGAAAGGGCTTCAATTCATGAGGAAAGTATGGTATCGTGTCATTGTATTTGCTTGTCTATAATAGTGTGAAGAGTGGCTTTGTGCAGGTGTCTGAGCCCTCACAGAATGAGTAGTGTCCACTTGGGGAGTATTTGACCTGATGAACAGGAACTTAGGGTATAAGAGAGTCACTGTGTTCAAGTTACATGTCAAAGTTTGAGCATTGCCAGCATAGAGTATCAGAATCTGAGATGGGTGAGATGATACATGTGTACCGGAGTATTCTGGAGTGGGCACTGCAGAGAGGAGGAGACAGTAGTGCTAATGGGTAATTGATTATACACAGAGGGAGTGGCAAATTGTGTATCCGACACACCCATCACTGTGCCTGGGATCCAACATCACATGCCATCAAGTCCTTTGTTTAGACATTTCTCTAGTCCCATTCCATGGACTTAAGACTTAATTATTCAGAGAAGAAAAAAAAAAAAAAAACGAAATGATTCTGTTCTTCATGTTTATCTTATTCACTGTTTTTTTCCTTGTTAGGTATATGTCTATAAATGATATTTCCATTGTCTCAAACACTGTTGTATACATAACCCACTTTCATTTGGCTGGAGCCTTCATCACTTTCCAAAGTTTCCAACACACTTATGACTTCCCCATTCCTAATACAGAAAAGAAAACACCACTTCAATCCTTATGCTTCATCTGGTTTGACAGTTTGGCCTCTGAAAATAAACTATCCCTTGGCTTCCACAGCACAGTAATCATGGTACACCTCCCACACTCCTGGCTGCATCTTCTGCTCAGCCTCCTCTTCCTCGGCCCATCTTTTAAACACTGGCACTGGACAATGCTCGGTCATGAGCCTTCTGCTCTTCTCACTCTTAAAACACCCACATCCCAGCTCCAATTCCCAGCTGCCTTGGCTTAAGCTCTCAACGACATGCTACAATTCTGAAAATCTGTCTGCATCTCTGGAAGCCTGCCTTCCAATGTCTACCATATATCCATGTCACTCATTAATGTTTACTGAGTACCTGCTATGAACTGTGCATAGTTCTACACTCTTAGTGATTTCATTAACATACCTGAGAGGCACCAAAGCTCAGCATAATAAGATAATGTCATTATCATCATCTCTTTTTTCCATAGCTGTGCACAGCTCCAGGCTTCTCCATCTCAGTAAATGCCAGGGCCCCCCTGTCCCCTAGAGCAGGCAGGCATGTCTTTCAAGCACTCATCTTCACAACCAGTTATTCAATGTTGGTCTTGTTAACACTTTAAACCCTGTCCACTTGCTCTTATTCCCCCTCACAGTGTAGCTCTGGCCACCACCACCTCAGCCTCCTAAATGTTCTCTTACCTCCAGACTTGTATTTTCAAAACATAAACTTCCAGTCTAGTCTCTGCATAACAGCCAAAATATTCTTTCTAAAACATGAACCTAGTCATGTCACTGCCCAGCTTTAAATCAACCACGAAGATCCTTTCTGCCCTTTGTATACAGGAGAAAACCTCAGACACACCCAAAGCTATGGTGGTCTGTAGTCAATCTGTTTGCTCTTTAGTCTCAGCCCTGTCCATCCGCACACTCAGGTCATTTCATCAGGAGCTGGATGGTCCTCTCCACTATTTAGCCATCTCTTCTTGTGCCTGTACCTTCAAACTTCTCTACTTTCCCTCTGTACCTAACAGACTTGTTGTCATTTTTGTGATTTCCATGGGGTGATAATCAACAAAGCCCTTCCTTATACACAGATACATTTATATGAGTTAGATAGTCTGTCTTCATCGTGTCATAAATTGTGAGTACTCCCCTAAAATTATTCATCTCTAGATCTGTATTCCGAACAGAGTTGTCTATAAAATCAGAGACCCTGTCTATCTTATACCATTTATGCTTCACACAGTGACAAGCACACAGTAGGAACACAATAAATAGGTACTAAATCGTTGAATGAATTACTGCTTTTGTGATAATAATAATAAACCAGATCCTATTAAGTTTATTCTTTTACAATCAGAAACACCATGAGATTATATAATGCATTCAGTTGGTATCAATAAGTTAATATGTGATGCTACATGGTATAATCATTGAGATTAGATTTTAGAGGAAGTTCATACCTTCAAAACCAGACTCTCTTGCATATGGGCAACCATAAGCTTCTCTGTTTCTCTTTCTCCCCATTTGCATGGGCTATGTTAAGTATTAAATAGAGCAATCTGTGTAAATCACCAAGCATTGTGATAAAAACACAAAATGAGAGTTCCCGCTATTCCTGTGATATCCTCATTTAAAAAGAACTTTGCCAAGACAATTTCTCCTAGATCACTAGGAATAGATTTGAAATATAACAAATTTCTGAAAGATGGAAAGAGAGAGAACAATCCTGTGATGGATGAGCTTCCTGGACTACTTGGAATTACAAAGAAACACAACTCTGAGTAGCTTTGAGGGAGTTCCTAGAAAGGTTTAACAAAGCAAGAATTACTTACCCTAAATGTGGGTGACACTAACGCCTGAGCTGGGTTCTAAATGAACAAATGTTGGCAAGGAGGAAAGAGGGATCCACACCAGTATTACATTTTCTCTGTTTCCTAGTCCACCGAAAGGTGGGGAGTCTCAGCCTTGTGCTCCTACAGCCATGAACTCTACCATGCCTCCCATCCTGTGATTGACATTTTCTCTTCTAATTGTAAAGAAAAAAAATCTATCATCCTATAAGCTGTGTTTGCTGCAGCCCTCAACATTTTCCAAAGTGGTCACAGAAATGAGAGCATTAGCTAATGCAAGGCCATTTGGGGCCAATGTTCGATGACCACCAGCCTGAACTTGCATCTGGGCATGCTACAGGCAGTGATTCCTTGTGGTCCCAGTAGGGACTCAATGGTGTCCATCTCAGAGGATGGTACCCACCAGACAGGATGATTTATATTAACCAATCTATAAAGGTGTAACTCCAAGGCCTCTCCATATTCTATGCATATGATTCCTGCTTCAGCCATGAAGCTGGAAACAAAATCTAGGCTATCTGTTTCCAGTGATTAAAATAAAATGTACTTTATAATTTAAACATAAATGTTATATTTAACTCCACACTGTGAATACACTAAATTAGCAGTCAATTTGAGTGGCAAACATTGTTGACTAATTCCAGAAGACGTGAAATTGATAAGCCTAGATGATAAATCAGATAGCAAACCCTCTACTAGATCAATACACAGTTTTTACAAGAGCATCCAAGGTGAGGCACAACATCAGAACCAGGCAAGATAAGCAGCAAGAAGACAATGACTAGAAACAGTATCACTACATCTTCCTGGGAGGAAAAAGGACACCTATAGCCCCACAGAAAGGGTTGTGACAGCCCTAGAGGTGAAGTGTGGTAACCAACCTAATCTTCTATATCTTAGCATTCTTATCTGTAATTTGGGACTAAAATATTTATGCCAATGTTTTTTTGTGACTATAATAGGCAATATCTGTAAAATGCTTCCCAGTTCTTACCACACACTGAGCCTTTAATCAATGTTAAAGTATCAACACATTCACAATTTTCACCAAGACCCTAACTTAACACTCTCCTATGTGTAGCCAAGATTTGAGTTGCTTTCATTCACATTGTGTAGTTTTAGAGTTAGCGTAGCCCTTGATGGAGTTCATCTTCTTCATTGGCAGGGAATAGAGCTTTAGGTGGGCAGTTGTAACTTTCTTAACTTTAGTTTCCTTTTCTTTAACATGGCATAAGATCTACATCTCTGCAGTTGTAAAAAAATAATAATAATAAGTTAACTGAAATAATCAGTGTAAAGTTCCAACACCACAGGAGTGACATAAACAACAACAAAATTATAGGAACTAAAACGAGAGGTCAGATCAGTGTTCTATGACATTTCATTTGGGATCCACTAAAATAGGAATTCAAGCAATGAAATAATATTTCAGTCTTATGCCAGTTCAACACACACACACACACACACACACACACACAAAACACACACATACACACACCATGAAAATCCCCAGTGAAATGACTTTATGTTCCCATTCCCACTGATTGAGAGAGTCTAGTGTGAATTATAAAATATTTTAAGATTTAAGAAAAAAGTGTGCATTTCAGTAGCACAGGAAAGAAGCTGTGTTTGGTATGATTTATCATGAAATATATATAGCAGAAGCAGCTTACTCTGCCTGTTAGAGAATGCTTTGGGCGGGGTGGGGGGGTCATTAGCCTACAGAAATGATAGGACAGCAATGCAAAAGCACTCATGTGGTGAGAGGCATGGGGCCTGCCTTTGCTTCTGGAGACTACATGCATGTCTGCTGCAAACCATAATCCCACAGAGTGCTTGAAACAAAGCCAAAAGACTCTTAAACACTGTAGCCCAATGTTAAGTGAGTTATTTTGTTTGATGGTGGTTAATTTCTTGAGTTGTTTATATATTTTGGATATTAGCCCTTTGTCAGATTATAGGGTTGGTAAAGATATTTTCCCAGTCTGTAGGCTATCGTTTTGGGTTTTTTTTTTTTTTTTTTTCTGTTGACAGTGTCCTTTACCCTACAGAAGCTTTCCAGTTTCATGAGGTCCCATTTATGAACTGTTTATCTTAGAGCCTGAGCTGTTGGTGTTCTGTTCAGGAAGTTGTCTCCTGTGCCACTGAGTTCCAGGCTCTTCCCCACTTTTTCTTCTAACAGATTTAGTGTTTCTGATTTTATGTTGTGGTCTTTAATCCAATTGGACTTTACAGAGCTAAATAGAAAATTCTCAACAAAGAAATATCGAATGGCTGAGAAACACTTAAAGAAGTGTTCAACATCCATAGTCATCAAAGAAATGCAAATCAAAATGACTCTGAGATTCCAACTTATATCTGTCCGAATAGCTAAGATCAAAAACTCGAATGACAGTGCATGCTGGTGAAGATGTGGAGAAAAGGTAACACTGCTCCATTGCTGGTGGGAGTGCAGACTTGTACAACCACTTTGGAAATCCATCTAACACTTTCTCAGAAAATTGAAAATAGTGCTACCTAAGGACCCAGCTATCCCACTCCTGGGCATATATCTGAAAGATGCTCCGTCATACTACAAGGACATTTGCTCAACTCTACTCATAGCAGCTTTATTCTTAATAGCCAGAATCTGGGAACAACCTAGATGTCCCTCAACTGAAGAATGGATAAAGACATGTGGTACATTTACACAATGAATACTATTCAGCTATCAAAAAACAAGGAAATCTTGAAATTTTCAGGCAAATAGATGGGACTAGAAATGATCATCCTGAGTGAGGTAACCCAGACTCAGAGATACACATGATATATACTTACTTATAAATAGATATTAGCTCAGCATTGATGTCCTTTGAGAGACTCCACCCAGTGGGGAGTCTGGACAGATACTGCACCATGCAACTGGACCCTGAGTGAAGAGCTGCAAAATGTATGGAAGAGTTGGGGGATGGAAAGATGGGGGAGTGGGAGGGAGGTGGGGGGTAGCTGTCAGGAGCTCCACAAGGAGACCATCAAGGTTGGTGGATCTGGACCCAGGAGGGCCTGCACAAACAGATGCACCAACCCAGGACATAGCAAGCAGAGAACCTAGACCCCCGCCCCATGTTCAGATGGACAGCTCATTCTCCACATGGTGGGGGGGAGTGGGGGACTACCTCTGACAAGAACTCTGGTGCTCTCTGTTTGACCCCTGCCCCTTAGAGGAGAAGCCCTGCAGAGAAAAAGGATGCAGGCTATCGAGATGAGACCTGATGGGCTGTGGTCAGATGGTAGGCGAGGAGGACCCCACCTGTCAGAGGTCTAGGGGAGGGGAATAGAACAGAAAAGGGAGAAAGGGTGGGAACAGGAAGATAAGAGCAAGGGGATTGCAATCACAATGTAATCTGAATTAATAATAATAATAATAATAATAATAATAATAATAATAATAATAATAATAATAATTTTAAAATACAATTTTTAAAAAGACGGTTAAAGATTAAAAGCTAAGATCAGTTATACTGACCACATTGATGAGGATTCCCAAATGACACTGAATAATTAATACTGGGATTTTTCTGCAAAACTATAAAATCCACATATCTAAAAATTTAAGTGATGTCATGAATCATGCTCACTTTGTCACCCACTGATTCTGAAGAAAATAGTTTAATGCTAATAGAAATGTTACTGGATTTGCAATCTAGACTCCCAAATCCAAAACTCAACTCTTTCGTTTACCATGACAGAGGCGCTGTCAGTTGTCAACCTGCCCAAGCCAAACCTGTGTCCTCCCACAGAGGATGGCAACACATTGACCTTCCTATGATACAGTGAAGGCTGAATAAAGAATCTTCACATATGAGATGTCGAGTATATTAATTTCACAGATTATTGAGTCAAACGTTAGTTTTAGCATCAAATGAATAATAACTACAGCAGTTAAGGTTTATTATTTATTTACTACAGACCAGATGGTAGATTAAATACTTTGCATTAATTACCTCAGTTCTTCCTCACAACAAATCTCAAAGTTAAATCAATTATCTCTTTTATTCATTTGAAGAAAAGAAACCTGAAAAAGGTTAAGTTACTCAGCCAAGAATGGATAAGGCTCAAACTGGGGAAACACATTTTTTAAAATCACATCAAAACCTATATTTTTCTAAATTTTGCTTTTTAAATGCCTAACATCAGAATATTTTCTTTGGGCAAAATATTTTGTGAAACCTAAATGTATAGCACAGATAAAAACCAAGCTGCCTGCATCCCACTGGGGAAGGGGGCATCCCTCCCAAGAAGCCCTCCGAGGAGCCCTCAGGCTCCACAGGGCCCATGCTCAGCAGAACTGAGAATCACTAAGCGATCTCTTCTGCTTCCTGTCTGCAGCGTTGACAGTGTGACCTACTGGGAAAGTCCAGCACAAAGAATCATTTGTCAGCATTCTAAGCCGTCAGCCTGAATCTTGCATTGCAAAACCCTGAGATGTAGAATATCTCCAAAAGCCTCTTTTTTTTTTTTTTTCCTATTTTTGTATTTCTTTTTAAATTTTATTTTATTAATTTATTCGTATTACATCTCAATGGTTATAGCATCCCTTGTATCCTCTCATTCCTCCCTCCCTCCCATTTTCCCCTTACTCCCCTCCCCTATTACTGTGACTGAGGGGGACTTCCTCCCCCTATATATGGTCATATGGTATCAAGTCTCTTCTTGGTAGCCTGCTATCCTTCCTCTGAGTGCCACCAGGTCTCCCCATCCAGGGGATCTGGTCAAAAATGAGGCACCAGAGTTCGTGTGAAAGTCATACCCCACTCTCCACTCAACTGTGGAGAATGTCCTGTCCATTGGCTAGATCTGGGTAGGGGTTTAAAGTTTACCGCCTGTATTGTCGTTGGCTGGTGCCATAGTGTGGGCAGGACCCCTGGGCCCAAATCTGCCTATCATAATGTTCTTCTTGTAGGTTTCTAGGACCCTCTTAAATTTTATGAAAATGATTATAAGATGATGTCCTTCAGACAAACATAATAATATTTCTCATTATCAAGCCACCTGTATATTTCCGAAATATATTACTAGATTGTGTATAAATAAGGAAGCAAAATGTATTTTTTAAAAATTATTGGAAATCAGCCACTTAGCTATGAGTGTTTGAAAAGTATAAAGAATACGCACAGGTAAAATGGAAGACATGACACACATGTGACTTGGAAAGGATGGAAGCCCCTCCAAGCTGACAAATTAGTACCTAGATAATAAATTCAGTATGTGTTGTTGACACATATTTAAATCCTAAAATGCATGGTTACTGAAAACCAGCAGAACATATCTTTCAATGTTGGGTAATGAGTAAGAATGACGTCAAATTATTCTATAGAGGAATTTAACATTTCCCAGAGTTACCAGGTTTAGCAGATAAAAACATAAGGCAACCAGTTAAATTTCAATTACAAATAAGCAATATTTTCTTTGTATAAATGTCTAGAATATTGCAAAATGTGAACTTATAATTAAAGATTTTTTTCTTGATTTGTTTTCATTTCTTTAAAATATTTTAGGTTTTGAATGCTAGCTTAGTTAACCAGATAATAGGCAGTAGGGAATAGAGATGACTTCCATTCATACACACAGACATGGAATAAATAAGTTCCTATAAATTACAAGACAAACTAAAATACAAGTCACAAATATCTTAACTGAACTATTAAAGATAACAACTAAATAAACAGGACATTCTCCACAGTTGAGTGGAGAGCAGGGACTGACTCTGACATGAACTTGACCACTTCCCCTTGGTAGAGAGGCCTGGTGGCACTCAGAGAAAGGATAAGCAGACTACCAACATGAGACTTGATAGGCTGTGACCATATAGTGGGGGAGGAAGTCCCCCTCAGTCACAGACATTAGGGAGGGGAATAGGGTTAAAGCAGGAGGGAGGGAGGGAGAAGCGGGAAGATACAAGGGATATGATAACAATTGAGATGTAATCTGAATAAATTAATTAAATATGAAAAAGATCACAGACAAAAAAATTAAAGATAACAACTAAATTTTTTAAGGTGCAAACAGAGAGAGGAACTCATGGGCCACAGGATATGTACTGAGAAATTAGCCTTGCACAAAGAGATAAGAAATATAAAAGAGAAATTTAAAATGTAAGTATACATGAGAAGGTTCAATTATTCATTTAATCTTAGTACTAAATGGAGCAAATATAAATAATATAAAATTAGTGTGTAAGGAGACAATAATTGTCAAGTATTCACTTGATTAAAAACTCTATAACTCAACGAGTTCACTCACAAGATTTTATGGAATTTCATTCTGAACATATAACATTGAAACCTCAGAACACCTGGGATATTATAGCTCATTTGTAGTAAAGAAAATATGCAGGTGGTATGCAAGCTGCTGAAAGAGGGAAGCAATCGATAGTGGTCCAAAGATATGCTGTCAATGAACCATAGCATTGACCAGCACCGCAAGGTACCCTTAATGGTGCAGTAGAGGCCCTTACATCTTGGCAATAACCAATAGCTGTGAACTTGGGCGGAAGGCCTGCTTAAGAGGAAAGAAATCACGCCTGGTACTCTAAACCAGCCAACTGCAGGCGGCTAGTGGTGCCAATGGGTTTTACAGGAGAACGCAATATGGAGATGGTCTTAAACCAGTACAATTTCTAAATGCCTTTATACCAACGTACACTTTCACTCCTTATGTACATTTCATCCCTTGCCTTATTTACGGTTTTTATTGCTATGATAAAACGCAATGACAAAAAAACAATTGGGGGAGGAAAGAGTTTATTTCTCTGTACAGACTTAAGTGAAAGGAAGCCGAGACAGAAACTTGGAGGCTGGAACTGAAGAGAAATTCTGCTTGCTGGCTTGCTCACATGGCTCCCTCAGCATGATTTCCTAGGCTACCCCGGATTACCTGGCAGGGATGGCGCTGTCCTCAATGAGCTGCCCCCTTCCCCGTATCAATCATTAATCAAGAAAATGCTCTACAGACAGCCAATCTGATGGAGACACTTTCTCAATTGAGGTTTCCCTTTCCCTATAGCTCTGGCATGTATCACCTTGACAAAAACTAGCCAGGATACCCCTCATCAAAGATTCTTTTTGCAGAATTCCCTGATATACTTGGAATTTTAAATAATGAGTTCAAAATTAGTTTGTTATAAGTCAGTAGCCCAGCAGTAAAATAATTTCTACTCATCTACATACTCAACTTGAAAACATTACAAATATTCATTTTTTTTTCGTTTGTTTTGAAAAGAGAGGCAAGCAAACCTAGGTTTTTTAAAAAATATTACTTTCTTTGTTATACTTTACTATAAACTTCTATTCTTTGTGGATCATAGCTTCTATTTTCCTTTCTTCCTAACACAAGGGAATAGGCGTGTTTCCTTAGTTGCATGTGAACACTGTTTCTCACCACCACGTGACTGACATCAAGGCTCAGAAACTGGTTCTGAGCAGTAGTTTTTCCTCCACAGTGAAACAGGCATGTGGATAGAATGCTGAGGAAGGTGAAAGTTTGCAACCACCAGTATGTACTTTCTGGGCTTTGATTATGCATAGGACTCAATGTTGACTATTGAAGAACACACAGACACAGAATAATGTCTCTCCTATAGTACTAAAACAATGGTAATTCATAGCATTGGTTTCCATGGTCAGGTTTGACCTGTACCTCATAGAGACTGAGTATTTCAATTAAGAATTCTTTTTCTCTTAGTTTTATTTTCCTGATCCTGGTCCTAATTTCAGAGTAATTTCTTTTCCATGGTTTTATTAAACACAGACAAACACTTGAAAGATTTCTTTCTGTTTGTTTCTTTTCTTAAGTTTTGTGTGCTCACGTTTCTGTGCCCATGTGTTTCACAGTGCTTATGTAGAGGCCAGAGGATAACCTGAGGTGTTGGTCTTCATCTCCCCCTTTTTTTGAGACAGGATCTTTTGTTCATCACTTTATGCCGGAGCTGGCCCTGGGCTTCAGGGAATTCCCCTATCTCTCACTCCTATCTCTCTATACAAACACTGGGATTATATGTATGGGCTACCATATCCAGCTTTGTTGGTTGTGAGAATTCAAATTCAGTTCCTCATGCTTGCACAGCAAGCCTCTTTACCCCACTGAGCCATCTTCTCTACCCTTGAAACAGTTATTACATTATCAAGTCTGTGCTCATTCACCTGCTTTCAGGACTGAGATACGATTAACAACTGCTAACTTCTGCTTCCTTCAACACACTAAAATAATGCTTGCTCCTAGTTACTTCTCAACACACAAGAGTGATACTTCTTTCTAAATGTTTTGCCTTGCATCTCTCTCTTTCTCTCTCTCTCTCTCTCTCTCTCTCTCTCTCTCTCTCTCTCTCTCTCTCTCTCTCTCTCTCTCTCTCTCTCCCATGTCAGAATTCTAGATTCTAGGCAGATGTTCAGGGGAAGTTAGTGATGAGCAACATCCACCATGTCATTTGTTTTACTCAGAGTAGTAACTCTGAATAGTTTAAGTTGAAAATAGATTTCTTGTAGGGAAGGAGAAAATTACAGAGCTGTCAAACACTTCTGAACTCCTTCAAGTACGATGTGATTGAATGGTTTGTGACCTCATTGCTGCATAGAGATCGCTTTTTACAGCAATGATGTCACTCTTCTGATGAAGCAAATCTGTGGAAATGATCTCCAGTTCTCAGCCAATCTTAAGTGACTAGGCAGGACTTTAAAAAAAAAATGCATCATTCTGGTAGAACTGTTTTGTTCTTAGTAGGGGTGGATTTTTTGTTTGTTTGTTTTGTATTGTATTTTATTTGTTTTGTTTTGTTTATTGCCATGGTAAAATGCTAAGAAAATTAGGTTTTGGTAAAAAATCCTCTACAGTAGTGTTTTTCAAGCCCAGCTGCAGGAGATAGCCAAACATTGGTGAGTTCTGCAATCAATGGAATAGTTTATAGCCCACATTTTCTTTCTAGGTTTAATACGACAGAGAAGAATAAAGGATAATAGTGAAAGGATTCAATTTGATGTGTAAAATAGGTATTCTTTCATGAAGATTTAGGCTCAGTTATAAAAATTTTCCAAATATTTCATTCTTTCATTCAATATTTTAAATAACATTCTGGATAGTTTAATGCACACACAGACAGAGATAGAAAAAATTAAAATCAGAGTCCTTTGTGATTTTCAATTCTTCAAAATACCTCTCCTGTGACTGTTGTACGTTTTAAAACCCCTGCAAGATCTTACTGTATCACATAGTTAAAGCCAAACTTAAGGCCAAATTATCCAAGGGAGTTAAATTACTGGACAATTGTTCAGCTCAGGACTAGAAAGTATTGACTGGAAGAAAGAAAACACAGGTGTTAGTTTAAAAAACAGATAGCAACAACTTATAATAAGTATATACTTATTTAAATATTTGATTATATAACTATGAAAATAAAAATATGTAGTAATTACAAAAATTATTTTCACTTATTTTGAAAAACATTCTGCTTTCTCCTTTAAACCAGGATATGGAACTGGAATGGGAGCATAACTAATGTGAAAGAGATATTAGTCAGGACTTCTGGGGTGACTGAAGAAGCTTCTGTGTTATAGCATTATCATACATAGTTCCTATGAGTCAGGGTGGGTAGTTGTTGGTCATGAGAGAGAGGCTGGGAGAGCTCTTGGCAGAGCCCACAGCGTCAGGAACATGGCAACAGTAGCTTCCACCCAAGAAAACACATGCACTTGACTAGAAGTCTATGGAAGAGCTCTATGACTTTGAACTGCATCTACCATTGCAAAGCACTTTGGTATCATTCAAGTTTGTTCCTAGATACCAAGAGAAGGATCTTTTAATATTATTTGTTGCTAGATAATCAGTATCAACATTCTTGTCCTCAGCAGAGCTCTCCCTGTAGGAAGTAAGGGCGTTCTCACCTACAACTCCAGAGCCTCAAAGCCTAGAAGCTTTACCATCACTTATTTAAATTTCAAGGTGAAGATCTAGTAGAAGTCTTCTCCATGTCTCACCCCTCAAAGGGCATGAATATCAGTATCACTAACCCAAATGTTACCTCTACACGTCGCAAGGCAATTGAGAGAATATTTCCCACACAGCTCACATTAGACCACAGACGCTAGTGTCAAAAGCCATAACACTACTTATGCTTGTTGTCTAGGGGCTTGATGTCTAGGGCACCATATCAGTTCCTCCAGTCTACAAAAGCAGCTAATTGTAGCCTGAGCCTCAGAGCCAAGTGTCCCCACTCCACAGGACAGTTTTTAAAATCTTATGATTATTAGTGATACAGGTACCATTACTATATGTGCAAGTGGGACATAGAAAAGGCTTTCACATATTTTGTGGCTTCAGATCTATGTCTGATGATGTCATAACCCAGGGACCCCTCCAGTCATCCCAGAAGTCCTGACTAAGATCTCTTTCACATTAGTTAGCTTAGAAACCATGGCTTCTGTTGACATAACCCTGAACATTTCCTGTGCTTTGCATGACAGAGCTAGATGGAGTCCTAACAGCACCACATAACACTGAGACTGAAAATCACCATCATGAACCCCAGTGGCATGAAGTCTTAACCGGCTCTGAGAAACTTGAAGACACATTCCCTTGGGAGCCTCTATCTACTGAAAGTCACAAATATACTTTCATGAACTGCTACCAAGGTACTCAAAGAAACTGTTGACATTAAAGGGATCCTGTCCCTTTTCTTTGAAATTTCCTCTAACCAAACCCAGAGCTTCCTATCCAATGGACATCATCTAATGAAAAAACATTTCCTACAAAAGCTACTTATTACAATTAGAGATACAAACACTATACTAGCTGCACAGATATCTAAATAAGGACACAGGAAGTATGAAAGGAAATGATTCTCCAGAAATACACTGAAAACAAACTATTGAATACCTGACAATTTGAAACAATGACTCTCAACTATATACAAGAGTGTAGATAAAGGTTAGAGCACTTGCCCAACAAGGGACAGGCTTCAGTCCAGTACTGCAGGGGGGCGGGGGAAATAGAAAGAAGTAGGGGTTTTTGTTGTTGTTTTACATTGTTTTGTTAATTGAGAATATAATCAAGAATTTAAGGAAAGAGACCTCATAAAATAGATCAATCATAGGCCTTGGAACTCAAATGAAGGCTGCAGTAGAGAGCTTTCATAACTCATAACTGGCTGGAACAAGTAGAACTGTGGGCTGAAGGATACATCCTCCGAATTGATCTATTCCGAAAGGGAAGGAATGAACTGAATGAGTAAAAAAAGGAAGGGAGAATAAAAAGAAGGAAGATAAGAAGGAAAAGAAGGAAAGAAGTCAGGATTTCAGGAATGAAGGAAAAGGTTTTAAAAGCCTATGAGACTTACAGGGCACAGGTCAATGACAAAATGCTCACGTTATTATTACAGGTAAAGAAGAAAACAGAAAAACATTTTTAAAAAAAGACCTATTTTGTGAAATAATGAAAAAATATTTTCTAAATCTTTAAAGGTATATGGACACCCAGATGTGAGAACTCTACCCAAAAACACATCACCTCTCCCTAGCTGCTAACTCCCAACCATCATTACGGTCTTATGTCATGCCCTCCCTTGAGATTTCACTGCTGTCTCTTAGCTGTGTAGCTTACCCTTCCTCTATGCCCTGTGCCTTAAAGAACACTGTCCTTTGGGATAATAACCCTCCCCAAACTATATTCTAATCACTTCTGTATCTTTAGCCCCATCTCCCTCCAGGACACAGACACAACAGCCATAAGTCACTTCACTGTATCCCTTGGCCTTTGAGATTTATCCCCAACACCTAAGCCAGTGATGGAAGATAACAACCATAGTGAGATTTCTGTTAGGACCAGTAACGATATGCATTGAACTCTGGGTCTCAACGAGGCTTTTCTCTTCACTGTAGGTATGCC
The DNA here is from genome assembly GCF_903995435.1 of Acomys russatus. Classification (NCBI taxonomy): domain Eukaryota; kingdom Metazoa; phylum Chordata; class Mammalia; order Rodentia; family Muridae; genus Acomys; species Acomys russatus. The sequence continues at coordinate 15,841,516 of NC_067137.1, read as the reverse complement.
TCCTTTCTACTCCACTTTATTCACCTATGAAATAAGCATTATGAGTAGAATTACATAAAATAATGCGCATTAACCTCTCAGAGAAGACCCTGGCACACAGGTATTCAATTTGTTGTAATTGTTTTATCTTTTCTGTCTCTTCCTGAACACCTGTGATGTGACACCTGGCCCTCTTAAACCCAACCATTTCACTGCCCATCCCCTCCACCTGTCTTCGGAGAGTAACTGGGCATGAGGACTAAAGTCTCTACCTCACGTTCTTCCTCTTTGTTTTGTGTACTAGCTATGGCAAAATTCAGGAAGTCAACTTACCAAGTTATTGAAAACTATTCTAAGAAGTATATGGATTTCTGGATTTTACCTATCACCAGCATCTTTACTGAGTCCTTCATAGATCTGCCAATATTCTGACAGGAAGCTGTTGTAAACATGGAAAACTGCACTGCTTGTCAGCCTAGTGGCTAATTGTGCTGGATGTATGCCTTCTTTTCTGTGCTTCCATGATGTGCTATGGCGGATTCTGTCTTGAGAATGCACTCAAGAGTCTGGGGGTAAAATATTTACTCCACAGGCCCTGGCTTCAATTCCAAAATCTAAAAAAAAAAAAAAAGTAAGAGAAGGAAGAAATGAAAATTGAAAACAAAAATGCAGATCTGGATCCTAGTCCCTAACTTGTCATGTAGTGGCTAATGACTGAGCAGCAAATCCCTAACACCTGTCCACCTCTGCCCTTTATTAATGGCATAAGGAGTAACTAGGACTTTTCCATCTTCACTGCAGCAAGATGTTTTCTGGTTCTATGAGCCTGTGCTTAGGAGATTGTTTCACACTGTATCCTAGACTGTATTCTAGTAGGAAACAGACGGCATCCTCAAAGCGAGTAATGAAGGAGAATTTAATACAAGGAATGTGTGCAGGATGTATGGAAACCACAAGAACAGTGCCAAACCTTTAGGTTGGTAATAGGTAACAACATCTACCCGTGAAGTTTACACAACTCAGAGAGACATCTGTGAAACTAATCACCCAACCACAGCAGCTAGGCTTAGTGAATCTGAGGGGTAGCTGCAGGGTGGGATCTGAGGGGCTTGTGCACCACTCCACTCCATCTCACACTTGTGCTCCTCAGTACCAAGCAGTCGGAATATACAAGACCAAACGAGCTCACTGCTACAACCTGTATATGTCAGCACGTGGGGGATAATACAGGTGGGAAAGAAGAGACAGAGCATTTGGAGAGGAAATTGCAAGATACCTAGAGCCTGGGATGCTGACTACAGTTTTGTAGAATCTGGGCTCCAAGCCTTTTTGTATTATACATGATGAGTTGTGGTGATGCAGACAAAAACATTTTTTAGCATCTCACAGAGCTTGGCTGGTCCCCTGGCATTCTGGCTAAGTGTAAATCATCTATAGTCCCTTAAAGAGCTGACACTGTTACCACCGTCTACATCAAATAAGCCACAGGTTAGCAAAATGGTTTATGCTACTAGAGTGTCCTTTTGGAAAATAACTTATGGCAGTATAAAATGTTTAATGTCACCTAACAACCTTTGCATCTTATTTTTAAAATTCTTTTTATTAGATGATCTGCACAGTGTTCTTTTGAGGGCAGTCTAAATTATTATTATCCAATTCTTATGTAGATTTATAATTAATCTAACAACTATGATTTGACCATGAATATGCCTTTGCCATCTGTTATCTTTACCCTGAATTTGATCATGAATAATACATAACCATCTGACAGTTGAACCCAATCCATAACGTAGCCATACAGAATGCAAAGCCGTCCATGGAGCATCATTCATTTGCATTCTCCAGCATTTCTGTCTAATTCCTAGCCAGAGTTTTTTTCATGGAGTTTCAAGCACCAGGAGAACAATCCACCTACACACCTGGCCATATGGGATGCAGTGCATATTCTTCAGTGTCCTGGGTCTAATCCTAATTGTCACCAGCAAAGCCAGAATGTGTCATTCCAAACATGGGCAGGGGTGCTCTTGGGCATTCATAAAGTGCTTAATGGAGCATTTGGGATGCCGTTCCTGACAGCGTGCGTTTTAATTAGACTTCTAAGTGCGCATCTATTTTTCCCACTAGACAAGCCCTACATGTGGGTGAAGAGACAGCCCCCTTGGCTCTAGGTGTCAAACAGTGGCTAAGAAGCATGACCATCTTACAGGCACACAGAGTAAGTATTTAAAAGCATGAGCCGAAGAAAATGGCCCACCTGACCTTGACCTTATCACTGTGTCCTTTTCCACAGTTACCTATATATCTTTTCTGTTGGGAATTGGTACCCATCTTCTTATTTAGTTAGGCCCCTCTGATTGGTAGAGTGTTGGTGTTGCTATTTAGTGTTTTATATATATATATATATATATATATATATGTATATATATATATATATATATATATATATATATTATAATTCAAATGTTTACAAAATGCAATGCTTGCCAAAATGAAAAACATTTCTGGGCCCAATTGGCTGGAAGATTAGCAGGCTATAAACTTTGTCTTCTATGGGTTATTGATATATTTCTCTCCATCAAACAGGACACTAGGTCATTATTTTTTAAAAAGGGATGCCATTCCCAATCATGATGCATTTACTTAGCAATTAATTCCCAAAAAAGGATCTTATTACAAATTAGAACAGAGCAGGTTGGAGGATGATCCAGACTGGGGAGACATCTGAATTAAGTTTTATAGTTACTGAATTGTAAGTGAAAGGGCACTGAACTTTATACTTGAAAATAATGATCTCTGGAATTAAAAGTGAGGGCACAAGCAAGTATATGAATGTGAGGAAGGGAGTTTTCAGTGGAGCAGTCTCTTCCTCACAGTCTATGCAACAAAATTGGCTTCAGATTTTGTTCTAATTGTGGTTCTAGGAAGGCAATCTTAAAATCCTACTTCAATTAAATTTCCTTGCTTTAGTCTAGACAATCACTGTTGAAAAGCTAATGCTTTTGTTGGCTCTATAGACAAGTTTTGTTCATTTGTTGGTTTGCTTGCTTGTTTGTTTGTTTGTCTGTTTGTTTTGTATAGTTTTGCCTATTTTGTACTTTGCCCACAACATTTTATCTACATCTAACTGATGTAGGAACAAACTCACTCAAGGTCCAAGGCAAACAACCTACAAGTCAGCCTGGCACACACACATCTTATTTCTTTGAGCAGGATGCCATGAACCAAACTGGCCAGATACACAAACCTGGGCAGTCTGGATGTGAGATGCAGATATTTTGCAGTTAGAGACAAGGATAGAAGCTGAGATGCTCAGAGCAGGAAGCAAATAGAAACTAATAGCAGGTGAATCTATGGAGTAGAAAGAATAGAAGCACCAGAGGCTAACAAAGTTTGAGTCACCATATCTTAGTTAGGATTTTATTGTTGTGAATAGACACCATGGCAACTCTTATTTAAAAAAAAAAAAAAAAAAAACAGGATTTGGAAACAACCTAGATGTCCCTCAACCAAACAATGGATAAAGAAACTGTGCTACATTTACACCATGGAACACTATTCAGCTATTTAAAACAAGGAAATCTTGAAATTTGAAGACAAATGGATGGAACTAGAAACAACCATCCCAAGTGGTAACCCAAATCCAGAAAGACACACATGGTATATACTCACATATAAGCAGATATTAGCCAAATAATGCAGGATAACCACACTAAAATACACAAGCCTAAAGTAACTAAATAACAAGGAGGGCCCTATGGAGAATGCTTAATTCTCATTCAGAAGGGCAAATAGAATAGACACTAGGAGGGGTTGAAGAGAAGAAATAGGACTGGAGTCTACCACAGAGATCCTCTGAAAAACTCCACGCGGCAGGAGATCAAAGCAGATGCTGAGACTCTTAGCCAAACTTTGGGGTAAAGCACAGGGAGTTTTATGGAAGAGTTGGGGGATAGAAGGACCTGGAGAGGATAGGAGCTCCACAAGAAGACCAATGGAGGCACCAAATGAGGGAGGAGAGGGGCACTGCAAAGACTGATGCACCAACTAAGGACCACGCATGGTGTGGACCTAGACCCCCTGCTCAGATGTAATAGATAGGTAGCTTAATGTCCTTGTGGGTCCCATAATGTGAGGAGTAGGAACTACTTCTGACATGAACTCTGTCCCCACATGTTGATCATTTCCCCCTGGCAAGGTGACCTTGCCAGGCCACAGACAAGGAGGCTACAGGCAGTCCAGATGAGACTTGGCAGGCTGAGGTCAGATGTTAGGGGAGGAGGCGTCCCTTCTGAGGACTAGGGTGGTGTCAAGGGAGGGGGCTATAATTGGGATGTAAAGTGAACAAATTACAAATTATATAAAAAACATTTAATTGGGCCTAGCTTACTACCCAAAGGTTTGGCTCATCAGGGAGGGAACTGGAGAAGCAGCATAAAGTTCTACGTTCAGATCTTTGGGCAGCAGTAAGCGAGTGACACTGGGTCTGACTTGAGCTTCTGGAACCACAAAGCCTAAGACCTGTCACACACTTCCTCCAACAAGGCCACACCTCCAGTGATGCCACACTCCCTATGAGTCTATCAGGGCCATTTTCATTCAAACCACCACACACTCACTCCAAAGTGGATTTTCAGAAGCAAGAAAGCACATGAATTCTGCCTCCTGGGGCAACAGGATGACCATGGCTGAGTTAACCCATTCCTTGAATGACTACAGCCTTGAGCTCCAGTGAAATGACACCTTGCACACTTAAAGTCTATGTCTAACCCTTAATAGTATTAAGGACTGTAATTCTGTACAAAACAACTACTTAATCATGTAATTTCTTGGGAGAAAAGAATGTTAATAAGTCTTTAAAAGGAATGAAATCTATTTTTGCATTAAATTAAATCTTGTTATTGACTAAGAGTTATGTAGCTACAATTTTTACATTTGTTTTGTTCTCACTGTCTGGAATCCACTTTTTGTCATCTGCTTAGCTCATTAGTGCTGCATATTTGGAGTACTTTTAGAGTTTTGAGAAAGACAGTTTATTAAGTAGCTCCTGTGAAATGTAAGGCATTTAGCATTCTAGTCTAAATAGTGCCTAAAGCAAACCTTCTCCTCCTCTTCCTCCTTTTCTCCTCCTTCCCCTCCTCCTCCTGTTCCTCCTCCTCCTCCTCTCCTCCATTGTGGTGTTCAAAGTTAAACCCAGTTCCTTCTATTTTCCAGCAAAGGACACAACTTCATTTTTCTCCATAGCGAAATAATTTCTCAATTCACCTGTTGATGACACCTAGGTTGATTCTGTAACTTGATTATTGTGAATAACTTTACAGTAAGCATGGATATGCAGATATTTTGTGATATATTTACTTACAGTTCTTTTGTTATGTGCTCAGAGGTCATGTATCTTTGTTAGAGTTTCTATTGCTGTGATGAAACGCCATGACCAAAAAGCAAGTTGAGGAGGAAAGGGTTTATTTGGCTTACACTTCCAGATCACTGCTCATCATAGAAGGAAGTGCAGAAAGGAATTCAAACAGGGCAGAAACCTGGAAATAGGAATTGATGTAGAGGCCATGGAGGGGTACTGCTTACTAGCTTGTTTCCCATGGCTTTCTCAGCCTGCTTTCTAATAGAACCCAGGACCACCAGGCCAGGGGTGACATTACCCACAATGGTCTGGGCCTTCCATCATCAATCACTAATTAGGAAAATGCCCTACAGATAGATCTTATGGAGGCAAAACCTCAATTGAGGTGTCCTCCTTCCAGACAACTGTAGTTTATTGTCAAGTTGACATAAGACTAACCAGCACAGCATGTATCTGGGTCTAATGGAAATTCTAATTTTAGTATCTTAAAAAATCTCCATATTGATCTACATACACTCTCCACCAATAAGTCCCAGGCCAAAAGACAAATCTGCCATATTTCCTCTTTTGTGTGTCTTATCACTCCTTACAGATGCATAAGACCATGTATTCATATTTATTATTGATAGATGGTATATAAATGATAGATGATAGATAGATAGATGATATATAGACAGGATGGATAGATAGATAGATAGATAGATAGATAGATAGATAGAACAAAAAGTCAAGAGAAGACAAGAAAACAAATGGGACATAGGAGGTAATGAGTATAGTCAAATGACAGTTATAACTGAAATAAGTGCCTATATACAACACCATACTTTGTGCAATTATATAGACTACTTTTAAAAAGGCGCGCGTGCGCGCACGCACACACACACACACACACACACACACACACACACACACACACACACGGCTATCCATGCATTTCTTTATGCCCACTAGGGAGCAGTACTCATCCTAGCTAAGGACTATTGATCCAAGTCTCTGCTTTGTACAAGGACCAGCTCAACTCCTTCATTAATTCTCTTATTATTCCAAATTACATTGATTTCTGTACCTTATCTGAATTCAAACTGCACTTTGAACCAATAACATAGAATGGCTTCATAAGCACATGTTAATTTCTTCATCTTCACTTCAGCCTGCTCATAAATGTTTAAAAGTAGTAACACTCTGTGAAGTCTCTTGTTTCAGACCTCACGTCTAACATAATGCCGAGGACTTAACGCATTCTAATGAGCTCTTGTCAATCTACTGTCTGCTTCACTCTTTGCCAATGTTTCTTATTATTTCTCTATCATTCTTCCTGTAGAAACAAGCAAATGCTCTTTAAGGTTTATGAACATGCATTATTGCTCCATTAGCATACCTAAACTGACCCTGGACAGCTTTTAGACACAATGCACTCCATTTGACTTCCTGGTAGGCAAAACTCCTGTGTGTTCTTCAAAGTTCACTCTCTCCGGCAAATTACTTCCATCTTTCTAGTAGTTTAAATTTTTGCTGGTGTAAGTTTATGTTTTTAAGTTTGGGATCTTTAAAGTTTATTTATTTATTTTATGAATATGAGTGCTCTATGTGCATGTACACCTGCATGGCAGAAGAAGCATCAGGTCACACTATAGTTGGTTGTGAGGCATCATGTGGTTGCTGGGAATTGAACTCAGGACCTCAGAAAAGGCAGGCAGTGCTCTTAACCACTGAGCCATTTCTCCAGCCCTATTAGTGTAAGTTTACTGTTTACCTGGTTCTTGCTTTCTAAAAGAGCAAGAACTGTGTCTAGGCCATTACCTTAAGTTCTGGCATGAGGATCAGTTCTCAGGATACACTGAACACTACTGATTGATTGCACTATATTTTCGGTATCCATAATCATGAACCACACCAAGAAAAATGGAGAAAATGCCCATTATAGAGGGATGGTCATTTTCTTTTCCTTTATGTTATCTTGTCATGTTTGCTAAAAATCTCAGGAAATGTGATGTACATGTGTCACTGCTATTCAGATTATAACTTATGTATTTTTACAATCTCAGTAAAGAGCCTGAAACCATAAAGTTTGTTTTGCTTCATTATATTTTCTCCCTCATATAGTAGTTCCTATGAAATACTCTGTCAGCTGTTAACAGAAAGATATTAACTCAAGCTGCACATTCAAGATGAGAGGCAAAAGAAAAATAGTCTATATTTTATTAGAAGAGATTGTTTTCATTTATACTTAGTACATGACTAGTCTGTTAAATCCTATGGTACAAAGCATTCATATCCATAATAATGATGAAATAATAATTTAGAGTAATAAAATAACTAAAAACAGGTACATGGCAAGAACACTGGTGAACACTTTTAATCCCAGCACTCAGGAGGGAGAGACAGACAGATCTACATAGCTAATTTCAGACAAGCCAGGACTACACATGGAGATACTCTTTTAAAAACTGTGTATTGGAAACTCTTTCACTTAACAGGAACATAAATTCTTACACTTGAATTCACAAGACATTTGTTTAGGAATCTAAGTCTGGTAACAAGAGCTTAGGGATCATTTTGGCCTATGTCAGTTCCATAATGATAAATGGAGTCCTGATGAGTCAACGACCTGATTTCAGCTAAGTGCTCTGGAGATGCCCAGGAAGTGAAAGGGCACTTCTTCCTGTTCACTGAGGTCACAGTACCAAGGACCACTGAGTTGGTTGGCATGAGAATGAATTCCTGTATATTCTAAGATACCAAGAAGTCATAGCCTTAGCCTGAAGAGGGACTGGAGTAAGAAAGGAGATGATAAAGCCATCTCACAAAATGGACTGTTCCCCATGTCATTTGTACTGTTTCCTTATATTTCTTCTTACAGAAATGAAGGTGCCATCAATCAATTAGATGCTGAGTATGTCACTAACATCATAGCTGCTTCACTATATAATATGTAGCAATGACTACACAAATGCATTTCATGGATTAGTAATAGAAATCTACCAGGAAAGATAAGTCTATATTTGACAATACTCTTTAATAGAATTTTTCCCATTTAAATTAATTCTTCAAGGCATTACATACTGTATTTACCCATATTCATCTTTCCTTTCTTAATTCCTCCCAGATCCACTTTCCTTTCTTGGATGTCCTTAGTTTTTAAGCCCATCATGTATGATTTGTATTGTCCATATACTCTTGGAACATGTGACCACCCATTGGAGAGTGGTTGACATACCAGCAGCCACATTCTTAAAGAGAACTAACTCCCCCATCCCTGAAGCTCTATCACTTGCCAAATGGTGGGACTTCATACCCGCCTCACCTCTCCATGATAGAATTTTATCTGGTTTAAGCTTGCATGAGTCTTCTGCATGTCATCACAACCACTGTGAGTTCATAAATGCAACTGCTGTGCTGTTCCTCAAAAACTCAACATCACTGTAGTCATCTACCGCCTCTGTTTCCTCCAGTTTTGTCCATACATAGTTCCTGACCCTTGGGAGTAGTTGGTATGATATAGATCTTCCATTTAAAGTTCAGCAATCTGCACTTTTACCCCTCTCCTTCTTAACCAGTTGTGGGTCTCTGTGTTAACTGCCCTCTATTGAAGAAAGAAGCCTTTCCAGTGAGTGTTGAGAGATGCTTTAATCCTCTGTCAGATTTTATCTTAACTTCTTTGTGTAAGCTGTTTTATAGATGGGATATGGGAAAGGGGCAGGAAAGGGAGTCTTTTTTATCCTTTGAAAAATGAAAATAATATTCCACTACAATGTGGTATGAAATAGAAATAATAACCCAAAGTATCACTGAATTACAAATATGAAAATATTTTAAAATTGTCAATATTATTATATACACAAAGAGTTAAAGAATAGAATGTCATAGCCATTTGAACCTTTTCTCTAAGACAGCACAACTAAAATTATAGGCAACTAGTGTATTTTGCCTCAGGCTCTCTTCTGCACTTAGGATCTGAACCTTTTCAGAAATGTAAGGGCATGACCTACACTTCTAGCCCCAAGGGATATTTTTTCAATGAACTATTGCCATCCACTCACCTGGCTACTGTAAATATCCCCTCCTAGGCTAGTGAGATATTCAGAAGATAAAGGTACTTGCTGCGAAACAAGAAAAACTGATTATTCTGAACAATTAACCACAAGATATAGAGCACCAGCATGGACTAAAGATTGTAAGCCATTCATTTTGAAGCAGGTATTACTCATTTTCTGTGAAATCTTTAGCCGATTTCTCTGCACAAGCCTTATTTTCTTCTTTTGAGAAATGTTTGGCAAACTAAGATGGTGTATAGTATCTCTATTACCTTTGTGTCCCTGTCAACTTTTTTCCCTCCCTTGTGTAAATCACCTCATTTACACTTACAACATTTGATTGGGACTATTAACACTGAAAAAAAATTAGCTATACAGACAAATTTTGAAACTTGGCCATTCTTTATATCTTTCCCTAAGATTCCTCTTATAGTAACATTTTTCACAGGAATAACACATTTATCAAAAATAATAAGTTAGTATTGGCTCAAGGCTTTTAACAAATCTACTTGTTTTACTCAATACGATGATTACTTTTTTTATTTTATTTTATTAATTTATTCATATTACATCTCAAGGGTTATCCCATCCCTTGTATTCTCCCATTCCTCCCTCCCTCCCATTTTCCCCTTACTCCCCTCCCCTATAACTGTGACTGAGGGGGACTTTCTCCCCCTGTATATGCTCATAGGGTATCAAGTCTCTTCTTGGTAGCCTGCTACCAGGCCTCCCCATTCAAGGGACGTGGTCAAATATGATCCTAGAAACCTACAAGAAGAAAATTATGATAGGCAGATTTGGGCCGAGGGGTCCCACTCAAACTATGGCACCAGCCAAGGACAATACAGGCCGTCAACTTCAAACCCCTACCCAGATCTAACCAATGGACAGGATGTTCTCCACAGTTGAGTGGAGAGTGGGATATGACTTTCACACGATGACTACTTTTATGTGCCAACTTCATTGATGAAGAGATGCTGAGGTAGCTGATAAAGCATTGGTCCTGGATCAAGAGACAGAGTGAAGAAGACCATCTCGCAGTGGGAGTAGGTATCACCCAACCCACAGAGAGCCTAGGTAACACAAGGTACAGAAACAGGACATTTGCCTCTGTCTCAGATGGCAATCCTGACTCCCCCAACTGATTTTAGCAACCAGGAATTTCTATTCAGATTAGAATCTTGCACTCCAAAGCCCTACATAATGGGGGCTTGGCTATGCCATGAAGCTTGGGCTGGGACTTACGCACTCATTAATCTCCTCGTTCTCAGGCTTTCAGCATCCAAACAAATTATACCAACAGTTTTTCCTGTTCTGAAGCTTATAAAATGGTAGGTTAGTAGGACTTCTTGGTCTGCAAAATTTCATGAATTGATTTCTATTTTAGATATCCAAATATAATATTCTGTTTTGCTGGAAAACCTTGATTAATGCATCCAGATTGGTACATTTTTTTTTCATCACCATAATTGTTTTGTCCCACTCTCCTGTCTAGGAGATCACATAACATTTAACCATCGTGTCTTCATTCCTGCTTTCCCATCTCTGAAAGTCCCTCTGCCTTGCCTTAGCTTTTAACAACATTGACATTTCTGAGAAGTGCCAGTCATGTTTGGTAAAATACCCCATAGTTGGGGGTTATTTAATATTCATCAGTATTTCTGTGGTTGGTATTGTGGAATTAGAGGGAAAATTAGTAAGAAGTCTTAAGTCACTAATAGCTTCCCCTCCAAGAGGTCTGTAAACCCTAGTCTTTCCCATTTCTCTCATTAATTTTTGACTAAGAGTTGAGTCATTTGCCCTGCCATACCTTCCTTCCCAGGATACGTTGCTGAGTTAGAGACCCAAAAACAATAGGCAAATGATGAAAATCTGAAACATCAAAAATTGTGAGTCAAAATAAACCTTATCCCTTTATAAGTTGATCTATTTTGGGTGTTTGTTACAGTTATAGTAGATATAGTAAGAGAAAACTGAGTAACCCACAGCATCAACTGTAACCTGTACAATCAGTCACTAGAGGACTGTTGTTGTTTAAGGTAAAATTATATCTCAGATAGCATCTGATGTGGAGAAAGAAGATAGGTGTTCCCAAAACTATTTAATTGTTTAGTTTTTCCTTCCTTCGCATGGAAACCAAATTTGCCAGCCCGTTATTGTTGGACAGGACTATAAATGTCAGATATGCCCTATATGCCTATGTACAACTGCCCTCTTGTTTACCTCTTCCGCCTGGAGTTAGAAGTTGTGTGGAGGCTTCTGAGCTCTTATACCACAGGTACAGGCAGGCAGCACAGCCACCTGCTTTCCCTTGCTGAGCTATGCAATGAATGAGAAGCTAATGTCTCTTTTGTTGGGTATTTGTTTATTGCAACTACCAGATTCTCCGGACCAAAATAGATAGCAATTGCAAAAGGACGGAGCTGTTTATTTGCATTAAGTTGCCCATGGAGGACCCAGCACAATCCTATATGCAGATGGATGGGACCCAGATGCTCATGTAAATGGAGAGTGAATGATAAATACTGGGTGGCTGCAAAGCGGCAGCTAATAGGAGAATGCAGTGAGCCTCTGACCTGCCTTTCCACAAAGTTGTCCTGCTTTATATGCGCCTCAACAAAACAGAGGAGGAGGACACATTTCCAACGGGAATGACAGAAGAAGTAATAGGCTTGAAAATACGAGAGGCCAAGTGAGAGCTCCTCACACGCTTCTGCCTCACAATTTTGAGTCAATGTAAGGGCAATTATTTCAAGTATCCTAGAGCACGGTTACATTAGCAGCACAGAAGCCCTTTCACCTCAGCTCCAGCTTTATCAGTGCAAAGTTCGATGGCAAATAAAAGAGAACCAAACAGTGAGACATAAACAGGAGCCCTTGACCAGGTTTCTAGAGTTTTCTAAGTAATTTCCTACCTGGTAATTGCAAACGAATGGATTCTAACAGACCTGTCACTTATCAAGAGCCATGCCTCCCCACTGCAATACAAACCCGGAGAAACGCCATTCTGCTGTTTTAACACTAGAAATCCAGTTTGGGGTTCAGCCTCGGTGCTTTATATCTCACCGAGTATATTATTTTTTCATCCCCTTACTATGTCCTGAACCATATTTATGGAAAATCTATTTGGGTGACATTTCATGTGCAGACAACACAGGAGGTTGGGCCCCATTTCTCCGTCTTCTAGTCTTTTCTGGGTTATGGAAAGGACACAAGCTTCCTGCTCTTGCCTAAAGAATCCATAACTAATGTATTTAGTAAAGACAATGAATTCACCAAAACAATTAAAAATAATAATTTATAATTCCAACTACAACCCCACATTTAGTATTGTTATCTATTGCAAACGCCAAAAGATTACTTTCCTATAGCATTGAAGATGTGCTGCCACATTCTCTGGAGAGGTCCCATATGGACGTTGGGGGTTTCTTGCTGCCTCTGGCCTAGCCTCTGGGTGATTAGGCAAGAAAGGCTCAGACCTGTTCAATAAGTAGGCGTGGCAATCCGTGTCTCTTGTCCTAGCTATTCGGGGGCTGAGGTGGAAGACTCATTTGACCCCCTGGAGTTTGAAACCTTCCCAGAAAGCACAGGACAGCAAACACCATCTCATAAAATGAAACCTAAAAAAGTAAACTATTTTATTTAACAATACAGACAACTTAAAAAACAATATAGGAAGTCTGGCGTGGTGGTGTATGCCTTTAATCCCAGCACTCGGGAGGCAGAGGCAGGTGGATTACTGTGAGTTCGAGGTCAGCCTGGTCTACACAGTGAGTCCAGGACAGCCAAGGCTACACACATAGCAACCCTGTCTCAAAAAACCAAAAATAAAATAAAATAAAAAACAATATAGGATGATGAAATACAGCTGTATAAGACTGCACAAAATGTCAAAAACACTGACTCTCTGACACTGACTGAGGGGGTTCTCTGCATTCAAGAATACCTTATTTATTTATATTGTTTCTTTGTTCATTCATTCATTTGAGGTTTTGTGGGACAAGCTCTCCTGTAGCCAAGGCTGGCTTTCAACTTCAGATCCCTGTCCACCTTCCCCTCAAGTGCTAGGATTACACGCACTTCCATGCCCAGCTCTTACAGGAGATTTAAGTAGGAACAGGTAAAATTCAACACATATTTCATGGAAAACTATTACATAACTAAGGAAGAATCCCATGAGAGGTAATGGGATCATCAATTCTTTCATGAAATAGCTTCTGTGCACCCATTCAATGTGTGACCAGTCCCACTTGTGGGCTCCCTGTGAGCATCAGCATTTTGATATCGGCAACTGGCTCACGACAATAATCTGTGACCGATTCTAATGAATTAACTCCGCTTGTGTCCTCCAACTCCTAATACTTAGGGCTGGGTTCTAATACCTGGATGGACATTAAAACAACCCAGACATGTGTGAAATTCTACTCAGATTTTCACTGAAGAGATCAGTCTTTCATGTTCTCTGCACCGTAGCAGAGGAAACTTGATTAAAAATGCCCTTCAGAGTTGATTTTTGCAAATCTAATTATGCCCTTGTTTGTGGACCCTACCATTTTCTCTTTGGTTCTTCTCTTTGTTGTAGATTTTGCCAGGTCAGAGGGTTGTTTCTACTTCAGGACAAGTACCCCTCATTCCCATCCATCTAGGAAGCCATTAGTGTAGCACTGTAAGGGCTTTAAGGTGGCTTTAGTTGTCACCTAGGGATTAACCATTTGGCTGTCTATGCAGGGTGGTGATGCACTTTATCTTTCAAATTGGGACACATTTCAGTATAGCATTACTGATTATCCCTTGACAGCATGCATAAACTTGAATTGCCTTGGACAAACCAGAGCATATTGGAAATGGAAAATGCAACTGGGTGTAACTCAAATCTTATAAAAAATCTTCCACAAGACATTCATTTCTCTCAAGGGACTTATAGAATGGGCTCGTTTATATTACATCAGTCAACAACAGACAGTGTGGTACGGTAGTTGAGCATAAGGGCTCAGCCTTCCCCTGTTCTTCCACACCCTGCTTCTCAGCTTTGAATGATGACTTACCATTTCCCAGGTACAGAACCAAAATCTCTTAGATTTAATTCCAAGAAGTGTGAGTTTAGAAAGTTCCTTAACCTTTTATTTCTCAGTTTCCTCATATATAAACGATGACAATTTTAAATGGCTCACAGGTCCATAAGACAGGAGAGTTAATATCTATAAACAAATTGTCTTAGAGTCTGGCATATCACAGGCAGTGGGTTGGATGCCAACCATTCTAGTTCCTGACCTTTTTCTCCTTGGTCAGGTCATTAGGACTCTGAGTCTGGCCTACTTGTCAATTCTTGGCCACCGGCCTCATCTTGTCACAGGCTTTTCTAAGTAGTCTGCATCTATGTGACTGGTGACTTTGGGCTCCTGAAAATGCCTAGGCATTTGCTCGACCCGTTATTCTTCATTCACTCAGGTCTTTGCAGCACTTTCATCAGTTGCCTCCAGCCAAATAGGTTGAGTTCCCTTTCACTTTCAGAGTCACTTCCCCGTTAGCTAGAGTGCTAAGGAACATGCCACAATGAATGTACAGCTTCACTCCTGCTGACACTTTGCTCCTTCTCCATCTCCCTTTTTTTTGGGGGTGGGGGGGAGTTTCATGCCAGCTATGAGTCTGGACACTTACAGCCTGGAGGTTATAAGAAAATTCATCTTTGGACTCACCATTAGTATCTTCTGCTAGAATATGCACAGCTCTCAATGACAATTTAATAAAATTTGCACCAAAAAAATGTCATGGATTCATCTTTTTGTCAAGAGAATGACTGGGGGAAAAGGTGTTTTCCATGTCTTATAAAAAATATGAGCTTTAATCTTCCCATGAATTATATCCATACATGAGGTATTATCATCCCATTTAAGTATAAGGAACGTCTGATCTAATCTCTTAGCTGAAGCTACTTATATGAATCCTGATTAGAGACATAAAAGAAACAAACATCCTATATCTGCATCTATATCTTTAGAATAACAGAATTCTAAATTCTATAATGTTCACAAGCATTTAGCCTATTCACATGGCTTAACTGAGATAATCAGGGTTAATTTTAATACTTGGTATTTAACTTTGCTTATATAGGAGGGAGGAAAGCAGAAGAGTTCTGTAGCCGTAGACCTTAGTCTGCACCTATCCTATGACCACTGTTGTCATCATTGTCATTGTCATTGTCACCATCATCGTCATCATCGTCACTGCCGTTAACATTTGCAGTTACTGAGAATGTATTTTGCCCCTAGTATTTTATATGCTTAATCTTGATTAGCGCTCAAAAATAACTCAATCATATAGGTTCTATCAATAGCATCATTGTATAGTACATGGTATGAGGAAATAAAGAGATATTAAAGTCAAGTAAATTGGCTAATCAGTAACCTGGGACATAAAACCAGGTCAAGCCACATTAACTACAATGTTTACTACCAGATTACACAGTGTGCGCTCATGCAAGATTAACTACTTCTGTGGAAAGTAAGCAAAAGCTCAGTTTGTTCATAGTGAGTCAACAAAAATATCTATTCACAAAGAGTAACATGTAAATAAGCCTGCATGCACACTGCCATTCCACCAAAGGAAGAAAGCACTGCCGCCCCGCCCTGCCCCGCCCCAAACCCGCCCCGCCCCACCCCGCCCATGCTACTGTGAGTAAGCAATCAGACCCTGTAGAATTTGTGAGCAAATGAGCAGTAGATAACCACTTTTGCCAAGCTGGTTTCTTCTTCTGTCCAACAAAGAATATGCTAAAGTTAAAGGCCAAGAGTGGTTCTGCACACAGAGAGAGCGCGCAGGTCATTCTTTGCTGAATGACTTCGATGTCAGAGAGACCTGTCTAGGTGAATGTTCAATCTGTTGCATGTCTTTTACATGGGTTAAGACTGACTACATAATATTGTAATCGCATTGGAGATTTTTTTTTTAAAGGAGCAGACACTGTAACCTGGAGGCCTCAATCTAAGTCAAAGCATTAAAATCATTATAGTGGTGAACAGTCAAAGCAT
The DNA here is from genome assembly GCF_903995435.1 of Acomys russatus. Classification (NCBI taxonomy): domain Eukaryota; kingdom Metazoa; phylum Chordata; class Mammalia; order Rodentia; family Muridae; genus Acomys; species Acomys russatus. The sequence continues at coordinate 15,825,119 of NC_067137.1, read as the reverse complement.
CTATAGGTGTTAAGCACTACTCAGGTTTTCAAGTACTCAATCTTGAATGAGATGGAATGGAATAAAATGGTGGCATGTAGGCCATGTTACATTAAGTGATTAAAAAAAGTATCAACAATCTCAGTGTCTTTGAAGTCAAAGACAGAGTAGGACTAGGTAGCACCAGGAGTATGAGCCTAAATTGAGCCACCTTTAATTTGTTCAGTATTTACCATTATATTTCCGGGTCTCACACTAAGCCCAATACAGAAAGCATCATATCTGGCCCTTACTTAATTCCTTCAAGCTGTACATCGTTATTCTAGGCTCTCAGATATAAAGCCAAGGTTCGTGAATGCTGTTGTCACTCAGTGGTGATTGACACATCCGACTTCAGACTCAAGACAATTGATCACAAAGATTGTGTTTTAATTCCATGGCATAGAGTAAGCCCCTATTTATATAAAACTTTTCTTCTGCCATTTGAATGACATTTCCCCTTTTTTATCCTGAGAACTATTCCTAAGCCACTAAGACCTGCTGCCTACACTTCCCTCATCTGTGTTTAAATGTATTAAAAATAATGCTCCCTTCACACCTGCTTTGGAGGTCTCAATTAAAGTGATAATTCTTCTTTTATAATTTTCCTTTTTTAATTAACTATTATGATTATAGTGCTTTTTAGGCCATTGCCTCTTCTTACATTGATAAAATTAATTAAATTATTTGTAAAAAGATTATTTCTCCTATCTATTTCTCCTGCCATAATTAAGTGCAATGAGTTGAATGCATTCTCTGAAATCCATATGTTGACATTCTTATCCCCATGGTGATTGCATTAGGAGCATTTGGAAAGTACTCTGGTCATGAGTGTGGAACCTTCATGAGCATTATTAGTGTTCTGATGAAGGGGCACCAGAAACTTGCCTGACTCCTTCCACCACATAAGCATATGACACAAAACTAAAACATGCTGCATCCCAGAACAGGGCCTTTACTACAACCTGACCATGTTGGTACCTAACCCTGTGACTGCCAGCTAACTATAAGAAATGTGCAGAGGCAGCAACAGCCATGGTGGCAGTGGCTGCTGCTGCTGCTGCTGCTGCTGCTGCTGCTGCTGCTCATAAACCATCCAGCCAATAGTAATTGGCCACAGAAGGTTGAACATACTAAGACATTGACCTTTTCTGGCTATGCACCTCTCCCAGGAGTATTTCAAAGAGAATTTTCGAGTAAGAAGCATTTTTAAATTATGGTTCTGAGAGTGTCTTTATGAAAATGATAATTTATCTGGATATAAAATGCTGATATCTACATTCATTTGCTTCGGATTCTTAAAGACATTATCCTTGTTACCACTAAGAGGCCTGACACAAGTATGGCATTATTTTAGTTCTTTTATTTTAGTCTCTGTCCTCTTAAATTTCATTGTTACCTATCCAGATTTTCATTTTGGTTTTATCTGTCCAGTGAATACTCAAGTTGTTCTTTTATTCTGAGTTCTTCTAGCTTTCTTTGATCTCTAAAACTTCTGATTAATATATTGTTTGCTTCCATTTCACTTTTTGAGAATTCCAATTTCTCACTGATTTTTGACACAGCTATTTCTCTTCATGGCTCTGGCTTTTTCATTCATTTCATCTTCCTTATGTTCTACCCTCCTCACATCTTCAGGAAATTTTTCACCATTCTCTTACTTTATTAATTTTTTACTGAAGATGTGCATTTTGCCGTTCCTACTGCCATGGTCACTGTTATATTTTTTAATCCGAAAGTTGCTTTTTCATGCCACAGTTTTACATTAGCCTTTCTTTTTACTGCTTCAGAGTCAGAAAGATTCTCTCATCTCATAAAATCATTTTACATGCATATTCTGTTTCATTGGCTCGGCTTCCGCTAAGAGTTTATCATTTCAGATATGCTTTTGAGTTTATGTTCCTCAAATATTTAATATTTCCTCTACAGGAGCAGATCATTTATTCATTTGAAGCTGTGCCCTCGGCCCTAGCTGAAGTTTCTTTAAGGAGTAAAAGTGAGGGAGGAAAAAGCCAGCAGGGCAACATCCCGCCCTTCGAATTCATATTTTCTGCCCCTTACCCAGCATTCCCTACTGCTCCATATCTCACTTAGTGATGCCTGTTCTGTAGAGAAAGCATCCAGAAAGCTTCCTTCCTTCCTTCCTTCTTTCCTTCCTTCCTTCCTTCCTTCCTTCCTTCCTTCCTTCCTTCGTTCTTTCCTTCATGGCTGCCTGCTGCAGGAGGGTAGAGTGGAACACAGATTACAGAGACCAACCAGCTCACCCTCCTGCCTTTGTCATCAGGTCTGAAACCTAGGAAGCTACCTGCAAGGTCATTCTCACTTGAGCACTATGACGTGGATTGATCAGCTACTGGGATTCCCCATATTTGGCTCCAGTTTCGGCCCCTATGAGGACAATAGAAAGGAAAGAGGAGAAACCTTTCTTACAAATAGAGCTGTGTAAATCATCAGCCCCATTTCTTACGCCTATTTCCTGCTCTGGGAAAGCCCTCCACCAATACAAACAGCATCCTTTCTTTCTCTTTTGGAAAGTTTCCATGTTGTTGAGCCTCTGAAATGCTTAGGGACTGTCTTGGTGTCATTTCAAGTGTGACTGGCTTAGGCAAGTCCCAGGATACCAGAGATCACACATGGCTAAATGATCTGCTATTGCTCTCTACTCTTTGAAAAGAAAACCTAGAGTCTTTATTTGCAGAAAACCTCACAAATTCGGTAATCGGTACGCAGGCTTGTGACACCCCCAGATTTGGTTATAGCAGCTTATGGTGACTCACCAATGTATCCAAAACTAAGTGATAGCTCTAGAGAGTTCATCTGTCCCCACACAATCAAGCGCTAACTCTAGCTTCAACTTTAACAAAGTCTCAGTTATTTTGGGGAAAATAAGAATGGTACAGAACAACATCTCATGGTTGCTATGGGAACTAAAAGACGCAGTTCCAGGAAACACCTGCCTCAAAAAGCTAGAGCATCCTGGATCTTATCCAGTGACTGGCCGTCCTATACCCTTCTTATGGGTTTTTGTTTAGATTGTTTGAGAACTCTAAGCTTCAGTAAATGAAGACATATATTATGTTTTAAACCTAAATTGTCTATAGATGCTTGCAAAAATCATGCACATGGATCTAGATATATTTAGAAGTATTTTCGCTTGGAAATAGGGCCTCTTGCTTTAACAAAACTACCCAAAGCAACCAAACAAAGCAAAAGCTAGAAGTTGCTCCTCCTTGGATCCTACATGCAAGAAGATTTAGTTACACACACACACACACACACACACACACACACACACACCTTACCAAGTGCTCTATTTTCTTACCCTAAAGGCATCAACTATGAGTGATTTCTGATTATGATGAGAAATGTTTGAGGATAGAATATGTTGCATATTCCTAGGTTTCAATATAAATTTTCAAAAGGTTAAACAAACAAATCTTGTTTAAAAATGTTCTAATTCTTGTTCATTTTATCAGCAATTTTTCTTTCATGTTGCAAAACCCTGTGTAGGGAGAGTGATAATCTATTGTAAGGAGTTTTACTTACACAAAATTTGGGGTGTCCTGTTCTAGATACATCTCTAAAGTAGGCAAAGGCAGTTCTCTGTCCCTATTGCTATGTAACAAGGGAATAGGCTCTCTATATTGGGTTACCTAGTCAATATTGGACCTCAAATGTTGGGTTCTTCTTTTTTAAAAAGCTTCTTGGAAAAAAGTGTGTGTGTGTGTGTGTGTGTGTGTTTATTGCTATTTTTCTAGTTGGCATATATGTATATCTAGGTACACACTTGTGTGGGCATAGACCCTAGAAGAGGACATCAGCCCGTTCGAGTTATAGGCATTTGCCAGATGCTCGGTTGGTTATATGTAGGCTAGGATCCAAACTCCAGCCCCAGTTCTTTCTTGAGGCAAATTTTGCATATTGTATTAACTGAGTCCTGAGGGATACTTAAGGTTCTCCTAAGGTCTGCTGGACGTGGTGGCATATGCCTTTAATCCCAGCACTCAGGAGGCAGAGGCAGGTGAATCGCAGTGAATTCAAGGCCAGCCTGGTCTACAGCATAAGCCCAAGACAGCCAAGGCTACACAGAGAAACCCTGTCTCAAAAACAAACAAACAAAAAAACAAAAAAGATTCTCCTAAGGTCATAGATCCTTGACTGGCAGCTCTTTTTTGGGAGAGACACTTGGTTTGAGTTGAGGGGTTTGTTATTGTTGTTGTTATTTGTTTGTTTTTCAGGATTGTTTTTCTTTCTCTGGTATCTCTAGACGCTTTTAGGAAGAAGCTTATATTGTATATGATGGAAGCAATTACACATTTACAGTACTGTGGTGATATTGACCAAGGCCGTTCTAGAACTGATCCTTATTCTCAGTAAGTATATGGGCCTTTTACCCCACCAAGCAATGACTCTATCACCCAAAGCATACCAGCAACCATGTAGGTCATGCCCTTACTGATCCCCCAAAACTTGCGGATTTCCACCTCTACTATGCAAGAAGTAGGGTCCCTACTGATAAAATAAGTTTCAGACTCAGTCAGATATATTTCCAATACCCAGGCTTCTGAGTAAAAGCAGTCTACACCAATCATTCCTTTTTTTTTTTTTTTTTTTTTTTTTTCAATTTTTCTAGGTAACCATTTTGAATCTTTCTGATTTCATACATTGCTTCCCATGTATGTACAAATTTGAGTCTCTCCATTCTCTCCCAAAAAGCAAAGAAGTTGACCTGGCCTTATAAAAACAACATTACTGTGTAATTGAAGTTAATATACAGGCCAGAGAAAGTGGCCAGTAACTGTCAACTGTTGACCAGGAACCTAGGGGGAACACAGTTGTCTGGTTAGAGCCGATTAAGGTCATTCAAAGTACATTGTTACTGATCCTTCCTCCTCAAAAGGCAAAACACCTCTCCAGGGGGGACTTCTTATTTAATCAGCTTCTGGTAACAGAAAGAAGTTGCAAAAATTATCATCGAGACTCAAGACTACTACTGATGGCCTACAATGGATAGCATTTTTAATAATAGAAGAGCTGAAAGAATCTAAATGTACCAAAGAATGGAAAAACAAAGAAGACACTGAATTAGATGGTGTCGAATGGAGTGAATCAAACTTTCCCACTTTCTTTCTGATAGGAAACAGACTAGCAAATCAGTGCTTTATGTCTGGGCAGGAAAGACACTGGGAGGAAAACTGCCCAAATATTAGGCACCCCATAAGACTCCTTGCCCAGCCCCCCAATGTGCCCAAGTAGAACACCAGAGGGCTTGCTACAATAAGAATGAAAAGATAGTCCCAGGAATCAGGAAGTCCTTGGCTCCAGCTGACATCCAAGTCAAGCATCACAACTGATGAGACAGAGCCTTGGGTAAACCTTAACATTGCAGATAGTACCATAATATTTCTCCTTGTGTCAGCAAGAAAAAGGGATCTATTTTGCTAGTTCTTAATAGTATACATTTAAAACATTCAAAAACAGAATCAGAAGGAAATTTTCAAGCAATTTTGTTAACATTTAAGAGGGAAAAAATTGGGACAAACAATTTGGAGATAGAAATAAAGTTATGATTATGCAGTAAAAGTAAAAATAAATAAATAAATAAAAATAAAAGCAGGCAGGCTTGGTGATGAAATCCTGTATGCTGGGTGCAGATTTCTGAGGATAATAGAATTCACGAGTGTCAAGGAAAGAAGGTTTGGAATTGAGACCACTGCCCGTAAAGCAGATAGAAAGAGGAGAGAGAGGGACTTAGGCTTTCTGAGATAGAACAAGGAAGACAGACAGGGTTAGCAGTGAGAGTGGGTCAGCCACTGAGTCAACAGAGCTTTCAGAACATGAAGCTCATGCCTCATTAGGAACACATCTGTTACTTTGACATGACTACTGTTGTATCATGATCCTTGAGACTTCTGGAACAGATCCTTTTTTCTGAAGTGCAATTTCCTGTTCAGATGATTGAGAAGCCTATTTGGAAATTACTCGTAAAGGAAAGGGTGGGAATGTGTCTTTCTAATGGTGTCATCTTAAGGGCAGTCTAGAATGTAATGTCTCTGCCCAGGGTCAGAGGTACAGAATAGATTCAATGGAATTAAAGAAAAATAAAAATAAGTAAATAAATCTATCAAATAAACATGCCTTACCAGGGGGAAATAGCCTTGGGATTCAGCCAAGCCTACAACCTCATTCCCCTTCGTGTGCTTTTTAAATCTTAAGGAGGTACAATTGTGACGCTTCACCTCTGCAGTGGTTATTTTGGTTTGCCAACCTGATGATGTTTAGAAGATCATTTAAACAAAGCTCTGGACCTGTCTGTGCAGCAGTTTTAACTGAGATGGAAGACCCTCCCTAAATGTCCTGGCACCATCCCATGGGCTGGGATACTGGCTGAATGAGAAGGAGTAAGAGAGTTGGATCCCAGCATTGATTTTCTCTGCTTCATGACTGCAGATGCAATATGACCAGCTGCCTCAGGCTCCTGTCACTATGTCTTCCATACAATACCCTCACACTGTGAGCCAGAAATAACTCTTCCTTCCTTAAAATGTTGTTATCGGATCTTTTGTTGCATGGTATTTTTTAATCTTTTGTTACTTAAAACCCTTCATACAATTTATTTTTACTATGTTTTTCTCACCCCTAAATCCTCCCAACATCACTACCCACCCAATTTTATGCTCTGCAGTGCTTTCAAAAAAAAGTCCACAAACATTAAAAGCGAAACAAAACAAACAAAAAATACATAAAACAACAATAAAATACAATACCAAAATAATACCAAAACAAGATTAAAAAAAGCCCACCAAGAAACATGTGCGAGGAAAAAAATGCAATTTCCACCAAGCAACTCCAAACGAGTTAGGTTAGGAGAAGCTGCATGGCGAAGAAGACTGTGGGGTGATGTAGGTCAAGGGGCCCCCGCCCCGACAAAACTCTCCAATGGTTAACTATGGGGTCTGATGAATACTTTTCAAGAAGGCTGATGTCGCCAAAAGGAGTGAAGATAATATTTAACTCCCGGTGAATCTATAACAGATTGAAACATCTGGGATCCAAGTAGGTTCATTACTGGACAGGTTATCAGGTGCTTTTCAGTGATGTGATAATGATGTCCAAGTTCCATGTGTCTTAAACAAAGAACTGAGCAAGAAATAGTGTAGCAGTAACAAAGTATGGAGTTGTCGTTGATGATGATGATGATGATGGTGGTGATGATGATGATGATGATGATGATGGTGATGATGATGATGATGATGGTGATGATGATGGTGGTGATGATGATGGTGATGATGGTGATGATGGTGATGATGATGATGATGATGGTGATGATGGTGATGATGGTGGTGGAGATGATGGTGATGATGGTGATGATGGTGATGATGATGATGATGATGATGGTGGTGATGATGGTGATGATGGTGATGATGATGATGATGATGGTGATGATGGTGATGATGATGGTGATGATGATGATGATGGTGATGATGATGGTGATGGTGATGATGGTGATGGTGATGATGATGATGATGATGATGATGATGGTGATGGTGATGATGATGATGATGGTGATGATGGTGATGATGGTGGTGATGATGATGATGATGATGGTGATGGTGATGATGATGATGATGATGATGATGATGGTGTTTAGGTATAAATATACCTCACAAGCAGCGGCAAGTCCAACATACTTATGGCTCTAGAGCCTCATTTAAAGACCCAGGGCTTTAGGGGTAATCCCGAAAGAAAGATTTTTCTCTTTGACGTTCTGGGGTGTTTTCTTTGCTCCTCGGTGGCACCCACAGCATTCAGAAAGACTGTTTTTCTCAACTGCTGCCTTCCAGAATCAGCCTTCCAGTTCAGCCACGTGCGTCTGACCCTCTCATCCTGCCTTGGAATCATTAGAGTTTTGAAGAGATCTGAGGAGGTCAAATCAAGCAACAGCTTTAATGGTCAGTGCTGTAGTAATACAGGCTTACTGGCAGGGACCTAAAAGCCTGTGACAAAGTTTCTGATTAGGGGCTTGTTGAGAACATGCTATGTCAGAGGCGGAGATGAACACACTTATGTCTTTCCACAGTGTCAGAATTTAGTGAGTAGCAATGAATTCACAAACAAGTCCTATTTAAGGCAGAGACAGAGTGCTGATGCAGGTGTGAAAGGAGTTATGTCAGGGATTAGATGTTAAGAAACCTCAATAGAGAGATCCTGGCACTGCAAAGCCAAAAACCCATTTTTGGGTTGAGCTGGGTCTTGCAGTTGAGTCGAAATGCAGAGACAAAGTACAGGACCCTTGACCAAAGAAAGAGGAGTAGATGACAGACAACATCTTGAAAAGGATGTGACAGCAATGTGTTCTGGGTTGAACTGAGTCTTCTTGGCTCCACTCAAGATGCACAAACCAGGTGTTCAGATGACAGATCAAGAGACAGCATCTCAGTGTTGGGTGTCCTGTTCTTTATGGGGTCCATGTGAGGGAAGCCACATGCTTTCTCTGTCTGATGTGTTCAAGAAATTTTCAGGTGTAGCTTTTCTGATATGGCCTGATATATCCATATGCTCATATTATCTTTGCCGTCATTTGTCTCAATGCTGTAACAAAATATCAAAGAAACTTAAGGGAGCAAAGAGTTACTTTGGCTCACAGAACCAGGGTATAGTCCACCATGATGGAGAGCACGGAGAAGCAGGGGGTAGAGGCAGCTGATCGCATTACATCCAGTCAGGAAGGAGAGAACACTGAATGCTCATGCAAACTGCCTTTCTCCTTTTTATTCAGTCCAGGACCCCAGTTTATGGAATGAGGTCATCCATAATTTGGATTTCTCCTCTAACCACAATTAATCTAATCTAGAAAATCCCTCACAGATGTGTCAACAGCTGTGTTTGCAGGGCAATTCTAGACCTCATCAAGCTGACGGCCCTCCTCATTAGTGTTAGCTGTCCTTTAACTGCCTAAGGTCATCCGAGAACGGAATCTCAACTGAGGTACATGATCATGCCTAGGGGAAACTGTCTTGGTTACTAAATGACATAGCAGGGCCAATCCCTATGTGGGTGGCACCATTCCCTAGGCAGCTGGTTCTGGGCTGCATAAGAAAGCTTGCTAATATGACTAAGAGACCCAGTCTCCGTGCAAACTCTTGGATCCTCTAGTAATACAATCTCTCTGCCCCCTCTTCCACAATGTTCCCTGCACCCTAGGTCTAGGAGTGTTTTGTAGCTGTATCTATAGAGTATTTTGTAGATGTTTATGTAGATGTGGGGCTGACCTCCACAAATCTGCATTTTAATTGTAGATTTTTGTAGTGGTGTCTGTATGATGCAAAACGAATTTGAAGGAGATCAGGAAAAGGTATATGAGAGGGTTTGGAGGGAGAAAAGGGAAGGGATAAATATTGTTTCTTTACTATAATCTCAAGAATAAAATTAAAAAACAGAAAGCTAGCTAAAAGTCCCTTTGTCGTTAAGAACAGCATGAGAGTGTTCCTTTTCAGTAGCCCTGCCTTTGGTTGTTGCCACTCTCATCCCATAATACTCTGTGATAAGCTCTGTTTATCTTCCACACTAAACTCTGTGTGTCTCATCTATGTTTAGTCAATAGAAAGCACAAAAACCGGAAACTGAGAGGAGGCCAGAGCAAGAGCCCATTAACACAACAACTTCAAGGAATACCAAGACAGGGACGCTCAGACACGTCTATTCCACCCCATTCAAATAATACTCCCGTTCCTATGTCCTTAAACTCTTAGCCAGTTTCCACCTTTGAGTTGGAAGTAAATATGCATTTGCTGACTAAAGCTGAGTTAAATACAGCCTTGCACTACTCACAGGTCTAAAACTGAGCTTCTCTCCCTAGAAAACAAAGAGTAGTTTGTACATCAACTGTTATTAGTCCTGCATAGATCTGAGAGTCCTTTGGGGATGCTTGGGCATGAGGGCTGGTGCTGTATATAGCTCTGTCCCAGAGACTCTAGGCTGCACTATGTTGTAACTTCGCTACTTGTTTCCACTGTAGTCTTCTAGTGATCAGAATGGAGATATGATCAGACAAGGAATAGTTCCCATAGAACTTAGACGAATTAATTAGCTATATGAAATTTCTCACATGCCTTTAGACACATATGTTACTGTCAACTCAACAGATCCTCTCTGCTGGAAACCCCTGATCTAATTTCACAACCTTCTCACCGCCCACTACAACCAAGTCTCCTGAGAGGAAGGTGGTTCCGCATGCTTGAACTGTGCTGCTTACTGTACACTCCTTCTCTGCTTTTGCTTGATAGAAGCGAGCACTGCTAGCCGCATTGCTCCTGTTGTTGAAAAAATTCAGAAAGGGAGTTATAAGCTGAAGTAAATGAAGAAAAGCTTCATTTCTCTCTCATTTGATTATATACTAAGATTGGAAGATCTATAAATGTATCCAGGTCTGCATGCTCCAAAATATTTCTTATAGGTCATTTACATAATCCTGTCAAGACTGCTATGTGGGTAGTGGATTGAAGACATGGTCTTTCCTTCTGCAACTTTCATCCCATCTGGAGAAGAGCTGCCTTGGCATGTTCTGAGAGCAAAGAGACACTTTGCAAGTAAACCTAAACCAGTGCTGGAAAGGTCTTCGTTTGTAGATTTGAGATTCTAACTCAAAGACTATGCAGCCACTTTTTCCCAGAAGCAATTTATTTATAGGATATACTAACCTGTTCTGAGTTAAGCACTTCCCTTTGAATCTATTTTGCTACCATAAAGGCATAAAGCAGAGGATGGAGAGATGGCTCAGTGGTTAAGAGCAATGGCTGCTCTGCCAGAGGACTCAGGTTTAACTCCAGCACTCACACTATGGTTCACAACGGTCTGTAACTGAAGTTCCAGGGGACCTAATACCCTCTTCTGCCTTCCACAGACACCTGGCACACAATGGTACACAGGTATACACATAGACAGAACATCCATACACATAAAAAATAACTATTTTAAAAGAAGATTAAAGCTTTTAAAGAACCAAAGTGCAAATCTTCTAGGCCTTTTTGTTGATTTTTGACTCAAGTAGAATCTTTCATTCATTTCTGCAATAGTCTTTAGAGTGACTCTTAAAATATGTCCTAGAATAAACAAGTCTCCTGTGATATTCACATTTTTCACACTTCTGTACTTTGTGAAAAAATAGATAAACAAGTACTTTGATTTTGTAAAAAGATATTTTAAAGTCTTAAATATGCAAATACATAAATATGAACATGGTATTCTTTATATTGCAAATGAAGGATCCTCTAGCTACTGCACTAGCCAGGACATTAAAGAGCTTAGAGAAGAAGTAGAACGGTTTCTTGAATGTAGCAGTAGTCCAGGGGAGATAGGATGGTGTCTTGGACTACAGTAGCTATAGGGAGATTTTGAAAAGTGCTAAAACTCAAGATCAGTTTGAGGAGTGTTACTGGGACTTCTTCCAGAATAAATATGGGTCCTCAAAGTAAAGAAGGAATCGGAAAAATCAAGATTAATGTAGATCTTAGGCCTCTTAGATATAGGCCTTTAGTTATAGTTTTTCCGTCTTAAAAAAAAAAAAAAAACCCGATGCCATTCCTAAAAAAACAAGGACTAGATAGGAAGAGACAGAAAGATCTTGAAATTAGCTAAGCTAGTCTAGCCAATCCAGAAAGTCTAAATTCAGCGAGAAGCTATTTCAAAACATAAGGCAAAGAGCAACTGAAAAATCCACCTGGTACCGATACTTGATTTCCATATACATGTACACACACTTGCACATGCATCCTATCTACATGTGCACACAGACAGACAGATGCATAGATGATAGATAAATAAATAAGTCATGGACACAATGCACCGAAAAGATTGCAATTACCAGGAACCTATCATCATACAAAGGATGTTAGCGACATAGCAAAGTAAGTTTTCCTGTTTCTTTTAGTGTACGTTATCACTTAGCTTCTCTGCTTTTTCCTTCTCTCATTTTTGTTACTTATAAAATTGAACTAGACTATGCATGCTGGAGTCCCAAGAATTAGAAGTCTCATCTTCAGTCAAGTACTGTGGCTTTCATTGAATTCAGCATCAATGGGTGGGGAACTGTAGGTTAGCAGATACAGTGACTGTGGCCATCCCCAACTCCAGCCTGCTGGAAATCCCACCTGATACTTTGACTCTTCATTTTCTATACTGGGAAAAGATGTAACAACAAGGAGGACCATGCGGATCTTCATCCAGGCATGATAGTCATCAGCTGTCATGCATGATTGATTGCTCAGTTGGAAGTCAAATCAGTCTTGATCAACACTTTAATAATAGAAGTTTAAATGTAAGGAAAATAAAGTTTTGAAGAAACTTAATACGACTACTATATATAAATGTGTATGATATACTGTAAAATATATTCATTATGCATGCATACATATGTACATTGAGTCATGATATGAAATGTATTTCTTACTGTGAGTCACAGTTTCCAAGATTTAAAAACTATTGCATGTCCATTCTAATGACTATTAAACGTCAACTTCTGAAAAGAAAAGGAATCTAGAAATGATCTCTATATCATGTTCCTGTCTGTCCCTGTCCTCGTCTGCCTACTGAACATCCCACCAGCTGCTAAATTCAACCTGCTTAAAACATCTACCACCCTCACCCCAACTCAGCACCTCTCCCCCAATAAGACCATCTCTCAAATAATCCATCCAGAAACTCATATGCAAGCCTTCAGAGTTAGTCAGCTGTCAGCAGGTCTCTACAATTCTTCTCACCCACATTGGCTCCTATGTTGTTCATCTAAATATTACCACTTTAATTTATGCCAGTACAGCTGCCATCCTATATGAAAAACACACATAGTGATCATCACAAAGACACAGGCTCTTCACTTAAGAGTCGTCACTGGAGGTGCCCAGTAGGTAATAAGAGTTGGAGTAAGAGCTTGGTCTCTCTGCTTCCGCTTTGTATCTGTCCACTACTCCTACAGTCACTTTGGATTTCAGGAACAACAAGAGTCCAGATTATCTCTCAGGCAACAATTTCTATATGACAGACAAATCCTTGACTGACAAACCCTGAGATGGTAATCACCCAGACCACAGTTCCATGAAGACTGGTTAATTATGTATGCATCTTCCACCACCACCCCCATAGATAATACTGGGGCTCCTGTCAACACTCCAAAAGACAAAGTTGGTGATATTGGTTCACAGGTACTCCCAGTAGTGCTATACTCAGTAAAGTCCTTTTTTTTTTTTTCCACCATTAATTTTTCTATTTGTTTTAGAGAGCTAGTGACTGAACTTAATTGCTTGGGACTCCCAGAGTTGGGCCTCAGGCCTGAAACTCTAAGAGTACACTGGTGCCAAGTACCTCAACCTACAATCTTATAAACTTCACAGCTCATAAAGCACAGTCAACTAAATATTCTACATCACATTAATATGAGATATGCTTATTAGAAACACTCATTAATATCTCAAAATGTATCAAATTGTAAAATTGTAGAAATGTAAAATTGTTAACATCTAGAGCTCCCAGATCTTGTACTGTGTCTCAGTGTCATTGCAGGCAAAATTTTAAAAAGTCTAATAATGAACATAAAACACTGTTTTAAAATAATAAGTATATAAAATGAAAATAGGAAAATTTCTCTCTATGGATTAACAATTATTTTAATCATTTATTTCAGTGATTCAGAACTCCAAGTTTTAAGATAACAATAAAAGGTCAGATGATATTATATTCCTAGCTACCTAGATAAATGCCAGTCAGTCAGTGCAATATAAATAGCAGCATGGCATTAAAAATAAATGAATGGACTCATTTGTATAAACTAATAAAATAACTTTTTGTCTACAACATTAGCACTATATAGATTTTCATTAAATTATTTAACTTAAATCATGGCCAGTCCTAAGGAAGGATGCAAAACCAGGGGTTTTATGTAGCCAGATAAATTAGACTAAAACATCTGGCTCAGGCTGCATCCCCTGCGTTTCTCATATATATGTCCAAATTATGAAGAAATGATTGGCAGGATGGCCAAACGTTACTTCTACTCCCTCAGAAAAAGCACATATTAAACAATAATGGGAAAATAATCTCAAAGTGCCAATTCTACATGGAAACTAAGCAGAAATCAAAACTGACAGCTCAGTCCCCAAATGCACATTCCGCCTAATGGGAAAGAATGTCAACAGAAAATAATTGCCCATTACTCTCACCCTTACTTCTGCAAAATTAACATGAAAATGTTTCAAGTTGTTGTTAGAGGAAATTTCAACACACAGGTTAATCTTATCTTTAATTATAAAAACAGCAGCACACACAGTCTGAATGTGCACATTCAATTGAACATTAGTGTAGGAAACATTTTCCATCGTGGGGGAAAAAATATCTGTTTCTCAGAACAATAGCACCAGGTGCTAACAAATGAAGTTCTGTTTTTAAGTTGGAATTTAATTCTACTCATGAAGAAATGGGCATGATGGAAAGAAAAAATTTTTAGTTGTATTATCTGAATGTACATGTGAGTATCTGCATGAAAAGAATTCTAATTTTAAAATATATTTCAAACAGGTGTTTCATGTTTTCGTAGCATTTCCCTGTGTGGGAAGCATTTTAAAGGCATTTCCAAGCCTCTTACTTAGGTGTTCTACTGCTGTAACAAAACACCAGTACCAGGAGCTACCTGGGGAGGTAAGAGACTACTCAGTTTGCAGCACTCAGATCAGGAGAGGAATCCGGGGAAGTAACTCAAGGCAGGAACTGATGGAGAGGCCATCAAGGAGTGCTGATTGCTGGCTTGTTCTCCAAGCCTTATTAGGCCTGCTTCCTTACACACCCCCAGGGAACCTGCCCATGGGTATCACCACCCACAATGGTATGGGCTTCCCCCATGAATCACTAAGAAAAACTCCTGACAGGCTTGCATACAGGCCAAGCTAATAGCGGCACTAGCTCATGTGAGCACTCTCTTTTCAAATGACTATTACTCCTATGAAGCTGACACAAAAACTAGCCAACACAGTACCATTCTCTCTCTCTCTCTCTCTCTCTCTCTCTCTCTCTCTCTCTCTCTCTCTCTCTCTCTCTCTCTCTCATTTGTGTTTGTTTTTGGTATCTGGAAGTCTGTTGTATGTGATATTACAATGCAAGGAAATATGATGCCCTAGAAACATGTTTGGGACAAATGTTAAAATAATATGAGTTATAAGTGAGTTTAATATGAAATAGCCTAAGAATAAGACATTAGAGTGACTAGGAACCGTCTAGCTTTATCTTTCTTGTGCTTCCTACCTATTTTACCTAAGTCTGCCTAAGCACAATGGCTGGGTAGACACAAGGCAGGTGGAGAAGGATGCCGTTGTTCAGTAGTAACTCACTCACACAGGACAAGTTCAGGCGGTCCACCTCCCACGCCCTTTTTAGGCAACCCGTCCTCAGGAGACAGCACCGTACGGTGTTCAAATGTCCAGGCTAGTCTCACTCAGGCTGCAGGCCTGGAAGTCTCTTGCTTCTGCCACTTAGTCACCACGGGTCTTCAGGAGCCTTGACGTTGAGGATTGCTTTGAGGGCTTAACAAGATAATGCCCATAAAACATTTAGTAGCCGGCAGGTAGTACATAATCATTGGGGCTTTTTATTAGTTCAAATTCAATGTCACATCTACTAGTGGCACCATGAATCATGGCTCCTAAAGTGACAGGAGTCTCTTTTTATAGCATTTTTGTTCCCTTGTAAGGGTCAATTACATGAAGTATGGCTTGATAACCCAGGGTGAATTCCCCGTTTTAAGGTCAGTTGCTTCGACCCTTCATTTGTGTTAGCATGTAAGGAAACACGGGCCCATGTTCCGGGAACATGTTCATCTTTAGCAGGAAAAGAGGAAAGAGAGAGGAAGCAGTATAATTCGTCTATTGCAAATGTAGATTACTGAGTGATGAGAAAAACAATAGGTCTTTATAGATTACTCATTCATAAGACTTTCACCTAACCAATAACTTAGTTTTGTTCTGAAAATGTAAACAAATGGCTTCTCCTCAAGAGCTTTTACTTTGACAAAATGAAATGTTACTATTAAAGTAATACTTTTTTTTTATTCTTTTTTTTTATTAATTTATTCTTGTTACATCTCAATGTTTATCCCATCCCTTGTATCCTCCCATTCCTCCCCCCCCCCCCATTTTCCCATTATTCCCCTCCCCTATGACTGTTCCTGAGGGGGATTACGTCCCCCTGTATATTCTCATAGGGTATCAAGTCTCTTCTTGGCTACTTGCTGTCCTTCCTCTGAGTGCCACCAGGTCTCCCCCTCCAGGGGATACTTTATTGGTTTAGTTAGAATAAGACATTATTATATAATATGTATCATGTGCAATAAACGTGTTAATCCCATGACTCTTGTAGAGATGGGATCCCTGCAGGTGTGGTACCCTGTCGTCCCCTATGAGCTACTCTTGCATCCATAGAGTACATAGAGAAATGAGTGGATGGCTGTACATTTGGGCTCATGTGAAGCATTTCTCATACAATCACTTATTTAGTATTTTCAATACACAACTAGGTGAGAATTAATTTCCTACCTAATTTAAATAGAACTTCAAGTAATTTCTCTAATGTTACAGAGCTAATTAAGTGACAGACTTTGAACTATTAGCTAAATAGAAACAAAAGTATAACAAGTGTTGGCAAATATAACAATGTATGAACAACCTACACTGTTTGTATAAATGAAAGATGATACACCTAGTAGGGAAAAATGATGTGTAGAAGCTCTTTAAAAATTTAAAGGGGAGTGCAATATGATATACTAAACCCGCTTCTTAGAATTTTTAAGTCAGGATCTCTGCACTATATATGTACTCTTAAGTACATAGATCTTTACTCACTGTAGATGAGATATCAAAGCAACCCACTAAGTATCTAGATGAGTCTATAAAGATCCATACAAATGGATGACAACAATGTGGGATATGGGACAGGGAAAGTGCTTAGTCAGCGGCATGCCTAGACAACCCGAGTTGTTCCCAGAACCCATGTTTAAAAAAAAAAAACAAAACAAAGCAAAGCAAAACCCCTGGTATGTGGTATGTGCTCTTCATCCCAGGTTTAGGGGAGGAGAAGCAGGTAGCCTTGGCTCACTGGGCAGCCAGCCTAGCTGACTTGGTAAACTCTAGGTCAGCGAGCTTTGGTGAGTGCCTTTCTCAAACAAGGTGAATAATATCTGAGGTAGATCTCTGAGTCACATCCCCACATACATGGGCAAAAATTTTTTTTAAAGCAGAGAATACAATGGTGGCTACCAGTGGCAAAGGAAGATGTCATTCAATTAATACAAATTTTCAGTACTACAGGATAAATGCCTTCTAGTGTCTGCTACACAGCACACTGCCTTTTGCAATGCCCTATAATGTGCTGGAAGTTTTGTACCTACCATTGGTATATTGGTTTTGTTGGACTATGCTCAAAAGAAAGCTTTTGGACTTCTTTACGCCATTGCCTTCCTCATCAGCCTGACTGGATGTGACATCACCTAGGAGATACTGTGCTAGTGTCAATTCTATGGCAGCTTTAAAACACTGTGACACAGAGTGACTTAGGGGAAGAAAAGGTTAGTTCAATTTACAGTTCTGGGTCATAGTCTATCATTGAGGGGGAGCAAAGTCAGGAACTAGCTAAGACAAACACACCCACAGCAGAAAGAAACAAATGCCCCCAGGCTGTGTGTGTAAACACACTTGACACAGCATTACCTACAACCACGGAACTCAGTCCACAGACAAAGAACCACAGAGAATACCATGTGCTGGCTTGCAGGTAGACCTATGTCCAGCTAGCTTTAGTACACAGTTTAAGATCACTTGCATAAGGAATTGTGCTGCCCGCAATGGGATGGGCCACCCTGCATCAATGAACAGCCAATGTAATGTGCAATAGCCAAATGGATGCAAGAATCTCTTAAATTGAGATTTTCTTTTCAGATTCTAGGATGTATCAAGTTGATAGTTAAAAGTAACCAGGACTTGGACATTTGGGCTGGTCCATGAGAGACGCTTATTTGAGGTGGGAGAACCCACTCTGAATACAGGCAGCACCATTCCATGGCCTGAGGTCCCAGGCTGAGTAAAAAACATAAGAGGAGAAAGTGGGCTCCTTACCACTGCTTCCTGGCTGCAGATGCAACGTGAGCAGTCAGGCACCTCACATGCTCACCAGCTCCTCAACTGAAAGCCACTTCCTCCCATACATGGCCTTTTTTACAAGTATTTTGTCATAGCAGTGAGAAAAGTAGCACAGAGATACTTATATCTCTTACGTTGATTGTGGTTGTGCTTTGATGAGTATAAGCCTATGACCAAACTCAATACACTGTGCACATTAAATATAATCAACTTTTAAATATCAATTCTACCTCAATAAAAAGCATTTTTACAAAATATAAGAGGTCTAACACCAGAAACTTCTTTCTATATCCACTGACCTATGACACCCCCTCCCCCCCCAAAAAAAAATAACAAGGAAAAATAGACACTGGGATCAGTATAAAGATGGTAAGAATGAAGATTTAGGAATCCCCAGACTTTCCATTAAATAAAGGGCCGTAATGGTTGTCTTCTCTCACCTCCTTATTCTATTACTACCACCATCTTAGAATGTATTTTAAATAAATATTTAGTATTTTTTAAAATTCCATTAAAAGAAGAACTATTTTTACATTGTTCCAGTGTCAAATGGAAGTAGATAAGAGTGTCAAAAATTAGAGGTGATTGGTAAAGGAGCCTTTAAAAAAAGAAATATTTTGTAAATGAGTACCAGAAAAAAAAACTATTAATTCTTACTAATTCATATAAAAT
Organism: Acomys russatus; assembly: GCF_903995435.1. Taxonomy (NCBI): domain Eukaryota; kingdom Metazoa; phylum Chordata; class Mammalia; order Rodentia; family Muridae; genus Acomys; species Acomys russatus. The sequence goes on along the minus strand of NC_067137.1, from coordinate 15,806,256 downwards.
AGGGTAACATTTTTTTACAATGTATTTTAAAATAAGTATAAAAGCCGGGTTCTTCTAATAGATTTCCATGTTTAGAACTGTTAGTGTAAAACGGGGACAAACTCATTTACTGCTGGTGTCATTGGAAATCAGTACACAACAAAAAGTAGCTAATTGTCATGAATGTTGATCCACACACACAAAAAATAGTTTTTCTGAGACTTAAGATAAATCAGTTATCCAATAGTATCAAAAATTAAATGCATAAAATATGCACTGTTAAACACCTAGAAATTCTTTAAATACCCAGCAGCAAAATAATTTTATAAATTATGGGACATCAAGTTGATGGAAAATTGCTGCTGCCATGAAATGGCAACTATAAAGCTAATATGGAAACATGAGAAATCTTTATGTTTTGCAGGTTAAATGAAAACAAAAAAGATGCATAACCTATGACTGCAATTAAAATATGCATTTGTATAGAAATACATGACATTTTCTTGATTCTAAAAGGTATATACTTAACATGTCAAAAGCTATGAAGTCAGGATATACGTTACATTCAGCGTAGCCTTGGATTTTAATTGAAAGCTAAATAAAATAATACACCTAAGTTCAAATAAAATATGGTGATAGATGCAATAGGCAAATGGAAAAGTGATCCTAAAGTTGAGGATTCTGTTTCCTTTTAACCGAATTCAGAAATCACGCATCTTCCAGTAATAACTTTAAAAGGATAACAAATGAATAGAGGTAAATGCCTCTGACAGGTGATGGAAAATTCTAGAGTTCTATGCATCTGTAAAGAATTGTTAAGTTCAGTGATCAAGTCATTTTTCAAGATGAGGAAGAGGGGAGAAAAAGTCCTAAGAAGATAATCTATTTTTAGCAATGCAGAGAAGCTAAGCAGAGGGACCCCAAAATGTTTTCTAATCCACTCTGTGACTTGCAAGATACAATGTTTTTTTTCATATTTAACTTCAGAAGCATGGGGAATCCAGGGTCTTGAAATACAATTTTGAAGCTGAAAATAACTGTGATTCTGTCTTTCTTCTCATCTGTCCTGAAACAGAAAAAAGAAGTTCAGTGTGAAGACATAGTTGAGTTTGGCACAAAGAAAAAATTAAGATAAGTAGTTTTAGCCGTATATAAAAATCATGCCCAAACAAATAACAGTGCTGTAACTTCATACGTGGCTGGAAAAATCTTTAGTTTGCAAAGAACAGGAGAGTTAAGCCTACAAATGTGAGGTGAGGGGCAGGTTAATATCCAGAAAGAAACAGATGCCAGCATGTTGAAATTGTATTATAAGCACTCTGAGAATTTTTGATGAAATACAGAAATTTTCGTTTAGATTTTCTATAAAAACTGGGGGAAATGAGATTTATTTTTATCTAAATAAGGTCAAGAGTAGACGCAACACACAAAAGGGGAGCTAAATGGGAAAACTATTGAAATTGGATGGAAAAATAATCCCCCAAAGCTGTAATCAAGAGAAACTATAAACCCTAAATAAACCCAGCTTCCTGCATCCTTTGCAGAAGGATGACTGTTTCTTAGCTAACCTCTTCTCTATTCTATCTTCCTCAATAAATAAATATATATATATATATACATATATATATATACACACACATAAATATATATATATACACACACACACACATAAATATATATATATATATATATATATATACACACACACACACACACACACACACACATAATCAGTTCTGCAACTTTATTTGACATTCACCAGGTTAGTTCTCATCCACTATGACCATCTGTAGATTTTTGAATGTGGTAACAGGCACAAAAGTTACCAATGTGTAGAGCTTGTTTGGTGAGTCTTCACCTTCATTACATTTTCTGGACAAACATACTCTGATGTGATATGGAACATTCCTTATTCCTTTGGCCCAGACAGCTTTATTGAGCCTTGTATCTATGAGCACATCTGGAGTCCCCATCTCCTTCATGGCCAATTTCCAAATTTCTTTCTTTTCCTTTTCCTTTTCCTTTTTTTTTTTTTTTTTTTTTTTTTTTTTTCTGGTTAATCCAGTGTGTCTTTTTTAAAAACCATTTTTATTATAATTTATTCAGACTATATCCTGTTTGTTATCCCCTCACTTGTATCTTCCCATTCCCATCCCCTCCCTCCCTCTTTCACCCTATTCCCCTCCCCTAGACCTCTGATAGAAGGGGACCTCCTCCCCCACCATATGACCACAGCCTATCAGGTCTCATCTGGATAGCCTGCTTCCCCTTCCTCCAAATGCCTGGGGCCTCCTACCAAGGAGAGGTGATCAAACTGGGGTCACCAGAGTTCATGTCAGAGGCAGTCCTCTTTCTCCCCACAGCCATGGAGAATGAGCTGTCCATTGGCTAGATCTAACAGGGGGTCTAGATTTACTGCACGCATTGTCCTTGGTTGGTGCATCACTTTGTGCAGGCCCCACTGGGTCCAGATCCTCCATCCTTGATGGTCTCCTTTGAATGCCTGAGGAGCACACGTCTTAAAGCCCACTCCACAGATGCTCTTGTGAATGTTGATGGTCATGACCAGGAGCTGTGCTTTTGTTTTGTTTTTGTTTTTGTTTGTTTGTTTGTTTGTTGTGTGTCCTCTTCAGACTTGCAGATAAGCTCAGAAAATCTGATTCTCACTTTCAATGCTGGGAATCCAGCCTAAGGCCGCATGATCACTACCCAGATGTCTTACCACTGAGCCACACCCAGCACAATTGGGTCAAACTCAAAACACTGGGTCTCCCGTGCCTCCTCTTTAAAAGAAGATGTGGTACCCTATTCTAGAGGTGACTCTTAGCTGTCAAAATTAATCCAATGAGCCAGGGAAAAAAAAATCCAAGCTCTTGAGCTGGTCTTGATTCTGTTCTGTCCGAGTATGGTGGCTTACACTGCACAGGAGAGAGAGTTACCCCACAACTCTTTCTAGGGTTGGATACTTCAGTTGATCCCAATTCCCAGCTGATCTATGGAGTGGAAGTTGAACTGTTCTTACTTGAAGAGGAACTGTTTTTCATGGAGTATTTTTCTTACCTCACTTTCTAAATTTCAAACTCACTCTGTGGGTACCAACTCCCACTGGATGGTATACCCTCTGTTCTGTCTTTTGATGGAAAGATCAGAAGAATGTGGGAATTAAAGGGTAGCTGGATACCTGTACAAGGAGGAAGGAACTAGCATATGCAGGCTTCTTGCTTCATTGTCTGATTTTTATCAGATTTAAAATGTGTCTTCACTTGATGTGAGACACAGACAGGAAACCACTGAACGCTTCGGAGACCAGTGAGGAAACGTTCTTTTCCTGTCCCTGTGACCTTGGGTGTTTCTGGGTTTTCACTGGGACTCTTGCCACATATGGCCATAATCTCTGCTGCGTTGGACAGCTTCTGGATAAGATACAATGACCTTTTAGACCTTTCTATTTTATCACGTTTGTAAATCTGGATTTCCTGAATTAAAATTAGAAAAAAAATCTTATATTTCTCACCCGGCGGTGGTGGCACACACCTTTAATCCCAGCACTCAGGAGGCAGAAGTAGATGGATCTCTGTGAGTTCAATGCCAGCCTGGTCTACAATGTGAGTCCAGGACAGCCAAGGCTACACAGAAAAACCCTGTCTCAAAAAAACAAAAACAAAAAATCTTAGATTTCACAAAAAAATTTTCTTGGTGTAAAATACATTATTTTTTAATCATCACTGTATCTTGTTATTTGGAACTTTTCTGAAATCCCACTTTACCTGTGCAATTCCTAGAATCACCTGCCTCTTCGGCCTGGAGGATAAGTATTCCATATTTCATGTCAAAGGGAATGATCCCCTTTATCTCTACATACACCCTCAGTAATTACCAAGCAACCTCTTCTAAAGAGTAATGAACACAGGTCTTGTTTTCAACTGCTGACTACACTCGTGTGGCGTGGATTAGAATACTCCCTGAGAACACAGTGAGGCTGGTGGTGCTGATGAAGAAAAGGATGATTCAATGTAACGTGAATCAATTGATAACAATGTATCCTAGACTAACAAAGATGATCCTGTAGGCTCATGAGGTAGGATTTCCCCTTGGTTCTAAAGTCTGCTTGTAGAAGGGGCTATTTATGAAACATGTTTTGATAAACAGATTATTTTTTCCTTTGTATTATAAGTTTGATCTCAAATCAACTCTATCCTCATAAAAGGATAGAGTTGCCTGCATCCTGCCAGCCCTTGAGCTGGGGTGTGTGGGATAATGCCCCTGTCACTCCTGGGGAATGAAGCTCAAGTCTTAGAGCTGCATGTGGTGGTACTTAGAACACCATCTGCTGCCATAGGGGAATTTCTATGTGAAATTTCCAGCTTAGACATTAACCAAGTGAAGCATTGGTTTCTCACCAAAATTGGTATGATTATTCTCCCTGAATATTAAAAGTATGTCCCAAACCAATTTTTGTTTTCATGCTAGCCCTGTTTCCTGTTCACTTCTAATAACTGTGAAGACCCACACAATGTGAAAATGTGTGCTTCTCATATTCCTCCCATCACTCATATTAACTTTCCCCTACTAAAACTTACAGCTTAAGTCTACAGTGCATTTTAGGATAAGTCACGGAGTAGATAAGTAAACTGATGATAGTCCAAGTCATAGAGCTTCCAAGATAGCTCAGTGAGAAGGTTCTTGCTGCTGAGACTGATAACCTGAATTCGATACACCAAACCCACACAGTAAAAGAAGAGAGCTGACTTCCGCAAGTTGTTGTACGGATTCCACACAATTCCTTCAGCACTAGCATGCACACATGCACAGACACACAGACAAACACACACACACACACACACACACACACACACACACACACACACACACACACACACGACAGAGTGTCCTTGTTTCTGTTGCTGTGATAAAATACTGACTGAAACTATCTTGGAGAGGAAATGTTTAATTTTTGTCTTACAACTTCCAGGTCACAATGTATCACTGAAAGAACTGGAGGTAAGAACCTGGAGGAAGAACAGAAGAGACCATAAAGGAACACTTACCTGGTCTTCTCCCATAGTTCATTTAGCTTGTTTTCTTACACAACTTAGAAACACCTGCCTAGGAATGGCACCACCCACAGTGAGCTTCTCATCCCTATCACTTATCAAGAAAATGCCACAGGCCACAGGCCAATTTAATGGGGAATGGAGGTAGTTCATCTGCTGATGTGTCTGCTTCCTAAGTAACTTTCTAGCTTGTGTCAAGTTGGCAAAACATAAGCAATACATGCAATAAATTGATCAAGTATCTAATATATGACAAAAATTTTTAAATCCAATTTGCAAGTATTTCAGACAGATAGGTGTGTTCTTAGATTACCCTGAAGACTGACTTTTAAGGCCACTTTCATGCCAGCAATCTTGTTGTCCTATCACTTACTCAAACAACAACAACAAAAACAAAAACAAAAAAGAAAGAAAAGAAAAGAAGAAGAAATACTTCATAAAGGGAAAAAAGCATTATCAGATTTCAGAAGGAAAGCATAGGGGAGTTTGACAGAGTAGTAAAGGGGAGAGTTGAGGAGGGTGGATGTGTCCAAACACATTGTGTGAAATTCTCAAAGAATTAATAACAAAAATTATTTTAAGAAATTTAAATAAAAAGATGCTGCTGCTAAAAAATGGAATCATGAAATTTACAGTTAAATAGAAGGAACTAGGGAAAAAATCATCCTGGGTGAGAAAATCCAAGACCAGAAAGATAAATTTGGTATGTATTCACTTTTATGTGTATATTAGCTGTTAAGTCAGTGATAACCAAGCTACAGTTCATAGAACCACAGAGGCTAGGTATAAAGTAAGGGAATAATGGGGACAGGCAGATTTCCCCAGGAAGAGAAACAGAACAGACAGCTATGAATGGATGAAAGCAGCAACTGGCACAGGAGGATCAAGTGGGTAGGAGAAAGGAAGAGACAAAATAAGGGAGGGAAGAGGAGGAGATACAGCTAAAATTAGGAGGCATTTGAGAGGTAGTGTGGAAACCTAATACAGTAGAAGATAGATAGATAGATAGATAGATAGATAGATAGATAGATAGATAGATATAGATAGATGAAGCTGCTCTATATTAAATCAACAAATAATGGGGGAAACAGAGCCCCAACTGGACATCTCTTGTCACCAAATGAGGTTTCCAGAACAGGACTGGTTTTTTCATCTAATTCAGTTGTTGGCCAGAGATGTCCCATGACAACCACCACACAACCTAGGCTGTTACCAAGATTATAGGCTGCTCTCCACAAACTGAAGACACCACATATGGAACTCACTGAACATGGAGAAATCAAACTGGTGCCTACAAAGAGCCTTCAGACATATGTTCTAATGTCTTTGGAACATGGAAGTACTCTGCATCTTACCAAAAGAAAAACGCAAACACCGACACAGTCACAAACCCTTTGGTCTACAATGATGTCGTGCCTCCTTCCCTAAGGAGAAGCTATCTCCAACTTATTACCACTTGCAAGTGAATATTCATTTTTATACAAGGGAATCTCACTGGGGAAACAAACTACCCATAAGGGTGTGCTTCATGCCCAGCAGTAGATGGAAATATATGAGCCATATTATGAATGGGGAAAACTTATAAAAAAAAACTTGAGAAAGTGAATGCTGAGGGAGAGGGAAATAGTTTTCCCCTGGAAGAGCACTCCAAATTGTACCCAGAACCAAGTAAATGGTCTGCACTTAAAATATACATATATGTAACAGACTGAGCAAGGGGTATGTATGTCCACAGGAATATATATGTAGCAACAATTTAATGTAAAATGGACAAACATTTGAAAAGGAGCAGGAAAAATATACGGGAGGGTTTGGAGGGAGAAAAGGGAGAGGAGAATTAATGGAATTATAATCTTAAAAATAAAAGAAATAATTATTTAAAATGTTGTGTCGGAGAGAGGGGAGTCCAAGATGGCAGCGCTGACCACGCACTGTATCTGATCTACAGAAAGGAGATTAAGAACCATACTAGGAGCCACAGACTGCAAGACCTGGACAAGACTAGGTGTGTGGGGTCCACACAGTGCAGACCACAGATGGATCTGACCTCCAGGCATCCAACAGCCCACAGAGGACCAGAACCCAGTCCCCAGACTCTGGACCACAGAATCCGCCTGCAAACTGGAAACTGCAGCCATACTCTAAGGAACTCGGTATATAGGACTGAACTCCGAGAAGTGAAACACCAGTGCTCCTGGCCAAGGGAAATCCCACGGAAACTGGTGGATTGGTCCTCAGACGACCCCACCCGCCCCAAGCCAGTACAGAGCACCGAGCTTGCTTGCCTCCCCTGCATTCTCTGTCCCTCACTGATGGATATGTGGGCCCACTGGCGCTGGGGAACGGAGAGCATGAATGAGGGCCCGCCAGTCCACAGAGAGACCCAGGGCCCACACAGTGGCCCAGGCAGCTGTGGACACACCCTCCTGCCACAGTGCTAAAGCTACGCACTCAGGTTGTTTGATCTAAGAACTTGGAGGAAGGGTGCACACTTTCCAGTGGCAGGACAAGTTTCTTCCAGTGATAATCCGGAGCTTGGTATCTAAGACTGAACTGTGGGTAGTATAACTCCATCCTAGAGCTGCTGGCCCAGGAAAGACACAGGAAAATGGGTAGTTCTGTCTTCAGACTGACCTGAAAGTCCTGAGAAAGCCCCAGGGGCCGGTGACCATGTGAGTATGAGCACAAAACCAAAACCCAGAGCCAGGGGTGTTTGCCTCACCTGTGCCTCCTGTCTCCCTCCCTGGCCATCTGTGGCCTGCTGGCCCAGACAGAATGGAGAGCATGGATCAGGCCTGCCAGTCCACAAAGAGACTCAGGGTCCACACAAGGGCCCAGGCAGTTGTCAACACACCCTCCAGCCACAGCTTTAAAGCTTCTCACGGCTGAGTGTGCATGTCACAAAACAAGCCTCAACAGATACAAGACTGAAATAACACCTTGTATCCTATCAGATCACCATGGACTAAAGCTGGACTTCAACAAAAACAAAAATAATAAAAAGCCTACATGCACATGGAAACTAAACAACTCTCTACTTAATGACAACTGGGTCAGGGAAGAAATAAAGAAAGAAAATAAGGACTTCCTAAAATTCAATGAAAATGAAGGAACAACATACCCAAATTTATGGGACACATTAAAAGCATTGCTAAGAGAAAAAATTCATAGCACTGAGTACCTTCATAAAGAAACTGGAAACATCTCATATAGTTAAGTTAATGACACATTTGGAAGCCATAGGGGAAAAAAAAAGAAACAGAAACACGCAAAAAGAGTGTGTTTGGATGGCTGGAAATAACCAAACTCAGGGCTGAAATCAATAAATTAGAAACAGAACAATTCAAAGAATCAACAAAACCAGGAGCTGGTTCTTTGAAAAAAAATCAACAAGATAGACAAACTGTTCACCAAACTAACTAAAAGGCAGAGTGGCACTATCCGAATCAACAAAATCAGAAATTAAAAGGAAGACATAAGAACAGACACTGAAAAAATGCAAAGAATCAGTAGGTCCTACTTTAAACACTTGTATGCCACAGCATTTGAAAATCTAAAGAACTGGACAATTTTCTTGATCAATTCCACTTGCCAAAACTGAATCAAGATCAGATAAATTAAATAGTCCTATTTCTCCTACAGAAATAGAAGTGGTTATTAATAGTCCCCCAACCAAAAAAAGCCCAGGGCCAGATGGTTTCAGGGCAGAATTCTATCAGACCTTTAAAGAAGAGCTAATACCAATACTCTTCAAGCTTCTCCACAAAATAGAAAAGGAAGGAACATTACCAAACTTCTTCTATGAGGCCACAGTTACCTTGATATCTAAACCTCACAAAGACCCAACAAAAAAAGAGAATTTCAGACCAATTTCTCTTATGAGCATTGATGCAAAAATACTCAATAAATATTTGTAAACCATGACCAAGTAGGCTTCATTCCAGGCATGCAGGGATGGTTCAATATATGAAAATCCATAAATGTAATCCACCATATAAACAAACTGAAAGAAAAAAAACACATGATCATCTCCTTAGATGAAAAAAAAGCATTTGACAAAATCCAACACCCATTCATGTTTAAAGTTTTGGAAATATCAGTGATACAAGGCACATACCTAAAGATAATAAAGGCTATATACAGCAAGTCAATAGGCAACATCAAATTAAGTGGAGAGAAACTCAAGAAAATTCCTCTAAAATCAGGGACCAGACGAGGCTGCCCACTTTCTCCATATCTCTTCAATATAGTTCTTAAAGTTCTAGCCAGAGCAATAAGACAACAAAAGGAGGAGATCAAGGGGATCCAAATTGGAAAGAAGGAAGTCAAATTGTCTCTGTTTAAAGATAATATGATAGTGTACATATGTGACGCCCAAAATTCCACCAGAGAACTCCTACAGCTGATAAAAACCTTCAGCAAATAGGCTGGATACAAAATTAACTAAAAAAATCAGTAGCCTTCCTGTATACAAACAACAAATATGCTGAGAAAGAAATTAGGGAAACTATACACTTCATGATAGCCACAAGCAATATAAGGTATCTAGGGGTAACTCTAACTAAGTAAATGAAGGACTTGTTTGAAAATAAAACTTAAAATCTCTTAAGAAAGAGATTGAAGAAGGCATCAGAAGATGTAAAAATAGCCCTTGTTCATGGATAGGGAGAATTAACATAGTAAAAATGGCCATCTTACCTAAGACAATTTACAGATTCAATGCAATCTCTATCAAAATACCTACACAATTTTTAAAGACATTGAAAAATCAATTCTCAATTTCATATGGAAAAACAAAAAACTCAGAATAGCTAAATCAATCCTATACAATAAAAGATTCTCCGGAGGAATCTATATTCCAGATCTCAAGCTGTACTATAGAGCAACAGTAATTAAAACAGCATGGTACTGGCATTTCTGCAGGCTGGTTGACCAAAGAAATCAAAGTGAAGAACCAGAAATAAACCCATATATATATGGACACTTGATTTTTGACAAAGAAGCCAAATCTATTCAAGGGAAGAAAGGATAGCATCTTCAACAAATGGTGCTGGTCTAACTGCATGTTTACATGTAGAAAGATGCAAGTAGATCCATGTTTATCATCATGTACATAACTCAAGTCCAAGTGGATTAAAGACCTCAACATAAAACCGGACACACTAAATCTGTTAGAAGAAAAAGTGGGGAATAGCCTGGAACTCATTGACACAGGAGACAATTTCCTGAACAGAACTCCAACAGCCCAGGCCTTAAGGTCAACAATTAATAAACGGCACCTCAAGAGGCTGAGAAGCTTCTATAAGACAGAAGACACTGTCAGCAGAACCAAGTGACAGTCTACAGACTTGGAAAAGATCTTTACCAACCCTACATCTGATAAAGATCTGATATCCAAAATATATAAAGAGCTCAAGAAATTAAACATGACCAAATCAAATAAACCAAAGAAATGGGGCTCAGAATTAAACAGAGAATTTTCAACAGAAGAATATTGAATGACTGAGAAACACTTAAAGAAATGCCAACATCCTTAGTCATCAGAGAAATGCAAATCATAATGACTCTGAGATTCCATCTTACACCCATCAGAATGGCTAAGATAAAAAAACTCAGGTGGCAACACATTCTGACCAGGATGGACAGAAGAGAGAACTTTCTCCTTCATTGCTGGTGGGAGTTGAAACTTGTTCAAACATTTTGGAAATAAATCTGGTGCTTTCTCGGAAAACTGGAAATAGGGCTACCTCAAGATTCAGCTATTCCATTCCTTGGAATATACCCAGAAGATGCTTCACCACACAACAAGAACCATGTTTATAGCAGCCTTATTCATAATAGGCAGAACTTGAAAACCTAAATGTCCCTCAGTCAAAGAATAGATAAAGAAACTGTGGTATATTTAAACTATGGAATACTTCTCAGCTACTAAAAGCAAGGAAATACTGAAATTTGAAGGCAAATGGATGGAGCTGGAAATGACCATACTGAGTGAGTTATTCCAGACCTAGAAAGACTCACTTATAATTGGACACTAGTCCAAAAGGGATGTCCCATGAAAGTCTTCACTTATCAGGAGTTTGGAATAGATGCGAGGACCCCCTACTCAGACTCTAGGTGAAAGAAGTATGGGAGAATAGGGAAATAGAGGGAATCCAGAGGGTCTTAGAAACCTACAAGAAGAACATTATGATGGGCGGATCTGGACCCAGGGGAGTCTACTTAAACTACTGCACCAACCAAGGATAGTACATGCAGTAAATATTGAATCCCTACTCGGATCTAGCCAATGGACAGGACATTCTCCACAGTTGTGTGGAGAGCAGGGACTGACTCTGACATGAACTCTGGTGCCCCATATTTGACCAATTCCTCTTGGTGGGGAGGCTTGGTGGCACTCAGAGAAAGTATGAACAGGCTACCAAGATAAGACCTGATAGGCTGAGACCATATGGTGGGGGAGGAGGTCCCCTTCTGTCACAGACCTAGGAGAGGGAAATAGGGTAAAAGAGAGAGAGAAGGAGGAACAGGAGGATACAAGCGAAGGCATAACAATTGAGATGCAATCTGAATAAATTAATAAAAAGTAAAAATTTTTTAAAATGTTATGTAAAGAACTTGTTCTTTAAATGCTATGCAAAAAGTACAAAATCCATCAAGAATTTTGAGCAGGAAAATTTTTGAAATAATGAGAAGCATTGCAGCTAAAGTGAATAAAGAAAAGCCTTGGTGGTAAATATATTGGTTCAACATCCTATAAAATGGTGGGGAATTGTTTCAGAGAAGAATATCGGCTTTAGGTGAGAAGGTCTGATGTTATTTGAGTGTCATTAAATAGTATTGAAACAAAACACAGAACTAGCAATGGGATTAGAGATTCCTTCAGTCTTCTTTGGAAGAAAAGTGAGAGGTGAACTGGGACAGAGAGAATTCTTTGGAAGATGAGGGAGACACTGGGTAAGTTTCCAACATGGGAAGCTTTTGTTTAATGTTTTACTCATCTGAACTGAATCATGTGCACTGTATGCACAAGCCAAAGTAAAGCCAATAACCCTTGAAATAATTTACTGATGAAGCCTAACTCTAATGATGCTCACCCACAACCTTCCAAAGTGCAGAAATCTGTGATCACACAGTACTTTATCTCAATCACTTCATATTTTACAGAAATCAAAGACTATTTCCAACAGTGTCTTTGGAGCTTTCTTCCCCCTCTCCCCCTGGCAATCAAAGCAGCAAGGAGTCCAGCTCTCTGAGCACTACTGAATGGAAATGTTTACTTCTGAAAATGCCAACTGCTTTCAAAACTGTAGATCTATTGTGTCCTCCCTAACACACTCTGTGCCCCTCTCCCCTCCTGGCTGCACACCCAAACATCAGAAAACCTTTCATAAAGTAGGTTTCCATCACAATCAGAACGAATATGGAATTCAGACCAAAAACAAAAAAGGAATTTATTTCCTTATGTTTTTCCTAAGACACTGAAAAATGATTATATTGAAAGTAAAATTCATTGTATCGTCATGTATATCCAATTCAGTGAGTCCTTACTTACCTTCTGACATAATACTTTTAAGGACTTTACAGATCCAAATTGGCCAGGACGTGTGTGAAGGGATCAGTCCTAGATGGTATTTTCTATGTGTAGTCCCATGTTATGTGCCTTTGCCTGGTCCTAACTTATACTCCCATAATTGTGCCGGACATGTGTTACCCTAAATTCTGTTGAATGCACCCTCATCAGCTTACACACAGGAAGGGAGATTCACAATCGAATGTTTTCAGTTGGTTGGTAAAGACTAAAGTTAAAAATTCCCTCTGTCTTTTTCCTCTCCTCTTTTTCCTTTCTCCTCCGCTCTTCTCTTCCCCCTCCCCTCCTCTCTTCTCCACTTCCCTTTTTTCCTCTCTCCCCCCTCTCTCTCCCCTTGGAAGCAATTATCACTGGTGCTATGTAACCTTCTAGTCCACTTTGACACTTGTATACATATAGCTGTGTCCAGAAATAATAAATTACATCATTTCTCTTTTGCTTTTCAATGTTAAATATATTGCCCCCAAAATCCATACTGTTCCTCACTATTCTCACCAACTGCTCTGTCTTGGGATCTTTCCACTTGTGTAGAAGGCTGGGTTTGTTTCTCTTTTTCACTGGGTCTTGTTTCTCTGTATTTTTACAATGGTATTTATTCCTTGTGGATTTTTCCTGTTTTGTTTTTTTATGTAAATTTTTTTTCAAAAAAATTTACTTTCACAAGCAATACTGTATCAAAAGCAGCTTTGTACTGCCTTGCTTGCTCAGTTTCTTTGGATATTTAGAAAAATAAAGCAAAACCAAAGTTTCATCAGGGCACCATGTAGAAGAGAATAATGTGAGCTTCCTTGGGGATTTTGACACACAGGACATGTTCCCTACAGTGGCTGCATCACACACAATTTTGGCCTTTTTCTTTGTTTGCTGCATATTTGTTGGCATTTGTAGCTAACTCTTGTTCCATGAGCATCGCCAAGATCTCTTGTAAGGAACACTAAGTGGAGCTTTCCCCTCTGTGACTCGCTGAGCGCCAGCCACATTGGCCACCGTGATTACAGCACTCTGCCGCCATTCTTGTCCTGGCAGGAACTTTGTTCAGGGGTTCTACATCAGATCTCACCAGCTAAGAGATGCCAGTGTCCTAAAGCCCTGCATAACACACTGCTTTTAACAAACCTTTGTGTGTTACATGATCACATGTACCAGCACCTGCCTTGGGTGAGGAGTGTAGAGTGAAGGGCCATCTGAACACAGCTGCTTGTCTACATAAGATTATCAATCATTGACTAAGGTAGAGGCTGGGGAGATAGCCTGGTTGCTGAAGTGCTGTATTTGTAAGCACAAAAGCTGAGTTTTATCTTTCGAACCCATGTTAAAAAATAAAACACATAGATAAGAAATATGGTAGTGTTCATTTGTAATCCTGGCACTGAGGAAGTAGAGATAAGCCAACCCTCTTTTTTTGTTTGTTTGTTTGTTTGTTTGTTTGTTTGTTTCTGCTGACAAGCCTGGCCTACTTGGCAAGTTCCTTTTTAATGAGATACTTTGTCTCAAAAAACAAGGTGGACAATGCATGAAGAATGACACCCAAAGTTGACCTGCCAGCATCACATGTGCACACACACAAGGAACCAGAAAGTAAATACTTTCTGTACAAAGTGAGCTGTAGTATTTCAAGGAAGTAAACACACTAAATGGCCTCAGTTTATCATGAAGTTTATCATCAGTTTTATGCACCCCCTAATCCATCTTTTCTGTCATTTCTTAGAATATCCCTTGGCCAGACAATCACCAGCAAAGAAACAAAACTAAATGAAAATCCCTATCGGACCCAGGCCCAGCCCTGCTTATAAGCTAACTTCCAGGATGTCTTCTATTTGTGAATCTTTACAGAAAAAAATCTAAAGCCAAAAGCGTGTTCTATAATCTGATGCCTATGTTGTTCTTGCTCTCCTTCACGCTCTGTTAATTTGGGTGTAAAATGTCCCTCAGAGACTCCCATATTAAATTCACAGTGCATTAGTGTTCAGAGAAGAGATTCTTTTTGAAGGTGATATGATCATTCACATTTGACCCCATGAATGGATCAATCCATTGGTAGATGTGTAATCTGATGGTATTATTAAAAGCTGAGGGAAAGCTCAGGAGGTAAGGCTAGATTGTAGAAAGTAGGGCACTGAGGGTATGCCCTGGGAGTGTATCATCTTGTACCAGGCCCCTCTCATCCTTAGTCTCTGCTTCTGTCTTCTGTCCTCCATGAGGTTAGTCTCCTTACTAAACCAGATGCTTTCCACCATAATGTTCTGCTTCAACATACACAGGCCAAAGCAACAGAGTTAGGTTAACTCAAAAGCCAAGAGTTGATAGGCTATGACCATAAAGTGGGGGAGGAGATCCCCCTCAGACATAGACCTAGGGGAGGGGGATAGAGTGAAAGTGGGAGGGAGGGAAGAATGGGAGGATACAAGTGATGGGATAACAATTGAGTTGTAATCTGAATAATTTAATTAAAAATAAGTAATAAAAAAAAAGAAAGAAAGAAAGAAAGATGAGCAGAGTTTGAGGAAAATAAACAGATTTGGAAGTTTTTTTTTTAATGCCAGGAAAAACTTTTCCTCCTTTTAAATTGTTTTTCTCAGAACTTTTCACAGTAATGAAACCAGACTAAGCTAAAAATCTGAGTATGGCTTCCATCTCTCTCTCTCTCTCTCTCTCTCTCTCTCTCTCTCTCTCTCTCTCGCTCGCTCGCTCTCCCTCTCCCTTTCCCTCCCTGTGCCTCTCTCTCTGTCTCTTTTACACACACACACACACACAATAAAGATACAGATTCCACCATGATAACAACATAAGAAGATAAAAACACTGGTTCCTCCATAGAAACAACAGGGAGCACATTTTAACTTTTGCAAATTATTACCAATTAATAATAAAACATATTGAGAGCATCACACAAATGCCAAAATATCCTGTCAAGGAATAAAATGGTGTATGAGTAGGTCCAAAACAAAAATTGCAAGAGAGGAGACTATATATGCAGAGACATGATCAGGAAATAAGAGGCATATTTAAGGACCATCCTGTGACTAAAGCAATGGCCGTCTGGAAAAGAGTAGAGTTTTATTATATTAGTGGGGGTAGTGGATCAATTCCAGTCCATAATAGAAACAAAGAATGTGGCAACAGCTAATGGAAGCTTTTCAGAGCTGCCTTAACTGCAAGGGCAAAGGTCTGTGTGAGTCAGACCAGAGGGTTCAGCACCAGAGACACAGTAGCAGTAATGCCACAGGTCCTTGGAGAGCATCCTAATAAAGGGGTGTGGCCTTGTATTTGCCCTTTGTAATCAAAGATTAGGCCATAAGCAATTAATTACATTCCTTGAGCCATTTCTATGAAACAGAAAGGAATATGAGTTCAAACAGCAGAAAAAGAACCCTGAAGATTACTTTTCCAAGTAGCACACTTTGAAGAATCATAAACTGACACTCAGGAAAACATTCTGGTCACCTCTCACTGAACCTCTCAAAGTGCCACTTCTAAATTATATCATAAATATTTATAGTAACTATGGTAGTATTTTGCTTTATTCATGAAAGGTAACTGGTAACAATCATTTCCCCCACTCTCAAAGAGAAATAAATGTACTTCTACACCAAAATCTCCATATAAACTTGCATGTACCATGATTTATAATTGATATAAACTTCAAGCTTCCTGTTGTTTAATATAGAATTAATACCATTATGTTCATAAAACAATATACTACACGGCACTCAATAAGAACAAAATATTGAGATGTATAATAAATTAGATAGGTCACAGCAGCATTGTGCTATGTGAGCAGAGAAAACTGGACTCAAATCTCTCTTCTCTCTCTCCTCTCTCTCTCTCTCTCTCTCTCTCTCTCTCTCTCTCTCTCTCTCTCTGTGTGTGTGTGTGTGTGTGTGTGTGTGTGTGTGTGTGTGTGTTTATATGACAAAATATATGGCTACCTGATGTGATTCTGATGAAATGAGTAGAAAACTTGTCAGATTGGCCCTGTCAAGGCAGATGGTCATTCCATGACAAAGTGGGGAGGTGATGCACAGCCAGTGTTTAGGGAAAAACAAATGGATCAAAGACACCTGCCCTAGGACAGGGAGCCAAGCAAGCTGTAACTTTCACTGTGAAGAGACTTGGCATTCAACCAGCCTGTAAATGCAGGGTGCTCACAGAAGTGAGAGGTGCAAAGACAATCTATGGTGAAAGAAAGGCAGAAGATGGAGAGCTGTGTCCATTCTATCACGAGGAATTTCACATGCTGCACCTTTCACGCTGCACTCAAATGGCAGCTCCATAGTATCTCTGGCACAAGTCTCGCAGTGAGTACTCCTTGAGTATGTGTCTGCAAAGTTAGGAAAGTGCGGCATCCAGACTGGCTCTATAATCTCTGTCCTCTGGTATTCATAACCAGGTAATGTGGCATACCCTAAAAATTTGGCATAAAATGTGGCATGAATGATAGAATGCCCACATGATGAAAGGCTCTGGCTAACCCATGTGTTGTAGTGTTTGCTTTCCTTGCTGGCTTCCTAAGTCTTACAGTGGAAAGAAATCCAAGTACTCCAGCATCCTGAGTGAGCTACAAAGTGACCCTTGCTACATTTGAGCCTCCACATGGGAACACAGCCCTGGACAACATCTTCATGGAAACCTCGTAGGGGATCCAACTGAACCTTGAACAGATTTCTGGCCCCAAAAAGCTGTGCAGTAATGAACATGTGTTTTTAAAGTTGCTAAATACATCTTAATTTTACACACTGCATAGAATACCAAGGCAGCTGTGGAAATCCAGCATATTTTAATCCTGACTGTGGAAAGAGAGAGATACACACACTGGGACTAGTACCTCAGCCCGAAGACTGTACGCCACTATATGGCCTCCTTATTTTTTAGAGAAAGTTGAATCTGTAGTTTAAAAACATATTAGCCAAAAGTGGTCAAAGCATAAGTGTTTCTTAGCACTTAATCTACCAAAAGAATAAATCAAGTCAATTAAAGATGGTTTAAATGGCTGAAGGACCAAGCATGAGTCCATATAAGCAAGAAGAACCAAACTATCAGTTTCTCCCTCTTCTGATTCTTCTACCGCCCAATAAGCAAGGCTCCTGATGGAGAATCATCCTTACTATGTAGATTGTAAACTTTTCACTGTGGGCTACACGGTGGTCCTCAGTTACCAGCTTTATGGCATGATCTTTTTTAACTTCTATATTCACGCCATGTGTTCCTTCAGTGCTGATATTCGTTTGCTTCCTCTTGCCATGGAGAGAAGGTGTCACAGACTGGCCTCTGACAGGAATTTCACGTAGCTTTCACACAGCTCAAAGTTCTTCAGATCTCATCTCAGGTGACCATAGTCTAAACAAGTCCAATATTCCCTCTAAAACTGAACCTAATGCCCAGTGGTGCATCTTGCTAACTTGAAAGTCTCTTGTAAGCATTCAGTCAGGTTCAAGGCTATTGGTTGCTGACCTCCACTCATAGAAGGAGGTGGTGAACAGTGTCATTGAGCCCCTATCTGAGAGTCTGGCTGTTCCTTCTTGTATCTCCCATGCAGATGTATGCAAATTTGACTTTGTGTTCATGGCCTCATAATCTCAGGATATAGTGTAGTAATAGTACGGTATAGTACAGTGTAATATATAGTATGTGAAAAGTTAACTAATAATGGGTAGCTCTCCCATGCAGGACAGTCTTCAGTGGTGTGGTTGCTCCACCATTACCCAAGCTCCCATAAGTAACTCCTCTCTAGGCTCTATAAAAGCTCATTAAAAGCACTGGTTCCACTGGTGGAATGTGAATAGAACTGTACTTTGGTTTGTCATTAGCTCTCTATATGGGATGGGTAGACATTTGTTGACATCTTTCCAATGAAAGAGTTAATACCACATACACACACACACACACACACACAAACACACAAACACACACAAGTGCACAGTGGAAAACCAGAGTGACTATAGGCCTCTTTTTGTCACTACTTTGTGTTTGGAGCCTTCAAGTTCCCTCTACCAGATCAATCAGTATATGGAAGGTAATTGTGAACCACAGTCACCCCATTGTTCAGGAAAAGACTAGAACTTACTACAGCCAACTTTGTGCATCTCCGATTCATGGACAGTATCATCAACTGGATTAGATTCTTCACTTTGCCCCTTTAAGAAAGCAATGGCATGAAGATCTTTGAAAGCTTACTTCATTTCCTCAGGTCTCCACAATTTTTCAACAGTAACAACAAGGAAAAAAACTTTTCAAAAAAACTATAGGCTATATGTAACCCACTTGAGAGCCCATTAGGGCCTAAAGCTAAAAGGTCATACTGTGTACAATGGCCTTCATAGTCATCTGGAAACAATAACTAAAATATATAAATTACAAAACTGTGATGGCCAGCTGTTGTATCCATGGAAACAGATGTTGGCTTGGCCAAAGTGCTTTATAATGATTGTGATTAATCACCCTTGAAATCATGGTTATTTATTGGTGTATAACTGATGGAAGTGTGTTGGAACGGCTATATTGTACAGCTTTACAAATTTCAGTTGTTAGAGCCTAGCACTCTGACTATAAAATAGCAAAAATGTGCTCAGTAAATATCAAAGAGAACAGAAGAATACAAAAGCCATAGCTTAGAATAAGAGTCAATAAAAACATTGTACCAACACAAGTCACTCTGTTGAAAGAAAATTTCCTTCCATCTTCATATAAACTTAGCACTAAAAGAATACTTAAGCCCATGGGAGCCCATCTTTGGGAGTGGTTTCTAACTCTTTCCCATAAGTCTACTTCTGTGTATTTAGCCCAGAGCCCTGGGCCAGGCAAAGGTATGAATTTACTGAATGCTGACCCTTCCCTTAACAATCTTCCTGCAACTAATACTTTCCCACATTGTGAATCTGTGGATACTTTTTGTTCCATTCATATTTATGCAGTACTAGAGATAAACCCAAGGCTTTGCATGTCCTATAAATCACTCTACCAGCTATTCCCATGCGCCTTTTAAAACTTTTTATTGATGTGTGATAGTTATACATGACCTGGTAATACCACATAAGTGTAATTTGTTTTATTTTGACCTCATGTATAATTGAAATAGATCAAATTGAGGAAGACACTCTACCCCAATTTGTTTTGAATGAGTTGGAGATGGAGAGCTGAAACAATAGTTCAGTCAGGAAAGTCCTTGCCTTGCCTTGCAAGCAGAAAGGCCAAAGTTGCATTCCCAGAATCAGTGTAGAAAAGCCATAATAGTGACTTGGTCATGTACGCTTAAAATTGGTGGAAGCACACACAGATCCCAGAGCCAGGCAGCCAGCCCAAACTACTTAGCAGTAAGAGACCCTGTCTGAAGTGTGTAGTGTCACCTGAAAAATAAAAGCCAATTTGTCTTCTGTCTTCCATGTGCACATAACTGTACACACACACACACACACACACACACACACACACACACACACACACACACACATTTTGAATGAAGCAGGAGGCTTTGGATGGAATCAGGAGAAATCTTTTGTTTTGTTCCTCATATTCTCCCCGACTCTCCATCCCTGCTCTGACCAATAAGGCCAAACACACACCTAGAAAAGCATGCACCACTTCAGCTCTTCTTCCCTGGTGTTGTATGCCTGAAGCAGAAATACTAAGAGATATGCCAGCAGGTGGAATGGCCACTGTGGGCTTGTATGCATTCCTCTTGCATGTTACCCTAGAACATGTCTACACTCCTCAAATATATACAGCATTGTTTTCAGTGACAGTATAATGCTATGAGGAAGGGTGAGGCCCTTGGGTGCTGTTGGCACAAGTTTTGCCTAAACACATCCATAAAGTGATTGCCACGCCATTCTTGATCTTGTGCCACACATAAACATAGCCCTTGGGCCTTGGGCTATGGTCTCCTAAGAACTCTGGGATTGTTCTGCACAATGTGCTGATTGTCTGTTGGAGTAGGTGCTAACAATGGGCCATGGCATTGGTGCTAGGATATGTTCCAAGCTCTGTGTGTAACACCTGCTACTGATGTGAAAAGAGGCCCTGGGATGTGAAAACGGCCATAGCAACTGAAAAACTCTGATCCTGCTATACTCAGTCCATCTTGAAAATGATAGAGTAATTTGTGGCTTGCCAGAAAAGGGATGTTTCAAATGTTGAGATCAGATTTTAAAAAAAAAAGCCAAAAATATCTTAAAGGATACATGATTTGTGACTATTTCTAGGTAATAAAACCAGAAGACCCATGTGAAATATATTACTAAAAGGCAAAATACAGACTATATTATATCATGAAGGGAAAGAGGGGGCTGAAAATGTAGGACTTCAAGCCAGAGAAAAGAGAGATATCTCAAAGAGTGAGTTTTTCTAATTCTTTGAATCTTACAGAACTAAAAATTGCTTCTCCGGTTTTAAATCGATTCAGAAAGAAAACTCCATGACTTAATTTCAAAACACATTCTGCAGATTCACTGTAGAATGTAATGAAGAGAAGGGACACTTCGGCACAACCACTCCCAGTGCTTCTCGACTGGAGGAAAGATGCTGCTCACCTAGCAACATCCAGGAAGCAGCTGACAGTGTCCAGAGATGGGTTTTCTTTTTCATTACAATTGGTGCGGTAGGCCTGCACTGCTGACATCTGATTGAAGAAGCCAAGAACACTGCTCACTCAGTGGCCTACAGTGCGGAAGACAGCCTAATAGAGTAAAGCCTTATCTAGCCCAGAATGCCAGTGCTGCCAAGGTTGGAACTCACTGACCTAGACGACCAGTAGAGCTTAATAATTTGTTTTTGGAGCCCTGAAGCAAGGGCAAAAGCTCCACTGTTTGAATAATTGGATTAATCATTAAGAGCATCTGTGTGTGTCATGCTTTGGTCCCAGAATAATACATTAATTTCACTGAAGGATGTTGTTGGCAATTATTCAGGTAAAATGAGCAGACAGGTTTAAATTGCCCACAGTACAGGTAGGCATTGAGATGATAAGAGCTAATGTGTGAGAGGTGGTTGTTGTAGCATCTTGAGCATTCCACAGGTGTTTTAGAGGGAAAGCAAGCACTCAACCTGGCTATCACAAAATTGTTTACATAGAAGCATGATTTTGGACTCTCAGGGTAGTTGTACTTGGCCTTCAAGTAATAAAACTTGGTCTTGGTTTGGAACGCTGGTTTAAAGAGCCACAAATGCAATGCTATATTGTTTACATTTACTATTTCAACATATTCTCCAAATAACCCTATGAGGTGCAATTATTTACGTACCATTGAGGTATGAACTACTATCTTCATCTTACATGTGAACCATGTTCTATCAGACTCCAGAGTGAGTGTGTTAAAGCGCTGGGAATGTGGCTCTGATGAAAAGTCTCCCAGTGATTTCTGTGAGTGGATGTCATCTCTTCATCACTGGAATGAATGGCTGTTCTTCAAATCTCCCCAACACCACAATTCATTATCCTAAAACCAAAAGGAAAATGAGGGGTTCATATTGTTATAGGGCCACACTGTGGAGAACAAGTGGATTTTCAAATTATCTTTAAAAATAATGTTAAATTTTTTCTGAGATACTGAGTTTACAGAGCATTTTATCTTAGCCAGCATCTTCCAAATGGGGAATAAGTCAAAATGTCATCTTTGTTTCTCCAAGATCAAATCATCTTCATCTTGACCACAAATATATAGACCACACCTCACATGCATCTTATTCACACACTCACTCAACAAAGTTCACAAGTTCTCCATTGTATGTGAGACAAAAAGCTGAATAATCAGGACATGGCCTGATGCAAGGGCACTTAACCTTGTTAAAATATTCAATGAAAATGGAGCCTGGAGTCTTAGACATTTCCAGGTAAATAAAGCATAAAGAGGAGAGAGAGAGAGAGAGAGAGAGAGAGAGAGAGAGAGAGAGAGGGAGAGAGCTTATCTTTGAGTCACTTGAATGATTTCTATAATTATTCACCTGAATTTCCAATTTATATGTAATCTCACAAAATGATACTCTTTTCTTGTATCTGTCCCACACATGGTCTATTAAAGGCATGCATAAAATTTAAACAATGCTATCACTTATTTCTGAAATATTGAAATAGGTGTATTAAACACCAGCGTGCCAGTATGATTTTCTTATCTCAATGACCTTTTTGCTTTTCCTCAGAGATTTGCTAGGTTTTATTCAAGTGTACAGCGTTGAAAATATTTTCACATATTTATACATAAAATGAAATAGATCATGCTGAGAGACATTAAAAGCAGTTTCATTTTAAGCAACGCATCTTTGACCATGTTCTCATTTAGTGATCTCAACTGGGCAGCTCTGCTACACATTGACATGACCGTGATAAGGAAGTTGGGTCATTTTAAAAATCTAACCCGCTGTCAAAACAAAGCTCACATCCTTTCTGTGTTTGTTTGTATTGTCCTCTGAGTCCAGAGTCCCCATTTTCTCCTCGCCAGCGCATGCAGGACTCCTCTATAGGCCTCATCTGAAATCGTTCAATTTGTGTATACATGTTTGTTCTTGTACTCTGATCTATTCCTAGAAAGATATGATGCATTTTCTAATAAGACACATAGGAGAGAACACAATAACAGCAGCTAAAATAGAAGCAATGGGATGAAGTAAAACAAGACTGGAGAGGAAACGCGCGTACAAGCGTGAGTGTATGATGCAAACACAGTGCCCCACACATGGGAAGAGGTGGCCCACAAAACGGGCCCTACATGTTCTGACTGCCAACATGAGAACACAAGTCTTATCAGTTAAACAATGCTGTGTCCAAGAAACACTAAGAATTTATATTTCCTGAGGAAGTGTAATTTTTCTTGGTACCCAGACCATAAAGGGGCATTCCCCAGCATAGTCATAAATAGGTGATGTGATGAACCATCACCATAGCTTCTTTATTCATCATGTGAGATCTGTGGGCAGCAATATTAAGTTGACTGTTGATACTAGCTATGAGCACACTCACAGACACCACTCAGAAGATTCCCTTTGGAAAGGGAAGAGGAGATAGCAGAAAGGGCCAGCATAGCAACAACAAATGTTCCAGCCACCACTGAGCAGGTTGTACTCAGACATACCATTTAAAATAGCTGAGAAAAAGTTTTTAAGAAGTCTCCCACTGTTGCTTTAGAGCTAGCTTTTAATGAACATTGTGTAATGACAAGCTTGTGGTTCAATGGGACAGTTGCACAAAGAACAACTGCACTGTGCCATGGAGCTCCTCCTTCAGTGGCTCTGTAGACCCCAGAGATGATCTGGAGTTCGAGGTGTTGGGAGGCAGAGACAGGTGGATTTCTGTGAGTTCAAGGCTAGCCTGGACTACCAAGTGAGTTCCAGGATGGCCAGAGCTGTTACACAGAGAAACTCTGTTGCAAAAATAAATAAATAAATAAATAAATAAATAAATAAATAAATAAGCTGAGAAGTATAGAAAATCACATATATAATGGACAGCCGAGCCACTAGCGTGCCTTCCTTGAGTAGAAGACATATTAGCAATAATTACTATGATTGATTTTTAATGAAAATAGATTTTTTTCATGCACTAAAATCTGATTATAATTTTCCCTCCCTGAACTGCTCTCGGATCCTCCCCTTCTACCCAAATCTACATCTTTTCTTATCCTTTCTTAATAGAAAACATATAGGCATCTAAAAAGTAAATAATAACAAAACAATTATTTTGAACCCACAAGTTCAAGACCCTAACATTCTACCCCCATTTCTGTATGGCAAAATGGTACTAGCATTCATCAACAAAGACAAGTAAGTACTTACCTCTGTTAGCCAAAAGAAATACCAACACATCACTGACATCTTTAAATTTGAGAAGAACAATCCTAATATGTATTGCAATAGCACATTGCAAAGTCAGAAGAAGAGTTTAGTCAATAAAGTGTTTTCCGTGCAAGCATGAGCACCTGAGTTCAATTGAGAATGCCCATACAAAACACCAGGCATGATGTGCCCAACTGCAGTACTAGGGAAGTAGAGACAGAAAGATCCTGGGGCTTGTTTGGCAGCCATCTTAGCCTAAAACCAGAAACCTCACACCCAAGAACAAGACCCTGTCTGAAAGAATGAAAGAAAGAAAGAAAGAAAGAAAGAAAGAAAGAAAGAAAGAAGGAAAGAAAAGAAGGAAGTTCCTGAGGAACAACACCCAAGGATGACCTTACACACACACACACACACACACACACACACACACACACACACACACACACACCAATGTACAAGAACACACATATGCACACATGTATACACAAAACAATTATGTTTAATGCATTGTGACACATCAAGGAAATAGCAGGGCATTTATGTGGCTGTTCATTATTTATCAGCCAACTAAAAATGAGGATATCTATGACAAAAAGTAACTGCTGTAAGGAAACAGAAAGAATAAAGACCAAATGGTTACAAGGCTTATCAGTGGCTTTTTTTTTTTTTTAAACAATAATTGGCCAGTGGGGTCAGAGGCCTTAAGCCACTCCTTATCTGAAAAGGAGTGCTGTAATATTCATGTTAGAAAGAATGGTTGTGCTGTTCTTCTCAGTGCCAGCAGAAAGAGGAGTGGAAATCAGCTCAACGAGATCATTAAGAGCCAAGTTTTCGAAAACAGAAAGTTATACACAATCCTTTGTAACCCCAAAGGCAACGGATTGCCATGGCAAAAGAGCGGTCCAACTGGCTCTGATCCAAGCAAAATCACAACAGGGCCACTTCTGTATAAATATCTGTACCTGGGGCTCCAGCTAACTCCAGCTTATGCTGTTAAAGCAGCCACATTGAAGAGGGGACAAATATAAAGGGGGTGTAAACAAATGCAACAATGAGTGACATTTTCTAAACTGCCACAGAGGACAGAAGCAAGATGGGCGCAGTGGTGAGAGGGGGGATGACTCTGTTGTTAACATACAGTGTTTACCTATGAAACTAAGGCTGTGGCTTGACAATCAGACTCCTGACATATATTTTATTGTTATTCTTTGAAAAAGAAAGGTTACAGCAATCCCAGCACTCAGGTAAGCAGAGGCAAGCAGAGCTCTATGAGTTCAAGGCCATCTTGGTATACAAAGTGAGTCCAAAACAGCCAAGGCCACACAGAGAAACCCTATCTCAAAAAAAAAAAAAAAAAAAAAAAAAAAAAAAAAGAAAGAAAGAAAGAAAAAAGAGAAAGAAAGAAAAGAAAGGTTACAACATGGATTTGGTGTGATCTTTCCTCTTAGAGCGTAGAATAATGTATATTATTTCTCCAGTGGGGTGCGGTTCTGACAGTAAGAGAGGGAAATTGAGTTGGGAAGAAATGTTCCCACAAGAGAGACAGGAAGATGAGAGAGACAGAGAGAAATAGAGGTAAAAATGACTGAAATTCATATATAAATGTACGAAGCTGTCAAGTAGTAAAATTAAAATTAAAATTATTAAAGTATAAGTTGTAAGAATTTTGCAAAGGACTCTTTGAATGGGTCTGGATATTAAAAGAATATAAACTCCAATCACGGTGTCTGATACAGTAGCCTCATTCACACTTCGGCAGAGATGGGTAAGGGTGTCTTTTTCTGAGATAAAGTCAAATTTCAAGTAATTTTTCTAAATTGTGTATGTTTCCAAGTAGTCATGTGAAGTCATTTATTTCATGTGCTGTCTCATTAACCTCACTGGAGATGTTTTAAAGTTTGTCCCACTCTCTATGGACATGTGGAGAAAGGGTGGCCTCTTCGGAGTGTAGTCATTAGCTGATGAGGCCATGACCCACTCTTGAAAACCACTCTTAACTGGCGTGAATTCTCTAGGGCCACTCTACCAAAGCAGCCTGCTCACCTCTGTGGACACTGTTTATAAGTGAGGTCATCCTCTGAAGTGCAGACTCTAGGACTCTACCTATTGCTCTTTGAGTTACAGACACTTCACCTGCCCAAGAACAAGTGTTCTTGAGCTAAAGAGCAAGCAACGACCCCCTGTCTCTCACTTCCCAAAATCGATCTTTGTTACCCCTAATCTGTCTGTTCTCTACAGAAGGACGCACTGTGAGGGCTGTGATAGTATAGAACCTGAGTCTGTGAGGTCTGGTTATAAACTCCAGCACCATTGCCACTGCAGGAGATCACAGGGCCATCACCGTTACCTACACCCCAGATCACCGGGCCAGCACAACTACCTAACACAGTGGTTCTCCACCTTCCTAGCGCTGTGACCCTTTAAGACAGTTCCTCATGGTGTAGTGACCACCAGCCATAAAATTATTTTTGTTGCTACTTCATGACTGTCGTTTCGCTACTGCTATGAATCATAATGTAACTATCTGTGTTTCCCTGTGGTCTTGGGCAACCCATGTGAAAGGGTCATTTGACAACCCCCAGAGGGATCACAACCCACAAGTTGAGAAGCACTGACTTAACGGGTGGGTTATAAGGCTAACATCACCACCTAGGAGCTGCATCCTGGGCTATAAGCTTCAAGCCAGACTGTGAGGCCAGCACTAACACCTATGTTCTGAGTCATGGAGACAGTACAAATCTTCATGCCATTGCCTATGAGCACAGAACACTCAGCAACTCGTCTATAGCCTCTCTAATCCTTTAATCTTCAGTTAACCCATCTGCAAAATGGAGAGCGTAAGAAAGTTTACTTCACAGGGGTGTTACAGGATTTAAGTGACTCCAATATGTAATCACTGAGACCAGGGCTGGTAGTGTATTTTGAATTAAGATTTTTATTTGTAACAGTGAAGAATCATGGCTGGGCTCTCTGCAGGAGACTGATGATCAGACAACAGAAAACTTTCTGCCAGATAATCCCTTAATGGCTCTTATTTCATATTCTTTCAAAGCTATTCCGATTACTTCATTCTAATGTCCTTCAGAATCAATGCTAAGCAGTCTTGCATGCTTACTCTGACCATCACCTCCTTCTGCCCGGTGGGAACAACATGTCAACATTAGGAGATTACTTCATTACTGACATCTTCATCTCAAGATAGCTTGCATTTCCAGGTTATCATGAGCAAATACTTCAAAAAAAGAGCAATAAATTTCTTCTTTCTCATTTTACAAAATGTAAAGCAGTATGGTATATGTGAGCAGGTGTTGGATAAATCCCAAATAATTGAAAGCTAGCTACAAACTAAACTTTCAGCACTAAGAAAAGATGCTTTTGTTGTAAACACATCTGCATACCTAAGGTTCATTTTTATTTTCCTGAAGCATTGTTGTTCACAAACTTTCAGACAACTCAAGGAAGGGCACAAAGTATAAAATCCAAGGAAAGAGTATGGCAGGAAAGGATTGGCTTTGAGCCTAACATTGCTTTATCATGGTCCTGGCAAGTAATCAATAGGAAATTCTGTTGCACAGACATAAATCATAATTGAGTTTTCATCAGGCCTGTGCCAGGTCTGTGCCTGTACAAATTCCAGGATCCTGGTGCCAAGGTGCCTTATCAGCTCATATGCAAATATGAAATCAAAGAACAGTAGAATTCAGAGGAAAACCAGCCTTGTGCAGCCAAAGCCAGGTAGACATTTAACTCTACTTATGGCCAGTGAGTGAGGAGTGACTTCAAAGGAGGCATGCCTGGTGGAACACCTCTCTGCTCCAGAGGGTGAGATTCAGTGGTAAGTCTTCTTAGCAAGCTATGTTCAAAGACCATTCCCCAAATCCATGAACACATCATTGAAAGTGGATTGATTCTACAGCCATCAAGCAATTAACAAGAAGCTGTATGTGCATACAGGCAAAGGTGGGAGATGTCATTAAAGACTGTCTTCTGGGAATGTTATTAAAGAGGACAAATTTTTAAGGCTTTGATCTTTTCCTCAAAGAAAATGCATCAAAAGTCCAGTTCAGTTCAGATTGAATAATTTAGTTCTATACTTACTCATTCTGAGGCACATAATTAGATTTAGATGCAGATCTTTGCTGGTAATTTTATAAGGCTATGAACACTTAAAGTACTTTGAATATTCATTAAAATGCTTCATTTTTTTAAAGATCAACCACCAGAAGAGAGATTTTAGTCTTCTGGGGACTGGATTATTTGAAAGAAATTTTTATCTAAAAAAAATAATTTTCTCAAGGGGGACAAGATGGTGGCACACAGTATGGACCATGTCTAGAGGGCTGAGTAGCAAAGGCAGTGAAATGAACTGAGGGGAACAAACCAAGGCCTCCAAGCTCCCCTGAATTTAAGCTGGACAACTCTCAGTTAGGAGTCCAAACTTCTAACACCCTGCACTTAGCTGAGAGAACACAGACTCCCTGGGGAACAGAGAGTCCACATTGCAGTGGCTGCGGTGGTGACAATGACAGCAAGTGGCGCCAGGTGAAGAAACGGGCCACTATCCGAAACACAATCTTGGGGATTTCTCAGACTTAACAATTGGTAAGGATAAAAAGAAGCCCCCACCCCACCATGCCTGGACTTCCCCCAGGCTTGGGAACCACAAGCTCCAAGCACACTGCACTCTTTTGAGTACTGGAGCAGGGTAGACCCCTGAAGAACAAAGGATCAACACAGTGGATGCAACACAGGATTCTGGCATCCAAACCACTGTTCTCCTCTGTGCCTGATTCCTCTAAGGAGAACAAGTAGCCAGAGGAACCCTAAAATCATGGATCTTAGGTGGCAGAGTTTGGACGTATCTTGATCCAGAAAGACACTGTCTGCCAATCGAGTATTTGAAGCAGCTACCTTCCCAAGGTACTCACCACCATGACCAACAGGTTAGAAATCCCAAGCCCTCTCAGCAAATGCCTAAACGAAAATGTAAGAAGACACAAGCAAAAACCAGGGCATCACAGATCCACCAGAAAGCCCAGACATCAACAGATACCCTAAAGCAGCTGAATCTCAGGAAAATCACCTTAAAATTTTGCTTATACATTTATTTGAAAATTATAAAGAGGAAGTGAATAAATCCTTCCAGGAATTTCAGGAAAATACAAACAAATGAACAGAGGCCATAGAACAGAAACAAGAAACCACAATCAAACAGGCAAAGGAAATGAATAAAATGGTTCCAGACATAAAAATGGAATTAAACACCATTAAAAAAAAAAAAACTGAAATTGAGAAAACCCTTGAAATGGAACAATGAGAGAAGAAAGCAGGAATCCAACAGACAAGTATAACCAACAGAATCTAACAAATGGAAGAGAGAATCTCAAGGGCTGAAGATACAATAGAAGAAATTGATACATCTATCAAAGAAGCTATTAAAACAGAAAAATTTGTGACACAAAGCATACAAGAAATCAAGAACACCATGAGAAGGCATAACCTCAGGATTATAGGAGTAGATGAAAAGGAGGATAAAAAGTCCCAAGGACCAGAAAATGTTTTCAAGAAAATCATAGAAGAAAATTTTTGCATCCTTAAGAAAGAGATACCGTTAAACATACAAGAGGACTACAGAACACCAAATAGGCTAGACCAGAAAAGAAATTCCTCCAGCTACATAATAATCAAAGCACTAAATCTGCACAACAGAGAAAAGATATTAAAAGCAGCAAGGGAAAAAGACCAAATAACATATAAAGGCAGACCCCTCAGAATTACACCTGACTTCTCAACAGAGACTATGAAAGCCAGAAGGACCTGGGCAAAAGTCATCCAGACACTAAGAGACTACAGATGCAACCCAGACTACTATATCCAGAAAAACTTTCAATCACCATAGATGGAGAAAACAAGATATTCCACGACAAAACCAAATTTTAAAAATATGTAAATACCAACCTAGCTCTACAGAAGATAGAAGGAAAACTCCATCACAATGAGATCAACCACACCCAAGAAAACACAGTATGTGGATAATCTCACAACAACAACAACAAAAAAAACACAGCAATACACAATCACCACCAACTCCACAATAAAAAGATCCAACAACCGTCGGTCACTAATATCTCTCAACATCAATAGGCTCAACTTCTCAGTGAAAAGACACAGGCTAAAGAAGAGACTTGATACCCTATGAGAATATACAGGGAGAGGTAATCCCTCTCAGGAACAGTCATAGGGGAGGGAAATAATGGGAAAATGGGGGGGGGGAGGAATGGGAGGATACAAGGGATGGGATAAACATTGAGATGTAACAAGAATAAATTAATAAAAAAAAGAAAAGAAAAGACACAGGCTAACAAAATGGATGCAAAAACAATATCCATTGTTCTGCTGCATTCAAGAGACACATCTCAGAAACAAAGATAGACATTACCTGAGAGTAAAGGGCTGGAAAAAGATTTTCCAAGCAAACAGACCCAAAAAGCAAGCTGGAGTAGCCATTCTAGTACCTGATAAAGTAGGCTTTCAATTAAAATTTTTCAAGAAAGATGGAGTAGGACATTTTGTTCTCATCAAAGGAAAAATCCACCAAGAGGACATTACTATCCTGAATATCTGTGCCCCAAATCCTAGGGCACCCACATTTGTAAAAGAAATACTTTTAAAATTTAAATCACACATTCATCCCAACACAATAATAGTGGGAGACATCAACACCCCACTCCTACCAATGCTCAGATCTTCAAGGCAGAAACTAAATAGAAAAATAATCAAACTAAGAGAGGTCATGAATCAAATGGACCTAACAGACATCCACAGAACTTTTCACCCAAACAGATAAGAATATATCTTCTTCTCTGCACTACATGGAATCTTCTCCAAAATTGTTCATATAATCATTCACAAAACAAGCCTCAACAGATACAAAAAATTTGAAATAATCCCCTGCGTCTTATGGGGTCTAAAGCTACACAGCAACAATAGAATAAACAAAAATCCCATAAGCATATGGAAACTGAATGTTTTACTGAATGACATCTGGGTCAGGGATGAAATAAAGTAATTAAGGACATCCTAGAATCAAATGAAAATGAAGACACAACATATCCATACCTTTGGGACACAATGAAAGCAGTGCTAAGAGGAAAGTTCATAGCACTAGGTGCCTTCATAAAGAAATTGGAGACATTGCACACAAGCAACTTAATGGAAGACCTGAAAACTCTAGAAAAAAGAAGCAGACACACCCAAGAGAAATAGATAGCTGGAAATAATCAAACTCAGGACTGAAATCAATAAATTAGAAACAAAGAAAACAATTGAAAGAATCAATGAAACCAAGAGCTGGTTCTTTGAGAAAATCAACAAGCTAGACAAGCCCTTAGCCAAACTAACTAAAAGGCAAACAGAGAATACCCAAATTAACAAAATCAGAAATGAAAAGGGAGATATAACAACAGATACCGAGGAAATCCAAAGAATCATTACATCTTACTTCCAAAGCCTATATGCCACAAAATTTGAAAATCTAAATTATATGGACAAATTCCTTGATAAATTCCACTTATCAAAGTTGAATCAAGATCAGTCAAACCAATTAAACATTTCTATATCCCCTAAGGAAATAGAAGCAGTCATCAAAATTCTCCCAAGCAAAAAAAAAAAAAAAAAAAAAAAAAAAAAAAAAAAAAAAAAAAAAAAATCCAGAGCCAGATGGGTTCAGTGTGGAATTTTAACAGACCTTCAAAGAAGAACTAATACCAATACACTAAAACTATTCCACAAAATAGAAACAGAAGTATCACCACCAAACTCATTCTATGAAATCACAGTCACCTTAATATCTAAAGCCACACAAAGACCCAACAAAGAAAGAGAATTTCAGACCAATTTCCCTTATGAACACAGACGCAAAACTATTCAATAAAATTCTGGCAAACTGAATTCAAGATCACATCAAAAATCTCATCCATCATGATCAAGTAGGCTTCATAGCAGGCATGCATTACAGAGAAATCCACCGATGTAGTCAATCATATAAACAAACTGAAGGAAAAAAACTATATGATCATCTCTTTAGATGCTAAAAAAGCATTTGACAAAAATCCAACATCCTTTCATGTTAAAAGTCTTAGATAGAGGATACAAGGCACATACCTAAACGTAGTAAAGGCAAAATACAGCAAGTCTATAGCCAACATCAAACTAAATGGAAAGAAACTTAAATCAATTCCACTGAAATCAGGGACACAACAAGGCTGCCCACTCTCTCCATTTCTTTTCAATATAGTACTAGATGTCCTAGCTAGAGCAATAACACAGCTAAAGGAGATCAAGGGGATACAAATAGGAAAAGAAGAAGTTAAAGTTTCACTACTCCCGGATGATATGACAATATACATCAATGACCCCCAAAATTCCACCAACGAACTCCTTACAGCTGATAAACAACTTTAGCAAAGTGGCAGCATACAAAATTAACATGAAAAAGTCAGTATCCCTCCTATATACAAAAAACAAACTGGCTGAGAAAGAAATTAGGGAAACTACACCCTTCTCAATAGCCACACATAATAAATAGTATCGTGGTGTAACTCTAACCAACAAAGTGGAAGACATATGAAAAATACTTCAAGTCTCTGCAGAAGGAAATTGAAGACGATATCAGAAAACGAAAAGATCTCCCATGCTCATGGATTGGGAGAACCAACATAGTAATAATGGCCATCCTACTGAAAGCAATCTACAGATTCAATGCGATCTCTACCAAAATAACAACACAATATTTTTCAGAACTGGAAAAATCAATTCTCAACTTCATATGGAAAAAAACCAGAATAGTTAAAACAATTCAGTAAAATAAAAGATCTATTAGAGTAATCTCCATCCCTGATCTCAAGCTGTACTATAGAGCATCAGTCATAAAAATGGCATGGTACTAACATAGAATAGTCCAGTTGACCAATGGAATTGAAGACACAGAAATACATCCACACACTTATGGTCATTTGAGTTTTGACAAAGAAGCCAAAACCACACAATGGAAGAAATACAGCATCTTCAACAAATGGTGCTGGTCTAATTGGGTGTCTACTTGTAAAAAATGCAAATATACCCATATTTATCACCCTGTACACTAAAGTCCAAGTGGATTAAGGACCTCAACATAAAACCAGACACACTAAATTTGTTAGAAGAAAAAGTGGGAAAAGGTCTAGAACTCATTGGCACAGGAGACAACTTCTTGAACAGAACACCAACAGCCCAGGCTCTAATATCAACAACTAATAAATGGGACCTTATGAAGCTGAGAAACTTCTGTGAGGCAGAAGACACTGTCAAAAGAACAAAGCGACAGCCTACAGATTGGGAAAAGATCTTCACCAACCCTACATCCAACAAAGGGCTAATATCTAAAACATTCAAGAAATTAAACACTACCAAACTAAATAATTTTATTAAAACATTTGGTACAGCACTAAGCAGAATTCTCAACAGAGGAATATCGAATTCCTGAGAAACATTTAAAGAAATGCTCAGTATCCCTTGGCATCAGGGAAATTGCAAATCAAAACAATTTTGAGATTCTATCTTACACCCATCCAAATGGTGAAGATCAATAACCCAAGTGACATCACAAATTGGCAAGGATGTGGAGAAAGGAGAACACTTCTCCACTGCTGGTGGGAGTGCAAACTTGTATAGCCACTTTGGAAATCAGTATGGTGATTTCTCAGAAAATTGGCAATAGTTCTACCCCAAGATCCAGCTATACCACTCCTGAGCATACATCTGAAAGATGTCCCACCATACAACTAGGACATTTGCTCAGCTATGTTCATAACAGTTTTATTCATAATAGTCAGAATCTGGAAACAACCTAGATGTCCCTCAAATGAAGAATGGATAAAGAAACTGTGGTACATCTACACAATGGGATACTATACATCTATTAAAAACATGGAAATCTTGAAATTTGCAGGCAAATGGATGGAACTAGAAATGATCATTCTAAGTGAGATAACCCAGACCCAAAAAGGCACACATGGCATATGCTCACTTATAAGTGGATTTTGTCCCAACAATGTCCTCTGAGAGACTCCACCAGCAGGGAACTGAGACTCGAAGCTGGACACCAGGCAGAATGCTGAGAGTTGTAGGTAAGACTGGGGGATGGAAAGCATGGGAGGGAGCCAGGAGCTCCACATGGAGACCGCCAAGGCCTATAGATCAAGGCACAGGGGGAGTCTTCACAAACTGATGCTCCAGTCAAGGACAATACATACAAAGAACCAAGACCCCTTTTTGTAGATGTAGCCAGTAAACTACAGATTCTCTGCATAGTGGAAAAGGGGGGACTGCTGTTGAACCTCTGACATGCAGTTGGGGGCCCACTACTTGACCACTGCTCTTTGGCAATATGGCCTAGTGGGCACAGAGTGGAAGGGGATACAGACTACTCTGAGGATAGGCTGTTCCCAGAGGTCAAGGGGAGGAGAATAAGCAGAAGAGGAAGGGAGGGTGGCAAAGGGACGATAAGAAGGGAGAGATAACAATCGGGAGGTAAAGTGAATAAATCATAATAAATAAAATATACACTTAAAAATCTGAATGGAGGAGAGGGTTGCCTCCATTCCAAGGGCCATGCATGGCAAGGACATAGACACTCAGCTCAGTTCTAGTAGATAGGCAGTGCAGTCTCCTTGTGGGTCCCACAATATGGGGAGTAGGGACTACTTCTGACATGGGTTCTCTTCCGCCAGTGTGGATCAATTCCCCTGGGCTGGGTGGACATTCCAGACCACAGAGGAAGAGGATACAAGTAGTACAGAGGAGACTTGATGAGCTGAAATCAGATATTAGGGGAGGAGGGCCCCCACTTTCTGAGGGCTAGGGGAGGGAGGAAGAAGGGATAAGGGGGGAAGGGAGAGGGGATGAGAGAGGGAGGGTGGGATCTAAAGGTGATGAGGGAGGAGAGTACAATCTGCAGAACAAGCAGGTAATTTATATTCCTAATCACACTACATGGGAATAGCTCTGAGACGGGCTGAGACATGAATGTTTATGCACAGTCAGTGCGTTTTATTGGTTACAAAATACATGCAACTTAGGACTAGATGCAAATCTTCATATGGCATGAATAAAGAATTATAGACGTCTTTCTTCTGCTCTGCCAAAAGAGAGTAAGCATATCCTCAATAGTTCCTGCCTCACAAATATGTTGGTCAGATATACTGGACCAGAAGTCCGAAGATGATGCTCCAGTGTTTTAGAATTATGGATGACTCTCCAGGCAGCAAATTGTCTCTGTCATTTTTGGTTTTGGTTTTGGTTTTGGTTTTTAATATGGAAGCTGCTAATCCACACTTCATGTTTACACACAAATCAAGTGATTGATTTTGCTCCTTCTCAAGTCTCTGATGGGGTTGAAGACCAAATAGTTCAGTTTCACAATTAAACTTGGTTGTCTGGGGGTAAGGATGTTTTTGGGTCTAGATAGATGTTTTAAATTGATAGAGATTAGATATGATAGATATTGATTTACATTCAGAATTTTAGGCTCACCGAGATAAGAAAATGTTTTCTTCAAGGTTGCCAAATACAAACAGCCAAAACACTATGAATGTAATTCCTGAGTGGTCTGTGGTTCTTCTTGCTGTATGTAGTTTATTTTATATATGTGTAGTAACATAAATGTATATGTAAAAAATAATTTAAAATAATCATAATTTTCTCAACATTTCAGGCCTTTTACCCCATAACAGAGAAGGTGAAAGAGAGATGACAGAGAATTCAGATGAGAATGAAGGCTTGTGCTGCCAAAGCCAGGTAGACATTTAGCTCTTCCATTGGCCAGTGAGTGAAGAGAGACTACAAAGGGAGGCATCTCATACACAAAAGAAAAAGATTCTCTTTGCCTGTGCTACCCAAGTGCAATAGTTTAGATCTAAAGTATCCTGCATAGGACTAAATTTTGGTCGTCTGGTCTATACAGAGGAGCTGTTTTAATCTATAGGTACTTTACGCTATGGAGCCTTATGAAAGATTTTTAGGTAATTGGGAATGTTTGCATGTGCACGCACATGTATGTGTGTGTGTGTGAAAATGTGCGTTTTCAAGTGTGTAAATGTGCACATATGAATGAAGATACACATGAAAGCAAAGATAAGCCTCAGATACCAGGTTTCCAGCACCATTCACCTTGGTCTCATATTGTAGTTTGAGACGTGATCTTTCACTGGCTCGGAGCTCACTGACTAACAAGGCTAGGCTGGCCAGTGAGCCTTGGAGGTCTGCCTTTCTCCATCTTCTTCCTTCTGTGATTACAAGTACATGACACCACACCTGGATCTTTTGCCTAGCTTCAGAGAATCAAAGACAGTCCACAAACTTGCACAGTGAGCACTTTACTGCATGATCTCCCCAGCCACAAGGAGTGTACTCTCAAGTGGGACTCCCTTCCTCATTATCCCTGCCTCCAGCCCATGTCACACCATGTTCCCTCTTGTACTCCCCTGTCACAAGTGGAAAAGCAGCAGCCAACTGATCCTGGACTAGAACCTCCACAGGCAGGAGCCAAAATCAGTGTTTCTCTTTGTAAGTCACCTCAGGGGTCTGTTACAGAGAAAACTAACACACCACTAAACCAGGCACTCTACATATGTGGCTATTTAAATTCAAGTGAATCAGACATAACTAAAGTTCAAGAAAACCTCATATCCTCCACTATCCTAGCTGTTTTCCCCATGTTTGGTACAGTACATGGCTACTGGCCGTAGCATCCCAAGGCAGCCCACACTCTTCTCAAGATACTACCATTCCTTACACACAGAGACAGAGCTAATCTTTGTACCATAGAAGGACAGACCCCTTTTCCTTTCACTCAGCATCCTCTACATATGCTTGACTTCACCATGGTCATGAGTCAAAAACTAAGAAAATCCATGGGTTTCCTGCTAAGCCCAGACACCTGACAAAAGGCTTTGACTGGGCCATCAAGCTTCATATGGATCACAGCAGAGACATATAAAAATTGTCTGTGGGTGTTTTCATCCATAAACTAACACATTTGAAGTTTTCCAATTATTATAAAACATTTACTATTAGTGACCTGCTCTGCTCATAAAGTGAGTACTAAAACAAAACAAAATTTCTTTCTGATTACTCTCCACCCTCTCTTTTTATCTCTCTCCTACCCTCATCAACTCTACTCCCTACAAGTCCCTGGTCCATGGTCAAATCTCTCTCTCTCTCTCTCTCTCTCTCTCTCTCTCTCTCTCTCTCTCTCTCTCTCTCTCTCTCTCTCTCTCTCTCTTTCTCTCTCTCTCTCTCTGTGTGTGTGTGTGTGTGTGTGTGTGTGTGTGTGTGTGTGTGTGTGTGTGTGTGTGTGTGTGTGTGGTCACTGAGTCTTAATCTAGCCAGGTTTGGAGCTACTTATTGGAGCCTGAGGAGCTCACTAGTAGGTACACAACAGAAGACACTGGCTTCTCCTCTCCCAGGGCCTGGGAGGGGGGCAGGGCTACACGAGCCCCTTCTCCAGACATGACTGACTATTGACAGGACAGGCCCCTTGTAAGCAATCACAGTTGCCTTTGTAAGAGTTGTTCTTTATTGGCACTCAGTGTTTTCCTGTCATTGTACTATACTATTTTTTCATGTTTATTTTCGTTTCCTGTAACAAAGTTATTATTGTTATCTCCGTTTCACAGATGGGCAATGCTGGCCTGCTCACACATCTGGGACCTGGCAGGCCTGGACTCAATACCTTGCCTGGGCTATTCTAGTGCCAAGGCTCTAACTCCTTCCTCCAAACCTTATCCTTGACATGCAAATCACGGACCACACCCCATAAACAGTTCACCTGATGTTATAGTCCATCCTGTTTCCAAAATAAGGAGTCTTTTCTCTTTTTTATGAAGACGTATGGGTCCATGGGTAATACCAAATACCTGAAACCCTCCCAATAAGAAATAGTTTCTGTCTCTTTACACTCCCACACCAACTTGATCTGGCCTTTTTTTCTTGTTGGAGTATTTGATGCTTTATACATCGAGACTGAAATCTGAATCTCTGGTCCTTGGTTATGTCACATTCCTAATAAAAGGCATCACCTGAATAGGTCATTTCCTAAACACCATGCATTTATTATTAATATATTATAGCAGTGTCATCTATGATTGCTGCTGCTACTAAAGATGAGACAGAATGTTAATGAGTGTTTCTTTCTATGGTGTTCCTTTTTTTTAACATTTACTTTTGTAACTTTTAATTATGTTTAAGTTGGGGAGGGGCATGTGTCCACCTGAGTGCAGGTGCTCGCAATGGCCAGGAGAGGGCACTGCATCCCCGGGAGCTAGAGTTACAGGTGGGTGTGAGCTGCTTCATGTGGGTGCTGGGAAATGAACTTGAATCCTCTGCAGGAGCAGTACATGCTCTTAACCAAGTTATTACTGCAGACCCTCTACAGTGTTCTTATGGATCAGATATATTGTTTCATTATTTATAACAGGATAAATATTTTTAAATAATTTAGATTATTGATAGGAGAACTCACATGTCAGTAAAATAATTCGGAAAGAAAAATGTTTGAGCCTTTCAGAAATATCTTAATCAACAAATACAACAAATTTCAAGTGCATATTATACAACCAAAATTTGTAATATGTCTAGCTATAGAGATTTTGAAATTTCAACACAAAAGAATGTTTGCAATAGCAGAAAAATAAAGCAATGATTAACAACTGTTTAAAATATTCTCTAACTTAACAGATAATTTGTAACTCATATTTATTCATGTGTATAGCCCTACATCACTTATTTATTTTTCTAGATAGACTTTATTTAAATAGAATTTAATTCATATAGGCAATACAAACAGTCTTATAATTTGTTTTCCAAACAAATCTGTTCACAGGTGCTTTCATACATGTATACAGTATATACTGGCCACTCCCTTCCCCACTCATTCCCATCTCCTTATCATCCCTACCAACCTCCCTCCTCCCCACAAATCACTCACATGCTCATCTATTAGAGCCCAGTGGACTCAGCAGTGGGTACACAAGTAACAGCAATTATTTTACCTTCTCCCCAAGTCTATTATAGATCGGTGCTAAAAGGTAGGAGGACTCCATAAGCCTCAGTCCATTCTTGACTGATTGTTGGTACATTTTAAACACATAGTCTTGTGTGGGTCTAGTGCAGATAATAGGGTTGTGAACTAATTACAATGATTATTGCAATTGTAAACTCATTGCAAATCTAGAGCGTGGCATTATGCATTTTACCCTACCTTCTGGCTCTTACAAGCTTTTTAACCCACCTTCCTCCATGTTTCCTAAGCCTTAGAGGAGGAGGTGTAAATATCTTGTTTATGGTTGAGCCCGTGGTCATCCTTTATTCTCAGCTACTTCAATGGCCATGAGTCTCTGCACTCACTGCCACTCACCATTACGAGAGGCCAAGATTAGGAGCAGCTTGTCTGTGAATACAAGCATAGAGGTTTAGAAGACAGTTTGGTGCTAGGTCAGTTTAGTTAAGCAACAATAAGTTCTTAACCCAGACCTACAACCTCCCTGGTCCTAGGTTGTCAACTAGGGGGTTAGAATACCAG
This sequence comes from Acomys russatus, assembly GCF_903995435.1. Lineage (NCBI taxonomy): Eukaryota > Metazoa > Chordata > Mammalia > Rodentia > Muridae > Acomys > Acomys russatus. The sequence continues at coordinate 15,766,253 of NC_067137.1, read as the reverse complement.
CGAATCCTTTGCCGTAGGGTAGATCTGAAATCTAGTCAGGGAACTATTGGTTGCCCCGACAAAAGCTAAGCCACTGTCGCGTAGGTGGGCACTAACACCCCAATTTTAAAAATAGAGTACAGAACTAAACAGAGAGGTCTCAAAAGAAGAATTACCACTGGCTAGGAAACAAATAGCAGAGTGTTCAATGTCCCCATCTTATAGGAGAAGCAGATTAAAACTATTAAAAAAACAGATTAAGATTCCATCTCACCCCAGTCAAAATGTCCATCGCGCAGAAAAGCAATAACAACAGAACTCTGGTGTGGAGATGGGGAGAGGGAAATCTTTAAACACTGTTACTAGTTCAGCCACTTTGGAAATCAGTATAGAGATTTCTCAGAAGTAAAACTATCATACATTCCAGATACACCACTCCTGGGCATTTACCTAACGGATTTTAAGGCATACTACAGAGTGCCCATTCCCTAGCTATTGTGGAGAGGCCATCAGTGAAGGTGGGTGTGCAAGTGCCTCCGTAATACCCATGTCCACTGCTAGGACACAACCTATATTACCAACAGCTGGCGAGTATACACTGAACATCTAGTCCATGTCACAGTAGAATTTTATTCAGCTGAAAAGAAAAACAAAATCATGACATTTTCAGGGAAATAGACAGAACTATAGAAAATTATACTGAGTGAGGTAATCATGGCCCAGAGGAACAAATACTGCTTTTTTCCTCATATGCAGATCCTAGCTTCAACTCTTTAGTTCTGTTTGTTTTACATAGAGTACCTACAGAATTTAGGAAAACTGGGAAGGGAGCGTTGGGAGATGACTTCTAGAAGAGAGATAGTAGAAAGTAGGTAAACGGGAAAGAAAGAGGAGAAATATGGTAAGGAAAAACTTAAAGCAGGAAGAAGCCAGGGGACTTCAGAGGATGAAGATGGATGTGATGGAGAGAGGTAAGCAGGGCAAAGGGGATGGACTGAAGGCCATTACCCTGCATAACTAGAGGGCGCTGCTCCTAGAAGCGGTGGGTTACTGAACATAGTCCCCAGTCCCAGGTGTGAGATTTCTTCCCCATAGGAATGGGGCACAGAAGCCACCGTGTCCCCCAACACAATACAGGCTCCTGTCAATCCTCTTGGTTTCCTGCCAGATCTAGAAGGTAAGACCATACTTCACATACCACACAGCTTGGTTACAAGGTATAGAGAAAGCAAGCTTGAATGAAGCTGGAAATATCTTCCTTAATGGACATGACCTGTAAGACTTCAGAAGGTGCTGTGCAGGCTATGGGCTTGCTCAACTGTGAACCCTACAGATCAGAAGGCCAACCTGTCAAGAAATCTGGTATCACAAATTTCTGTAAAAAATTGAATGATGCTAAAGAGAATAACAAAACAAATCCTAAAAAAAAAAAAAAGTGTAAAGAGGAAGCCTGAGGAATACCTAGTTACTGTCATGCAGTACCAAAGATAATACTCACTAAATATTATTGACCTATTTTTTAATCATATGAGGCAAGAAGTACTAGAACAAAAGTCATAGAAGCAGTGGAGGTCCAAAGCAAAGGTAAGAAGCAGCTGCTTGGCAGACAAAATACACTTTATGTGAGAGGTCATACTGTTCAAGCTAACTCCAAGATGTTTCATTATGAAAGATTGGGAACTAAACAGCCCACAGGGAAGAAATGGAGAATTTAATGAGTGAGGAGATATTGATAGTACAAAACATAACAATTCATTTGAAATGACTGGCAAAAAGAAGACTTGTGTAGGAGGGTGTCTTGTATGGCTTGGCAAGCTGTTCCAACCCCCACTTGGCATCACATCATTGTAAGATTTTGCTTTATAAAACTGGCATCACAAATAACCACCAAAACTCTTGTTCTAGGATCTCATCTTCCAAGAGCAATTAAGCTTCCTAATTTATCTTGAAGTTAAGAACAACAGGGCAATCTTAACCTAGAATGACAGCCCAAGAAACACTGACCTTCTGCCAGTGAGACGACTGTAATATATTAGAAATTATTTATTGTTTCAAACAACTCTGGAAGTACTGTGGAGATCACACAGTGACTGAGGACACATTTATTGAGAAAATCTACTAAATCTCTATAAGAAAAGCGAGTCTGCAATGTTTGAGCCATAGTATGCTCTTCTCCTGTACCAGGCTAGCATCATCCAAGGGCTACTCAACATAGAGGTAGTCACAAACTCAAGACTTCGTCTCTGTACCATTAGCCACAAGTCTAAGGCACTAGTGTCTCTTCTTAGGCATATGAATGGCAGCCTTTTTATATTCTCTAGCTCTGGTGTAAATCTCTCTTCTCAGCAAGAGAACTGAGATATCTGGGACTACTTTCTTGTACCCAACCTCTCCTCATATGATAGAAAGTCTACCCTGGGTGGGAGTAATAGCAATAACAGCTCTTGATCACTCTCACGTAAGTTCATTTGTGGTGAAATTTGATACCCTATGAGAATATATAGGGGGAGGTAATCCCCCTCAGGAACAGTCATAGGGGAGGGGAATAATGGGAAAATGGGGGGGGGGAGGAATGGGAATATACAAGGGATGGGATAAGCATTGAGATGTAACAAGAATAAATTAATAAAAAAAAAAAAAGAAAACAAACAAAAAAAAAAAAAGAAAGAAAGAAATTTTTCCATGCCAAAATCAGAGACAACCACCATTCCAGCCAACGTACTTTCTCTAAATCAAGAGCATCATGCAGTGAAGAACAGGCCACTGTCTTCACCTCCATATCTAATGCAGAGGTGCAAACATTTTCCCTGGGTGATGGAGGCATCCTCAAGAGAAAGAGTCTTGCATATATCACTAAGAAAATGACTTCATTTGGAGCAGATCATAGACAAGTTGAAGTCCAAGGACAGTGTAAAATCAAGGAGATTCTGGTTATAGGCAATTAACAGGATAAACATATTTTTTATAAAAAAACAAGTTAAATCTTATATTAGAAGTTTAACTGTAATAACCATGTTAAAAGAGTCTCCCTCCAAAATGTTCCCGAAGATTTCCTCCTATAGAGAGTACCATACTTTAATATGACTTTGGAATATCCCCAACCAGATCATGATCAAACAGGCCAATAAGTTAGTCATTAGTTCAGTGTGTGTGTGTGTGTGTGTGTGTGTGTGTGTGTGTGTGTGTGTGGGTGTATTATACATATGTATATAACATACATAATCAACAGAAAGGCTGGAGAGGGAATAGACTCAAACTCAGGATACAGAATCACCATGACATATTGCCTAAAATTTCCTGGTTTAAATTATAAATTTGAAAACAAAAATGTAAGCCATAAAAAAGAAAATAAAATCATACAACATGTATTGTTTCTCAAAATATAAAAATGTTGAAGTTAGAATATGATGCCTCCAAATGTCATTTCATGTATGTTCAAAAACTGAAAGGAAGTCATACTTAAAGAAGCGAAAGGAACTGTGTTGACAATTTCTCATCAAAATAGAACATTAATAGAGATAAGAAATGAGCTAGTTAAAAAAAATAAATTCTGGAGATGAAAACTATAACCAAAATAAAAGGTTTGTTAGACACCCTCAATAGGTAATTTCAGATGAAGAAAGGAAGGAAGGAAGGAAGGGAGGGAGGGAGGGAGGGAGGAGGGAAGGATGAAGGAAGAAAACCAAAGTCATCCCAAAGATAAATCAGCAAAGTTGAAACAATCTAAAAACAGAAAAATTGTGAAGACAAATATGTGGGATACTACTAGACCCCCAACATATGATTAATGGAGTTATAAGAATGTAATAACATAAAAAGTAATATATAATGTTTAGAGTAATGGCTGGTAAATTTATACATTTGATAAATATTAATCTATATATCAAAGAACCTCAATTCCAAGTATAAATTCTCAAAGAATTATATAATCAGACAGCATGGATAATAATGAAATGACCAAGAGAAAGCAGAATAACCTCATACAAGGAACCCTCAATAAATTAAAGAGTTGACATAGTATCAAAATCTATGATAACTGAAGAACAGTTATATACTTAATATAGAAACGACAACACTAGGTGAGAGTCCCATATCACTGAAACATTATAATTAACCACATCGTTAGCCACAAAAACTAAAAGAAAGCTTTCCCCTGAAGATCAGGAGCCTGTCAAGAAACAGTGCCTGACATTGTGGAGTCAGGATTTTATTAGATGCTCTAGACAGTGAAGTTGATCAAGAAAAATAATAAAACATTAATATTGGAAAGAAGCAAAACTATTTCTATTCGAAAATGATATGATTTTTCTGTGGTTTGGGTGTAAAATGCTCCCCAAACACTTAAGTTTTAAAGGCTTGCTCCCCATGGAGTTGGGGGTTTTGGAATGGGACTGGGTCAAGAGAGGTCTAACTGTATTAGTGGATGAATCCACTGAGGAAAAATACAATTAGAGTTATATTGTGTCTCTATCCCCCCTCTTGTCTGCCCTCCCTTTTTCCATCTCCTTGGCCCCCTCTCCTCCCCTTTCTCTCCTCTTCTCTCTCCCCCTGTCTTCCTCTCCCCATCCTTATCCCTCTCTCCGCCTCACCCCCACTTACTGCCTGTCAGGAAGCCAGCCTTCATCTGTCACACCCTACCTGCCACAATGCTCTGCTTCACATGGACCCAGAATAGAGATACGTTATACACTGAAATCTCTAAAACCATGAGACAACAGAAATCTTCCCTTGTTTTAAGGTGTTTGCATCATTGTGTTTTGGCACATTAAGACAATTGTGTATACAGAAAATTCTAAGGAATCACTAAAATTATCGTTGATTTTTAAAAAATCAGCAAGGTTCCAGGATATAATAACAATAAACTAAAATCAGTTTAATTACTTTTTAATAGAGTTTTTTAAATTTAAGAACATAATCTCACTTAAAAGAACAACAAAAAACGAAATACTGAATTTCATAAAGAGAAGTACAATTTTGTGCTCTAAAATATACAAAATCACATATAATGAAAAATGTAAAAACCTAAGTAATCGAGAATACATCTCATTTTCTGTAACCTAAGAGACTTATTACAGGAACGATATTGTTTATATTTACCTTCAGAATTATTGGTACAATAACATAATCAGTATTAAGATACTTATTTTGTAGAGAAAAGTCCACATATTCCATATAAATTAACAATATGATATTAAAATCCATACAGGAATGTAAAAATTTGAGAATAGCCAAACTGACCTTTAAAAGTGGAATAAACTTGCAGGATACCATATGTGTTTCTTGATTTTAAACTTACTTCAAGCTGAGTAATAGTAAGGATGGTACTGACATTAGGGGAGACACATTATAGTGACATAAATTTCCATTGAGATGTTGGTACACGAATCCATGGTGACCTGATTTTTATAAGACCACCAAAACAATTCAGTAGGTTTCTGTTTTCAAAGACAATCTAATAGTTTTATAAATTGAAGAAGTACAATACTCAAATACAAAAGAAAAATACTAACGTTGGTTGAAGTCTTAAGTAGAAGATCAAAAACTAAAAAAAAAAAAAAAAAAACCAACTCTTTTAATTTTGAATTAGGACTTTTGGTTCATTTGTTGGTGGTTTGGGAATGGTTTTGTTTTGTTTTGTTTTGTTACTGAATATGACCCCAAAAGCAGAAGCAACAAGGAAAAATAATAAATAATAGATGTCCTTGTTAGGGTTTCTACTGCTGTGATGAAGCACCATGACTATAAAGCGAGTTAAGAGGAAAAAGATTTACTGAGCTCACACCTCCACCTTGTAATCCATCATATGAGGGAGCCAGGACAGGAACTTGAACAGGGCAGGAACCTGGAAGTGGGAAGTGATACCAAGGTAGTGGAGGGGTGCTGCTTACTGGCTTGCTCCTCATGGCTCATCAAGCCCTACTACTTTCTGGGCAGTTGGTAGTTGGCAGCTACTTAGAGAGGAAGAGTGAATTTCTTTGGGTATGTGGTCCCTGGGAGGCTAGCAATACTGGAGTAGATGGTCCCATACACATGCAGATATGAGCAACACTTAAGCAGATAAGAGAGGGGGGGCGGGCAGAGACAGAGACACAGAGACGACAGAGACAGACAGACAGAGACAGAGATCATGAATTCAGGACAAATAGGAGAGAATGGATGGGAAAGAATGGACTATAGAATGGACCCCAACATATTATATGCAACTATTATTATTAAATAAATTGTGTTTATATCCAAGAATATTTTGGACAGCACGCATTTGTCTTTAAATAAATACATTTGGTAAGTGAAGGAAAGGATTTGGATCTGGAAAAGTTTCAGAATGTGATTATGATGAAAACATATACAAAAACTAGAAACACTCAAAGAAATAATTTTGAGCGTTCTTTTGTTTATGGTTTTTTTTTTAACTTTTTACTGGTTCTCTGTGATTTTCACATCATGCAACCCAATCTCACTCACTGGCCCTCTTCTCCTACCTGCCTTCCACCCTTGCAATCTCCCGACCAAGAGAGGGGGGAAAAAATCTCATCATGGAAGCTGTAGTATGTCACAGTGTGTCCCACAGTATCCCGTTTTGTCTACACTTCTTAGCTCGAAATTTTTCATTGCGATGAGTTATTGATCTGGTAGGAGGCCTCTGGTTTTTGCTACACTATTAATACCAGAACCTCACTGGACTCCTCTCAGATATTCTGGACTTGCCCCTTCAAGTACTCCAGCAGTCCATTGATGAGGTAGATGTTGGGGTAGGCCAGTTCAAAGTCCTGGCTCTGGAACTGAGAGGCATCTTAAATCATCAGCCCACCAGCTCTGCCAGCTTTCCTGCACTCACCACTGGGCAGGCTCCTGCCCTGACCCCCTGGCCCATCCAATGCTACCGCCAGCTGGGGACAGAGCCAGCTCTTAGACCCTCAGGGCTGGCTCATCTGCACCCATGCTCTCAGGGCCAGCTTTACTCTGCTGCCCAGGCAAGGTGCAGGGACCACTCTTCTGAATGCTGCAGCAGATGAGGGAAAGAGACTGCTTTCCTGCTTCCATGACCCCAGGACCAGATCTCTCACCTGCCACAAGTGGGGAGGGGCGAGCGGGAGGAGGGTATCTCTCCCTTCCCCTTGCCACTGCCATAGGCATGAGTAGCAGGGCTAGATTTCTCACACTCATAACCCAGGTCGGCTCACCCTCAACTCCCACAACCATGCCTGCTCTACTGTGCTTCCTGGGCAATGTGTGGGGCCCATTCCCCCAAGCACTGTATCTGGCTAGGGATCCGGGTCAGCTCTCCAGCTCTCACACCTCCGGCACCAACTCTCCCACAACACCTAGGTGTGGGACGGGGCCAGTTCTGCACAGGCCTTAGAAATTAAGACGTCCCCTGGCGGCAGCCCAGATCAGGGACATCTATCTGCCTAGCCTTCGGTGGTAACAGACGCCTGCTTTTGCAGGGACACAGACCCGGACATGCCTTCACACCCCACCCCAAGGCAGCACAAGCCAGAACCCAACTATGGTCCTAAGTGGCATCACCGGTTACTCACATCAGGCTTTTTCTCACTCTCCAGTTCTGCCTCTCTTCACCGTGCCCACATCTTTGTATTTCCCTCTCTCTTCCGTTTCTCCACCACTTATTTGGTCCGTATTTGGCACCTGTGGTCTCTGAGTTTCTGTGGTTGACTTAGGAGCAGTCTCACTATGTACTGCCTGTGCATTGCGGCACTGGCCCGCCCAGGCCTGTGTGGCACCAGACTGGTAATTTTCTCAGGCTAACTCCCTATCCGGGTCCCACGGCGCCTGACTGGTGATCATCTTGGGCTCACTCATCGCCTGGCCACCCTCATGGTTCCCCCCGCCCATACAAGGATGGGTTATCTGTCTCAGGCTCACTTCTACCCGGGGCCTGCAGTCCCAGGAAGGGTTCTTTTAGTGTCCTGTTCACTCCTGGTACTGCACGGCGCTGAACTGGTGGTCCCCTCAGACTAGACTAGCTCCCTGTCCCGTCCTGTCTCTGCCCCCACCTGCCTCCCCACCCCCCAGCACCATCGTCTGATGCTAGCTCTATTCACAGAGTGCTTGGCATGTGACACAGCAGCCACACCTGCAATGCCTCTAGGGCCAGTAAGAAATAATTTTTAAAATGAAAATATGTCTTCCTCGCAGATACAGACAAACCTTTTGCCACCATTTCAGAAGAAAGAATTATATATTAAGATCCATATTTTAAAAACTGACTTTTAAAATAAAATTTTGGATTTTATGTCTTATGTATTAAAGATGTTTGGTGTCATGCATTAAAAAATGTAATTCAAGGAAAATCAATCATAATAATACTAAAAAATATCAGGTTATCAACAAGACCTGGTTCATACTAAGCTTTTATAGCTTCTTTAGAATTCTACCTTGAGAAATAAGTCTGTTGTTGGCACCTGGTAAGATAGAGGAGTTTAGAACCTACATTTTTGCCATAATTTATTTTCTCAGAAGAACAAAAAGATTAGATTTTTGACACTGTCTTTGAGTTTACACGACAGTCACAGAGGCATGCAGACAACCTGTGAGGAGGAAAAATGCAATCTGTGCTTCTTCTGTTTGTGCTGGCTGTTACAGGATTTAGGGTACCCAGATGACTGGTGTGTGTGTGTGTGTGTGTGTGTGTGTGTGTGCGCGCGCACTTGCGCGCGCCCGCGTGTACATGTGCTTGTACATGTGCATACCTGCATGTGTTTCTGGATGAAGCTCTCATTAGCATCAGTGGCCTGAAGAAAGCAGTGGCTTTATGATGGGTGAGGCCACCAATGTCCAGTGGGTTTGATGAGAGCCAAAAGACAAAGAGAGGAATCTCCATGCCTCGATGCTTGAGTGGGAGCCTTGGTTTTCTTTTTCCTCCATGGTGTTGGTTACTTCTATCATCACTGTAACAAAAATATCTTACAAGAGAAATTCATGAAAGGAGAGGCTTATTTTGACTTGTGTTTCAGATGAAACAACCCATTGTAGCCAGGAAGGCATGGTGGCTAGAGTGGGTCAGTCATCAATGGCAGGAACTTGCAGCACTTGGTGGGTTTTTGATTTATTCAGATTACATCTTAATTGCTGTCCCCTCACTTGTATCTTCCCATTCCTCCCTTCATCCCTCTTTTACCCTATTCCCCTGCCCTAGGTTTGACACAAAGGGACCCCCTCCCCCATTATATGGTCATAGGCTGTCTATCAAGTGTCACCCTACGAGCCTGCTTATCCTCTCTCTGAGTGCCACGAGGCCATCCCACCATGGGGAAGTGGTCAGATACAGGGCATCAGAGTTCATGTCAGAGGCAGTCCCCATTCTCCACACAACTGTGAAGAATGTTCTGTCCATTGGCTAGATGTGAGTAGGGGTTCAGTGTTTACTGCATGTATTGTCCTTGGTTGGTGCAGTAGTTTGAGCAGAACCCCATTGGTCCATATCTGCCCATCATGATGTTGTTCTTGTATGTTTCTAGGGCCCTCTGGATCCTTCTGTTTCCCCATTCTCCCATGCTTCTCTCACGTAGAGTCTCAATAGGAGGTCCCCGCATCTATCCCAATCTCCTGATAAGTGAAACTTTCATGGGACATACCTTTTGGGCTAGTGTCCGATTATAAATGAGTCTTTCTAGGTCTGGGTTAATTCAGTATGATCATTTCCAGTTCCATCCATTTGCCTGCAAATTTCAGGATTTCCTTGTTTTTAATAGCTGAGTAGTATTCCATAGTGTAAGTGTACCACAGTTTCTTTATCCATTCTTCGACTGAGGGACATTTAGGTTGTTTCCAGGTTCTGGCTATTATGAATAAGCCTTCTGTGAACATGGTTGAGCATATGTCCCTGTTGTATGCTGGAGCATCTTCTGGCTATATTCCAAGGAGTGGAATAGCTGGGTCTTGAGGAAGCCTTATTCCCAGTTTTCTGAGAAAATGCCCGATTGATTTCCAAAGTGGTTGTACAGTTTCAACTCCCACCTGCAATAAAGGAGTGTTCCCCTTTCTCCACATCCTGGCCAGAATGTGTTGTCACTTGAGGTTTTGATCTTAGCCATTCTGATGGGTATAAGATAGAATCTCAGAGTAATTTTGATTTGCATTTCTCTGATGACTAAGGATGTTGGCATTTCCTTAAGTGTTTCTCAGTCATTCAATATTCTTCTGTTGAGAATTCTCTGTTTAATTCTGAGCCTCAATTCTTTGGTTTATTTGATTTGGTGATGTTTAATTTCTTGGGCTCTTTATATATTTTAGATATTAGACCTTTGTCAGATGCAGGGTTGGTGAAGATCTTTCCCAGTCTGCAAGTTGTTGCTTTGTTCTGTTGACAGTGTCTTCTACCTTACAGAAGCTTCTCGGCTTCATGAGGTCCCATTAATTAATTGTTCACCTTAAGGCCTAGGCTGTTGGAGTTCTGTTCAGGAAGTTGTCTCCTGTGCCAATGAGTTTCAGGTTCTTCCCCACTTTTTCTTCTAACAGATATAGTGTGTCTGGTTTTATGTTGAGGTCTTTAATTTACTTGGACTTGAGTTTTATGCATGTCTAATTGCATTTTTCTACATGTAGACATCCAGTTAGACCAGCACCATTTGTTAAAGATGCTATCCTTTTCCTATTGAATAGATTTTGGCTTCTTTGTCAAAAATCAAGTGTCCATATGTATGTGGCTTTACTTCTGGGTCTTCGATTCGATTCCATTGATCAACCGTCCTATTGCTGTGCCAGTACCATGCTGTTTTAATTACTATTACTCTATAGTACAGCTTTAGGTCAGGTATGGAGAGTCCTCTGGAGCATCTTTTACTGTACAGTTTTAGCAGCTGGTTTTTATACAATGCCAATCAGGAAGCAAAGACTATACCAGAAATGGACTGAACCTTGGGCCTTAAAGGGCCAGCCCCAAAGACCCACTTCTGCTGGCCTGCACCCAGTTTCCAAAACAGAAATACCAGCTAGGGATCAAGTGTTCAAACATCTGAGCCTACAAGTGGATATTTCATGTTCAAAGAATAACAGTTACAATTGGACTCCAACTGAACTAATGGCTCTCCTGGATTTGTCCTCCAGATTCAGACTGAAGTTACATACTGGCTCCCTGCATGCACAGCAAGCTGAACTTGGACTTACCCTCCAATTTCTCCCTAATAAATACGCTTCTCTGAAGAACACTATTACTTCTGTTCCTCTGGACAACACTGGCTAATATAAATTTTTAATGGTTTGCTTCTCTTCCAGAATAAAAAGTCTGTAATAATCTGTGAAGAACTATTGCTGTCAGTCCTTTGATTATATTAAGAGAGTGATTATTTCATATTATGTAGTTCGATATGATTTTAAAATATTTTTTCATGAAAATAACATTTATAATATCCCTTAACTTCCATAACCCTATTTTAGCTTTTGTGAAAGTTTTAATCTAGGGGTCTTATATAGTAGTAATGGTTCAGTCTTCCCAAGCTTTGAAAAAAATTTAGTGGAAAGAAACCAACACCACAAATCAGAATATTTCACTTCCTGTTAATTTATAATGGTGTTCTGTGATCTTGTCGGGCAAAGGGGGGGGGTCATCTACTTGCACATGTGTGCATGAGCCAAAGAATATCAGAGACCAGAGATCAACCTCATATGTGATAGGTGTCATTCCTCAAGGGTCACTCTTTGTTTGGAAGCAGGGTCTCTCAGTGGTATGGAACTCACTAGGTAAGCTAGGCTGGCCATTGAACCCAGGGATCATCCTATGCCATCCTTCCCAGAACTACTGCAAATGTGAGCTACTGAACAAGCCGTGCTCTAGTACTGAACAGGAGCCATCATGACTGCCTACGCCATCTCCCCAGGCCCTGCTTCAGTAGATCATGAACCTTACTTGTGCCCTGGAATAATCAAATGGATGTGAGTAATGATTTTTCCTTACCTTTCCTCACCGCCACTCAAATCAAATAAAACATGAGGGAATGTTTTCAAAGAAAGATGGCATGTAATAGGGAGATTGTTCTACTGTGTTTAAGTAGGTGCATGCTATTAATATCTTACTGTTAACTGAAATCACTCTAGTGACATTACAGAGAAAATTGAGACTATTGCATCTAGAATACATTTCACACATTAGAAAAATTTGAAAGTATCTAATACAAAAAAAAATCACCAGATCATTTTCTGCTCCTTTGAACATTATAGTATAATGTGGGATGAGAATTAAACTTGTCATATGCATGAGCAGATGGGCTATTAAATTAATTTACTGTAACCAAGCCTGATAAGAGATAGCATTGTTTATTGGCATAAAAAGCCTCTCCAGTATTATAATGTCATTTAAAGTTGCCCCCAAAACTTCAAAGCCTAGTGCTAGGTCAAAGAGCCTAGTTATTATTTGTAGACTGATTAGGAGAAAATGCATTTATGTACAATTAAGAATACTAAATATAAGAACATGAAGGTACTTCTTTCACTTGGTGTTTCAGTACCATGTCATTTGGAGACTGAAACATGAGTCAATTGAGAACTTGGAGATGTTCCAGGGGAAGCAGTGAAATGATTAGAGTTGGAAAATAGGCTCTATAAATCATGACTCCTGGAACTGGGAGTCACTTAACCCGAAAGCAAAGCCACATGAGTGCACTGGATCCCTGTATCTAAAATTCTGACAGGGCTAGATTTGCTTTGACCCATCCTTAGCTGTGCAAGCAGAGAGACATCGAGAGACAATCACAGAGCTCTTCAAAGCATTGCCATGTTCCTGTAAATACATAACAATCTCTCATTTAGAGGGTGACCAACAGAAGCCCTTGGACATGTGCAGTGTGTGCCCATTCACCAAGTGATATGGAAAGGCCAAGAACCTGGCTAAGCATTGGGGAGAGAAGAGAATGGAGTGTGACCCTTAACCTCCAGGATTAGTCAACACGCAAATAGAAGTTCAATGTCTGTAATGAAAGAACGGGTGACAACTGAATCTGAGGACAGATGGAATGCAATTACATTTGCTTAGGAGGCTGGGGAGTGGAGACCTTGTGCTTCATGGAGGTCTTGAGCCTATAAATGACCTTGATGACAGAAGTAGACAAGACATTACCATTCTGCTTGCTCGATTAAAAAAAAAAAAGTGCATAGAATCCAGGCAAGGGGCAGTGGGATCAAGTAATCACTTAGCAACTGTAACCTGCTGTGTTTTATCAGATAAATGCATTTTTTCCATTAGACTCAAAGGTACTCTATGAATAGAAAATCCATTATATTGATTGATTTGGTGTGTGTCAAGAGGGATGATGGCATCAAAGCCACAAGTGCACACAACATACACACACAAAAGAATCCTTTGTATATATAAACAGGTTTGATTTAGTCTGTAACATAGTAAATAATAAAAGCTGCCGTCTTCACTTTCTCTGTCCCACTCCACCAAGTGAAGACACGAGATCAGAGCTGAAACTTAGGCACTTTCAGTGCGCAGCACAGCACTGTACGCGTGCGGCCAGGAAGGACTTTTCCTTCGTCCTCTTGCCACCTCAAGTACTTCTTTTCCTTATGTTTGAAGTAGAATGGTCTCACAAACTTTGAATCATCGTAGAAATAATTTTCATCATATTATTACACACAAAATTTGGGAAGCAAAGCTGCTTTCTGGTGTCCAGGCAAACAGCACGATAAAGTAGCAGTGTTTTATTAGAAAGGGGGGGGTTGATGATTTAACATTTTTCATTGTCTTCTATCTCTATAATCTGAACGTGACTTCGAAATTCCAGAGTTTACGAATTTGGAATGACTTGTCGTAATATTCTGTCTCATTAATTGACTGAAATGAAGAAAAAAATTCCTTTTCCTCTTTTAAAGGCACAGTGGGGAAGCCTCACGAAGATAAATACTGAGGGTACATGGGACAATTTGTCAAAGCATCATGGTATGTCTTACAAGATTTTCAGGCAGTCTTCCAGTTAAGGAAATTGCATTAGAAAACCTTGGACCTTTGCTATCATCTGACCACACTTACAAAGTGTTCTTTTAACTTACCACATGCCTGGGAATCACCTTAAAATTCAATATTGGAAGATGAATGCTCCTGAATCCACATCCCCTGTGTCCTAATTGTAATTGTATCCAATTTGTCTCTAGCAGCAAAATGACACAAAAGCTGCCCTCTGGCCCCCCTCACTTTTCCTCCTTTCCTCGCACAGCACTCTATAATAAATGAAGAGAGTGCAATTATGCCTGGGGTTCCCATCTGCTTGTGATTACCACTATGCACTTGCCCGCGGGAAGACACTGGGAAGTCACTGAAAAGAAGGGCAATTTCTTAGCCACCCATTTAGAAGAATGTCGACTGCCCCCATATGATTTACAACATGAACACTGGGACCTCAAAAAAAAAAAAAACCTACTAGTCCCACTGCTCTACTCGACTCTGGAAACTTCTGAGTTATTTATAGAAAGAGCGTGCGCATCTAAACGCGGAGCTTCTGCACAGTGTCTGAACAATTCTCAGCATGTCACGCTAACCTAAGAATGGAGAAATTCAATCCCATCATATTAATGAACGCTGATCTGTTCTGACACTGCTGAGGAGAAAGATTGAGCTCAGGGACTGGAATAAACGGCCATGGGCATCCAACATGACAGTCTCTGCAGAGAAGAGGGGTCTGAAAAACAGCTCGTCTCTCCTAAGGCTTCCAGTGCATGCTTAAGAGGAACATCATAAGCTCGAAGCCAAGAAAACAGTCCAAGTTAAAATGGCAGCAATGTATTTGATCAAGTTATCTGAACAAGTAGATGCCGGTGCGGGTGAGGGGAAGGGCCTTAAAGGAAGAAAGAGCAAGGCGAATGGAGATGCTCAGGAAAGTCACATCGCCAGGATTTCAGATATCCGTAATATGCTGCCTTGTGCTAAAAGCTGGAGCGCTTCAAAGGTTGGTGGATGAAAGCAGCTGCCATCAGTGAGAAACACTCCCCCGAGTATGTCTGAGTCTGGATTCGCTCTGGCTAATGCACTTGTAACTTCTCGAAGGATCCTATATCTGTCATATGCATTAAACTTTTTCCAGCTAATTTGATATTTTAGTCAATAATGTATATTCATCATTTTCTTTTTAGTTTCTCTTTACTGACCAGACTCTGGCTAAAACAAGGATGAAAAACTCTTAATAAAAGCCCCAGAAAAAATGAAACAGTTTTATTCCATCTAGATAGAATTTGTATTCCTAAAAGATTTGGTGGTTATAAAATGGTGTGAAAATTAAAAATCTTTTGTGTTTATATGTAGAGTCAGAAAACTGTAGCTTTTACTAGGGCACAGGGATACCCCTCAGATCTGAGCAGCTATATACATGCTTGGCGTCTGTACCAAACAGAACTCTGCCAGTGGTGGGCCCAATAGCTCTGCCTCCTATCTGTGTGATCATGATTGCTTGGACTATCTCTACGTGCCACAACTTACCCACGTGTGTGAATGTGGTGTGAGATAAAAGACCACCCTTCATTTTGTTGAACCATCCCACCTATCACAATGCACTGAGCATCCCTTCCCTCAACGACATCTGACAGTAGCATCCTCAATCACTCTGACAACCCAACACATCACAGACTGACCGACTTTGCATCTGAGAACCACGCACTCACACTTTATGCCTCTGATCTCTTTACTATTTATTGCCACTATTGTTATTGTGCTAAAGATACTTAACAGAAGAACTTCATTTTGAAAATAAATTAATATCTTTGCTTCCATGTTAATTTTTTTGAGAATTTCATAAATTACATTTTTGTTTTGTTTTTATTTTGTGGAATTAAAATATAGTTACATAATTTTTCTATATTCCCTTTCTTCCATCCAAGTCCTCCCATGCCCCCCCACCTTGTGTGCTCCCTCTCCCTCCCTCAACACCACCCCTCTCTCTCTCTCTCTCTCTCTCGCTCTCATTCACGGCTTCCTTTACTTCGTTTTTATTTTACATGCATGTGCACACGCGTGCACGCACGCGCGCCCACACACACACATACAGAGATAATGGCTTGCTACATTTGCTTTGTGTTACTTCTATGTCTATGATTTCAGGGCTAACCAAATTGTATTGGATAAGCAATTAGGGAACTCATCTCTGGGGAGAACTACTTCCCCCACTCCCAGCATTCCTCAGTTGCTTGTAGTTCTTTAAGGACAAGGCCTTGTGTGTTCTGATTATCTTTATCCTCTTCCCCGTTTCCTTCCTGAATCATTACCATTCCATACCCAAACAATTTTGTGTCCTCATTAATTTTCTTAAATATACCAAATCCAATTCCTTCTGCCTGTCTGCTCCTGGATATGCACCCATCCACTGGAGCGTATTCTACCGACCAAGGACTACATCTTTAAAGAAAAGTAACCTTCCCCCCTTGAGCAGCTATCAACTACCCGTAGCTACTCAGCTAAAGGCGGGATTTTGCACCCACCTCCCCATTTTGATGGTGGGATTTGGTCTAATCTGAGCTTACACAGTTCTTGTTCGGGCTGCCATAACTCATAAAAATATGAGTTCACATGTGCAACTGCCCTACTGTTTTTGGAAAGCACTGTTTCTTGTAGTTATCCAACATCTCAAGCCCTTACTGCCTTTGAGCCTCCACTTCTGAAGTTTGATGCTTTAGCCTTCAGGAAGAAAGTACATGATGTAGAGGCACCATTTAGGACTGAGCATTCCACAGTAGCTTATCCTCTACATCATGTCCATTTGTTGGTTTCTGTGTTAGTCACTACCTACTGGCAAAATTGGCTTCTCTGACAAATGTTAATGAGGTGCACTGATCTACGGGCATAATGAGAAGTTGTTAGGACATAGTTTAATACTGTGCTGTGCCTCCCTAATGATGCAATAGTAGTAAGTTCTACCCTAGGGCCTACGACCTGTATAGCCACGGGTTGTTGGCCCCAGTAAGTATTCAGGCATTCATTTTGTCTTGTGGAGTAGCCCAGAAAGTGGCTGATCATTCCCGTGATATTCATGCCACTATTGCACCAGTAGGCACTTGCCACATAGGTCATTATTCTAGTTTGAGAGGTTCATTGATGTACAATATCTATGATTGCTTTTCTTCTCCAGTAGGATGCTTAGTCCTTCCATCACTAGAAAAATCTACCAGTTGGGATGACACTTCCAGGTCAATACCATCTTGATTCCCCATACTCTATGACTCAAGCATATGATGTCTCTGGCATTAGAATTTACCATCAGTTTTGGAGGGTAACAAAGGCCAATGGTAATAATCTGTAGTATTTGAGGGTCTGGAGCCCAATATAGTATCACTACTTAGACACTGTACAGCAGTTTTATATAACTAATTCATTTCGTCCACTCCATCTCATCTCTTTCTTGGTCCAGCTGTCCAAACAAATCTATTCTATAAGCAGTCTATGTGGCATCCTTCCCCAAGAGCCATTGTAAGCTATTGTTTCTCTGAATAAAACACTCATAGATTTAATGTCTCAAAACCTCCCCTTTCCCCCTTAATACCACTGCTCAAATGTCACCATATTGATCAGAGTCATTCTCCAGATACACTGTCTAAGAAAGAATCTTATACCCACAGCAACATTCCTTCCCCCACCCCATTTTACCTTGATTTTCTTGATGTCCTGTTCATTATCTATAGTGATATATAATTTACCTATTTAATCTTCTTTATCATATCAGTAACAGAAATTTGAATAAAGCCCAAGACTGCTTTCGTTTGTTCATTGTTAGATATACTGTGTTCTCTGTGCAATGAATGGGCACAGTCTCACACATGACAGCACATACTCAGTAATTCCCCCTCTCCTGTTATGAAGTCAATGAATGCAATTCCCTTCCTCCGCCCATCTCCTTATAAAATCTTTGAGTTGTACTGACCAAGAGAAATATATTGGAGTCAGCAAATCCTGTATCGTGTCACATTGACATTTCTTATATGAGAAGATGAATGTGGAGTAGTTCTCAGGTATGTTCCCATTAATTACTCTTAAAATGGGCATTTGGTTTAGAAATCAAAGGATAGAAACTAGTGAGCCATGACAAAGGTCTCTTTACCTGCAGTCGTATAGCTAATCTGACCCACCATGTTAAAAACTAGAGAAACTAAAGCTGCTTAATCTATGAGTAAATAACATCTCAATTATATTAATAGAATGGAATTCAAAGCTATATTTGTCTGGCTCCAAAAATATATGGCCATTTTACCACACTGTTAGAATGAAACAATAAAATATGTTGAGCACAAATACAATTTCCGAGAATTTGAACATTCTTTTACCACTTGCAGTTTCTAGAGAAATATACTGGTTGATTTCCAAGAATGATTATTTCATGCCATTATGAATAGCATCCAGAAATCCTTGAAGAATAAAGGTAACATTATATCAATTTTATATGAATTATGAAAAATTTGGGCTTAATTTTGACAAACTTCTGCTTGTCTAAAATCAGTATTAGCCAATAGCATCTACTCTGTCTTAATGAATTGGTTTGTTGGTATTATTGACAGTTCTTATTCTGCCTACTTAATTACTGTGTCTTTAAAAGAATCAATCTCCTTTATCTTGCCAAGGCAAAGGCAACATGATAAAACAGTCAAAGGCTTCTGCAAACCTCCCAACTCTTGCTTGTTAGAGTTTGGCAGCAGAAAGCACTGCATACTCATTGGGTTGGAACCCGAGCAGTCAACAGCCAGAAGACAAGGGGCCAATATCCCTTCTGACACACACGTTTCAGGGGGCCAGTGTTTTGATCTTTATAAGTTAAAAAGATGCTAATCCTTCCTGTGTGTACTATGTTGTTCGTTGTGCACATTACTATACACTCTTCACACCATGAAGACTTCCTGTTAACTCCAATTTACAAGCTGAGAACTAAAAACCTTTAGCAAATTCTGATATAAAGAAGCTGAACTCCAACTCAGGTCCATCTGACTCCTTCACCCTTGACTCCTAGAGTATGCCACAAAATAGACATATCCAAAACTTGAAAGGAAATAGGCGTCACAGTTCTCAATGACCCATCTGTAGGTGGAACTCTTAGCTAATATCTGGGTAGGAGGCCAGGATCTGGATGCCTGCTAAATAGCAAAGAACAGCCAAGAGTCCCCAGACTTCAATTAAGTGAACCAAGATTCAGGGTAAGCTCCAGATTCTAGACAGAAACTAGAATATCAAACCAAGAAACTTAAATGGAAGACAAAAACCAAAAAACCCAAGCACAATAGGACTAAAAAAAACTTGCATGTAGGATACATGACATTTCTGGGTTCATCCCAGGAGCAAGACTCCTTGAAAAACAAGCTAATGAGTGGTTTATCAGAGCAATAAGTCTCATTTAATACAACCAAGTGCTGAGCACAGTGACTCGGGTGCTTCCGGGTGTGCTACATACAAGGGCCTTAGTAAGGCTAAAGGGTACAGAAGAATTCCAGTCCAACAAAAAAAAAAATGGAGGCCCTTAAACATGTACATTACTGACTTAATCTATTCATTAATTTGGACTTCTGGTATACCAGACAAATTTTATTACTTATTTTCCTTTTGGTTGTCTCTCCCAGGTTCCCACCTTTTTTCAGTGCTGTAGCTCTATCCTAAGACTTTGCAACTATCCCTAACTACTTATTTTCTTGAAATATATTTTTCTTGAAACTCAGCTGCAAATTGTACTGAGTTTTTTCTTTTAAAAGAAGATTGAGAGGTGCTGGAGAGGCAGCTCAGCAGTTAAGAGCACTGGCTGTTCTTCCAAAAGACCTGGGTCAAATTCCCAGCACCCACATGTCAGGTCACAACTGTCTGTAACTTCAATTCTAGGGCATCTGACACCCTCACAAACACAAACATGCAGGCAGAACACCAATGTACATAAAATTAAAAATATATATAAAACTTTTTTAAAGAAAAAAATTGGAAAATCTAAATGAGATGGATTATTTTCTTGATAGAACCACTTACCAACATTAAATCAAAATCAGGTAAACAATTTAAACATACCTATAAGCCCTAAGGAAATAAAAGCGGTCATCAAAAGTCTCACAACCAAAAGAAAAAGCCCTGATGGCTTTCACACAGAATTCAACTAGACTTTCAAAGAAGAGCTAATACCAATACTTCTCAAAGAATTCCACAAAAAAGAAACAGAAGGAACATTGCCAAATTCATTCTATTAGGCCACAGTTATCCTGATACCTAAACCACAGAAATTCTCAACAAAGAAAGAGAATTTCAGATCAATTTCCCCCATGAACATTGACACAAATATATTCAATAAAATACTTGCAAACCAAGTCCAGAAACACATCAAAAATATCATCCACCATGATCAAGTAGGCTCCATCCCAAGGATACTAGGATTATTCAACATATGAAAATTCATCAATGTAATCCACCATATAAACAAACTGAAAGAAAAAATGCATGACAATCTCATTAGACAACAAAAAAGCTTTTGACAAAATCTAACATCCCTTCATGTTTAAAGTCTTGGAGAGATGAAGGATACAAGGCACATACCTAAACACAGTAAAGACAATATACAACAAGCCAATACCCAACATAAAATGGAGAGAAACTTAAAACAATTCCACTGTAATCAGAGATAAGACAAGGCTGCCCACCCTCACTGTATCTCTTCAATATAGTGCTTGAAGTCCTGGCTAGAGCAATAAGACAAATAAAGAAGATCAAGGGGATAGAAATTGGAAAGGAAGAAGTCAAAGTGTTGCTATTTACAGATGATATTATAGTATACATAAGTGACCCTAAAGATTCCGCCAAGGAACTCCTACAACTGATAAACACCTTCAGCAAAGTAGTTAGATAGAAAATTAACTCAAAATTCAGTAGTTCTCCTGTATACAAACAACAAATGGGCTGAGAGAGAAATTAGGGAAACAACATCCTTCACGATAGCCATGAATATATAAAGTATCTTGGTGTAACTCTAACCAAGCAAGTCAAAGACCTGTATGACAGGAACTTCAAGTCCTTGAAGAAAGATATTGAAGAAGATATCAGAAGATGGAAAACTCACCCATGCTCATGGATCAGTAGGATTGACATAGTAAAAATGACCATCTTACCAATGGGAATATATAGTTTCTATGCAATTCCCATCAACATACCTACACAATTCTTTAAAGACTTTGAAAGAACAAGTCTAAACTTCATATGGAAAAACAAAATCTCAGAATAGCTAAAACAATCCTGTGCAATGAAAAATATCTCAATCCCTGATTTCAAGCTGTACAACAGAGCAACAGTTATAAACATTGTAAGGTATTGGCATAGAAACAGATTGCTTGATCAACGGAATTGTATTTAAGACCCAGAAATAAACCAAACACTTATGGACACTTGATTCTTGACAAAAAAGTCCAAAATCATATGATGGAAAAAGAAAGCAATTCAATAAATGGTGCTGGTTTAACTGGCTGTCCACATGTAAAAAAAAAAAATTCAAATGGTTCCATATCTATCACTCTGTACAAAATTCAAGTAAAAGTGTATCAAAGAACTCAGCATAATGATCACTTCCCCCCTGGCACATGGATTTGCCAGGCCACAGAAGAAGAGGATACAGGCAGTCCAGATGAGACTTGATCGGCTGAGGTCAGATGATTGGGGAGCAGGGCTCCCCCTTTCTGAGGACTAGGGGAAGGGGAACTGGGACAGGGGATAAAGGAGGGCAGGTGGGACCAGGAGGTGACAAGGGAGGAAGCTATAGTTGGGATGTAAAGTGAACAAATTACTCTTAAAATAAGAAAGAAAAAAAGAATTAAACATAAAACCAGATATATTAAATATATTAGAAGAAAAAGTGGGGAAGAGCCTTGAACTCACTGGGACAGGAAACAATTTCCTGAACAGAACACCAACAGCTCAGTCTCTAAGATCAGTAATTAATAAATGGTACCTCATCAAACTGAAAAGCTTCTGCAAGGAAAAGGACACTGTCAATAGAGCAAAACAGTAGCCTACAGATTGGGAAAAGATCTTCACTACCCCTACATCTGACAAAGGGATAATACGGAAAATATTTATATTTTTTAAAAACTCAAAAAATTAAACACCAAAAAACAAAATAGCCCAATTAAAAAGTGGGGTACAGAGCTAAACAGAGAATTCTCAACAGAGGAATAGCAAATAGCTGAGACACACTTAAAAAAATGCTCAGTGTCCTTAGTCATCAGGGAAATACAAATTTAAATGACTCTGGATTCCATCTTATATCTGTCAAAATGGCTAAAATAAAAAACTCAAGTGACAGCACATGCTGGTGCGCATGTGGATAAAGGGGAACACTCCTCTTTTGCTGGTAGGACTGCAAACTTGTACAACCACTGGAAATCAATCTGATGCATTCTCAGAACATTGGGAATAGCTCTTCCTCAAGACCCAGCTATACCACTCCTGGGCCTATACCCAAAAGATGCTTCACCTTATGACAAGGGCATTTGATCAACTGTGTTCATAGCAGCTTTATTTGTAGTAGCCAGAGTCTGGAAACAACCTTGATATCCCTCAGCCAAAGAACTGACAAAGAAACTGTTGTATATTACACAATGGAATGCTACTCAGCTATTAAAAACAAGGAAATCGTGAAATTTGCTGGCAAATGGATGGAGCTAGAAAAGATCATCCTAAGTGAGTTAATCCAGACCCAGAAAGACAAACATGGTATATACTCACTTATAAGCGAATATTAGCCATATAGTACAAGATAACCAACTATACTACAACGCACAGACCCAAAAAAGCTAAGTAATAACAAGGGCCCAAGGGAGGATATTTAAATCTCACTCAGGAGGGGAAATTGAATAGATGGAGGAAGTGCTTGAAGAGAAGAAACAGGATAGGAGAGAGTGCTGAGGGAAATGAGGGTGGGGATCAAACATGGCGGGGGCAGGAGTGTTGATGGGAGGACAGAGGGCTGAGCTAAGAGGAACCGTGGGTGGAGGCATTTCTGAAATAAGCTGGAGACCTATGACATGTGGGCTCCTGGAAGGATATGGAGTGACTCTAGCTGAAACCTCTAACAGCAAGGAACACTGAGACTGAAGAGTCAACCCTCTAACCAAACAGCACTCTTAGTGGAGACAGGGGAACAGCAACCCACCCACAAAAACTTTGACCCAAAATTTAACCCTCCCTATAAGATATGCAAGGATAAAGACACAACAGAAATAGAGGGGATATCCAAGCAATGCCTGGCCAACCATGGGAGAGAGTCAACCCCTGACACTATTAATGACACTTTGTTATGCTTGCAGATGGGAGCCTAGCATTGCTGTCCTCTGAGAGGCTCCACCTAGCAATGAATAAAAACAGATGCTGAGACTCACAGCCAAACATTGGGTGGAGTTCAGGGAGCCTTCTGGACAAGTCAGGGGAAGAATAGAAGGATCAGGAGGGGACAGGAACTTCAAAAGAAGACCAACAGAGCCAACTAACCTGGGCCCAAGGGGGCTAGTGGAGACTGAAGCACCAACCAAGGACCATGCATGGACTGAACCTAGGCCCCCTACACATAGGTATCAGGTGGGCAGCTTGATCTTCATGTGGGGCCCCTAGAAAGGGGAGCATGGGCTATCTCTTACAAAAACTCTCTTGCACACTTTTTGATCACTTCTTCCTGCCAAGGCTGCCTTGCCAGGACACCATGGAAGAGGATGTATTCAGTCCTGACTTGACTTCATGTGCTGGGATAGGTAGGCAAAAGGAGCTCCCCTTTTCTGAGGAGTAGGGGATGTGAGGATATGGGGAAAAGAGAGGGAAGGGAGACCAGGAGGAGAGGATGGTGGGGGCTATGATTGGAATATGAAGTGAAAAAATTAATTAATTTTAAAAAAGAATACTTAAATCTCACTCATCTCTCTCAGAATTTTCATCTGTATTTAAAACTTTGCTTGTAACATGGGCAAGCATGATCATTATTTTTTGCTTTGCTATTCAAAGAACACAAAACATAAATACCCAAATGTTGATAGTACTTATTAAAATATAATTCATGCAAATTTTTTGTAAAAAAAAAACAAATTTCACTATGATTTTTTAATCTTGGGTGCAAATTGGAGTTTCCTAAGTTTTAGCAGAAGTGGGTAAAGAGATATTCCCTTATTATTATTCTTGTTAATTTTCAGGGTGCTTGAAATGTTTTATATTTCATAAGTAAATGTTCATATCTCCCCTAGAAGGAAAGACAGCCTTGATCCTGAAAGTGAGCTGGCTCTGGCACTAAGTCATGAAGCTGAGAGCCAGCCCTGTCTCCTTTCTCTGTGACCTTGAACTAGCCAATTTACTACCTCTCTGACCAGGAATTTTCTCACCTGTAAAATACAAGAATTGAACTAGATGATCTCTCAGATTCTTTACTCCCAAATTTTATGACCAAGTCTACTTTTTGACAGCTAAAAAAGATGGGGCTAATTTCAATGCATATTGTCTGTCTGCATATCTAGCATATAACTGATTGCCGATGCCTAGAAGCTAAAATGAAGGGTCAAAGAGGTACCATCTGCTTCTATTACCAATTACATTGTGAAGCTGCCTCAATTTTTTTAAACATTTAGTGAAAAACAGAAGTTGGCAGGAAATGTGTTATAAACAATATCACCCCTACACACTCATTGAATAATTCATAGCCAGTGTGTGGTAGAGGCATAGTTTTTGAAATGGCATTTTTTTCCCAAATACCTGAATGTTCCACATCAGTAACAAACAATTTAGTTAACATTATATTGATAATTACAGTGCTTAGAAATTGAGGTCTCAGGTCCAAATGTATTGTATTCTTTTTCTTAATGCATTGTATTCTTACCAATTTCTTCTGAATTATTTTTTCCATATTAGGTAGGAATGAAATATTTGCCACAATTGATTACTCACACAATCATTTTTTTTTTTAATTTTTGAGCCTTATTCAAGTATAATTGACAGATAACAACTGTATACACTTAAGGTGTATGATATGATGTTCTGATCTATGTAGATATTGTGGAATGATCACTACTGGCCTAATTAACACATCCATCTATGCATATATTATCACTTTGAGGTCTGCTTAGCAAGCAAGCGTAGGCTCTGCTGCCTCAGAAAATTTCAACTACATTATACTGTGTTATTAACTAAAAATGTGCACCACTTACTCATCCTAGATATTTATAACTTTATATGCCTTAATCAACACCCTCCATTCCTCCCACTCTACAGTCACTGAGTGACCACCACTGCGCTCTCTCCCCCGTTCCTCCCATTCTACCGTCACTGCGTGACCACCACTGCGCTCTCTCCCCCATTCCTCCCACTCCCCCGTCACTGAGTGACCACCACTGCGCTCTCTCCCCCATTCCTCCCACTCCACCGTCACTGAGTGACCACCACTGCGCTCTCTCCCCCATTCCTCCCACTCCACCGTCACTGAGTGACCACCACTGCGCTCTCTCCCCCATTCCTCCCACTCCACCGTCACTGAGTGACCACCACTGCGCTCTCTCCCCCATTCCTCCCACTCTACCGTCACTGAGTGACCACCACTGCGCTCTCCCTCCCCCACCCCACCCCGTTCCTCCCACTCTACCGTCACTGAGTGACCACCACTGCGCTCTCTTCTCTTATTGTCTCCACACAGAACTCACAGGTGGCTGAGATTCTACACTCACAGGTGAGCTTGTTCTGGTTTCCGGACTTTGCTGCTGTCCTCTGATTAGCCTGTTGTTGGCAGTATTTTTTGACATGATGATGTCTTGATGAAGAGTTGCATGATACGCTCACAGCTAAACAGAGTACACAGCTACCCAGACGTCCTGATGGCATCTCCACACCCACCTGCTTATGCCATCTCGTCTTCCCCTTTCTCTCCTTCCTTTCCCTTTCCCCTGCCAATTCCTTAAGAATGGCATTTGCTTCCATTTCTCATTCTGCCCTAATGACAAGAAACCTCCCAGCAATGAGCAATGAGTTACCAGAGGTAAATAGCACAAAATCCACTAAGTCCCTCATCTGCCATGGAATATTCCTTAATTAGTCATAATGTCAGGTCCCCTAGAAAGTGGATCATAGGTTACACTGTTTATGTGTGTGCCTGTAAGTGAGAGGTGAGTGTATATATGAGCTACTATACTAGAAAAGAAATTGCCGATACGAGAAACCAGTGTCGAGGAAGTGGGCATGGCCAAGAACAAAATGCCATAGTGGTTCTTACTACTGTTTGTGCTAATCAAATTTTAAGATGAATATTACTGAGTTTGTGTAGGGTTCCAAGAATTAATGCAGGAAATATATCCAGTATGTCAGCCACTATTATGCTTCTCAAAATGTATAGTTATTAATGCTTATCATTTTTCTTTAGCATAAAACTAATACACATCTATTTTAAACCCCTCAAAACAGAATTTTCGTGACTAGAACGGTGTAAACTATCCTATTTGTTTGCCGCAAAAGATCTACTTTTCAGCTAATACAATTCATGCACAAAAATAAGGCTATACTGCAGAGTCAGCCAAAATCCAACATTATCTTTCTGCCAATTCTGCTTATGTTCTTACCCCATTAAGATATTACTGAGTCACTCTTAAATGGCTGCTCTAGGGTAGCATCTCTGTTATCTGTATAAATTCCAAGCTCTCCACTTTCTCCTTTTAAAGAAGCAATACACACGTCATATATTCAAATGCAAAACTGCATGTGGATTCTTTTCTGCCTCCCTTCTCTCCTCCTCCTCTTCCCTCTGTTCCTGGACAGGTCCTCGCTGTGTATCCCAGAACAGTCTTGAACTCATGACCCTCCTACCTCAGCACTCAGAGCACCAGGGTTTCAGGCATGCGCTGAAACTGTATTATAGGATGAGCATCTCAAAATTCAGAAGCCAGCTTGATAAATGTCTCGCTGAAATGTCTGTTACGTTTAATATAATAACTGCTCCTTGAATCCAGGTCAAATTCCATTTGATGAATCCCAGGGACTTCCCAGTTTTGTTTTGTTTTTTTTTTTCCCCTCTCTCTTCTAACTGGGTATTGTTCTTGAGTTTGTGGGTCTTCTGACAAGATGTATTTCTATTTAACATAGAGCGATTTTAAAAACTGTCTTCATTAAATCATCCAAGCTCACACTGATCAAGGCTACTCTTGCCAATGAGTGCCAAGAACCAATTTGGCAAAGTGAAATCTTGGCATGTTTTTGATTGTAGGAGCAACAATCCTACAATGCTGAAGAGACAGAGAAAGCCATCACGATTTGGCATGTAAGTCTTTAGCTGGCCATACTATGCCTACTGTGACCGTGTTAAACACACCGAATAGACGGTGTTGTTAGAGTTACTGTCACAGTTGCATACCATTTTCTTGCCATGATTCTTCTGGGAGCATTGGGTAGTCAACAGAGAAAAATGAGATTAGTGGTAGTGACTTGTGTCAGTGGCTAGAAGTGCAGTACAGACAGTCAACCACCGTTCCCAGGCAGTGGTGGGTGCAGAGCATGTTGGGTCTTGCATGATTACCAATCTGACTGACTTCTTCCTTTCCCTCTTTCTGTTTGTTGTTTGAGATAGTCTTGCTCTGTAGACGCCTGCTTCTGCTGAAGTAGTGCTCTTTGTATTCCCTTGGATTACCTTGCCTTTGGATTTGGTCACCACCATCTTCAAAGCCCAGGAAAGAAGTGCAGGTGTGGCTGTAAAGTCAGTGGATTTCAAGGCAGAATGTTGACATCTTGCAGGCTTGTGGGGCAAAGAAATGTGTTGCTGATGACCAAATGGTGCCATTTAACATTAGGTGCACATGAAACGCCATGCTTCTAGGTGTCTGCAGACCAGAAGAAAGTTTAGTTCAGGAAATGCTTTGCCAAATTCTGAGGGGTTATTAAAATCAAAGAGAAGAAAGAGAAAGTATTTTGCCCTTAGTTGCTAATATATTTTAGTGAGTTTTTTTCTGTTTATAAAGTTAACCCAACATTTTTATATTTAGTGAATTTAACCATCTAAATATTTGGTTGTTTGTTATTGAAAGGTACCAAAGGCTTTTTATGTTTTGTTTGGTTTATTTTATTTTATTTTATTTTATTTTATTTTATTTTATTTTATTTTTGGTTTGTGGGTTTTGTTTTTCTAGAAAATACCTTTTATATAGAATTGTCCCTGACTGTCTGGGTCACTTCAGTCTCTGTCATTGTGTTGCTCTCAGTTTGTGTTTGTCTCTCAAGGCATTGGTGAAATCTCAGATTTTATATTCTGCATTAAAGGAGAATAAATTCCAGAAAAAAATTACTCCTTGATTTGTTATTCAACCACAGTGCCAATGAAAAATCAATAAGGGAATCTAAAAGGGTGTTATATTCAAGAAATATGTAAATATCTGGGCACAAAACTACTAAACAGTACCAAGGCACCATAGATACAGCTACCAAACTTGTGTAACCTCAAGTCCTGGCCTGAAATGGGAGTAAACGCTTAAGTACTCACTCTATCCTACCTGTGGGTCATCTTATTAACTTTCTTATCTGTTATTAGAACGAATTTGCCCATTAATTAGCAAAATAGTATTAAAAAATGGCCAATTGCTAAGGTCCTTCCACAAGTGACAGAGCTGCACAGTATCAGTCAATTCTCCAAGCTTAGCCTTGAATCTCAGTTCTCTCATTTCCCAAAATTTCCAGAAATTTAGGATCCTATTACCCAAACAGCTCTATACTAAGGTTCTCTTGCTCCATAAACTTCCAACTCCACAAGTCTACCTCAAAACTTCTTGGACCTAGGGTTACGCAGCTGCCGCCTCATAAAATCAAGATTTATGACTGGTAATATTTTCAGCCTTATTGTCCTTCTGGCTTAAACTATCGCTGCATCAAATTTTATAACACCAAGCATTTTCTGCCTTTAATGCTCTTCCAATACCATCATCTTCCTCTTTGTGTTTTAGACACCAATTTTAATATGAATTATAAACTCACTGTGCTCCACAAATTTGGTTCCTCATTTCCTATCTCCAACAGGAAACATCTTAGAACCATCA
Organism: Acomys russatus; assembly: GCF_903995435.1. NCBI lineage: Eukaryota > Metazoa > Chordata > Mammalia > Rodentia > Muridae > Acomys > Acomys russatus. The sequence goes on along the minus strand of NC_067137.1, from coordinate 15,737,294 downwards.
GCAAGTGGTCAAAAAAAAAAAAAAAAAAAAAAAAAAAACTCACAAATTCAGTGTGAATTAAAGAAAAGAAGCAAACAAAGGAAACTCAGTAAATTGAATGCCCCTATAGAATATTGATTTACTGGCAATTGATTCATGTTTTAAAACAGAATCACATACCTTGAACTTGGAACATTCTTGCCTCTATCTCCCAAATGCTGTAATTTCACACAGGAGACATTTTTTTTAATGTATTGATTGTATATCTCTTTTCTCCCTGCATGCTGGAGACTATGCCCAGAGCTGCCCCCAAACTGTACCCCAGCCCTGCATCACCTGCCTTTATTATTTCTTTCCTGGCTCATTCTCAGCCCAAATGGAATCTATCCACTGAGCCTCTCCTGATCATACCTTTATCTCCAGGTTTGCTATGTGTTTCTTCTTTGTCATCTGTATTTCTTAGCCAGTTCTCTGTGATCATTCATACCAAGATGACATTAAAAGCCTACCCCTCCTCTCGAAGACACTAACTCTGACCTATCTATACTCTTGTCACTCACATGCAACACCCGTATATAATAGTTCTTCAAGAAAAGGTTTGAATGATTGAGTTCCTGTGAGGCATTCAACATTATTCTGGAAATTCTATAAATATTTGCATGTTATAATTTAGTGCTATAAAGATTTTAAAATTATGAATGGCATCACATTTAATTCCATCAAAAGCTTTATGAGACAGATGGTATCATCACTGATATGGAAGGGTGGATCACACAATGAGAAAGGATCAGAGGATCATGTGATGGGAGCTCCAATGTTCAGTGCCCGCCATGGTCTCACGTTGCTTATGTGAGTTGCAGATGCTGGAAGAAGCTTCATTCATCACTGTTCTCTGAAGTAAGCCAAAAGTGTGTTCTCTTTTATAAATAAGTAGTCAAAAATCAGTAAGATTTACTTGCAACTATCTAAAATATTGCATTTAAGAATCTAGCTAAGAACATCTCTTTTTCGCTGATGCTCAAGTGACAGTGGGGAGCTTGGGTGTAATTCAGAATCACAAACACCCTCCATCATAAGATGTACAACTGTGCATGGAAAGCCCTAACTTCCTTGCTGCTTATTTTTAAAATCTAGTTTTTGTCAGCTGTTAAAAGGGCCTGGAGATGATGCAAAGATTGTTCCAGCCCTTGTGAGTGACATCATCATAAATCAGGAGGCAAACTGTTGTCTGTATGTACATCTAGAAAATACCACTTTGTGCATTCTCTGTACATTTTTCTTTTCACTCACCAGGTCCAGGAACAGAGAAGAAGTCTGGAATCATATGTCCAGCCATCTAACAACAGCGGAAAGGGGCCCAAAAGCAGGGCTCATGCATCCTCAAATAGAAAAAAAAAAAATCAGATCAGGTTTCAGGACCAGGTGTCTTTTCCAGAAGTTGGCAAAATTAATAGAAGATGTTGCTGCCAAGGACAGAATCCATCTCAGGGGGCTGGGACGGTGACTCCAAGACACATGGTCAGAACATGGGCTCCTGGTCAATCTGCTGGTCCAGCTGCATGGCTCCAAGTTGGCATGGAAGTAGGAGACACCTGGAAAATTAAGGCGAAGTCAAAACACATCTCTTGGCTAAGAGGAAATCAAGCATGGCGTTGGCTAGGGAAGGAAGGGTAGACTGGATAGCTGCCTGGAAAGGAAGTTGTTATCAGGTGTTTGAGGTCAGACTCCATGCTTTTATCCTCTGAGGTGCGTGTCAACTCAGTATATCCAGGCCATTAGTTCATCATTGTTAGGAGAGACTCGACTTTATGCGCTAGTTTGAAAGTTTATCTCAAGAATACTAAGCAGCAAGAAGGTCTGGTCTCTTGGGGAGTAACTGGAAGAAGCCATGTTTCTAGAGGGCATGCAGAACTCATTCAGATAAAGACTCTGCCCCTGTCCTCAGTCATCCAAACTCCAGCAACAATTTCTTTGGCAGTGTGTGCCTGTATTTAGAACTTAGTCGTACAGGTCGCTTCTGTCACTCCCCTGAGCTGCTGTAAACATTAGACCTTGCTCTGCCATAAGTGGCCAGTAGTTGTCCTCGTTAGATTAGTAATCTCTTCTCCAAACTAGCATTTTGTTTAGGTTTGTTCCAAACAGAATCTTACTTTGTAGTCTAGGCTTCCCTGAAACTTACTATGTACCACAGACTAGCTTAAATTCACAGGCAATCCCCCTGCCTCAGCTTCTCAAGTGCTGGAATTACAGCCTAGAGTGTTCAGGCAACATATCTGACTCTACATTTGATTCTTTTTTGTTGTTGTTTTGCATTTTTTTGGTTTTTTAATTAATTCTTTTTTACATATATATTTATATTAATACACACACATATATATACATACATACATACATACATACATAAAATAAACTACATACAGCAAGAAGAACCACAAGACAATCAGGACTTATATAAATGTTACATCCAGAGTTGATTCTTTATTAAAACGAAAAGCGCATCCATTAGTCTAATGGTAAGCACAGGTTTCCTGTCTGCCTGTCCCTTTTACCTTCTTATTACTCTTGCTAAACAATATCCTACAGAACACACTAGGTGGAAGGAAAGAATGTTCAGGGTTGTGAGGCAGCTGAAGCTTCCAGCTGCACGAGGCCGAACATTGAAAGGATCCCTCTGGGCTGAAGCTGTAAGAAGACTCACCTGGAAGCTGCAGGGAAAGGTGCGCACGCTCCATCAAAGGCTTCCTAATTCCCCACTGCAAGGTGCTAAGTGCATTATAGGCTGTGCCTGGAAAATTTCCTCAGTGGCAAACAGCAGCAACCCGATTTAAACTAATAGATGCAAAATCAAAGAAGTTCAGAGAAGACTTTTAGAGGATTTGCCCCAAATGAAGGAAGGATCTGGCGTTGCTTTAGGATTAGACTGGAACTACATGTTTTTCTGACCCAGATTAGCCAAAATTGTGCTTCAATCAAAGCAATTTATCTCTCTTTCTCCTTCATTCCCTCTTCTCCCTCCTGTTCCTTCCCTACTCCCACCATCACTGTTTTCATTGTGTATCAAGTTATCGGTCTAGCAGCAGAACTTCTTCTGGTCATGAGGTCTCAGAATAGATCAGGGTCACCAAACATCATTCACTTTTCTTGTGGACAGTGTCCCAAGCTGGCTTGGAACTCATGATGTAGCCAAGAACAGTCTTAAACTTCTGATCCTACTGCCTCTACCTCCCACATCATAGGGTTACGAGTGTATACAATATTTGGAGATAGGGTCTTTTAAAAGGTAGCTGGAAGAAAATGAGGTCATTAAAGGAAGTCAGCACATGATTTACCTTATGTCTTTATGAGAAGGGGAAACCTGACTCCCATAGTGAAGCACTAACAAGGACACACATAGGAAGAGGTCATCTACGAGCCAAGGAAAAGGGTCTGGAAGGGACACTCCCCATCACCCTCCAAAGAAGCTAACCTTCCCAACACCTTCTTCTGGGATTTGTAACTTCTAGGTAAGTGGGGAAGAAAACATGTATTTCTTAAGGCCAGCAGTGGATGGTAGTGCTTCCCACAGAAAAGAAAGTATCTTCTTGCACACTTCCCAGGAAGGACACTGAAAAGACTGGCACAGGATCTAAACTCCACCTTCAAGAACCAAATGTTTAAAATATTGACTCCACCCAGGAGCACAGAGGTGCAGATGTGCTCACAGTGACTGCAGTGGTGGTCAAAGCAGGCAAGATGTTGGTCAGGGATTCTATGATTCCTAACATTTTATACAATACAATCCAAGCCTCACTACCCCCACCCAAAGCCATCATCACCCCACACTAGTGAGCGTTGCTCACCCACTCAATCATTCCAGTAAATTCTCATTCAGAGTCTCAAAGCAAAACAAATTGCTCCATTATAAAATACAGGAAGTTGCCATCAAAACTTAGAATGGAAAAATTGTTCATTGTTGGCCAACAAACATATATAAATACTGTTTAAAACCTTAAATCAAAATGAAAGACTGTAGCACATTCCAGGAAGTGTTGAGTCACCCTGTTTTAATGGTACAAAAAGCAATTTGGGGACTTCACTAAGAAGAGAAGCTTCCCTGTGTGGATGCTATACAAAGTTCACAACTAGCTTTAAATCCATTCCTCATAAACTAAAAGTAGAATATGTTTGGTTTTCCCTTCAACTTCATTTGACACCAGCAAATCAAAGAAGAAGATAAGTGAATCTACATAGTCACAACTTCCCATGACATTTTAACTGGCTGGTTTCATTATGTACACATCCTCTATCCCTATCTTGAAAGAAAGGAACACAAACTAAATTTCTACATTAGTCCACAGACCACAGCCCAGAAACGGAACCAAAACTTCAGTCAGTGCAACAAAAAATCCCTGTGATGTAGAGTTAATACCGTTTAAATAATTCCACATTAGTAACTTTGATTATCAGCAAGATACAAACCTAAAATATACCTCTAATAAAGTAAATTTTCTTAGTCTAATTTGGTCTTTTTTTTTTTTTCAGAAACCTAGGCAAAAATGTAGGACATAGGCTTTGAAATTAAAGAACCACAAAGCTGAGCTACCCATTGTCTTAGATATATGAGCTAAAATTTAAAATGGTATTGGCTAAAAAGAAATAAAAACAGAAAATATCCATTTTTCATGTTTGGGGTGTTTTAAATAGCATATGTGCATCTTTCATTATCATGTTCTCACATACATGTAATGTACTTTGTTCATATTCACCACTATTGTCTATTGTCTCCCCCACCCCCATTGCCCTCTTTTCTCCACATAGTCCCCCTTCAAACATGTCATATGTGTACGTGTGTATGTGTGTGTGTTTAAAGTCTAGGATTCACAGATGAATGGAAAGACTGGAGTTTTGACACCAGGTCTTACTGTGCTATGCTTCTTCCTATTATAGAATCAATAATGCCTACAATATTTTCAAATGGAGAACTGTTAATGGTTTTTTCTTTCTGTTTTTGGGATAGAGACTAACTGTTTAGTTTAGGCTTGCCTCAAACTCAGCAATACTTCTCTCTTCATCTCCTGAGTGCTTGGGATTGCAGTAACGTGCCACAATGCCAGGTCAAATTTTAAAATTTCTTAAATTTAGTATCAAATTCTTAAATGTGATACCCAAACTCAACTGAGAAATGTAAGGGGAAGAACTCAGATACTGAGAGCATGCAACAGGAAGTAAAGCCATATGTTGCTCTATTTTTAATCACAGCACAGATGTCTGTATACATGTGTATGTGTGTAGATGCAAAAAATAAGGACCATGAAGATAAACATTGAATTTCTGACTGCTTGGTGCTAAGGAGCAGTGCTTCCAAAGGTGGGCTAAGATGAAAGGGTCCCTCTTTAAATTATATATATTCACCAATGACATAAAACTTCTACCAAAACAACCTATTCACAAATTAATTTTAACAAAAGATTAGAGCTAGCAAAATGGCTCTGTAGTAACAGGACTTCTTGATTTTAGTTTTACGTCTGGAACCCATTTGGTAGAGAGAAGAAGCCAAGTAGTACTATGATCTCAAACATACCTAACACACACACACACACACACACACACACACACACACACACACACACTTACAAATAAACATATTAAAACATAAAAATTAATTGACTAAACATACAAAGTACATGTTAAAAACTATATTGTATCTCATATTTCAAGATAAAATTTTTATGCCCAAATTACAGAAAAAAAAATAGCTCCCTTAATCAAACCTCATCAAGAAAAGTGTTTTTGATCCTCAGAAGAACACTTCAAGAGGGAAGACACTATTCAATGCAGTACATGAACAGATCATGAACTATAAAGTATTTTATTAGGAATGGATTCATACAGTACTTGAGGCCCAGCCCTGAGTCTGTAATTCTGTACATTGGTAGAATCATATAAATGGTAGAGACACTAAACGTGTCTGCACAATTGAGATGCAGTGAAAGCTGAGGTTGAAAACAGGACTAATGTGAGGGTACTTTAGCTTTCTCAGAAATAAAAATGGACCTTCTATAAACTTTATTTCTTTTATGATGCTGAGGCTCGAAGCCAAATCTGCATGAATGCTAAGCAAGCGTTCTATCACTGGGCAACATCCCAAGCTGGTGTATGTCTGTACCTATCGCTGTCATGTTCTCGGCTATCCTGATGTCATGTACGTGCTGATGCCACATAAGAAATAATATACAACAAATATAGAGATTTAACTGATATAGATTGACTGATGTTTAATATGTGTGTCTGTTTGACTTTAGTTTTCTTTCTTTGTAATCAATGATAATGTTACCAAGAAAATAGTCTATTAGTATGTATAAAGAAGGACTTCTGACCATCTCTCTCTTAACAGTCCTTCTTGGCATCACAATGCAACAAAATATTGAGAGCTGGAATGATTCCCAGGAAAGTACATTGGAATTTACTCTACTGCCTCATTAAAGTCAGGCAAGTGCACTGTACAGAGTAAATTACAGTTCTATTCAAATTACACGTTTCCCCCTAACTGAGGAAGAATTATTTTCTATTGTAATTTTCATAAGTCTCTCTATCTGAAAGGGAAAGTTTTTAAAAAGTACTTCCAAATCAATATCAGCAAGAGATTTTTGCAATATTCTAGCATTACATTTAGTATTAGCTCATTTCAGCTATTACATGAAAATTTTTAGTTGCCAGAAACTTCCAATAAACTTTAATTTTTTAATTTTAACTATTTTATGAGACTATCCATTTATGTGTAGTGCTTGGCTGCATTCATAGATACAGCATAAATATATTTAACATGTTTTTCATTATTTCAATTGAAAATTAAATATTTTCAAGTGGAATGAGCGTTAGACCTTCAAAATGTATACTCATTTTCAATATCTCAAAATTATAAATATAGCTAAAGATAGAATTCTTTGAAAGAGATGATGATGATGTTAAAAATAAGTATAATAATGTAAATCTTAATTCTATCTGACTGAAATTCTTATAATAAGAGAAACATTGGACCTAAAATGAGAGACGAGCAATGTACACATATGCGCGCACACACACAAACACCATGCGTGAGTAGGCGTGCGCACACACACACACACACACACAAACACACACACACACACACACACACACACACACACAGAAGAATGAATGACCCTGTGCAGCCACAGCTAGAAGATGAGCACCTGCACACAGCCCTGAAGTTGAAAAGAAATCTGACCCCACTGACACCTCTTCTTAACACAGTAGTGCTAAGATTTACACAAAATAAATTACTTAGTATTTAGCTCATTCAGTCTGTGGTGGCTTGTCTTGATAGACAGCTTAAATCAGTACAGTCTTAAATGCACAATACATGTGGCCCATGTAAATGAATGTGTATCGCTGTCTATGACCCAAGCATTATTAAGGATGTGGAGGCTTATCCTACATTATCTAAGTAAGGCCTAAATAATATACAACAATTCTTTTTTTTTTTTTTAAATGAAGTTGGGCTCAGATGCATAGAATGGAAGATGGCATGATGAAATAAGGATCTACGCTAAAGTAAGCCAATAACTGCAAGAAGCTGAAAGAGGCAAGATCAGGAATCTCTTTCTATGCAGTCTGGAGACATAAGAGATCTGCCTACTTCTGTCCTCCAGAACTGTGACAGAATAAACGTCTGTTACCCACAATCATGTGGCCCATGACTTCAGAAAGATAATGTGAAAGTCCACATGGCCCAATGGAGGGATGCCCTGTGACTCTTGGCATTTGGAGAGCTTCTAATTCACTCCATGGTTGCTTTTCTTTGGTTTGGATTTGGTTTCTCTGTGTGTTTGTCTATTTGGTTTGGTTATTTTTGGAAACAGGGTTGAATTCAGGCTCCTCTTGCATCCCTAGCACTGGGATTACAGGCACACACTACCTCACTTGGTACCTCTCTTTACCTGTAACTGTTCTGGAAATACTTGCCTTTGTACAATACTGTCACTTATAAATATGCTACCTATCTGCATTCAGTCATTTAACATGAATTTATGTATCATAAATTGAAAGTCAGTGTTTTCAAGCTCCCATCCTCAACCAAAAAGCTGTTTCCAACTAACAATCAGAAAGGTAAATGAATCTCTCCAATGGAGTCTCAATGGGGTATACAAACTGCCTTTGAGGGTACATCCCATGTCCAGCAGTACTCCGCCAATGCAAAATGAACTCAAAGGTATTTTTTGGAGATTTCTTCTGTCTCATATTGCTTTGTTTGGACACTTTATGCCCTACTAGTCTTTTGCCTGTGTGTTGTGGTTTCTGATTATCAATTTGTATGTATTTTGTTTGCATGTTTCTGTGTGTGTGTGTTCACATTTCTCATAGTCTTTTTTTTTTTGAGGGGGTTGTTCTTGTTGTTGTTACAGTTTGTTTTATCCTTGTTTATTTGTCTTTTTTATTTGCCTGTTTGTTTTTCTTAAAAGATTGAAAGAAGGCACATAATTGAAAGGGTAGAGGAGTAGGACGGACCTGGCAATGAGGGAAAGGAAGCCATACTCAGGATATAGTGTAGGAAAAAATTTTATTTACAAATAAAAAAGAAATAAAGTAGTGTTTTGTCAATTTTTTCCCTCACTTTTCCTATTCGTTTTAAATTCATTAAATATAAAACACTATATATTAAAGCTAAAAACCTAAATTTTATTTTAAACACTATTAGACAGAAAATGACAAGAATCCTCTATGTGGACTGTGATGTGGTATTTTATCCAGCATCATATTCTTCAACTATGCTGTATGCCACATTTGTACTGCTCCCAGAAAAACCCGTCAACAGCTAGAGGGTAGTTTTATCTTGTTCTTGACCTTGAGGTCAAGTCTGTCTTCTTCAGATACACCAGCTTACATAAAGCATAGCTTCTTTCTTCCTGGCATTGTTCACATGTGTTGGAGTCTCATGCTTGTCTCAGCTTTAAGTGGTCAGACTTTGTTTTTTTCAAACATGAATCACTTCAGTTCATCTTATATACTGGGATCTAAGGCAACTGACTGCTTTTGCTAACTTCTCGTTCGAGAACTCTGAAAAAAACAGGAAATCACACACATGCACCCTCACAGATGTGTGTGTGTGTGTTTGTGCGTGTGTGTGTGTGTGTGTGTGTGTGTAGTATAGGTAAGAAGATTTAAGTAGAACTCTTTCAATTTTTTTCTTAATATTTATTTTATTTTTTAAAAACTTTATGTGTTTGTGTGAGTGTGCACATGCATGTGTGTGTGTACATGCCTGCACATACATATGCATGTGCTGTATATGATCATGTAAGTACAGGTGCCTGCAGAAATCAAAGGCATCAGAGCCCCTGGATCTGGGGTTACAGGTGCTGGGATTCATTAACGTGGGTCCTGTGCAAGGAGAATGGGTGCCAGGTCTCCATTCCCTCTTTTAATGTTTCATCTCTGGCATGTGCTGAGAAACAAACTCAGATCCTCAGCAGGAGAAGAAGGTTCATGACCTCTGACCCATCTGCTGAGCTCAAGAAGCAGCATTTCTCACCTACCCACCACTCAAAACGATCTAATGATTAAATTTATCCTTAGAAAATATCAACGGCATTCCCCACAGGACTAGAATGTATTCCTTAAGTGTACACACACACATACACACACACACACACACACACACACACACACACACACACACCTGAACCAAGAAGAGCAAAGAAAGAACACTGCAAAACCTGGCTTCAAAGTTAACTACAAACCTATAGTAACTAAAACAGCATAATAACAGCACTAAAATGGAGACAAAGAGCCCAATGGAACAGAATAAAGCTTAAAAATAAACCCACAGAGGATCCAAGATGGCGGCGGGCAGCATGGACCATGTTTAGAAGCTCCAGTAAACAATTCAGGGAATTGCACAGAATTGTGAACCAGGAACACTAAGGTCCCCAGACCACTACATCGGGAGTATTCCACAGTTTGAAAGGATCAAAATACAGAAAACCTGCTTACCCCTGCACACGGGAGGAGCACGGATTTTCTCCAGCCAGAGTGGCAGTGGTAGTGGCTGAGGTTTGCAGCTGGGAACCCTCTGGCAGACATGATTAGTGTGGTGACCAGTGGGAATTGCTGCGGAAGAGGGGACTCAGTGCAAGATTTGGGCCCCTTGACCAAAGCTCAACTCAGCGCATGGCTCATGCCCTGAGACCCTAGCAGAGCTCAGCACACAGTTTAGCTCTTGAGACTCTAGCTGAGCTCGGCGCACAGTTAGGGTCCTGAGACTCCAGCTAAGCTCTACGCGGTTTAGGCCCAGAGTCCCTATCTGAGCTGGGCGTGTGGTTTGGGTCCAGAGAACCTAGCTGTTCTTAGCGGGCAGTTTGAGCACAGAGGCTCTAGCTGAGCTTGGCGCACAGTCCCGGCCCTGAGACTCTGACTGGACTCGGTGCGCAGAATGGACCCAGAGTCCCTGCTTAATTCAGCTCCCAAGACTCTAGCTGAGCTCAGAGTTTGGTTTGGGCGCAGAATCCCTAGCTGAGATTGGTGCGTGGTCCTGGCCCTTAGACTGGCTGACTCGGTGTGTGGTTTGGGCCCAGAATCCCTGACTGAACTCTGGTTTGAGACCAGAGTCTGTAGCTGAACTTGGCATGTAGCACTGTCCCTGAGACTGGCTGGATTCAGCACACGGTCCTGGTCCTGAGACTCTAGCTGAGCTTAGTGTGTGATCCCTGTCCTGAGACTCGAGCTGATTTTGGTGCACGGTCCCTGCTCTGAGACTCTGTCTGGATTCAGCATGTGATCCAGGCCCTGAGACACTAGCTGAACTCGAGGAGCTCAGTGTGCAGTTTGGGCCAGCGACCCTGGTTGGACTCAGCGCTAACTGGACTAAGTGAATGGATTGGCCCCAAGACCCATTTGGGTCCAGAGACACAAACTGGACTCAGTGCGTGTGTGGTTTGGGCCCCGTGACACTAACATGGACTCTGCAAGTGGTCTGGGTTCCAAAATGCTACCAGGAACCACAGATCAGCAGAACATCAAAGCTCCAGGACTAAGGAAATCATGGGGAAACAGGGAGTAGAGTGGTCATCAGACCCCCTCCACCTGACCTGCCTCAGTCGCTGCAGAGCTCCAGTGCTACAAGAAGACCCAGAAGGCTGTGGACACTTTGGCCTGACTCAAAGCACAGTGAGAGACCAAGGACAACTACATGATCCACAGTACAGGGGAGTTGGGGATCACTGACTGTGAGAGACCCAAACTACAGGGCTAACCTCCTGCCATCCAGACCAGTGAAGCATCAGAGCTTCTGGCCTAGAGAAATCGTGAAAAAAAGAGTGAATCTATCCTCAGACTCCCTCTATCCAACTCCAGAAGCTACCTGCCAAAACCAGAGATGGCAAGATGACTAAAGGACAGCATAAAATCATACACAAAAAGAACCAGCACAATATGGCATCTCCAGACACCAGCTACCCCAAAGAAAACAACCCAGAGAACTCAAACACAATGGGAATACAAGAAAATGACCTCAAATCCTTAGTAATGAGGATGATAATGGAGGAAACAAATAAAATTCATAATCAAATGCAGGAAGATGTGGCCAAACAGGTGGAAGGCATAAAAGAGGCCTATAGAGAGGCACTGGAAATTTTTCAGGAAAATACAAACAACCAGATGAAGGAAATTAATAAAACTGTTTGGGCTGTGAAGGCATATAAAAAGGCAATGGAAGAAACTCAGGAATAGACAAACAATCAGATGAAAGAAATCAATAAAACAGTTCAAAATCTGAAGATGAAAATGAATTCAATGATAAACACAGACAGAAGAAAAACGGGAACATGACAGCTCAGAAAGGAAGGTGAACAACACAGAGGTGGGCCTGTCTAACAGAATCCAAGATAGGGAGAAATGAATCTCAGGTCTAGGAGATATCAAAGATCTTGAAGCAACCTTTAAAGAAAATGATAAATCTAGGAAAATCCTGACACAAAACATCCAAGAAATCAACGACACCATGAAAAGAAGAAATCTGAGGATAATAGACATTAAGAAAAGAGAAGATGACAGACTTCAATGCCCAGAAAATATTCTCAACAAAATCATAGAAGAAAACTTCCCCAATCTAAAGAAAGAGATGCCTATAAACATACAAGAGGCCTACAGAAAAACCAAATAGAATAGACCAGAAAAGAAAAACTTCCCATCACGTAATAATCAAAACACAAAATATACAGAACAAGGAAAAAATATTAAAAGCTGCAAGAGAAAAGGGCCAAATAACATTTAATGGCAAACCTATAAAAATTACACTCGACCTCTCATCAGAGACCATAAAAACCAGAAGGGCTTGGACAGAGATCCTGAAAACTCTAAGAGACCACAGATGGCAAACCAGACTACATTACCCAGCAAAACTATCAATAACCATTGATAGAGAAAACAAAATATTCCATGACAGAAAAAAATTCAAACAGTGCCTATCCACAAATCTAGTTTTACAGAAGGTGCTAGAAGGAAAACTCCACACCAAAGGGAAAAGCTACAACCAAAACTACACAGGAAATAGATAACTATACCACGGCAAAAACACAACCACACAAACGCTCTACTGGAACCAACATCAAATTTAACACTTTTAACAGTCACTGATCATTAATATCTCTCAACATCAATGGTCACAATTCTCCAATAAAAAGACACAGACTAACTGAATGGATGCATAAACAAAATCCAACATTCTTATGAATTCAAGAAACACATCTCACCCATAAAGATAGACATTACCTAAGGGTAAAAGGCCGGAAAAAATATTCCAAGCAAATTGACGATGACATCAGAAGACGGAATGATCTTCCTTGTTCATGGAGCAGGAGAATTAACATAGTAAAAATGGCCATCTTACCAAAAGCAATTTACAGATTCAATGCAATCCCTATCAAAATACCTACACATTTTTTAAAGACATTGAAAGTTCAATTCTCAACTTCATATGGAAAAGCAAAAAACCCAGAATAGCTAAAGCAATCCTGTACAATAAAAGATCCTGTGGAGGAATCTCCATACCTGATCTTAAGCTGTACTATAAAGTAACAGTAATTAAAACAGCATGGTACTGGCACAACAATAGGCTAGTTGATCAGTGGAATTGAATCGAAGATCCAGAAATGAATCCATACACATATGGTCACTTGATTTTTGACAAAGAAGCCAAATCTATTCAATGGAAATAGGATAGCATTTTCAAAAAATGGTGCTGGTCTAACTAGATGTCTACATGTAAAAAAAATGCAATTGGACCCATATTTGTCACCATGCACAAAACTCAAGTCCAAGTGGATCAAAGACCTCAACATAAAACCTGAGACATTAAGTCAGTTAGAAGAAAAAGTGGGGAAGATCCTGGAACATATTGGCACAGGAGACAACTTCCTGAATAGAACATTAACAGCCCAGGCCTTAACGTCAACAATTAATAAATGGGACCTCATGAGGCTGAGAAGCTTCTGTAAGGCAGGAGACACTGTCAACAGAACAAAGCGACAACCTACAGACTGGAAAAAGATCTTCACCAACCCTACATCTGACAAACGTCTAATATCCAAAATATATAAAGAACTCAAGAAGCTAAACACCACCAAACCAAATAACCCAACTGAGAAATGGGGCTTGGAACTAAACAGAGAATTCTCAACAGAGGAATATCAAATGGCTGAGAAACACATAAAGAAATGCTCAACCTCCTTAGTCATCAGGGAAATGCAAATCAAAACAACTCTGAGATTCCATCTTACACCCATCAGAATGGCTAAGATCAAAAATTAACATGACGCCACATGCTGGCGAGGATGTGGAGAGAGAGGAACACTCCTTCATTGCTGGTGGGAATGCAAACTAGTACTGACACTTTGCACATCCATCTGGCGCTATATCAGAAAACTGGGAATAAGGCTTCCTCAAGACCCAGCTATTTCACTCCTTGGAAAATGCCCAGAAGATGCTCCAGCACACAACAAGAATATTTGCTCAACCATGTTCATAGCAGCCTTATTCATAATAGCCAAAACATGGAAACAGCCAAAGTGTCCCTCAGTAGAAGAATGGATAAAGAAACTGTGGTACATATACACCTTAGAATACTACTCAGCTATTAAAAACAAAGAATTCCCAAAATTTGTCGACAAATGGATTAAACTAGAAATGATCATACTGAGTGAGTTAACCCAGAAGCAGAAAGAGTCAAATGGTATATACTCACTTACATCTTGACACTAGCCCAAGGGGCATGTCCCATGAAAGTCTTCACTTACCAGGAAAGTGGGACAGAGGGGATGACATCCTATTGGGACTCTAGGTGAGAGAAGCATGGAAGAATGGGGAAATAGAAGGATCCAGAGGGTCCTAGAAACCTACAAGAACATTATGGTGGGAGGATCTGGGCCCAGAGGTCCTGTTCAAACTATGGCACCAGCTAAGGACAATAAGTGCAGTAAACTTCAAACTCCCACCCAGATCTAGCCAATGGACAGGACATTCTGCACAGTTGAGTGGAGAGTGGGGCCTGACTTTCACCCGAATTCTGGTGCGCCATATTTGACCATGTCCCCTGGATGGGGATGCCTGGTGGCACTCAGAGGAAGGATAGCAGGCTACCAAGAAGAGAGTTGATACCCTATGAGCATATACAGGGGGAGGAGTTCCCCCCTCATACAAAGTCATAGGGCAAGGGAGTAAGGGGAAAATGGGAAGGAGGGAGGAATGGGAGGATACAAGGAATGGGATAACAATTGAGATTTAATATGAATAAATTAATAAAATATATTTTAAAAAATAAAAGATAAACCCACATATCTGAAAGCAACTGTCTTTCTATTAAGATGCTATGAATATGTTTTGGGGAAAGTACAGTATTCTCAATAAATTAAAAGCTAGAAGAAAAGGCTTCAAGGCTTCCACCATAAAATGTAAATGTTTAAGGAGACAAATATGTTCATCCTGATTTATGCATTACAGAATATATATATGTATCATATCATACAATAGTCCTATACAATTTCAATGTTTACATATCATTAAAAAGTAATTTAAAATGTTACTGGGGAGATTGCTCGGTGATTAAGAGCACTTGATGCTCTTGTAGAGAACCTGAATTCAGTTCCTTTTCGCCAATATGGTGGCTCACAACTCTCTATAACTTCATTCCTGGGAGATCTGACGCCATTTTCTGGCCTCTACAAGCACTGAATGTACGCAGTACCCAATCATGCCTGCAGGTAAAACAGTCATAGCAAATGTAGAAATATAAAATTAAAACTACCGTTACTTTTTTGCATAAGACATTTGATACTAAACTAACTTTTCAGATATACAGATGTAGGCCACGCTTAACAACTTTGCTTTGGATTAAACACGTGGTGATTCAAAGTATCTCTTCTTATTATTTATTCCACTCCTCAACATTATCTGTACGTTAACTTTCACATTAATTAAAATAAAACTCAGAACTTTTAAAGCCTAAAGCCACGCCTGATATCAGTTCTTTAAACCAATCATTTTCTAATATCTTGAAATCTCTTCCTATTTTATGTCTCAAAAAGACATCATTATCTAAATTCTGGGTGGCACCTGGAGACAGAAGTATTGCCCAAAATGAAATGAGCTCATGGCAGAAAGTCCATTGACTATATTATGAAAATTTTAAGCTAGGTATAACACTATTTAAAAAGCCACAATTCAAATGGTAAGATTAGACTAAGGATGTGCCATCACACCAATATTCATATGACCCTTAGTTCTGCTAGCTCAACTTCAAGCCTCTCATAAGTGGAATTTAAGACTTAAAAGCTCATCTTAAAAGATTTTATCACAATTTTCATGACTCTAACACTCCCTAGAAATAAATTCTTTTTCTTTTTTCCTGCTGGGGCATCATCAAGGGTTTTATTATTCCTGGTAAGCTTCCATGATATGGTAATATCATCTGAGTCAGTCTAGATAAGATGGTCTTACGCGGGGGGCTGGAGAGATGGCTCAGTGGTTAAGAGCGCCGCCTGTTATTCCAAAGGTCCTGAGTTCAATTCCCAGCAACCACATGGTGGTTCCCAACCATCTATAATGAGATCTAATGCCCTCTTCTAGTGTGCAGGTGTACATGCAGGCAGAACACTGTATACATAATAATAAATAAATCTTAAAAAAAAAAAAAAAGATGGTCTTACGCTACATCTGCGCTCAAAACTAGGCACCTATATTTTAATATAGGTGACCATATTTTATTCAGTCATCAAAGGGCTTTTATTTGACTCCAGCTTATATGTTTCAGAGGTATTTGTCCCTGTGATGAGTAGTCCCACTTCAATTTCAACATTGGTGGCTTTGCACATTTAAAATGACTGAATCAAAATAACTGAGTGTCACATTATGAGTATGGGTTTCCCCTTCAACAATCAGACCTCGGATCCTTCCAGCTTCCCTAGGGACAGGCTCTAGATAACCTGGGTCAACACCCCAACACCAGTGAACAGCTCTAAAGTTCCCCCTGCTGAGACCAGTTGAGCAATACTAACATACAAGGTGAGGGGTCAAGATGGTAGAGCTCAGCTGAATCTGAGTACCAGGAGCACAGCACCTGCCAGGCCTCCAAACTACTGCATGGCTAAAGCTGATACTGTAAAGCTAGGGCATGTTCACTGTCTTGCTGATCTAGTAAATCCTGAGCTACCCTTCCCAGTTGGAACACAGCTAGCAGAGAGGTGAGCTATAGGGGGGACCCAATCCCCATTGTCTGCCATTCTGTGAAGGCAAGAGGGGGACCGACAAACATTCAGCTTAAAGCCCTTTCCCTGTTGACTCAGATTTGCCTGTCTCATCTGGGACAAGGCCATCAGAGGTGAGCTAGAATCTGGATCTGACCCACATCTGCCAACCTGATGAGGCCTGTGTGGGCGCAAGCAACATTCATCTTAGAGCCCAGGCCTGCTATCACCAGAGACAACGATATGGCTAGAGATCAGTATAAGCACACAAGCACCAAATCCCAGAGCCATATGTCACCACTCCAAACCAGCTATCCTATCACAGCAAGCCCTGGAGATACTAGAACATCTGAAGTGCAAGAAAATGATCTTAAATCTGAGGTTATGGAAATAATAGACACCTTAAAGCAGGAAAAAAACCCTCAAAGAAATACAGAAAAATACATTCAAACAGATGAAGGAAATACTTTCTTTAAAGAGTTACAGGAAAATACAACCAAATAGGAGAAAGAAATGAATAAAGCTGTTTTAAAATCTAAAAATGGAAGTAGATACACTAAAGAAAATGCAATCTAAGGCAATCTTGGATCTGGAATACCTAGGAAAGAGAACAAGAACTGCAGGCACAAGCAACACCAATAGAATACAAGAGATGGAAGAAAGAATCTCAAGTGTAGAAAGTATTGTTGAAGCAATCGATACATCAGTCAAAGAAAATGTTAAAACTAAAAAGTCCCTGACAAAATGCTTAAGAAATCTGGAAAACTATGAAAAAACCAAACCTAAGGATAATAGGAATAGAAGAAAGAGAAGACTCCCAGATCCAAAGACCAGAAAATATTTTCAATAAAATCATAGCATAAAACTTGCCCAACTTAAAGAAAGAGATGCCCATAAACATACAAGGAGCTTACAGAACTCCAAATAGATTGGAGCAGAAATGAAAATTTTCCTCCTGTCACATAACAATCAAACATTAAAGGTACAAAAGAAAGAAAGAATATTAAAAGCTGCAATGGGAAAAGGCCTAGTAACATATAAAGGCAAACATATAAGAATTATACCTGACTTCTCAACAGATACTATGAAAGCCAGAAGGACCTGTACAGCTGTCAACCCAGACTACTATACCTAGCAAAACTTTCAAGTGCTATAAATGGAGAAAACAAGATATTCTACAATAAACCCAAGTTCAAACAGTACCTACGCACAAATCCAGCCCCATAGAAGACACTAGGAAGAAAACTCCACCACCAAGGAGAGTAACAACACCCAGAAAAATACAGGAAATAAATAACCTCACATTAGCAAAACCAAAAGAAGAGACATGCGTGCACACACACACACACACACACACACACACACACACACACACACACTACCACCACCAACATCACAATAACAGGAATTAGCAACCACTAGTCATTACTATCTCTCAATATCAATGGTATCAATTCCCCAATAAAAAAACACAGGCCTACAGAATGAATGCAAAAACAGGATACATCATTCTGCTGCATACAAGAATCATACCTCAGTAATAAAGATAGGCATTACCTTAGAGAAAGGGCTGGAAGAAGGTTTTCCAAGCAAACAGGCCCAAGAATCAAGCTGGAATAGCCATTCTAGTATCTAATAAAATAGACTTTCAACCAAAACTAATCAAAAGAGATGGGGAAGGATATTTCATACTCATCAAAGGAAATTACACCAAGATGATGACTCAATTCTGAGCCCAAATGCAAGGGCATTCACATTCATAAAAGAAACATTATTAAAGCTTAAATCATAATTGGACCCTACACATTAATAGTGGGAAACTTCAACACCCCAGTCTTACCAATGAGCAGATCGTTGAGACAGAAACTAAAGAAATAATGACACCAATAAGATGACATGAATCAAATGAACCTAACAGATATCTACAGAACATTTCACTCAAACACAGAATAGTGGACCTTCTTCTCAGCACCTCACAAAACCTTCTCCAAAATTGACCATATACTCCGTCACAGAATAAACCCCAACAGATACAAGAAGATCAAAATAATCCCTTGCATCTTATCAGACCACCATGGATTAAAACTCAGCAACAACAGAAAACCTACAAATACATGAAAACTGAACAACTCCCCACTCAATGACCACTGGGTCAGGGACAAAATAAAGAAAGAAATTAAAGACTTTCTAAAATTCAGTGAAAATGAAAGTACAACATATCTAAAGTTATGAGACACAATGCAAGCAATGTTAAGAGGAGAAAGCTCATGCACTAAGCACCTCCATAAAGAAATTAGAATGGTCCCATACTAGCAACATGACAGCATATCTGAAAGCTCTAGAACAGAAATAAGCGAACACTCCAAAAAGGAATAAATGACAGGAAATCATCAAACTCAGGTCTGAAATCAATAAATTAGAAACAATACAAAAAGAGAGAACAATACAAAAAAAATCAATGAAACCAACGCTGGTTCTTTGAGAAAAATCAACAAGATAGACAAACCTTTAGCCAAACTAACTAAAAGGCAGAGATAGTGAGCATGCAAATTAAGAAAATTAGCAATGAAAAGAGAGATATAAAAACAGACACTGAAGGAATCCAAAAAATTATTAGATTTTACTACAAAAGCCTGTATTCCACAAAATTGGAAAATCTAAAGGAAATGGATGGTTTTCTTGATATATTTCACTTGTCAAAGTTAAATCAAGATCAGATAAACAATTTACATGGTCCTATAACCCCTAAGGAAATAGAAGCAGTCAACAAAAGTCTCTTAACAAAAAAAAAAAAAAAAAAAAAGCTGAGGGCCAGATAATTTTAGCACGGAATTGACCAGATACTCAAAAAAGAACTAATACCAACACTCCTCTAAGTATTCCACAATATGGACACAGCAGGAACATTACCAAACTCATTATATGAAGCCACAGTCACCCTGATACCAAAACCACACAAAGACTCAGCAAAGAAAGAGAATTTCAGACCAATTTCACGCAGGACATTGATGCAAAAATATTCAATAAAATACTTGCAAACCAAATCCAAGAACCCATCAAATACATCATCCAACATAATCAAGTAGACTTGGTCGCAGAGATGCAGGGATGGTTCAATGTACAAAAATCCATCAATGTAATCCACTCCATTGAAAAAACTGAAAGAAAAAATCACATGATCATCTCATTAGATGCAGAAAAAGCCTTTGAAAACATATAACAGCCCTTCATTATAAAAGTCTTGAAGAGATTAGGGATATAAGGCACACACCTAAACATAATAAAGGCTATATATAGCAAGGCAATAGCTAACAACAAATTAAATGGAGAGAAACTCAAAGCATTTCCACTATAATCAGGAACAAGACAAGGCTGCCTACTCTCTCCATAGTACTTGAAGTTCTAGCCAGAGCAACAAGACACCTAAAGGAGAACAAAGGGATACAAACTGAAAAGGGAGAAGTCAAAGTATGATATGACACTATACAAAAGTAACCCCCAGAATTCCAGTAAAGAACTGCTACATCTGATAAACACCTTCAGCAAAGTGTCTTGGTATGAGATTAATTCAAAAACAAATCAGCAGCCCTCCTATATGCAAATGACAAATGGGCTGAGAAAGAAATTAGGGAAACAACAACCTTCACAATAGCCACAAATAATATAAATAAAGTATCTTGGTGTAACTATAATTAAGCAAGTCAAAGACCTATATGACTAGTACTTCACATCTGTAAGGAAAGAAACTGAAGAAGATGAAAAGACATCCCGTGCTCACGGGCTGGTAGGATTAACATAGGAAAAATGATCATTTTATCAAAAAATAATCTACATATTCAATGCAATTTCCTTTAAAATAACCAACACAATTTTTACAGACCTGGAAAGAATAATTCTAACCTCCATATGGAAAAACAAAAAACAGAATAGCTCAAACAATCCTATACAATAAAAGAACTTCTGGAGGTCTCTCTACCCCTGGCTTCAAACTATACAACAAAGCAACAGTAATAAGAATTGCATGATACTATCATATAAATAAATTGGTTAGTCAATGGAATAATATTGAACACCCAGAAATAAACCCAGAAACCTATAGACACTTGAATTTTGACAAAGGGGCTAAAATGGTACAATGCAAAAAACAAAAAACAAAAAACAAAAACAAAAAAGGCAGCATCTTCAACAAATGGTGCTGATTTAACTGAATATCTACATGTAGAAAAATGGAGGATGCAACAAAAGGATGCTTAAATCTCATTCAGAAGGGGAAATGGAAGACACAGGGGTAGTGGTTGAAGAAAGGAAACATAGTAGGAGAGGAAACAGAGATATGAGGGTGGAGATCTGACCATGGGAGAGCTGGGGACAAGGTCACTTCTGAGACAAGCTGGATACCAAAGTCAGGGTAGGCTCCTGGGAAGGAATATGAGAGGGACTGTAGCAAAGATTCTTGGTAGCAGGGGCCATGGAAACTGAAGAGGACACCTGCTAACTGGCCAAGTCTTCTAGTAAAGGGAGGAGAACACCAACCCACCCACAAAAGCTTTAACTCAAAATTCACCCTGCCTACAAGATGTGCAGGGATAAATACAGAGCATATACAGCAAAAAGTGAGAAAAGATACAAGCAATGCCTGGCACAACCAAAGGCCCACCCCAAAGGAGAGAAACAACCCCTGACACTATTAACAGTACTCTGATCTGCTTGAAGACAGTAGCCTAGCAGAATTGTCCTCTGAGAGGCTCCATGCAGCAGCGGCTTGAAGCGGATGCTTAGACCCACAGACAAATCTTGGGTGAGGTGTAGATAGCCTTGTAGAAAAGTGGCAGGCTTTGGAGGACCTGGAGTTGGCAGGAGCATCACAAGATGACCAACAGAGCCAACTAACCAGAGCCCGGAAAGGCCTGCTGAGACTGAAGCACCAACCAAGGACCTTACATGGAAGAGACGTAGGTCCATTCCAAAGATGTAGCTGATGGGCAGCTCTGGCTTCATGTGGGTCCTCTAGTAAGGAGAGTGGGGCTGTCTCTGACATGGACTCTCTTGCCAGCTTTTCAATTACTTCCTGCTGTTGTCATACTTTTAAACTCTATTTTTTATTTTGGGTTCTTTAAATCTCTCTCTCCATACTCGACCCCAATCCCTTCCAACACCCCAACACCAAGGAGGGGAGAAAAAAGGTTAGTGGGGAGAGGGGACATAGTTTTCCTTAGCTGCTTCCTGCTGTTTAGGGTCATTGAGTTCCTTGGGGCAAGTCCAATCTTCATTTCAGACTATCTCTGACTGTCACACTGCACCAACAGCAGCCAGGAGCAGCAGGGGGAAGCATTAGCAGCCTTCTTCTTCCTTGGAGCCCACATTCTCTTCTTGGGGCTGGCTTTTAGCTCCACTGACAAGAACACCCCCCCCCCATGAGGTAGTTCCACAGCTGACAAACATTACGTGCCCTCTCAGGGGGCATTTACCAGCAGTGGATAAACTGGAGCAGACCCCCATATCCCACACCTGGGATTAAAACAAAAACATGTTTGCATATAAGCCAAACTTCCACAAAATCCCCCTGGCAGGGCTGCAGGGGAAGAGGACACATTCAACCATGTTAGAACTTGATAAACTGCAGTGGATGGGAAGGGTGAGGCTCCCCTTTTTATGAGTGGAGACGGGAGAAGGAGGCACCGTAGGACTGGGAGATGAGGAGGGGCGGGGCTACCAACAGGATGTAAAGTGAACAAATTAATTAATTAATTAAAAAGAATGTTAAATAACTGAATGTCAACCTCAGGATGTGAAGCTTAGACCCAGTCTACTTAGACCTGTGAAGAAAATCATTGGATACTTCCATTTTTTCCCATGCATAAAGTAATGGAGGACTTTATACATTATTTAATTGCTAATCTAAATTTCTACCATCATTATATTTATGATATATTAACATTTACTATTAATATAGTTATGATATATTAATGATTATATATTGTAATTATGCATATTTCTATACATTATTATAGTAAACAAAGGATTCGGTCAGAATTTCTCAGATTTTTAAATCCATATGATTATCAGGATTGCCAATTTTAAAAGAGAAATAGAAAAATGGTCTTTTCTCCTACAGTCATGGTGTGTACAGTCAGCTCCCCAAAACTAGGGAACAAACTGACAAATTTGAGTTGATATTTTATGTTTACTCTCTGGGACAGTGGAAGCAAACAAATACCCTAACTAACAGAAATAACTAAATGTGAAGATGAAGATGAGTTCTGGGAGTCACACAAACCATGGGCTAGAAGGATCCCCGGAATCCATGTAGAAAGCCAGATGGGCTTGACAGCAGGCCAGAAGTCACAGCCCTCGGGAGGCGGAGACAAGAAGTCCCCAGAGCAATGTATCAGTTGGGACTAAGGCTCAGCAAAAATAACCCTGAGAGCCAGAGAGCCCAAACTCCTGCTGCTCAGTAGAGGAGAGCCCAAACGCCTGCTGCTCGATAGTGTTTTCTAGAGATGACAAGAAGCTGCATCCATGAGCTCCCATCACAATGGTTTCCTGAACAAGAACTGCATAATGATAACACCAATCTGCATGCCAACGTAGTGGAGTTGGTGGCACCTCACAGGTCCTCATCCCTAAATGAAGAGCTGCAGGCAGTTAATAGCCACAGAGACTTGGAGCACCAGTCTTCTCCAGGGATAAGGCCCCTGACAGGTTATACAATCAAGTGGTCAACCCTAAACACATGTACAACTCTAAAAAATAAATGGACTCACTAGGTTCTGTGTGTGTGTGTGCGTGTGTGTGTGTGTGTGTGTGTGTGTGTAAGTGTATTTGTGTATGAAGAATTATAATCAAATAAAAAGCAGTCATGAGCTTGAGAGAGATTGGTGAGACACAGGAGGAATTGGGTGTAGAAGTGCTGTATCTACAGTACTCATGTATAAAATTTAAAAATTAAAATACAAAACTTTTAATTAAGATGAGTCCTAGCTGGGTGTGGTGGTGTATGCCTTTAATCTCAGCACTCAGGGAGACAAAGGCAGGTGGTTGACAAAGAGAGTCCAGGACAGCCAAGTCTACACAGAGAAACACTGTCTCAAAAGCCAAAACAAAACAAAAAACAATTCCCAGAGAAAGTTAGCTAAGCAGACCAGGTAAAGCGGAGATTCTTATACTGAGAATGATCTAGGCCTCCATGATTGCCACATACACATCCATGTACACACACACACAAGAGCACTCATACATACACAAACACATACCACACACACAGGAACCCTCATACACAGATGCACATCACATACACAGGAACACTCATACACAGATGCCGCTACATACAGGAATACTCAGACACACACACACACACACACACACACACACACACACACAATTTAAAGTTAAGAAGAGCTCAAATTACTTAAAAGATAAGTATTAACAAGAAATAACAAAACTAGAAAATCTCTTTTGAAAAGTAATTGACGAGTATTCAGCACAGGGATTGAATGTAACAAATAGATGAAATGGCCAGAATACTGGAGAGTTCAAGTAGACTGGTGTATTAGCTACTTTGCTCATTGCTATAACAAATAACCTGACAAAGGCAACTTAAGAAAGGGAGGGATTATTGCTGCTCAAAGTCTGAGGGCACAGTCCCTCACTATAGCGAAGACATGGTGGCAGGAGTGTAAACTAGCTGGCATGTCTCATCCACAATCAGGAAGCAGAGAGAGGCAAATGTTGGATCAGCTTGCTTTCTCTCTTCTTTTTTCCAGTCTAAGACCTCAGACTGGGTCACCTTCATTTAGATGGCTCAACTATGTCTCTTCCTACCTCAGTTAACCCGATCTAGGAACTCTTTCACAAGCTTAGGAGAGTCTGCCTCCTGCATGATTCTGAATCGTGCCAATCCTACACTCGATGTTAACCATCATGGCGGGGGAGGAAGAGAGACAGGGAGAGGGGGCGCCCTTGATCGCTTACTGTGGCTAAGGTAGTTAGTTATAGGATGCCAAACGAGAGCCTGCATCATGTCACTGAACATGGAGCTGGGAAGAGATACTACCAAGACATTTTCACTGTTCACATGAATTGGTTCCAGCACACGCTTGTGACTAGATGCAAACCCATCCTGGGTGCCAGGTTATACTTGACCATGGTAACTTACAGACAGGGGACATGGCTCATTTATCTCAGCATTCTTTCAGAAGGCTGCATACACCACAGAGAACATAGATGTTCAAGACACATCAGTGAACAGAACTAGGAAATCCTCTTCACTCCCAGGGTCTGTGTGACACATTTGCTATGTCTGATCTGCGCGCCACATTTGCTGTGTGTGACCTTTCAGGATTCCCCTCAGCTTCACCCACACTTTAACCTACATTTCCAGCCTCCCCAATTGCTTCACCTTGCTGCCAAGCCCAATTCTTATTTTCTCCTGCCACAGCCAGTTACACTTGACATAAATCCTCTCAGTCTTTGGTTTCTCCTTTCTTGCTTGCCTTATTTACTTTCTGTCTTCATTTTGGTGGCTTTGGTGGCTTTCTGGGCCTCATTTTCCTACGGTCCCACAAGTGCTTGTACCCAACCATGAACACCAGACTCTGAGAACACTCACTAAGTATGTCTGTTTCTTATTACTCTTAATTTTTAACTTGTTTTCTTTGAGACTTTTTCATTTAGGAATCATCTATCTCGAGAAAACCCTCCAAGGCTCTCTTACCTGACTCATCGGATGCCCTTTCTCTTTAATCTAGCACTGTGCTGTGTTACTCTTAGAAATTCCTTTTAATCAGTCATGTTTGAACTGGATTTTTTGTGAGTATTCCCTGAGGTGTAGGTCTGATTGACTTTCTTTTCCATGAAGCAAATTAATAAGATGCCCACTGATTTGATTTGCCTATAAAACTTGATGAGTCGTCTTCCTTCAAATCCAGTTTCAGTCAAGACACACACTCTCACATCCCCGGGTCACCTCACAATGAATGAGCCTGGTTTGTTTTCTTTCCTCGACCATTTTCAAAGACCTACTGAAAGAATGTTCTACACCACACTGAAAATTAAACTCAAGCTTCAATCTGAGTCAAGCTGACTTGATAAAGGATCAGGTCAAGTCACATGTGACTTGGAAAGCCTGATCTTGGACCCCAGAGCAGCCTGAGCCCAACAATTCAGAGACTCACTCAGAAGCTCCTGAGCACAAGTTATCTTAGAAGGGTGAAGTCAAAGAGAGAAGGAATACTCCTCACTCAGTCTCTAAAAGTAGCAGATAAAAATCTGAGAAGCTCACCAACAGTGGCATGCAGGGAGCAAGGGCATCTGAAGGTGTCATACCTAAGTCTGATATGTCTGTTACACTGAAAGCTGTAATATTTAATAAAAATAAACCCTTACATGGTCACCAAAATCTATTCTAGAAACAGCATCTATGTTCAAATGTTTGTTCTGCCCTTCTTTCTTATTATTAGGGCTATTTATTTGTTTGTTTTTATTCTGTTTATGTGTGCTTGCACATTAAAGAGCACTGAATGGAACTCTATCCCCATTCCAGATGTTTAAGCATCCTTGTTACCAGGGTAGCTGTCTGGATCGGGTGTCACCAGGTTCTTGGATTTTCACTGAAGAAGGTGAACAGGCACACAGAAACAGAAAGGCACCAAGAAATTTTATTTAAAGAGACAATACAGGGTACACTGCAAGGGAGCCATGGACCACTTGAGTCAGAGCACCCAAGAGCACCAAGTTACTATTAGGGCTTTCTTGTATGCATCCGAGAGGACGAGTTGATAGCTAAAGGGCAAGAGTGATTTTCTTTTTGATGGACAGATGTGACTTATATTAGCCTTTTTTTACTGCACACACCCTTTCCCATGATGCATCTGGTTTTAATCATATGCATACTCAATCATACAAAGGCACAGATGGCAAATATGGGATTTCCTCCTAAAAGTTCACCCGGAAGTTACAGTTTGCCTTACATACTGACTATGAGCCTGAAAGCCGTTTAGTGGGGAATCTGCCCCCTGCCTCTAATTCCAGATATGTCCCAGGCATGTCTGAGTACCAAGTAACTGCAAGGGGAGCGTTAGTAAAGGGTGCCGTGGAGAGGACGGAGGCATGGCGTCATGTGGAGTGGTGTGCACGTGAAGCTCCAAGAAGGTGGGCCCCAGCTTGCTAAGTGCATTGCTAGAACATCAAGCCAAGCAGAGCCCTGAGAGGCTGAGTTTTCTACAGACTCGTTGCGTTCCATCGATGGAACTCTTTTCAACAACGTGCTTGCAGCTGGGTCATCACTTAACCGACACCGTTCTTGTAGAGCCAATGTATTTTTGAGGCTCGGTGTTTTAACGTTGTTAAAACTTAAAAATAAGCACTTATTTGTAGGTATTCTTATGTGACTTTTCACTTAACATTTGTGAACAGGAAACCAATAAGATGGCTCATTTGGTAAAGGTGCCTATCACCACACCAGAAAACTTGCATTCGATCACGGCTTCACATGGCTGTCTTCTGAAATCCACACAAGTGTTGCTCTTACTAAATAAATAAATGTCAGAGGTTTTTTCCTTGAAGCTACGCATTGGTTCATCGTTTCTTTGTGGAGAGTTCTGACATGAAATTATCATGATCTGACAGACTTTGGCACTTGAAATATTTTCTAGGAACAAAAATTAATATGAAACAACTTTAGTAAAATAGATAGCATGAGAAAATGCCAAAGATAATTTAAACAAAATGTTAGGTTAGCATTTTATGTTAAACAACTTAATATTTAGAAAAGGTGTGAAGGAAAATGTTTGAAATTAAATAATTTAAAATGTACCCTTTTTAGTGACTAATATATATGACAGATAAAATTCAGAACTTATAATCAGTACATATTTTAAAAGTTTTTACATGCATGCCAAGCCAGTATTTAAGCTAAAAAAGCAAATGTTGCTGAATTTCTAAATTGTACCACAGAGATTAACCAACAAATTTGATCGATGCCAACAAATGATGCATATTTCATAGAGTTCCTAAACTAGCATTTGTATCTCTCAGTTAGGAGATCGCATTGTTAGTGTTCACTTCGGTATATGAGTTCTTCATACAATTATTATGAATGCATTTGTAACGACTTAATGAGTAAATTATGAATTTTTATTTTTAGTGCATGGGCCTCAAAGCCTGCTTCCCAGAGCATTTTCCAGGAGAAGTACAACATCCACAAATTAAAAGTTGACTAAAGATCACCAGTCTGTGAGCTATGCAAATTAAAATGAGACTTTCTCATTCGGCATTGCCAGCATGTATTCTTAGCTAAAGACATGTCACATTTTCACATTCTGCGCAGGTCTCCAAAAAAACGCCCTCTCTTTTCAAACAAAGCAGAAATCCCTGGACGGTGGTGGTAAAACAGGATCTGGAAAACTAGTCTCTAAATTTCAGCCATGGTCATGCGAGTCGTTGTCAGTGACATCACCATCTTCTACCACGTTGACTGGAACCAAACAGCTAATTGATATGTCCCTTGTCCACTCTGTGACAGCAACTACCCCCAAGCAGATCGCAGTAAACCGGGCTTGCCTCAGGCTTCCGTGGAGTAACTAAAGAACAAAAGAATGAACAAATCATTTGACCTCAAAAGAAATTACAAGGGCTGAAGAGATGGATCAGCGGCGGCTCTTCCAGGAGACCCAGATTTAGTTTGGTTCCCAGCACCAGCATCCTACGTCTCACAAAGCCCTGGAACTCCAGTTTCAGGAGACCCAGAGCTCTCTTCTCCACAGGCACCTGCAAGTGCGTGATACAACCTAACTCATGCTGGCTCACACATATACTCACAAATGCAAACATATGTTTTAGTGTTAGAAAAGTAGCTATGACATCTTTTACACCCGGCCCTTCGTTGCAAGGACAGAAACTGTCCCAGTAAGTAAGTTACAGTGTATTTAACAGTGGGTTTTCCTTCCCATGCCTGATTTACTTTCCCCTTCGCCTCCTGCTTCCCCTCCCCTGTTAACCCCTAAGTGTTATCACTAACAGCGGTAGGGCTGCAGCGGATATTCGCAGACTCTGGTGTCAAATATTTCTGGGGCACATCTGAAAGTGACTGCCACTTCTACTCAGCCCCAATCCCCAGCAGTGGTTAGAAGCATTTCCACTTTTTGAAACAGAGCCATGCTATTGCGCAGCAGCAAGGGGCTCCGCTTTAACAGGTCTTCTTGTCCTGAGATTGAGTTCCGGGAGGTATTATTTTTAAGCAGTTCACATTTTGCAGCAGATTTCACTTGCCACTCTGCAAAAAAAAAAAAGCTAATGAGTTTCTATTACTAAAATTACTTTGGAGTCATTAGGTATCAGAAAGGGGGCATGGTGCATTTATTTCAGTCTGAGTATGTTTGACCCTCCTTCTAGTAAGCATTTCCCCACTCTCCATAGAGCAGGCTTAATGAGCAAATTCTTGTGAGGCAGCTTCATCCAATCCATAGTTAGGTAGGCAGTGAAAAGCAGGAAGTACCTGTCAATTTCAATTAGCAAGAATCCACTGGGTACTGACAACTTCTCTAAACTATGCTAAACATTTTGAAGCATATAAAGATCTTGAAGATTTGTTGGCCTCCAGTTCCTTGCAATCTTGTAACAGTAGCTCATAAATCAATTGGAAAACAATACAAGGATATGGAAGATTCCTCTAGCCGAGAAGTTACCCCTGAATGCGCGCGCACACACACACACACACACACACACACACACACACACACATACACACACTTTTAGAATGCGGTGTGAAAGAATTCCAAGGCTGCAAGTTCCAAAAATGGCCTCTGCTTTCACAGTGTACTGAATCTCCACTGGCTTGATGGAAAATATGCATAACATTTCAATCAATCATCTTCACTCTTCATTCACACCAATGGGTAGTTGGCATTTGTCTTCATATACAGAGGGAAAGGACATAAACGCTAGAAACAGGGGACCAGGAAATCCAAGGCAAAGGACTGTGAGAGAAGAAAAAAACCTGTCAAAGTCTAAGAAGCACTAGGTGATCACGTGGAGGAAGAACAGGACAACATCAGATGGTTCATAGTCCTGCTCTGGGAATAAAATGAACAGCATAGTCTTTATGTAAGCCTGGAATGGAAAATGAACTAGTGAACCTACAAGCTTGCTATCAGATTTGGTACTTTTAAAATATCACCTCACCTATTAATCATCCTGCGTGAGTTATATGCCGTAAGATCAGAGATAATAAAACTGGCTGAACAAATACAGGTGAAGCATAACTATCATTTAACTTAGAAACATTTTCTTTACCTCAGTTATAATGGACGATGCTGAAGTACATAAGCACACAGCCAGCTTAAGTTAATTACACCGATAACTGCATGAGAAAACTATTTACAAGTGTGATAGTTTAAAACTGAAACATACCCATATGGACCTCTCTCATACACACACACACACACACACACACACACACACACACACACACAATCAACAACCATCACTGACTTGATTTGAGAAAAAAGAAACGAAGAACCCAGAAGCAAAATTCAGTAACTTAGGTAATAATAGGATATATATGTATTATATATCAGTAAATATTCCACTAGCTCTGTGATTTGGCTTAAGATCAGAAGTCTTGCAGGTGAGAGAGTTGAAAAAGAGGATCACTAGCCTGAAGTAGTGGATTTCAAAACCTTTATATTCATCCAAGATCCTGCATCTCTTCCCTCTCACACATCACGGGCAATGTGAGATTTCCACACAGATCAGCAAGTTCGTTTCCCAAAATTAACCATCAGTTGTTGAAGACACTGTGTAGAGCCAGGCAGCTCAGTAGCATAGGCTGAAGTGTTTCACCCAGTTTACTGTCAAGGGCCCTGAGAATCACAAGGGTCAAATATGTTACCCATCCATCCCCTGATGACAAGCTTTCAGAGTACCAGAAAGAAGCAGCTGTGCAGACTGCTGAAGGAAAAAGAAGACACCAGCCCTCTTACTATCTACTTACCTACCTAGCACTGGACCCTTTGTGCTACTGTACTGACCTGCCAGGCAAGATATACCCAGTGGCAAAACAGTAACACAGCTGTTGCAGAATACTGAACTGCTTTCTGATCTAACCTGAGGCCTGCTCCATGGGAGGAAATTCCGTAACTGGTACTGTAATCCTGATTAAAAGTCCATGGTTAAGCAGAACACAGGCCCTACAGTAGAACCAGTTATTATTGTTTTGCTAAATGGCCTTGCTGTCATAAACATTTTATGTTTATCCCCATAGACCTGGGCAGCTATCAACCTTGGTCAGAGAAGACTCTTTTTGAGTGGACAGCAATAAGTAAGTGTTGAGAATAAGAGACTCAATGCTTGTCCTTAAACAGGACAAATGTATTAAGACATGCCCATACACACCAAGACCCAGAGAACATTATAGAAAAGGAGGAGGAAAAAATACTAACCAGAGGATAGGGAGAAAAGCTATGAAATGCTGTCTACAACACATGGCAAGGCCATCATAATCATGAACTCATCATAATGATTAGTTCTGACATCGATGTAATAGATGATATACTGGACCCTTCCCATCTGGGGAGCTATTGGCAACGTGTAGTTGTTGCTGGAAGGAAAATCTTTCTTTATTAAGAATGTTGCTACTGGTAGGTTTCCCATGCTCCAGTGCATGGCCCTATATACAAGCACATATGGGCACCTATAACTGGATGTACATCTCTGAATCTCAGGGCCTGGGAAAGTGCACTTGGTCAAGCCTGTTGCTGAAATGGGTAAGGTCTAAAGGAGGTGCTAGAGGTCTCATGGCCAAAGAGTGTTGTACAGTAGGGGGACCTGGGGCAGGTTTCAGAGCAGTTCTCCTTTCTTGGAACCCCAGTGCATGCTCTTATGCGTTTCCCCTACAGCAACTCTGATCTGGAAATCTATGTGGGGGGCGGGCAGGGGGGGAGAAGTAAAATAAATGTCAAACAGCAATTGCTGTCATGGCCTTTTCCAACAGTCACCTTGCTATTAGCTGTTGACAGAGCAACCATGTAGGGTGATAAGATCTGAGGCCAAAGGAAGGATGAGACATCACGGTGGGGAGTTTCTTGCCTGTGTGAAGCAACATTGACACACACTGCATACAGCTTGTGGCAGCTCTGACCGAGACAAGAGAAACACAAGTGCTGCAAAAGGAGCCAGTGAAAAGATCTGAATATTCAGCCTACCAATTACCATCCACCACCCCCTTCCTGGGAACGCAAGTTCCTTGGCACTAACAATGCTGGGAATTGCACCAATGAGCATAGTGTCAGGTTAAAATGGACCATTGTTCTCCAAATGTGAGCCTAGGTGTGAAAGCAAGCCGCCTTCTCTCCCAGACTCCCAGGTTAAAATATCTTGTGGAGTGAGCGGCTCTGGAGAGTGTCTTAATCTGGACTTGGTATTGCAGACTTCCAAAAGAAGCCACTGCACATCCTAGCATTGTTCCAAGTATAGTGGCGTGGTGTTCTCTCTGTCTCTTCTCTGCCTCTCACTCTCTTACACACACACACACACACACACACACACACACACACACACACACACACACACACACACAGAGTCACTTACAAAGAGATAACCAGACTGGGTCTACATTTGATTAAATGGCATTTTCTGATTCTTCTATCTTTAATCCCCGTATCTGTTACCCCAAATGCACTTACCCTTTCTTCCCTATGAAATCACATGTAGTATCGCCATAATATGCTCGACATTAATATCAACTTTGGTATCAGATTAATGTGTACCCAGAAGCAACGTGACCTATGTCAAAAGAGCTTGAACTCTCTTTTTATGTATTGATTTATAAGACTTTTGTTTTTGTGCATAGGTGGCCTTCGCCCATTCTTGAAACAATGTAGCCAGCACTCCCCTACTCTCACCATTCCTGTTCCCTGTGTTAGCACCGAAACATCTTCCCAGCTGCTCTGCTGGAGACAGAAACTAAATATTGTTTCTAAAAATTGATCCCTCTTAACCCTGATGTGGAGAAAAATCAATATTATGCCAGCAAAGGGTGAGCCCCGAGTCTAGTGTCTATTACATTTTTCCTGGCTGGTCTTATGGGAGTATACTTGACAAAAGGAGATGGTATTTTCAAATCAGTAGATAAGTGTAGACAGAGTTGAAGGGAAATAAATGAAGAATAATTGCTTAGGCTCTAAGATTTCCACCATGGGGACAGTCTGGATTGTCTCTAAGCCCAGAGAGTTGCAGCTCCAGATCCAGGGACAGGACAGGGGCACCGAGAAGAGACAGCTGCAGTGTGTTTTGTGGATGCTCAATACAGAAGAGAATCCCGACTGGCCATTCGGAGCTGTCCTCAATTCCATGGAACACCAGAACTATGGGATGTTGTACCTCTCTACTCCTCACCAGCAATTAGAGGCTTCATATTACTGTACTGCATGGACAAACGTGGTTTGTTGGGATGACAGGAGGTGTCCTTGAAAACTCAGGGTGCTTGAAGAAAAGAAGTAGGCTCTCTTCTTGGGTACGGCAAATGGAGATGTAAGCACTGTTGCAGTCACGATCTTGCACCGTTGGACTAACCTCTGAAACATTCTTTGTTATTTTCCATATCGCTGAAATTTAAAAAGAAAATTAACCAAGCATCTACAGACATTGTTAAATAGGAAATTGTGTTCCTAGGACACGGTCGCTTACATCCCCAGCAGGTTCATGGTGTCACTGATGCTTCTGGTCTAAGGACCACATGAACTGCCGATCTACTGAAACCCTAAATTTTTGGAAGCAAATTATTAAATCTCAAAATATTTTATTGGGAGACTACTATGAATCAGGTCTTAAGACTGAGTATTAGAGTCAAAAAATTATGTGTTACCTTAAATTCCAGATTCTTGGATCATAGGTGAATAACATTTCAGTATAGCTCTTGCATTTTAGAAGGAAGAAACAAATTTTCAATATTGCACAGATTACAAATGCAAGCAGAGGCATTCAGAAAGAAAGAAGTGGTTAACTGCACCATATGTTGCTGTTGTGAGGTCGTTGGAAAGATGGGGATGAGACACTGCAAGACAGAATAGAACTAATTAAGAGATTACTGTTAATGCTGGGGGGTTAAGTAGAATAGTGATGAGACTAAGGAAGATTCACAGGAAAGCCTGAGTTAAAGTTGAAGGAATAACAAGCAATACTCAAAAATTATCCTGCTGAGTTTTGCAGTGAAATGTTACAGGCAAAGCTCTTCTGTACTAAGTGATAAAAAGAGACAAATGAATGACATTTTCCCCAAGAGGCCTAGCAATATGATACACAATCTATACAACAATGTCTTACTGGAGGCTGGGGTGAGAGTCTATGGAAAAGTAGAGTTAGTATTACCTAGAAGAGTTTTGTTCCAAAATCTTAGGAATTAAGAAAAAATGGTATAAAGGTATAAAACCTTGAAAATGTTTCAAATCTGATGCCCCAATCAAACATTCATGTGTTGAGAGCTTGGCTTGTGGGCTTTGGGGGGTGGGGCTGAATACTGAAGGACATGTCCTAATCAGTACATAGTTCTCTGAGGGATTCATCGCACTATTGGAAGGTGATGGAAAGTAGAAGGTGGGGTTTGGAAACAAGCTACTGGTGACATGTCCTGGTGACACATCTTACTCCTCCCCAGTCCTTCTCTGTTTCTGGACCACCTTGAGGTGACCACCTCTGCTCTCCTATGCTCCATTCATCCGGTACTCTGTTTTCCCTCAGGGCCCCGCAGCAATGGAGTCAGTCCACCACAGGCAAAGAAAAGCTCTGAAAATGTGATCCAAAGTAAAGCTTTCCTCTTTTAATTCCCATCTCAGATGTTTTCCACAGCTCACACATTTAAGATGGCCTCTCAGATATTTGTAAGCATTCTAGTAATGTAATTGCTAATGGTATCTGCTAAAAGAAAGGGAAATGTGTTAAGATAGTAAAAGAAATGAGTGAAATTTGACACAAACACCATTAGAAAAATTAATAAAATAATGAAGTAGCAAAATTTAATTTTTGGTTCCTCAAAAATCCCTAAAGTGTCTCATAGATGAGAGGGCAAAGTTAAGGGATCTTGGAGGCAGCAGTTAATTCTGTCAGCCTGCTTTCCTTTGATTGCACACACATTATCAAGTAGTAACTAAACTGTCCTCCCTGGGAGCTGAATGCATTGTATTTAGTTATCTGAATCCTTCCAATATTATCTTTTCCTCTTCTAATAAAAACTCGGACCCATTCTTTGAAATATTTCCCACCAGTCATCAAACATGTCTCTCAGAGAAGTCAGTAGATTTAATAGCTTCTACAAAGTTCAACCATATTTTTCATTTGTTCTTATTTCTGTGTGATTTAATTATAACAACATATACACCATGCAATAATTCCTGGAAATGCACTTATCAATCTGGTATGTTTCGATACAGTGAAAGAGACATACAGAACTTGTAGCACAACATATATATTTACCATCTAATTTAATCGATGAATCCAACTAGTAGAAAGCAGTCCAGGGAGAATGAAAACTGGGCGGATGACTGGCCTAACGGAAAATCCTAGCCAATCTGCAATAGCAAGATTAGTGCTTGTTGGGAGCTTCTCAGCCTCCCAAGAGTTACATTGACTGTATGCTTTAGGTGGGCAGAGGAGGCACCTGACACAGTAAATGGGGTATGAAGGGCTAGCCTAACCCTGGGTGGCATTAGGTAAAGGTAACTTAGTTCTATATCCACTGCCTATGGGCCTCCAAACAGCAAGTCAGGCAGATAAAAAGATAAGCTATTTTAAAGACACGAAATCAAAATTATTGAGATCTTTTATCATGTATGATAATTATTTCTATGAAATTGCTGTTTACTTTTATGCTGATTTCAAAATCTCCTTCTTTCCTACAGTTTTTATTAAATACACAATTTTTACTAAGTTGAATTGCTAGTTATATCACAAAATGCAGTCTTCCAATCATTAATTTTCATCAGAGTGTGAGCAGGGATTATGTCAGATGTCTTGGACCTCACACCTTGTAATAGACCTGTTCTAAGCTCTACAGAGTTCCATTCTATCAGGCATTTTCCATCCTTTTTAAAGAGTTTTATTTTTTCCCCTAAACTTAAGTTTAAAATTGTCTAAACTCTTCCTTTCTTTATTCTGTAACAAGTTTGTTGTGTTCTTATCATGTGAAAAGTGTAGAGCATACTAAAAACTGAGAACAAATACCATTTCTGATTTATTGGGGGGAAATGAGATGATCAATGTTTTTCCAGGGAAAGGGCATACATTATCTCACACTGACAGGGAGTTACCCTTGGTTGGAACTGGAGGCAAACATCTCTCTGCCCTACTTGTTGAAAATCAATATGAAGACTTTCACCAACTGTACAATACCCCCCTCCTCAGTAGCCCTCATGCCAAAGCAGAAGAGTGGGTGGGAAGCCAAATGAAGTGGGTGCTACAGTGCTTGTGAAAAGTAAACAAAGGGATAAATAAGCCTCCTGGGAGCCAAGATAATCACTCATCAAGATGAAAGGTCCAATGATTGGGGAGTAATGACTATTGCTTCCCTAAATGGAGGCCTGTGACCTCCTAGATACTCTTGGGCAATGGTGTCCCAGGGCAAGAGGAGGATGCTGAAGGATGCTCAGAGAGGAGTTTTAGACCCCCACGGGAAGACTGTGTTCTTTGGGTTTTGTTTGTTTTCACAACTGTGGAGAAAAGGAAATAGGTGCTTCGTCATACCCTTAAAAGTTCTTAGATACTTTTGAATATAAATAATGGTACTTGTTTCTAGCTTGTTTGTTTAGGAAGGATGGGACCAATGAAATAATCTATAGACTTCTCCCTAGGCACCCGGCTTCAATGTTCCACGCACCTAGGACATGGCTAAAACAGTTCACTTTCACAAAATATAATATGGAGAAAGCCTGAGGATGCCTAGCAGTTTCTGAACCCATGGATAGACTGGGTAATCCCAGTAAGTGCTGATGGGAAAAAAAAGTAGGGAGGTGTGTGTGTGCCTCCTGAAGGTAGACCTCAATAACAGAAATGACCTGAACAAAGGTAAATGCCCAACACTCCATGGGACATCTTCCTCCTAGAAGTTCCCACCAGCACCAGAACCAGACTGGCATCAGAGAAGACAAGACTTCACAACATGGGGCTGTCATACAAAATACTGCCATCTGCATATGTTTTCATCCTGTCACAGGACCAGAGAAGCCAGTAACTAGACTGATGGGACAGAGACTCCAAGATAGGCCCCCTCCTCCTCCTCCTTACATCTGCCACGACTACAGCTGGACAGAAGAAGCTAAAACTGGATTAGGGTACTAGTTAAACTTTAAAATCAAGCACATTTAAGTCTCTAGCCAGGAAATTGGTATTCTGAAGAATAATTTTCTTGTTCAGGGCAGTAAGGAGATATGTACACAGATAATTTGAAAGTTGTGTCAAGTGTCTGGTTGCTTCTGTACATTTCAGTAATAGCCATTTCTCCTTCTCGTCATGTTGTTTATTATTATCTCCCTGTAAATCACAGAAGATTATTTATTATAACTCAGAAAAGAGCATGTCAACATGGAGTTGCAAAGGAAAATTTGATTTTAGTCTATGGGTTTGGATCAAAATATTCCAAATATATTGGTTTTGGCTTGGAAATGTATTTTGCTAACATATAGCCTTTGAAGCAGTCATGTTAGTAAGGAATATTATATTTCAGAAAGAAACCTATTTCTTAAAGGAGTGAAATGAAACAATGAAATAAAGAATGAGAAACATTGCTCTCTGACCACATCCTTGAAACAGTAGTTTGTGCTTAGGTACAACTATCAGCTTAGCTAGCTCGGCTGCAATGAGTATGAGCAAAATTGCAAGTGGGGTGCATTTAGGAACACCGTAAGCATCTTGAATCTCAGGGCTAGAGACATATTTTCAAGAGGCTTCAGGAAACTGGAAGCAAGGAAGCCCTGTAATCTCTCTCCTGGGGCATCTCAATTTCCCTCTGAACGCTTGCTTCATTCTTGGCTCCTCTCAAAAGAGAATCCTGATCTTCAATGGCTGATTCTGGCTTATAAGTTTGCTATAACTCGGAGCATGCTGCCTTGTTGACCCCAGGCTCCAACATCGTTTGCCAACTCTCCTTCATGTTTCTGTTTCAAATAAACAAGTGAGAGGCGTGTATTTGTTCATGTTTCTGTTCCAACCCTTGTGACCATAACCCATACACTAAAGAGCTGCATTTGGGTCTTCATCTACCGACTTTCTCTGCCAAGGTGGGACAGAGGGGAGAAATTAAGTTCCCAGTGAATTCTAGTCTTGGCTTCCACAATGGAGAGTCATGTACTATTTGGGGTAAGAGCTTGACTTTTACTTGTGTTATGCATAGTACACTATGTGATGAATTTACTAACTACTGAAGTAGCACTTCATATATCCCTTCTATGAGTTCACTTTGAGGTAGAAAATGAAGCCCTTTGCTATGTCCATATTTGGGGCCATGGAATCGCTGTACTCACAAAAGGTCTCAAGATTCATCATCCATCAGATCTATCCTCTCTTGTCTCAGAAATGTAGTAGGAATTTGAAAAAAAAAATTAAATTGAAAGTAGATTACTTTTCACATGGTTGAATGTAAAGTGGAAACCTTTTCCCACAAATGAGAAAAGAACATCCAGGTCACCTGAATAAGGAAGAGTCCTGATGCCCCTAGACTTAAAAAACACCTCCTTACTGAAGAGAGCTCATAGCCACAAAGGAAATTCTAGCCAGACAGAAACTCTTTCTGTCCTCTAACCTAAGCACATCCCTTCTTGTTCCTCACTCAGCAGAGATGAAAAACGATCTTTCTTGAGTGAGCCAACAAAAAGGCAGTGCGGCCTTTCTTCCACCGTGACCTCCTATGGAACGAATGCCAAGTTGGACTCCTTGTGTTAAATGCCGTTGAATGGTGACCTAAAAATGGAGGTCTCGCCAGGCTCAGATCTTCCATTCCTTCAAAGGCACTTATGATCAACTACTAGACCCCTAAAAAGCAAACTCAAATAGCTTTTGCCTTCTAGGTTCAGCCCTTCTATTTCATACTTCACTTTAACTTAAGATTATAAAAAGGAAAAAAGATTATAAAAAGGAATACAAAAGAAAACATTCGTGGCCCTAGAATTAAACCTTAAGTACTTTTTCTCATATGCTTTGACTAATTAAAAAAAAATCTGAAACATGTTTTAATTCCTTCCATGTTTGGGGGAGAAAAAAAAGACTTGCTCTTTTTCTACTGTTTTAATTAATTAGGAATGTCATGTTTGTCTCATAATCACATTTTTTAAACTGGTATACAAAGTGACTATGCCTCAAAAGAGGATAAAAGACAATATTAAAGGCAATCCTTTTATAGAGAGAGAAAAATTCTTTACACATAGCTGTTTCCACAGGAAGAGCAAGTAGATGAGAGAGAACCACATCAAAGAGATGAGATGGTTTCTAGAACATTCAAAATCAATAACCTAAATGGAGGGCACGAATTCAATTTTAATCAACTCATAAATGAAATAAACCTAGAAGACAGACCAACCTCAGGAAGAAACTGATAAAAACACAAAAAAAATAGTCTGAGTTCTTTACACTTATAAGAAAAAGGAGCTATATTTTTTTAAATGATTAGAATGACTTTTAAAGAAAGGTAGTCTGGAAATGTCTATACTGAAACTATTATATCATTTCAAGAGGCTTTTCAGATTATACATTAGAAAGTGACTCTACAAGCATCCTTCCAGATCTAAGCACCGAAGGTGTGTGGGCGTATTATCTGGACAAAGAGCACAATTGACTTTCCTTTTACCTCATATGACTCGCAGCCACAACTACAGAGGCAAATCACACTTGGGCTCTCCCTCCCTCTGGCTGAATTCAGGCCTGTGCTAATGAAATCCTAGTTGGGTGATGCTGAAAGCTCTAAAGTGGGAGACGTTGACAGCAGTTTCAGGAGACAGAAATAACAAAAACTGAGTGGGTTTAACACAAACCACTCTTTCTGTGTCGATCAAGCTACATGTTTTCCTGTTAATTTTCTGTTATGGCTTCTCCAGTTACTTTCACATCTCTGTTCACTTGATCAATACACCCCTTGTTTGGACCAAACAGTTGCTTAGGAAAATAAGAATAACACCCTACAAGACTAATATAAGAAGAATATAAGAATAAGAATACTATAGACATGTGCCTTATTTACCTCTCTTTGTTATGATAAGCACCACAACCAAAAGCTACTTGAGATGTCTTTTTTTTTTTTTTTTTTTTTTTTTTTGAGATGTCTTTTAAATGATGGTCTATAACATATAACCTTAGCAGAGATCCAAGGAAAGAACCAGGAGGCAGGAACTAAAACAGAGGCCATGAAAATACAGTGCTTACTGGCTTGCCCTCCCTGGTTTGCTCAGATTGCTTTATTATACAACTCAGGATCACCTGCACAGTTTTTAATCAAGAACATGCCCACAGGCCAGTGGAGGCAGTTACTCAATTCAGGTCCCCTCTTCTCTAGTTTGTGTCAAGTTGAAAAAAAAATAGCCAGAAAAATATGTCCCTCCATGACAAAAACTGAGACTATTGCACTGTAGTAGTTTAGACGCCTTTCTCTTATTTACTCAGAAGCAATTATTGCTGTAAAACATGTATGCTGATCAACAGGGCTGGCTCTTCATGGTTTTTCCAACACTGCTATAGCCTAGAATTAAAGTGTACTCATACGGTGGAGTCTCTTTTAGCTGAAGCCCAGCCTACCAGATATGCAGCAGTGGATAGCCAAGCAACTCGGCAGCATGCTACATATCAACCCCCACGACCTGCATCTGGAAAAGCAGTGAATCTGTGTAGAGCCGAGGCCTTCACTGAGCAGGCATTTCACTACATAGATTTTAGACCTATATTTGAGCCAAATTGCTACTAGCCCTAAGCTCTACTCACGTGGAAATTACAGTTCAGGGATAGAGAGTTTCTGTCCCATAGCCAAACAAGCAATTGACATCAAGAGAACATCATGATGAGGATGATGATGGTGGTGGCGGTGATGATGGTGATGTAGATTACCATGTAGATTAGAGCAGACCAAAGTTAGGTGCCTAGAACATTAGACTGCCCAAACAAACAGAGTTTAAAGTAGTTCTGAGGAATGAGCTTAATTCTGAGATATAAAACCACTGGGAAGGTTTTTTTTTTTTTTTTTTTTTTTTAAGGTAGCGAGTCAATCCTAAACCAGTCTAGATGGCCAAAGAACATTGGAGATTTTATGTAAAACTTGTTTCTTGTCAGCATTCACTAGCAAGGAGCCTAGGAACCCAAAAATATCTTAAGAATCAGAAGTGGCTTGACCAGCCCTTCCACCCATCTTGGTCAGGATGGACAAAGCTCACTGGAAAAGGGTACATGTGGCTTTAGATGGTCTCGTAGTCCTGAGATGTGTTCCATGCTCACTCCCAGAGCCCACCCTCCTCTAGCCTTCCTTGCTCTTCCCAGGGAAGAGTCCCAAAGGTAATTCTGTTTGTTAAAGGAAGCAGCTTTATCCATAGATCCCACAGGATACCCAACAAAACAACCAGGAGTAGTTGTTTAAAACTCAGAATCCTGTGCTAGAGAGATGGCTCACTTGGTAAAGTGCTTGCCCTGCAAACATGAGAATTTGAGTTTGGTTCCAAGAAATCATAAAAACAAAGATCTCTATGCCGTTTTATCTCCCACACTGGAGAAACAGAGACAGGAAGATCCCTGAGCTCATTGGCTAGGCAATCTAGTCTAACCGGAATAAATGAGAGCCTATGTTCCACAAGATAAGGTTGTCCGTCAGCCCTTGAACCCATGAAGGATGTCAC
Source organism: Acomys russatus (assembly GCF_903995435.1). NCBI lineage: Eukaryota > Metazoa > Chordata > Mammalia > Rodentia > Muridae > Acomys > Acomys russatus. The sequence continues at coordinate 15,695,731 of NC_067137.1, read as the reverse complement.
CTGAGACTGACCTGTGGCCTCCATACACACACATACCTTCATACGCTTACACCTGCATACACATGTACTCACATTTGCATGAACACACACACACACACACACACACACACACACACACACACACACACACACTGCAAACTTCTGAGACCCAGCTTTTTGACAGATACACTTGATATATATTGGCTATCTGATTTTGAAGCAACTGGCCTGGTACTGCATGTACAATAAGTGAAAAGGGGTTCTGCTTACTCACAGAGCGTAGGTTCTCTTCCTCAGGCCACTGTGGCCATTGGCAGAAGAGTCAGGAAAGCAGCAAGATTTTAGAGAGCAAAAAGCAAAATTGGCAAAAGACATGAGCGAACAATTCAGTAAAAAAATTCACCTGGCTCTTTAACACATGAAAAGATGCCCTCTTTACACCTAATTGGAGTCATATCTGTTAGTCCAGCAACAGTAAAAAGCTTAACAACACTTCCATGGAAGAGACGATGGGGACATAGATGTTCATATGTTACTACTACGGATGCAAATTACTGTGAGTTCACCAGAAGAAAATTTGGCAATGTCTGACAAAACTACGTATATGCTTATATTTTAAGACAGTAGTCTTTCTCCTAGCAATTTATACCAAACCCGTGCTTCCAGGCACTCTACTGCACATACCTAACCAAGCTCCAATTGTCTCCACAACACTGGAGACAGTAGGTTGAATTGTGCCATTGTATATGTACACTGTGAAACAGGAAGCAACAATGAAGAAGAAAAGAGGACGATCTCTATGAGCGAAGAGGTTGTTTCCAAGCAATATTCAATGGCAAAAATAACAGGCTTAGAGACTGTATGTGGACTCCTGCCGTTTAAGTGAAAAAGGAGAAATAGTAAAATGAACAATTTGTCTAATTACTACAAAATAAAACTAAAATAAAAAATCAGGTCATGAATCTCTAGATCCATTCTACTCAAGTTTAGTATTTAGAACTAACTCTTAAAACAATAGAATGCTTTCAGAAAATAAGCAACATTTGGAACAGTGGGTCAAATTCCATACTGCTGTCAAAGAGCCAATGTATATGTCTTAGAATAATTGGAATGCCTAGGGACTAAGGACTAGAAACTAGCAAAGAGATGTTTAAGTCATATATATATATGCTAAAGAGACTAACAAAACTGTTCATTAAAATATTTACATAGTTTGTGTGTATGTGTATTTGAGTGTGTACATGTGTCTGTGTGTGCCTATCTCTCTGTGTATACACACTCACCCAAATGGGTATATATAGAAGCCAGAGGATGGCTTCCTTAATCACTTCTCTGTCTTGTTTGTTGAAACAAAGTCACTCTCTGAACCTATAGCCAGCTATTTTGTCTAGATCAAATGGGCAGTAAGCCTTGGGAATCCACCTGCCTTCACATACCAGCACAAGGATTGCTAAGGAGAGCTGCCACTCCAGCTTTCTCACAAGGGTCTTGGGGGCTCTGAACTCAGGTGCCCATACTTGCACAGCAACCCCTTAACCACTGAGCCATTCCTCAGCCCAGTATTTACAATGTACAGATACATTAACATTCTGGTGGAAAAAATTGTCCCAGATATTACCTATTGACTGTGGCTGATACAAAGGTATCCGATCAATGCTGCCATTCAGTCAGATATTGCTCTAAATTCACAAGTATCAAGAATGTGTTCACTTCAGCATTTATTTATCTATGAGTTTGTGAGTCAATGGCAGCTCCCTAATATCTAATCCACCCTGTTACTTAAAAACTACAGTGTTGCTAAGAAGTAGCGATGTTTCTAAGTAAATCACCACTCTTTCCCTGTACTCCCTTGCAACTCTAGGTGACCTGGTAAAGTAATTACAATGATTGAGCACAACTTCGTAAGTACCATCCAGCATTTGTCACTCTTGTCCCTAGGAACACTAAAGCAAAAATCACTGAGAGATCATCTGCTCATAGAGAGGGTAAAGAAGAAGGCACACTAAGGGTGTGCAGGAGATGGGAAAGAAGCAGGATGCTGGGAGCATTGCTGAGCTGCTGGACCACCCTACACTGAAAGACACCAGTCTCTTAGTTATCAGAATCAGTAATCGGTGTGTGTGTGTGTGTGTGTGTGTGTGTGTGTGTGTGTGTGTGTGTGTGTGTGTGTGTTGGCTTGTGCTTACAGCCTCTCTATTGTTTACTGTAGAATCTACTGAGAATTTATGACAGTAAACTAACCCTAATATTCAGTGATGACTAATGCTTCAAGCTGACTCTCTACCATTTCAACAGTGCCCTACTCTTGCAGTCATGACGTCACATGAGTACACATATGATCCAAGAGATAGCACTCTGGGGCCTCACATTTGACCATGTCCCCTGGAGGGAGAGACCTGGTGGCACTCAGAGGAAGGACAGCAGGCTACCAAGAAGAGACTTGATACCCTATGAGCATATACAGGGGGAGGTAATCCCCCTCAGGAACAGTCATAGGGGAGGGGAATAATGGGAAAATGGGAGGGAGGGAAGAATGGGAGGACACAAGGGATGGGATAACCATTGAGATGTAACAAGAATAAATTAATAAAAAATAAAATAAAATATAAAATAGAGGTTAGAATTGATTATACTGGTTAGGAAAAGCTGTAGAATCAGTTAGGGAAAACGCCTACCCAAACCTCGCCTGAAGGATGTTGTGCCCGTGTTGTCATAAGACAGATTCCTCACTTGTAAAATTCTCTTTGCCCAACATCAAGGGTCATTAGTTTCTGCAAGGATAAAATGTTCCTTTCAGTCATAGATCTAAGTAATAACAAGAAGATGAAGAAAATGTTTTAGAAGCACTAAAAACTGAAGAGCTGACCCAGGCAACTTTAGCCACGTCTTCTTGCCTGAGTGAGTCATCCAGGCACAGTCTGATCACCCTCCGTTTCACTCTCCTGCTGATCTGTCTGTAATTGCCAGCCTTGTATTGAGTATTGGTGCTTCTGGAATTCCTTTCTGGAGCTGCATTGCTATCTTGGTGTCTTAGTCAGTGTTCTATTGCGCTGAAGAGACACCATGACCATGGCAACATTTATAAAGGAAACTGTTAATTGGGGCTGGTTTACAGGCTTAGAAGTCTAGTCCATTATCATCATGCCAGGAAGTATGGCGGCATGCAGGCAGACATGGTGCAGGACAGGTAGCTGAGAGTTCTATATCTGGATCCTCAGGCAGTGGGAAAACACAGTGAGCCATGAGACCCAGCTTGAGACTCTGAAACCTGTAAACCCCCCTGCCTAGTGGCACACTTCCTCCAACAAGCCCTGCCTACTCCAAGAAGGTCATACTTTCTAATAATAACATTCACTGTGGGACTATGGGGGCCATTTTTATTCAAACCACCACATGTGGCTCTGCTTTACCTACCTTGGAATCTTCCTTCTCTCCATTTCAGTTTCTGGTTCTTAGTTCATTGTCATCCCTCATTGCTCATTCCATAAAACAGCCTAGTTCTATGTTGGTCTTTGGCTTTGACATTTGTGCTCCACCTTCGGGTTCTTGTCTCAGTGACGCCTTCAATCGCTGAGTCTGCCTGCTGATAGACAATGTCAAAATGCCTTTCAAATGTTCTTGCCCAGCTCCTGTCCCAGCTTGGCTTCACATACCCACTCAATAGCCAAGCAATATTTGTCTGCTTATCAATCTATCTATTGATCTGTCTATCTATCATCTATCATCTATCTATCATTTATCTATCATCTATCAATCTATCTATCTGTCTGTCTGTCTGTCTATATTTGAGACAGGATCCCCTCTATAGCCCTGCTTGATTTCAATCACTATGTACAATAGACTACTCTTGAACTCAGAGAGATCTGTCTCCTCTATCCTTTGACCAAGGAGGTTAAAGGCTGGCAGCATCATGAGTGGGTATTTAATTTATTTCTTCACTTAAAAATAAATGCATTACAGGTCCACTTAGATGATTCAGTGAGAAAAGTACTTACTGTACAAGCTTAGAACCTGAGTTTGATCCCTGGGGCCCACATAATTGTGGAAAAAGAGAACTAACTACAAGAAGTTGTCCTGCGCCCTCTATACATGTCCCTGCAAACACACACACACACACACACACACACACACACACACACACACACACACACACACACACACACATCATCATCATCACCATACACCACTGCATGTACACACACACATCCATCAGTTAGAAATAAAAATAAGGTTAAAATGTGAAAGAAGTGCATTACAAAATCAAGGCAGATATCACTGTAATTACAACTGTGGAACACAGAAAATGCAGGTAAAATTCTGCACTGAAACCATCTGGCCCTGGGCTTTTTTTGGTTGGGAGACTATCAATGATTGCTTCTGTTTCTGTAGGGGAAATGGGATTATTTAGCTTGTTTATCTGTTCTTCACTCAACTTTGGCAAGTGAAATTGATCAAGAAAATCGTCCATTTCCCTTAGATTTTCAAATTTTGTGGTGCATATGCCTTCAAAATAGGATCTTATGATTCTTTGTATTTCTTCAGTGTCTGTTGTTATGTCTCCCTTTTCATTTCTGATTTTGTTGATTTCAATACTGTCTCTCTGCCTTTTAGTTAGTTTGGCTAACGGTCTGTCTATCTTGTTGATTTTCTCAAAGAACCAGCTCTTGGTTTTGTTGATTCTTTGGACTCTTTTCTTAGTTTCTAATTTGTTAATTTCAGCCCTGAGTTTGATTATTTCCAGACGTCTACTCCTTTTGGGTGTTTCTGCTTCTTTTTTTTTCTAGGGCTTCCAGTTGTGTCGTTAAAATGCTTATGTGCGGTGTTTCCAATTTCTTTTAAAAGGCACTTAATGCTATGAATTTTCCTCTTAGCACTGCTTTCAATGTATCCCACAAATTTGGGTATGTTGTTCCTTCATTTTCATTGAATTTCAGAAACTCCTTGATTTCTTTCTTTATTTCTTCCCTGACCCAGGTGTCATTTAGCAGAGAGTTGTTTAGTTTCCACGTACGTGTAGGCTTTTTGTTATTTCTGTTGTTGTTGAATGGCAGCCTAATATCTGCATACTAGCCCAAGGGGCATGTCCCACGAAAGCCTTCACTTACCAGGAAACTGGGACAGAGGGGAGGACATCCTATTGGGACTCTAAATGAGAGACGCATGGGAGAATAGCAAAGTAGAAGGATCCAGAGGGTCCTAGAAACCTACAAGTAGAACATTATGATAGGCAAATTTAGGCCCAAGGGTCCCGCTCAAACTAAGGCACCAGCCAAGGACAATACAGGTGGTAAACTTTAAACCCCTACCCAGATTTAGCCAATGGTCAGGACATTCTCCACAGTTGAGTGGAGAGTGGGATATGACTTTCTCACGTACTCTGGTGCCTCACATTTGACCATGTCCCCTGGAGGGGGAGACCTGGTGGCACTCAGAGGAAGGACAGCTGGTTACCAAGAAGAGACTTGATACCCTATGAGCATATACAGGAGGAGGTAATCCCCCTCAGGAACAGTCATAGGGGAGGGGAATAGTGGGAAAATGGGAGGGAGGGAAGAATGGGAGGATACAAGCGATGGGATAACCATTGAGATGTAACAAGAATAAATTAATTTTAAAAAAGACACTAAAAAAAAAAGAAAAAGAAAATGCAGGTAAGTGCCAGTCTTTCTTCCTCACTGCTTACAATAAGTCATCTTTCTACTTTATTTTTATTGTACATTTGATCTTTGTTTAGCAAACAAGAAATCATGCATTTTGTGGTATATGGTATGATAATATACACAGTGTATCCTAACTAAACTAAATTAGTGTGTCTTCCACCTGTCACACAGTTTCAGGGAAAGCATTTAACATGTGCACTCTAATGAACGTTCAAGTATGCAATACATTATAGTTAGCTAGAGCCAAGTTGCTCTGGAACAGATCTTCATACTGTCCTAATCCTTCCTAATGAAAACTTAGTGCCTTTTAGCCTAGCTCTCTCCATTCTCACCACTCCCGGACCCTGATAACTACCCTCAAATCTGCTTCCACAAGTTCCGTTGCCTCAAATTCCATGGATCAGATCATGACACTTATCTTTTGGGCCCAGGCTTATTTGATTTATTTTAAGGCTGTGTAGGTACATCCAAGTTGTTGCCAAAAACAAAATTTCTTTTTGCTGTTGTTAGGATATAGTCGATGTACGATACAGTGAGATTCATCGTGGCATTTTTATACGTACATATAATGTATGTATACTATATTCACGCTCCTAATGGCTCATGGTTGGCCTTTTTTATCTTCCCCCCAATCCCCTTCCTTGTCCCTAATTTTACCTTCTAGGCACACACATTTCCCTTTAATTTCACACATGAGAGAGAACAATATTTGTTTATCTAAGTCCTTTTTTTTTTTTTTTTTTTTTTTTTTTTGTTAATATAGTGATCTCCAGTTTGGTGCATTTGTCTGAAAATGGTATTTCATTCTTCTCAATGCTTCGGTAGTACTTAATGGTGCATGTCTATCACCTTTTATTTACTTTTTTATCCATGGATGGGTATAGGCCAATTCCCTGAAAATACTGTTATGAACACAATAAACTTTATTTTTTTTCTTTTTTAAAATTTTATTAATTTATTCATATTACATCTCAATGATTATCCCCTCCCTTGTATCCTCCCATTCCTCCCTCCCTCCCATTTTCCCCTTACTCCCCTCCCCTATTACTGTGATTGAGGGGGGCTTTCCCCCCCCCCCCCCGTATGTGCTCATACGGTATCAAGTCTCTTCTTGGTAGCCTGCTATCCTTCCTCTGAGTGCCACCAGGTCTCCCCATTCAGGGGACGTGGTCAAATATGAGGCACCAGAGTAAGTGTGAAAGTCAGACCCCAATCTCCACTCAACTGTGAAGAATGTCCTGTCCATTGGCTAGATCTGGGTAGGGGTTTGAAGTTTACAGCCTGTGTTGTCCTTGGCTGGTGCCATAATTTGAGCGGGACCCCTGGGCCCAAATCTGCCTATCATAATGTTCTTCTTGTAGGTTTCTAGGATCCTCTGGATCGTTCAACTTTGCCATTCTCCCATGCTTCTCTCATCTAGAGTCCCAATAGGATGTCCTCCCCTCTGTTCCAGTTTCCTGGTTAGTGAAGGTTTTCATGGGACATGCTCCTTGGGTTAGTAGCAGATATGAGTATATACCATCTGACTCTTTCTGCTTCTGGGTTAACTCACTCATTATGATCATTTCTAGTTCAATCCATTTGTCCACAAATTTTGGGAATTCCTTGTTTTTAATAGCTGAGTAGTATTCCATAGTGTAAATGTACCACAGTTTCTTTATCCATTCTTCTACTGAGGGACACTTAGGCTGTTTCCATGTTCTGGCTATTATGAATAAGGCTGCTATGAACATGGTTGAGCAAATTTCACAATAAACTTTAGTATACATATCTCTGTGCTAAGCTGTCTTTGATTCCATTGTGTATACACAGCAGTGGTATACATAGCTCAATCATATGGTAGTTCTTTGCTTCAGTTTTTGAGGACCCTCCATACTAATGTCCATATTATCTGAACTAATTTATATCTGTGCCAGCACTGTGTAAGTGTTCCTTTTCCCTGCACCCTCACTGGGATTTTTTGCTTATATATGTTCTCAAAAATACTCATTCTGTCTCGTCTGAGACAGAATCTCAACTCACTTTTAACTTGAATTTCTCTGACATCTAAAGATATTGAATATTCATATATACAGACCAATATATATATTGAATTGAACCTAAGGCTTATGCGTGCCAGGAAAGCACACCATCAAGTGATCTCTTACTAGTCTTGTGTATTTCTTCTTTTAAGGAGGTCTATTAGGTTCTTTGGTTCATTCATTAGGTTATTTTTAGTTTTTAATTCTCTATATATTCTGGATATCAATCCTACATTGGATGATTAGATCTCAAGTTTTTTCCTCCAATTCTGTGCACCTTCTCTTCATCCTGTTTTAGCCTTTCATTTAAAAGCTATGTAGTGTTCTGCTGTTGCTATTCGTCAGTTCTTGTAATGGCATCACCTGCCACCGTGGACAGCATCCCCTCAAGCCATGAGCCAAAACCAGCACTTCCTTAAGTTGTTCTGCCAGGTGTTTGGTCTCATCAATAAGAAAACTAACTCATGCAGCATCTGAGTGCTCTCACTGCCCTACCTTGTCCTCAGGCTCTGACTTCCTGTCATTCGATCCACTCTACCCAGGGAAGGCCTTCACCTGAGGACTGCGTCATTAGATCCACTCTACCCAGGGAAGGCCTTCACCTGAGGACTGCATCATTCGATCCACTCTACCCAGGGAAGGCCTTCACCTGAGGACTGCGCTTGCCTTGCTGAGCCACTCGTTTACAAGTTTCCACAATGTTTGTTTCATAATTGCCATCTTTTTATTGACTTTCTCTTTCATGCTGTGCATTGTCATTGGTATTGTGTTTTAATTTACGGATTATTCAAATTATTCTTTTGCCACTTCATTATCACAGGAATAGTTACTTTCACAAGAATCCATGATATCTTCTTTTATATTTCTGTATCTCTGGGCTCCTGTTTGCATATCTTGGTCCAAGTCATCAACTAGAAGTTTTCATTTTTCCCATGTTGTTTCAACTGACATCTTAAGCAAATTCTAGACAGGAATAGGCCATGGGAGAACTACTGTACAGTTTTATGCAACTGGGCAGCCACTTGGCATATTCATGTCACCAGAAGCCATACACAGTCCTACTCACAGACAGTAACAATAACAAGTTGTAAATGGAACAACTCTAGTAATACAACAATAACCAATTAAAAATAACTGTTTTGATACTGCAGGAAAAAGTGCTTTAAAAAGCATGAAAAAAAGAAGATATTCATTAATAAGGATGAGAGGAAAAGGTAAAATAATAGTAGAGAATAGAACTAATAAATGAAAAAACAGAATGAGAAGAAATACACTGAAGTATGCATGAGAAACAAGAAGGAAAGAGAGAGGCAAGGTCCAGTAAAAGTAAATTTTAAAAAATTGAAACAAATGAACAGACAATAAAGGCCAAGACAGAAGTTTATGCCTCCAATACCAGAGCTCAGTAGACTGGAGGAGAAAGGCCACCATCCTCCATCTAGCCTGGCCCTACAGTAAGAGTCATTCCCCCCAAAGGAAAAAAAAATAGATATTAAGAAAATAAGTAACAAGGAAAAAGAAAAGGAAAAGGGTAATTATAAAGTTAAGAGAACACAAAGTATAAATATAAGTAGCTAAACTTGGTTCTGGGGGTAGGAGTGGGAGAGGAGCATTAAAATTCCAGACCTGCAATTCCAACTAATGATAATTAATAATAATAGTAATAATAATAATAATAATAATAATATGATGATGATGATGATGATGATGAAGAAGAAGAAGAAGAAGAAGAAGAAGAAGAAGAAGAAGAAGAAGAAAAGGAACCTAAAATAAGGAGGAAGGAAGATCAGAAGAGTTTCCTGAGTGCAAGAAGTTCACTGTGAGACCACCCGGCTTGTGGTGACAGGTAATCTTTGTTGCTAGTTAGTTACATTAAGAAATGCCCAGGATTGTGTTAATAATAATGTTCACAGTTATGTTAATAATAATGTTTACAAACCTATTGTAGCTCCAAGTTATTAGTCTGAAGCCTCAAAATTTACTATTTGAAAATCTCTGCAAAACAAAGGGTATTCTCAGAAACAAAAAAAAAAGAAAAGAAAAAAAAGAAAGAAAGAAATGCCCAGGGGAATAGAGAAGCACAGTTCAGTACTCTGTGAGGACATTTTCAAAAGCAGATCAGTAGCTTTGTAGACTAGGCTTTCCTCAAAGTCACAGAGATCCACCTGCCTCTGCCTCCCCAAGTGCTGGAATTAAAGGAGTGCGCCACCACACCTGGTTCAGCCTGATCTTATCACGGCAATTTCTCAATTTGATTTGGTCACTGCCCCTTGGCAAGATGGCCTTGTGGGCACAGAGAAGAAGAGGGTGCAGGCTATCCCAATGAGACCTAAAAGGCTGTCACCAGACAATTGGGATAGGAAGCCTCCCCCCATCAGAGGTCTAGGGGAGGGGAATAGGCAGAAGAGGGAGGGAGGGAGGGTGGGAGTGGGAAGATAAGAGGGAGAGGGTAACAATCAGGATGTAATGTGAATAAATTATGGTAAGTAAAATATACATTAAAAAAGAAAAGAAACTCCCTCCTCTCAGATGACTCTAGCCTGATTCAAGTTGACATAAAACTAGACAGCACAGTCATGCAGAATGTTAAGACTTGTGAAGTCATGGGAGCATCTACCCTTATCTCAAAGGAAGTGTATGGCAGGGTCAGAATCTCTGTAGTTAGCCCAGGAGGCGGCAGTTCCTGAAGCTATGAATGAAGCCACAGATGCAGTAGTTATAGATGAAGTTATAGATGCCAACACTGTGAAGTGTGTGCTGCAGAAAACCAAATGCAGGCAGCAGAGCCAGTGCAGAAGAAAGGCCACTGTGATTCAACCAGCAGAGCTATGAAAACAGGGCTACCCATGTCCTTGGGAGCTCACTTCCCATCACTGTGTGGTCCAGATGCACCCAGACATGGGACTACAGGACGTGATGTTTGCCTGACTAGATTTATGTCTTGCTTGGATCTAATCCTTTTCTTATTCTCCTGTCCCTTCCTTTTTAGACTGGTAAGGCTTTCTCTGTGCCTTTGTCTGTTAGAAGTGTAGAGATTTTGAACCTCTAGGCTTAGACTTACTACAACTTGAAATCAGCACATAAACATGTAACACTTCCCAGGAAGTCATAGCTAGCTACTCTTATTGACAGGCCCCATAACTCTGCTTCTCTATCTCCCCCTGCCCCTGGGTCTTACTGTGTGCAGCTGTCAACATCTCTGACTCAAAGTATTTCCCCTCCAGGTAGACCAGTTCACCCAAGCAGCACTAGCTGGATGAGTGAATCACCCTTGCTGTGAGTAACTGGGGACATGACAATGCAAAGATTTTTACTTCCAATGCACTAGAGTTGGATAAAAGCCTCTTAAAATGGCTTCCCACCTTTGTACTGCAGCCAGATACACAGAACATTCTCAGTGCCAGTATAGTCCGCAGACTCCAGTACCCATGTCTGCTTAGACTGCCATTGAAACTATGATAACTGGATCTCTATTCTTTTTACATTTGTGTCAGCCTCTCCCCTCTAGCAGGCTATGACTCCTTTCTGCTCTCTGAAACTCAGGGTTTTCTTCTGCTTCCTTTCTTTTATAAAACTGAGATGCTACATGTTCACAACTGAAGCAATATCACTCACTCTCCTTTCTCTTGCCTTGGCCATGCCTCTCTTGTGACTAGACCATCTGCCTGCTGAGAGATCTTTCTCTTCCTCTGTTCACTTCCAAGCTTCTCTGACTTTCTCCTTTTAAACACAGTTCTGTCTGTTCACTGCTGAGAATCAGTGCCTCCCTGCCATTACCATCTCAAAGAGAAGCTGCTCTTAGGCAGTCCATGGTCCTGAGAGGAGGTATAAGTGATGTAGCATGTTGCATTGGTCTGCCAGTTTCCACAGTTCTGCTTTTTCATTTCCTAATCTTTAACTACTGAGTACTGTTCCATTATCCATACACACTGCCTTTACTCACCAACTCACCTACTGATGGACATTAGATTGGCTCCATTTCCTGAATGTAGTGAATAATGTTGTGAAAATATAGGATTATAACCCTCCTTCTGATATGCTGCTTCCATTTCCTTTGGATATACATAGCAGTGGTAGGTCCATTTTTATTTTAGTTTCTCGAAGGCTCCATACTGTTTTCCATATGGCCGTCTGGCTATAATAGGCTTTTAGTTTATTTTAATACTTTTCCAGGGTGGTTTAGAGGTTTACAACAGCTATAAGTCAATTCTTCATTAAGTGCTTTTAATTTTCTGCATGTGTGTTGTGTGTACACACATGTCTGGTGAGTATGTATATGTGTTCACTTGTGGAAGGGGAGGCATCTGTGGCCATGGAAGAACACCAGAGGAGGATGCTGGGTATTCTGCTCTATCATTCTCCACCCTATTCCTTTGAGACAGGTATTTGCTCTAGTGGTCAACAGGCCCCAGCAATCTTTCTACCTTGACACAGCAAGTTACACTTGAGTTACAGGAGTACATGACTATAGCTGGATCTTTACATAGGTACTAGGGGTTTGAACTCAGATCCTCATAATTGGGGAGCAATCTATACTACCCACTGAGCCATCTCTCCAACACTCCAATATTTAGATTTAAGTTCATGAAATTTTGTTTCAACTTAAACAAGTTTTTATGCATATATAAATAATAATCTTAACCAAATTACAAGTGGTCAAATTTTTGCCAGCTCCCAAAAAAAAAAAAAAAAAAAAAAAAATCAGGGCATAAAACAGGAATAGCTTCTAACGTGGTCACAATGTTCATAATAAATTTTACTTCCTTGAAAGAGTGATTTTTAAAGGGTAACAACTAGAAAGAATCTGCATCGTTTAAGAGTCCCTGTGGAGGAGAAGAAGCTGTCCTATTTTATGTTGTTGGTTTGAAAGGGTATTTGAGAAAGAATGGGAAAATGAGCCCAAGAGATCAATATTCTGAACAATTAACCTATAAACAAATAAATAACACAGTATATGGGCTACTTACTGTCACATCACTAAAGACAGGACAACAATAAGTTAGGGAGTGAGGCTGACATGATGGATATAACTGGATCAGCAGCATGCTTTCCCAGATTTGGAAACAAAAGCACATGTGCTCTCTTTTGTTGTTCCACCTTGTCAGGGACAGGCTCTGCTTCCTCTACTCCTTAATCTTCTCACTCAGATACCCATCAATAATTTAGACATGTTTATTTATTCTCAGAAGACTGGCATATATGCTAGCTCTTCCAAAGGAAAGGCAGGGGGGCAACTTAGCCATTGGGAAACCAAAGAGGAGTTCATGTCTTAGTTCTCCAAGGAAAGGAACAAGCTAAAGGCTTGTCTGGACCTGCGCAGACAGTATTGGACTGTATCCATACCTGTGTCCATCCACTCTGATGATAAACCAGAGGTTAGGATCTGTGCACATTAGAAGGCACTCAGAAGGCTTTTAAATACTCAGTTCTTGCCTGTTCCCTTCTGTAACCAATGGAAATGAATTTTCTACACTTTGAGTTCAAACACACACAGTTCCTGAAGCTCTCCAGACACACTGCATCACAGAGAAGGTGATATCACTAACAGTAAGCACCTAAGTTTACTTGGGCGTGGTCCCCACACCATATCAACAAGCCAAAAACTTCAAACCATCCATCTTAATTTTTTCTGCCTGCTACAAGAGTCTTAACAAAATTAACATTAAGATGCTCTGATTAGACCCAAGGAAGACATGGTCTCTAAGAAACACCCATTTATAACCAAAATAGAAGAAAGTCATTAAAGTAGAATAGACATTTTTGCTAACCATTATTTTCAGCAAATATGTTGAGAACATGTTTCCTAGAAATTATCTCTATTTTGATAAACTTGAGTTTATAAACTATGAGTTCCAGAAAAACTGGATATAATATTATTGTGAAATTCTGGAATGTAGGTAAACTTCCAAATCTTTACAATTGTCCTAAAGGAAAGAGAAGAAACACAATAGATGAAATGATGTTGGTTTATTACCTGTTTTTTTGCTTCTTCTCCAAGCCAGGTAACGCTTTCCTTTCCTATGTATAATAAAAATTGGCCTAGACTCCTGTTCAGATCTATACAACGGTTGTTGGGGGGGGGGGGGGGGGGGGGGAACCACCTCTAATATGAACTCTGGTGTTCCCGATATGATCACCTCCCCTTGGTGGGGAGACTATGCGGACACACAGAGGAAGGGGATACATGCTATCTGGAAGAGACCTGATAGGCTGTGGTCAGACGATGGAGGAGGAGCCACCCCACCCCATTCTCCCACCCCTTCACCCCTGCCCATCAGAGGTCTAGGGGAGGGGAATAAGGAGAAAGAGGGAGGGAGAGAGGGTGAAAACGGGAAGATACAAGGGAGGGGATTACAATCAGGATGTATTATAAATAAAGTATAATAAATGAAGAAAAAAAGATTGATATTCATGAAAGTACAATAGCGGCGCTCATACCTTGGTGGTATAACTAGACTCAAATCCTGTTCGACAGGAGGGAAATAGTACCTGGTACTGGAAACCTACCTGGGTCTAATGTGGGTCATAGATCTTAGAAGAAACCCTACTACACCCACTTTCCTAAACAAGCACAATCCCTAACTGCATTCTAAATACTTACCCCATATCCACAGATAAGAGAGGCTCCCACCTCATGCAAGAAGCTTCTCTTTGCGGAGAAAGAGATACCATTACAGAAAGTCACAACTTGTCGAAATGCAGAGAACAACTGATGCTGGGAAGACTAGCCGCAGATGATAAATCTGCACCACAGCCCGGTCAGCTAAGACTCGGAGAACCCCGAAGAAAGGACAGAAAGACTATACGAGCCAAAGGAGCAGATTCTAATGCAGGGCTGTGTGTCCTAGACCGGATAGGAAAGAGTCTCCCATGAAACCTTAACAGTGTAGCTGTCTACAGAAGACCTGAGCAAGGGCAGCAGTTGGCACTGCTAACGTGGAAGAGGGAACTCTCTCAAGTCTAGGGAAAGGGCTGCTGAGTCCAGAATTAGCCTTCCCTGGGGTTACCCAAGACCAAGGAGTCAGTCTTGAAAACAAACACATACAAACAACACTATTTGAACTCAACAGGTTGGATTTATATATTTGTATGCGGCAATAATTAAAGGAGAAGAGGTCACAAATTTGAGAGGGATTGAAGGGAGAATACAGAAGGGATGCAGGTAGGAGAAAGAAGGGAAGTGATGTAACTATACTCCAATTGTTAAAATTGTAAATAAAGTAAAAATAAAATAAGAAAGAATTTGTAGAGCAAGTCATTAGATTAGGAGAACGCTGTTTTTAAATAAGGGAGAGCATGATCATGAGTTAGAAGATTACATGGCACGAAGACACTTGGTAAGATGATAGTGCAGCTTAAGTGCAATTAAAACAAAACATAATGATAAAAGTATACAAAATAAAAGATTCATCTTGACATCGGTAGAAAAATATACACCCAAGAATAAGTGGAAAGGGATTTGGACATCAGATATCAATATTTTTCTTAGCATGGCAGCAGGTATGATATAAACAGCTCATGAGTAGCTACCAACTCTCTGAGAGGAGAAAACTGTGTAACCTATTTTTCATCTATTAGTTCTGTCTCTGGGGTTGAATAGAATGGAATGCCTTGACAATATGTATGTGAGCAGGACAAAATAATACAGATAAAGCCAGCTGCCAGGGAGATTAGATCCATGAAAAAGAAAACTACAAGTAAGAGAGTTGAGACAAAAAAAAAAAGCATTAAAAATTAAAGCCAACCGATAACTGAAAGAGAGAATTTTACATCTGAAAAGATTTTTGAACTGTGGAGAGTATTAACAATGGAAGACATGTCTAGGGAAAGTAGAAGAGAAAAGGAGAAAAGAGAATAACCAAACAAAAGTCAGTTCCTTCATTTTTATCATTTCAATGAATATAAGCCAAAGAGTAAGATCAGAGACAAAGGTTTATTTCTTCTTTGTCCTTCTGTGGGTTCCCAAGTCAACATGTATTTTCACAGAGAATAAGACAACCTTCAAAACAGGAAATGGAAATGGCCAGCAGAGTGCAGTGTGGTTGTTATTGTCAACATTTTTAACCTTTGCTTTCAGATATTTCAAAAGATTTGCTTCTGGCATATTCTGTCCCAGGCTGTACTCTGACTTAGTAGTTAATAGGCCAAAGTTTGCTTGGACCTTCCTTATATTCAACTTCTTCAGTCTCACCTGGCATCAGGCATGTCCAGAGTCTTGTGCTTGCCTGGTGAAGGAAGTGCTCAGCAGAGTTTGCTGTGGTTTTGCAGGTTGCTTTGCAGTGGGGCCTGAGAAGTGATACAACATGGGACAGTGGTGTTCTTTCTGCAAAGCATCTAAAAATAACACCTTATTGTACATAAAGTCAAATTGTCCACAGTGGTATGTACCCATGTCACTGCTCAATGGAAATTACTTTCCTCCCTTTCTCTCTGCCCCAGTATTTGTTAAAAGAAAAACAAAAAACACCAGTATTTTTTTCTTTGTTTGCTATATTCTAGGTTGTTGAGGGTTTTTTTCATACAATATATTTTAATCATGTTTTCCCTCCCTTAATTTCTCTCACATCTTACCAACCTTCTGATCTAACCCAGTTCATATCTTTTTCTCCCTCTCTCCCTCCCTTCCTCCCTCCCTCCTTCCCTTTGTCCCTCCCTCCCTTTCTCCATCTCTCCGTCTGTCTGTCTGTCTGTCTATCCGTCTCTCTCTCTCTCTCTCTCTCTCTCTCTCTCTCTCTCTCTCTCTCTCTCTCTGTGTGTGTGTGTATGTGTGTGTGTGTGTGTGTGTGTGTGTGTATACACAGCTTCATATCAGACAAAAGCCCAACATAGACAAGGAGAAACAGACATGAATTCCCACCCCTAACCAAGAAACTATCTGCAATTGATATCTTCTGGGAAAGGGAAAAATGAGTCTTGTCTGGCGTGTCACTGGATGTCTTACCCACACTCCAGGGCAGGCCCTATGCCCAGGGAGTAGTTCACTAATACAAAACAGACTCCATTTTCTTTTTCTTTGTTAGCGTTTTGATTCATTTTGGTTTGGATGTTTGAGTCGTGAGGGCGTGGCTGTTGGTAGCAATGTAGAACACCCGTTTATTTGTATAATTGAATTATAGCCACCATCATTCTTTATTACTTCTACATGGGGTACCCTTTAGAGTATCATCTCCTAGACCTGATGAAGTGGATTTTAGTATTTGACATCAGGAACATGACTGATTTACATTCATGCATTCAATTTAAACTCAAAGTGGAGCCAATAAATACTATCTGAAATTTTTACTTAGATTTTTTAGAGTATGTATGTATAGTCAAGCATAATATGTTACTAAGATTCTGTTTCTTCTATTTTTCATAGAAAACACAAATTAATGGTGTGCTTTTACCTTTATATAAAACTGCCTTTAATATTAGTTAGTGGCTAATGTAATAAGTGAAAATTGTCAACATAGGTGATCCAGATTCTATATTAATGTTATCAATAACCTTTAATTTTGTTGTTGTAAAGAGAGTCCCATGTAGCCCAGGGTGGTCTCAAACTCACTACATACCTGAGGAAGATCTTGAACTTGTGGATTGTCTACATTCACCTCCCACATGCTGGAGTGACAGGTATATATCACCATGCCCCATAACCTCTGAAAGTGTTGTTTTCCAGAAGATATCTGGTAACTCTCAGGGTAATAAAAAGCAACTGGTTGAGTGATTTCCTGTTTTGCAAGAAAAAGCTGGACAGTAAGCTGAATCAGAAGAGCAGATGTTCAAGATCAGATCAGCTACACTGCAAGGCCAGCCTGGGCTACGTGACACACTTCCAAAAAATAAACAAAAATTCCAAAACTGTGAACGTTTTTATAATCAAAATAATAAGCACTGGCAGAAAGCAGATCCCTGCCTTCTATAATAAGAGGGTGAAGTGTGCTTTTTCTTTCTTTATCTTGAGGTTGTTGATGAGCAATGGGGCTTAGGGGAGCTGCTCACTCCATCCTGTCCACTGTGTAATATGTCAGGAATTGCACATGGACAAACTTAGCTTGAGAAACTCATTTCTTTGTACTTGAGATCTGCAAGACTGAGAAAGAACTTGATTCTGATCTGATATGTGTCATTGGGCCATAAGCATCTGTCTGGAAAGAGCGCCTAACAGTCTGAGATCCCATGTCTGATATACACCATGCCTGAGTCAGCCTCTCAGCAAGGTGACCCTTATATGGAGATTTTCCTCCATTTTCCAGTCAACTACCTTGTTGTAATAAAGGTTTTTCTCTGCCATTCTCGTTCCTCTTAACTAATCAGCTTCTGTGGTACAGCTGCAAGCAGACCAAACCTGTGCACAGTCAAGTGTGACTCATTAAGGCTCTTTATGCAGTTAGTCAACTCTATTATTTATTAAGCATGTAACATATGCCAGGTATTTTTCTAATCTAGGTAAATTAACATGAAATTGAATTATGCCTGCTTCCATTAGTATATATAGAAGTAGAAAAATAAAAGGTTAACCCATTGTTATATCAGAGTACCACAAAACAAAACAAAAAAATGCATGAGTATGAGAGAAATCTCTATGGGGAAGTAGAGATAGAAAGGAGACATAAGAGTGTGGTGAGTGAGAATAAATGGAATACACTATATGTTTGCAAGAAATTATCCAAGGATAAACTTAATCAATAATAAAAATAATATATCTGACTTCCATATGTGTGACATTTTATTGCAGCCACAAGAAACTAAGGTGAAAACAATCCTTTTGTTCGTGCCTACACCACCAGACTCCCCTTGCTTCCTGCAGGACTCACCCATACTGCCAACATTAGCATTTGGGGATTCGTCTATCTCATCCAGCTTTAGGGCTATAGATAATCTCTATCTGCCAATGACTCCCAGGTTTAATTTCTAGATCAGACTTGTGTCCTGTATTCTAGATTTGCACTTCTCGCAGCAGTATATGTGAATTCTCCTAGACATCTTACATTTAAGTTATCCCAAAACGAACATCTCATCTCACTTTCCAATCTGATCCACTTAGTTTTTCTTATTTGGACTGATGGGGAATCATCTTTGACTCTTTGCTTTTAAATCTAACACCAAATCTGTTAGGAAATTGATTGAGCTCTACTCTTGGCATTATGACCTTGTTACAACCTTCACTGTCACTATTGTTTAAGTTGCCACCATCTCTAGCCTGCAATCTCTTTTTAACATGTCCTCCCTTGAACACATAATCTAGATTCTCCAGATTGTCTCTGCTCAAAAGTCTCCAGTGGTTCCCAGCTCATAGAATATTCTAGAAGGTTACATTGGGCCTGTATTTCCTTTACTCATCTGGCTTTGACTCTGTTGCTTCTTTGCTTATTATTCAGCTCAGTCATATTGCCTTCACATGTTTCATCTACCAGCTTGGTAATTATGTTATGAAACATATCCTAACAACCCTAACTAAAATGAAGGGCTGGGTAAATGGTGCTGTAATCCCAGCAATTCAGAGAGTTGCAGTAAGATGTTCACAAGTTCAAGACCAGCCTAGACTACATAAAGAGACAGTAGCTTAAAAAAAAAAAATCTATATTTCCCTTATCCCCTGAATTCCAAATACTTGCTCACTTTTTCCCCAAACCACCTATTGTCTCCTATATAATTTGTTTAAATGTATGTATATTGTAGGTTTCATGTATCTTTTGCCATAATGCACTCTAAAAAAACAATATATTTCTTTTAACATTGCCCACTATATAGTAAGACCTTAATTCCATATTTATTAAATGGAAATATAAATTTAAGTCCTAGAGAGATGTCTCGGTGCTTGAGAGCATTTGCTACTCTTTCTGAGGACCTTGGTTTGGTTTTCCAGCATCCACATAGTGGCTCGCAATCATCCATAACTCCAGTTCCAAGGGATTTGATGTCTTTTTCTGACTTTTATAGACACCAAGCATGCAAGCACTTGGTACACATACATAAATGCAAGTAGAACACTCATACACATAAATAAATAAATCTTCTAAAGTTTAATCAATATATAAATTTATGGAAAGAATATAGCATAAATGTGTGTTATCTGAAAAGTTCATTGTCAAAGAAAGGTCATTATTTTGTCTATTTTAATTAGTATATAAATAATATTGAAAGAATTAAAACTGGGGAACTGTTTAACTTGAATTGAAAGAACATAGGTGTCTATATTTAGTAAATGTCTGTTGTTTGGTTTATCTGCAGTTTAGCATTTATTTTTCCATCTTTATTCATATAGACTTTTGCCTATATAAACAGGTACCCAGAATGAGTTATTGCTGGTGAGTTAACTGGGTAATAAAGTAGATGTGTTTTAAATTTTTAAAGGCATTGCTAAATTATCTTTATGAGTATGCATCAATTTATATTTACACCATCAGGATGTTTATAGGGCTGACTATTGAAATTTTTCAGCAATATCTTTTTCAATTGTAATGAAATAAATATATGTACATAAAAACATACAGTATTTTATAAATTATTGCAACAATGAACAAATACAGTGAGTTGAATGATAAGTCAGGCTGACTAATGTGGTGAAGAACTGAAGGGCTGGTGGACAGACAGATAGATGGATAATGAGTGAACAGATGCTTCGCTAGAGGTGAGGAATCTGTGAGAAGAAAAAATAGGCAGAGGGTTGCCTCACTGTGTGGAATAGTTCAGGTAACAGAAAAGTCACTCAGCTTTGATTTTTGAATGAGAAAGGGTGCACTCATTAAGGGGAACAAGTGAAAATCATGTTTTGTTTCTTTCCTAATTAATTCCAAGAGACTAAAATGAAACATCAATAACACCATCCTTTCTCAAGAGATAAAGCACTCACTGCTGCTTGAAAAAGCAAGTGTTTTTGTGTGAAGCTGACTGGGAACAAGACGCTGAAATGTCTGAAATGTAATTGTAAAACACATTCTGTAATCTCCCACATCCCCATAGAGTTGTGGCTTCAGATATGCAAGAACTAGAAAGATTTGGAAATAAAAAACAATGAGCAGTCGGCACAAGGCTAAGGCCTCTCTAAGAAAGGAGTGTTTACAGAAATGGGGATCATTCAAGACCAGGACAAAAAGTCACCCCAGTCTACAACGGAAGCCTCTGCGCCGCCTGCCTGGCCACCTGCACATGCACATTGTGGATTCTTTCACCTTCGCAGAAAATTGATGCACAGCACATTGGCTATTGCTTTCCAAAGGAGACACGCCCTCTGAAATCCGCTTTGGCTCTCTCAGCCTAATTGAGCCCCAGTGCTTTCTCTTTCTAATCAATACCAAATACTGTGAAGTTATTGTGGCCACTTTCCTGGGTGTCTTGAACAGCATGTCTTCACAGAAGTATGAAAGAGCACATCTTACATTTTCCCCATGAAATTTGTGTGGAAATATGTCTGCTAATAAAGGAAGTGGACATGAGATCAATGTGTTTAGAAGTCAGCACAAGCTGAGCTTGCATCTTGACTATTTATTTCTGGTTGTGAGACTGAGAGTCCTTGGGTCTTTATCTATTTAACAGTTGTGGCTATATACTAATTTGGTTTATAAAAACACAACAAACTGAGGCCTTCCTTTCCTGAGTAAGTGTTCTCAAGAAAAGAAAAACACCTACATAAAAACATATGTGCCTTTGTAATCCATCGCTGTATATTGATTACTTATCTGGAGAGTTACGTAATTGGAATTTCTTGAATCTGAGAAATATAATGTTCAAGGAGGCTAAATATTTATGTGAGCTGTTGTACATGCAGAGAGCACTTGAGTATTCAGTCACTGGTGAGGCTCAGTGCATCTTCTTCATCCATGGAACATCTGTTCCAGCAGCTGCTCCTTCATTAAAGAAAGATAAAAATGCACCACTTTTCCTCGCCAATGCTGATAAATAGGAACAGGTGATGATCCCAGGAGCTACCATGATTATAAACTGATCTATTGAAAAGCTTACCTATATTTATAAATTTATCAAAAATTCCAATGTATACAAAGTGAAAATGTAATTATGAAACCCCTAGAAATATACAGGGACCACTAAGAAGTGACTTTTACCTGTGTGCTCTAGTCAACTAAGGTTCTCAATGTAAAGAGTCAAAACTGATGTGCTTTCTCCATCCCTTCCTATATGTAATATCTGGAATCTTCCAGTCAGTTACAATAGAGCAGGTTCTCAGACTCAAAATCCAATCATTAACTACATTTAGAAAAAAATCAACATCTTGTGAAAGTCATGTCAAATTATCTTCCTTCAATAAGTTAGGATGCAAGCAACCAAGACATTGTATCCTTATATGTCAAATGTGATCCTAATCATTTGACAACTAACAAAATACAGCCTGGTTGATTTCTAAATATGCAAAGAACTTTGACCCCCCAAATACAAAAAATTTTCATTATATTTAGTCAAATGCTCAAGATTCACCCTCCAGCCTAAACACGGCCCCTTCCTTCCTAGTAGAAATGTGCATTAGAACTAGAAAAACTAGCCAAGTCACCTGAACTTGGGGATGGGGTGAATGGAAGATGGTGTTTTCATTTCCTGCTTACTCTTCACCTTGCCCAAGTTACCAATGAATTTTCATGAAGCAACCACTGTCTCTGAGGATATTCTCGCCATAAGCAGAGATTGAAAAATAGATTTCAAAAAAATCCCAAACATCCAGCACAGGGGGAAAGGTCAGGAAGACACTGACTGTGAGCCTGACTCAGTGGAGTTACTTTTAGAACTTAACAGTGAGACGTGCTCAATTGCACAGTCACCACGATGATGCATAAGTGGATGGTTATTTAAACACGGGGCTGATAAAATAAAAACAACAGTAATCGTGGGGGTAGAATAAAATGCCAACCAAAGCAGCGAAATGACTGAGGTAACTGGCATTTCTGTCCTGTGTATCTGTTAGCAACTTTTTACACTTTAACAATAGTGGTATGTCAAGTCACAGTAACACTCCTTGGTATTTAGGATTGAAGAAACGGAACTCTACTTGGATTATTAACTTAAAGAATAGTTATAAAACTTGAGTTTAGCCTACATATTGTGGAGTGAAATGTAGAACTGATGATGGCTGATCAGGAAGAGTTGAATTTGTCCAAATCTTACCTAAGCTGATTTTCAAGGAAGATAAGTATTTTCAGGAAGATTTAGAAAAACTTAATAATTGTGTTTCAATAGGTAGAGCAGAAATGTTTCTTGTCTCCTTTAAAATCATGTTCTAACTGTTGCCCGGCCCACCTGCCACTCTTCACAGGCATTCAGATGTCTAGCCACCAACACCACATCTGCTCCCAACACGTGAGCTTAGTTTTTCCACGCCTGTGCATATGTGATTCCTACTGTCTTCTTTCTTTGTGTACCTGCATATGACTATGATATCATCTCACTGAGATAGTGCCCCTTAATGCCAAGTCTAATTGATGGTTCTCTTAGATACACTACCCCACCCCTGCAGGCCTCCCATAACCCTCTAAGTGATTTTATTTTGCTGCTCAGGATGTCCCTTTGAATTCATGTCATCAAACACTCTGTTTTAAAGTCATTGTTGGCACTGTTTTCTTTCATACTAAGTGTGAGCTTTGTAGGCGCAATGGATACATGGCCCTGGTGTTTCCTCAGCCCTTGAAGCATGATACATGCTTAAAAATCAGGCTTGAATGAATGATAGAATTAAAATATCAACAGGGAAAATGTGGGTTTTTTTAAAAACCCTTTCCTATCACTATTCTCTCTTTCGTCTCAGTATCTGAAAGACATGTAACAGGAGGGCATGTGTGTATTTTTTTTAATTCCAAAAATTACTTCTAACTCAAGAAATAATTCTAAAACTTTCAAGTGGATATTGATTTGAAGTGTTCCTATAAGTACAGAGGATGGAAATTAGGAGTGATAGAAGCATATGAAATATGGATTATTTTATTTAAGTCTGACATTTTAAAATATCCAAGTTATACCTTATGAAAAATGATAGTTTCAAAGTAATCTTAGCTATTTTTTTCTTGTTGTTTAGTTGTTTTTATGTACATACATAATTGGAATTTTTAATTTAGAAAATCCTTGAGCATAATGGTACACACCTTTAATCCTAACAGTAGGGAGGAGAGAGCCAATATCTCTGAGTTTGAGGCTAGTCTACTCTGTGTAGTCACTTATTATGGATAACATAGTAAAATCTTGTCTCAAAAAATGAGAAAAACAAATCTCAAAGTGCTTTAGACATCAAATACGAGCTGTTCAGTGTTCTATGTTGTAAACCAGAAGATAATTATTTTCTTGAATCTTATTATTCCTCTATGCCAAACAGCACCTTGGTTTTCCCAGAGAGCGTAATGTAACAAAAACATGGACAAACTGTGTAATTAAAATTCAGAGTGCAATGTGGTATAAGTAACCCTCTTTGCTTTTTAAAATGTCATAAAGCAGTGTGTGCATTCAAAGAAAAGAAGATGTTGTGTGTACAGGACTGGTAAAGAAGTAATACAATTTACTAATATGCACATCTAGAGATAAACAGTCCTATACTGATGCAAACTATTGTGCAGCTGCCAGGCTTTTGGAATTTCTGTCTATGGTCTTTCGGCACAGGATAACTGGCTTCTCCTCTTTGCTTGGTCAAAACAATTGTGTTCCCATTTTTTCCTTCTTAGTCACAGGCAGTTTAGCTTTTAAACTTGCCTTCTGAGAAATCGTCATAATCTTTCTATTCATTTAACCCCAGTGGGAAGGTATAGTAATTACCCAAAGGGAATCGGTACTGAACCAAAGAAACCCCTCAGCATGTCCTGAAGTACAGTGAGTAAGATTTTAGGGGCGTGTGTGCAGAAAGCCACAGAACACAGCAGCAGTGTACGAAAGCATTAGGGGTTGCACACGCCTAACTGGAATGACAGAAAGTCCATGTCCCACTAGAACAAACGTACTTTTGTTGGCGTGGCAAAAGGACATTCAGGCTTGGGAGGGATGACAGCCTTATAGAAGAGGGACACTTCTAAATTGCAAGTATAATATAAAAAATGAATGTCTATGTGCCTTAACTCAGAAACTATAGTTCATTCTAGAATTCAAAGCACAAGAACTTTGGAGCAATAAAACAGGTGCCATGTGTGCTTCAGACCACCAAAACCAAGATCAGGCAAATATTCCTGAACTATCATTGATCTGTGGAAAGTAAAATCTTTTGTCTTTTTTTTTTTTTTAATACCTACCATATGTTTCTGTAATACCTTGGTTCTTTTACCGGTCCATTCATATTACTCACAGGAGCTGCTAAGGTCTCACTAACTACTAATTAGTCCAAGACCCTGGGCAAGTTTGGGATGGAAACCAGTGAGTAAGCCAAGGTACTATGTCTTCAGAGATTCCAACGTCAGCACCATGTTTTCAGAGCCATGACTCAGAGATTTTGTTGAAGGAGACATCAAGAATAAGACAGAATTATTGGCCTCTCCCTAAAGGAACTGACCTCATTGGGACAGAGTGTGGAAAAGCTCAAGCCTTAGAACATTCTCCAAAGTCAGGACAGAAAGTCATGGGACTAAACTAGCAGATTTTGTTCAACCCACAGGCCATACTAATCACCAAACAATTTGCCTAAGGGAGCAATGACAAGAAATGACAGCTAAGAGAAGCCCGGTTAGGTCACAAAAACGTCTCAGACACTATCCCTTCAAAGATGACCATAAAAAGCCAACTAATTTTAGTCAGTCTGAGGGGTAGTCTATGCCCTGGAGTATTGCTGGACATGATAGAAAAGCCAATTTTTAAAAGCACTGTCAACTCGGAGTGGCTGTGGGTAGTCGCGAGCTCATGTTCTTTAAAGAAATGATGTGAGACACTTCATACTGGCCAGAAGACAGACCATCCGCTGGCGCTGCAGATAGCCATTAAAGTGTAAATAAGCAAGAAAAATGGTGATAAGAAGGCCCTTAACATGGTGCATAGGCTCCACTCAGTAGCTGATCGAAACAGATGCTGAGACTCACAGCCAAACCCAAGGCAGAGGGTGGGGCGCCTTATTAAAGAGTTGGGGGAAGTTTGGAAGGACACAGAGGGGCCAAGGACTCCACAAGAAGACCAACAGAGTCCACTAACCTGGGTCCAGCGGTGCCTGCTGAGACTGAAACACAAACCAAGCAGCGCGCTGAGACTGGACCTAGGCCCCCTTCACAGATGAAACTAATGGGCGTCTTGGACTTCACGTGGGTCCTTTAGCAGGGGCTGTCTCTGATATGCACTCTGCCGCCTGCTTTCAGACCACAACCACCTGGCCGGGCTCCCTTGTCTGGCCTCAGCGGACAAGGATGCACTCAGTCCTGATGCGGCATGATGTGCTGGGGTGAGTTGGTAGAAAACCTCTTTTTGGGGGGAGTAGAAGACAGGGGAAGAGGGAAGACAGAGAGAACTTAGGACAGGAAGGATAGGAGGGAGGTGGATACAATCGGGATGTAAACTAAATAAATAAAATAATTGTTTATTTAAAAAAGGAAGGTACATAAGGATGAGGCAAGGGGCAAAAACCCTTTGCGATGGAAGATATCCAGCAAATTGTGTGTGAGAATGACCATATGCTAAATTATTTAACAGACAAAGCCTATAGACTAAAGATACTGTGCACATCCTCAGAACTAAAGAAAAGCAAGATCAAACAAAGAACGTAAGCTGTAATAGTTATGTCACATAGAATAAAGAATATCCGTACAAGGAATTCTAAGAAATGGAAAGGGAAATAGAAGTTCTTTTTTTATTAATTTATTCATATTACATCTCAGTGGTTATCCCATCCCTTGTATCCTCCCATTCCTCCCTCCCTCCCATTTTCCCCTTACTCCCCTCCCCTATGACTGTGATTTAGGGGGACTTCCTCCCCCTTTATATGCTCATAGGGTATCAAGTCTCTTCTTGGTAGCCTGCTAACCTTCCTCTGAGTGCCACCAGGCCTCCCCATCCAGGGACGTGATCAAATATGAGGCACCAGAGTACGTGTGAAAGTCATATCACACTCTCCACTCAACTGTGGAGTTCTTGAGTTGACAGATAGAGTGGATAAAATGAAAAATTTGCAAGATGTGCTCAGCAGAGGATTTGACAGAGTGATTAAAAATATATGCAACTCAAAGTAAGGGAAACATGAAGAAATGTGAGCAGAGAAATATGAAGACATTAAACACACTGAGGATAGTACTAGAGGAAGAGAGAAAAAGAGGAAAGAAATACTCAGGGAAATAATCATCGAAACTTCCCAAGCAAACATTTAACACAGTAAGCTTAATAAGGCAACAGTTCTAAGAGTACATTCGCTACTCTCCTTCTCTCAGCCTCTTTGAAGGTACCAGTCCACAGAATGGCCATAGCTATTTCAATTTTGTTTTGTCACATTTAAAGATGTGCAGTGTTTAATCAAAGCATCACAGACAGGAGGGAAGGTACAAACATCCTTAAGGGAATAACTTTTCAATAAACTGCTGTAACTTAGCTGATGCCAGATGATGCTGGTTCAAGTTTGGATGTATCTATTAAGCCCCAGCATGCACACTAATGATAGTCATGTGTAGACTCAATTTTCTTAACCAAAATATTTTATTAAAAACTTATTGACCGAGCCTATGTCAATTATAACCCGATTAACCAAAACAATAGGAAATGAGGATTAATTGACACAACAACAAAACCTTAAGGATATCAGTCCCGGGGAACAATTCTCTAGTCAGGAGCCGCAGGATTTCTTCCACTGGAACTGGGGGTCCCAGACTCCAGAGCCTCAGCAGGAGCCGGAGCTCTGAAGCCTTCCCTCCAGCGGTTTTCTCTAGGAGCGTCTGGAAGGGCAGCAATGAACAGCCAAATCTACCCCAAGTCTCCAATCTGCCCCGCCGCCAGTTCTGGGCTCATTTATATATCTCCTCCCAGAGTCTGTTCACGGGATCTTTTTCATCTGGTAGCAATTAAGCTCCTGCATGAGGTGGTTGCTCTTCTAGTGAATTAACATCACCTGTTCTCTCACGAGACCCTTCCGATCCCACACTTGGGATCCTAAAGAACAGGTTTCTCTCCTTCAGTCATGTTTAAAGATACATTCTGTAATAAATTTTGATTTTACGCTGGAAATCATCCCTTTAATAGAAAATGGAGTAGTAAAGGTGGAATGAGGGATTTTTAAAGACATGAATCATACAAATATGATAAAGCTGAAGGTATATATGTAAGTAAGAATATTGAATACAGGGGCTGTGATACTCAAGAGGCAAAGTGTTTACCCAGCATACATGAGCCCAGATTCAGTCTATGTTTTTTAATTTCACTTTACCTCCCAATAATAGCCCCTTCTCTCTTGTTCTCCTAGTCTTACTTTCCCTCCCTTTTTCCCCTATCCTCCTTTCCCCACCTCTCAGAAAATGGAAACACCCCCACTAGCCCACCCCAGCACAGGAAGTCACACCAGGACTGAGAACATCCTCTTCCCTGGTGGCCTAGCAAGGCAGCCCCACCAGGGGGGAAGTGATCAGAAAACCTGCAACAGAGTCCTTGTCAGAGACAGCCCCTGCTCCCCTTACTAGGGGACACACATGAAGACCAAGGTGCCCGTCAAACACAAATGTATAGAGGGCCTAGATCCAGGCCATGCATCGTCCTTGGTTGGTGCTTCAGACTGCACAAGCCCCTGTGGGCCCAGGTTAGTTGGCTCTGTTGGTCTTATGCAGCTCCTGTGCGCACTGGGTCCTTCCATCCTTCCCCCTACTCTTCCACAAGACTTCATGCACTCCACCTAATGTTAGCCAAGTTAGTGTGAGCTTCTGTTTCCTATCCATTGCTGGGTGGAGCCTCTCAGAGGACAACTATGCTAGTCTCCTGTTTGCATTCATAGCAGAGTGTCCTTATTAGTGTCAGGGATTGGCTCTTTCCTTTGGTGTGAGTCTCGGGTTGGGCCAGGCATTGGCTGGATATTCTCTCCATCTCTGCTCTATCTTTATCACTGCATATCTTGCATGTAATGTAAATTTGGGGTCAATGCTTTCCTGGGCAGGCTGGTATTTTCCTCCCTCCACTAGGACCTCCATTGCTGGTGGGGGTGTAAACCTGTACAACCACTTTGGAAATCAATCTGGTTTCTGCTTTCTCAGAAAATTTGGAGTAGCTGCACCTCAAGACCCAGATATGCCACTCCTAGTCATATACCCAAAAGATACCACAAGGACATTTGCTCAACTATGTTCATAGGAGCTTTATTCATAATAGCCAAAAACTGGAAACAACCTAATGTCCCTCAACTAAAGAATGGATAAAGAAACTGTAGTATGTTTACACAACGGAATACTACTCAGCTATTAAAAACAAGGCAATCATGGAATTTTCAGGCAAATGGGTGGAATTAGAAAATACCATCCTGAGTGAGGTAATCCAGACCCAGAGAAACACACATGGTATACACTCACTTATAAGCAAATATTAGCCATATAGTACAGGATAACCATACTACAATTCACAGACACAAAGAACCCAAGTAGCAAGAAGAGGCCAAGGAAAGATGTCTGAACCTCACTCAGAAGGGAACATAGAATAGATCCAGGAAATAGCTGAACAGAGGCAACAGAACAGGAGAGTGAGTGCTGAGGGAAATGAGGATGGGGATCAGACATGGGGGGAGGTGGGACGGGAAGACAGAGGGCCTACAAGAGAAGAGAAACTGGGCATGGAGACATCTCTGAGATAAGCTGGAGACCTATGATAGGCTATGCTCCTGGGAGGATACGGGAGTGACTCTAGCTGAGACCCCTAGTAGAAAGGGTCATGGAGACTGAAAAGGCCACCCTCTAACCAGACAAAACTACAGGAGCTAAGACTCCAAAGGAAGAGATTCCCAAATTGGATTCAAACAGGAGCAATACCCAGCCATGGTGTTTCCTATGACGAACTCAGTTAAGAATCAACTGCATACTAGTTGTCAGATTATGTCCACATATCCTCTAATCAATTGTTGAAGTCCTATTAGTCAGTAGCTTAAGACATGATGACGTTTGATACAGGACATTTTTGTTTTAATGAAATGAAATCATGTAGGTGGACACTTAGTAAATATGACTGGTATTTTTATTTTAATGTTTTTACTTCACTTGGTTTTATTAGAAGTGTGTCCATGTGTATGTGTTTCTGTGTATGCATTCATGTACATCTGGTCATGCCTTCCACAGCATGTGTGAGGAAATCAGAGAAACATTGGTGAGAGTGGGATCAATCAATTCCACTCTGTGGGTCCCAGGAGTAGAACTCAGGTCGTCAGTCTTTGCAGCAAGTGCCTTTACCCACAATCTATCTCATGGTCCCTGGCTGCAGTCTTTAAGATACTAGAACCATCCAAAGTACATACAATGATAAAGGGCCATGGAAGACTCAAAGGGAAGTTGGCCATTAGTCATCCCAGAATTCAAACTTCTGGAGAAAATAAAGATACCAGCACTTGCACTTCTTGCTTCCAGACTTGAGGCAGAATTTATTTCTCTTACCCAAGCCACATAATCTGCAGTATTTTGCTATAATGTAACCAGCAAATAAATATAAATACAAGTAGCACAAGCAAAAGAAAAGGAAAGCTGGAATGGTTAGTTATATTGTATCAAACCAAGCACATTTCAAATTACATGTTTCTAGTGATGAAGCAGAACAGTGTATAACAAAGTAGTTAATTCATAAGCCACCATAACAATCATATACATACATGCATCAAACAACAGAGGGGTGTTTGTGTGTGTATCACGTTTTATAAGCTTTTGCAAAAGAAGGAAAAGATGACAGTTTTCCAGAAACTAATCCGCAGCATCAATTCAGTCTCCGCTAGAATCCCAGTCGGACCTTACAGGCATTTAGAATATCATTCCAAAAGTCATATGTAACTGAAAGGCGCTCCAAATAGTTTAAACAATCTTGAAAAACAAAGGAAAAACAGGGAGTGGGGCTAAGGCTTACTGGAGAGCCCAGGCAGAGCCTTAACACGACAGTGGGTTCAGTCTCAGTACCAAAAGATGAAAAAAGAAAATAGGAGTCCTTTTTAAAAGTGGGAGAGACCAGAAACCTAGGGAGGTAAGTAAAATACTAAACTATGAAGCTAGCGACACTTGCTAACTCCAGCGCTTCTGTTGTTTCATGAGTCCCCAGATTGAGGCGAGAGGCTCCTACCAAAGAAGCCAGGGAGATCTAACTGGAGACCCACACACGAAGAAAGAATTCTATTACTCAGGCTCAAATTCAAAGGAAATTTGAAGTCAGTTTGTACTCATTCCCAGCTTCAGTGAAGAGCAATCGAAAGCATTCTTTTTAATTCCCAGTTAAGAGTTATCTCCATGCTAAACTAATTCTTCCATCTGATGTACAAACCTTCAAGGCAAGAGTATAAACTCAAGTGATCTTAGAACCGAGGGTTTCTGTGGATACAGAACACAAACCGAGTATGCTTAATGCCTCTAAGTTCAGTTTTTGTTTTGGAAATCTAAGCAGAAAGTAACCAAAAGAGAGAACAAGAATACTTGAAAATAAATATATAAAATCCAATCACTGAAAATTCAATAATCAAAATCTAAAACAGTGAGTGGGCTTAACAATGTTGTTAAGAAACACAGACACTGCAAAGCAAGATGGGAAATAACAAAGTGTTCTGATAGTGCTTCAGTAGCTGCTTACTCTACCAAACACTGTAAAGATATTAGCTCATAAACAATAATAGAAAGAGAAAGACAATTACTGAATACGCTCTCATGTGTGAAATCTACATTTAAATGTGGTGAGAGAGAGAGAGAGAAAGAGAGAGAGAGAGAGAGAGAGAGAGAGAGGAGGGGGTGTTTACGCACATACATGAATGTGTAGCATACAAGCAGAGGTAAAGGAACCAATGGAAACAGACAGGAGGAACAAGGGTGAAACAGATGTGCAAGGTAAAATGATGCAGGAAAATAGCCCTACTAAGTCCATTTCTTAGCACAATAGTTATAATATTGATTTAAAAATGAGCATTAACTGACATAAGTCTAAAAAAGCTAGGATCCCATTTTTATATTTTAAATTATATTCTAATAGGTAAAATGGTCATATATATTTTATAGTGGCAATCGTCGATTGCAAAGGTATTTTCCTAGAAGGCAAAACTTAAATATCACGCACAGCTCTGACCACTTAGATTTTAGTCATGACTCACATATCGTCACCCCAGCTTGGACAATATGAATGTTTACATTTAG
The DNA here is from genome assembly GCF_903995435.1 of Acomys russatus. NCBI lineage: Eukaryota > Metazoa > Chordata > Mammalia > Rodentia > Muridae > Acomys > Acomys russatus. Next base: position 15,663,862 of record NC_067137.1, on the reverse strand, counting down.
TCAAACACACTTACCTTATTTTATAAAGACTTAGCGAAGTCTCCAGAGAATGAAATTAAATAAATCAAATATCAACACCAAAACATTCTAATTAGAGTAATAGATGAAGGCTCTGGAAAGACCTAGAAGGTTCTAGGCTAATTGAAGCATTATGTAGAGTAAAGCCATGGAGGATCATTGCTGGCATATTACTGGAGTAAATAAAGGCATGCAGTAGGAAGCCTCCTTTTAACAATTGTGCTGGAGTGATTTCCGGCTCTGCTTCTCAGACCTGCACCTGGAGAAGCCTACCAAATTTCTGGACGCAGCGGCTCAGTTGTTGGTGGTGGGTTTTTTGTTTGTTTGTTTTTTGGTTTGGTTGTTGTTGTTGCTGTTGTTGCTGTTGTTGACCACTGACAGCTGGATACTCCACTTGAAGCTTCACACTAGCTGTATCGAGTTTGTTTCCCTGGGAGTGTTTTTATGAAATCAATTATGATGCTATCATGTCTCTGATTTAATATGCTCTTCAGAATGTAATTTTTCTACATTTTAGGGCATTTTCCACTGTTTGTTATCATGGGAGAAATGAATCTGAAGGGCATTTTATACAATATTGTCTGGTTTCTGAAACTCAATACATTTTATAGTACTTGACACATTTCATTGTCTGGGCTGGTCATTCTGCCTTCGTCAGAAATAATCTGATATTGATTCATGATGCACCGCACTCTGTTTCCATTGCTCTAGCTGAGCAAACATTCAGATTCTTTTTTTTTTTTTTTTTCCAAAGTTTACTCTTTGCAAAAGGCATTAAACATAGCAACGTGTAGGCTTTGGCTTCATCAAGAAAATAGCAATTTCAGACCAAGGGTGTCCTTTCCACTTTTATTAAGGAGCATGTTCTGAAGATTGTAATTATAGATCGACACACACTTTACACACATAGTTTTCAAAATGTATATTTCAATTTTGTTGACAATTTACAATTATAGAATATTAAAAAAACATGTTTTTGAAGAAAATACGTATACGGTACTCCATGCCATCCTTAGGCAGACATGACAGAGCTATGCAAAGTTGAGGGATGAAATTTTGAACCTGAATCTGGAGAACAAATGTAGAAAAGAAGGAAACGGTATTTCCTGGGAAACTGAATGACTTTGGGTCAGCCTTTTGGAATGTAGTCAGGAAATCCAAAATAAGAAATAAGATGCAACTGGCAAGAAGTCAGAAAAGGCAGAGAGAAAGTGGCATGGTAGGTCCAGAATGAGAAGTAGATAAAGGAACGTGCTGCCCCTTTATTGCATCGAGAGAAAAGCAATAATAGTGGGTAAAAGAAAAGCCATAGGTTTAAAATTGTTTTGGTGAGGATATTATTTTTTTTTTTTCTAAGCTGAGTCAAAGCTTCATGGCTGAGATGAAAGAATTAGAAAACTGCCTAAGACATTGAAGCCACTGAAATGCTATCAGTACTGTCACTTCCTCTTGGACTTAGTGTCTACATACCTTATCTTGACATAAACATCTTATTTAATTGCTTTACAGGTATGACTGCATTTAACCTTGTATGTATATGTCACTTATATGTATAATCTTAGTTATATAGTAAATTCATTGAGTAGAAAAACCATTTTTTCTTTTTTAAGACAAGGTGTCTCACTGATGTGTCCCTAACCGACCTAGAACTCACTATGTAAACCTGGCTGGCCTCAAATTCACAACAGTGCACCTGCCTCTGCCTTCCAAGTGCTAGGTTTAAAGACATACCATGCCTGACATTCTTACACATTTTACATGTGCCACTTTCCAGATCATAATACAGTAGCTAACAGATTATCTAAGCAATTTGTTAAATTGAATTATAATTAGTGAAACAACTCATGAAAATTATGCAAAATATCTTTTAGAAGCTGTGACTTCCAGAAAAGTAAAGTATAATACATTGTAGTAGCCTCAATATCATCTTGAATGTTCAGGTGATATCTTTAATATTTATTATTACAGTGAGTTTTGGTATCTAATGTTTAGTTACTAATGTAAAAGAAAGGTAGAAATACTTAGTCAGAAAAGAACTTAATTGTAAAAATGCAGCTCACTAGTTTGGATGGCCTGCTTTCTTTAAATCCAACATCCTCTGTGTAGTGTACATACTGCCCATAAGATGAGCCAAGTGTTCAAGCAATGGCTACTACACCTAGACAAGGATTTTAAATGAATTTCCCAAGAATAACTAATGGCAACTATTTGCTTTCAGCTCCAACCCAACCTAGCAGCAACTGTCTCTTCAAACGAAAACAAAAGAGAATTCTCCCCAGGCCGCTGGGTAGACACAGCACTGATCATGAAGAAGTAACAGCAAGAAGTGTGCTCAGAAAGAGAGATTTGGGCTTGAAAACCTACAGAGAAGTCCCTGGTAGGTGGTAATATCCTAGAAACTGGCAGATTGCATGTTGAGACACATTTTTTCCCACGTACTTATAATCTGGATTCTGTGCTCCTAGAGGCCAATGTGGACTTTGGGCCCATGATACAGAGGAGAGAACAACCTATAAAGAGCTGTACAGGACAAAACTAAGGTCATCAAAATAAGCTGCCCCTAAAGAGACAAAACATTGGAAGAAGGTGCCTGCGTGCTCTCTGTGGCATCTTCAAGTGGAAGTGTTGCAGTGAAGTGCATTTGTCTCAGATCCTGGCTTTTGTGGTTTTTTTTAACTGCTGATTCCAGGCACTTGGAATTAGCCCTTCTGCGTGTCAGGAGCAGCTGATCTGAAGGTGACATGAAGGCGTGTGCCCTGTTGCCCAACAGGTTGTAACTGAATGAGTAGTTCCTACTTTGTTTGTATTCCCCTCCCTCTGGTTGCTCTGGCTTTTCCAGTCCTCATTCTCCAAGGTCATTTCAGTGACCTTCAAATAGTGTTTATTGTAGCAGAATTTTAATTCAAAGCATGGCTGCTCTGGCAAGAGATCACATCCAAAGACCTTCTAGGTCTCTATGATCTGGCTAGAATACAGACATGCCTTTAATCCCAGGAGACAGGGGCAATCAGATCTCTGAGTTCAAGGCCAGCTTGGTTTAGAGCAAGTTTCAGGTGTGGTGGTACAAGTCTTTGATCCCTGTACTCAGGAGACAGAGGCTTACAGATCTCTCAAGTTATAGTCAGTGTTGTTCAGGCAGTTCAATTGAGTCAGTGACTTGAAAGGCAGCACGGTGAAGTTGAGTTCATGGCAGCTCAGTTTGTAGAATTCAGAGGCAGTTTTACTGGGGAGGGTCTTACAGAGACAGGTTGAAGAGAGAGCAAGATAGACACAAGTAAGAACAGAATGATGCAGAAAATGAGGAGCCAGAAGATTAGAACAGACTGCTAGAGTTAGTTTGAGCCAGGCAAAGCAATTCAGTCAGAGGCTGAGAGAGAAGCCAATTTGAATCAGTCAGCTTGGTGAGGAGTTTGAGCCAGAACAGCTGAGTTGAACCATCCAGCCAGAGTTCAGAATGAATTAGAAAGAGTGAGCTTATTCAACAGTAAGTTATTACGCAAAATGAGATCGCATCTAGAGACAGAGCTTCCCCAGCCAGTGTCTGCCCATGGTGAAGGAGGGTTTTCATTGCTGTGCTTGCTAGTTTTATGACAACTTGACACAAGATAGAGTTATCTGGAAGGACGGAATCCCAAATGAGAAAATCTTATAAGACGTTCTTCCATAAGATTGGGCTGTAGGTAAACATGAAAGGCAGTTTCTTCATTAGTGATTGACAGAGGAGGGCCCAGCCTATTGTGGGTGGGGCCATCCCTGGGTTGGTGGACCTAGCTTCTGTAAGAAAAAGAACTTAAAGAGAAGCAGGGAATAGTGGTAAGCACCTATAATCCTAGCACATAGGAGGCTGAAGCTCAGCTTGTTTGTTTGGATTTAAATTGAATTTAGAGCCATCCTGTGTTACAACGTGAGACCGTTTCAAAATACTAGACAATAAAATGAGCAGTAGATGTAATGAGGGCTCACCACAGAATTGACAACTGAATCTGGCACTGCACACGTTAATTACATGAAACTAAGTATCTTACAACATATTTGAATTCAAAACTTACATTACAGAAAATAAAATTATACTATCTACACATTTTTTTAAAACGTGCCCCATATTTGACCACATCCCCTGGATGGGGAGGCCTGATGGCACTCAGAGGAAGGATAGCAGGCTACCAAGAAGAGACTTGATACCCTATGAGCAAATACAGGGGGAAGAGGTCCCCCTCAATCACAGTCGTAGGAGAAGGGAGTAAGGGGAAAATGGGAGAGAGGGAGGAATGGCAGGATACAAGTGATGGGATAACAACTGAGATGTAATATGAACAAATTATTAAAATATATTAAAAATAATAAATAAATAAACAAACAATGAACTTTTTGTTGATACCAATCTAAAAAAAAAAAAAAAAAACAGGCTGAGCAAGCCATGGGAAGCAAGCCAGTAAACAGCACTCCTCCATGGCCTCTGCATCAGCTCCTGCCTCAAGTTCCCTGCCGTGTGTGAGCTCCTGTCCTGACTTCCTTCAGTGATGCTCTACAGTGTGGGCATGTAAGCCAAATAAACCCTTTCTTCCCCAAGTCTCTTTTTGTCATGATGTTTCATCACAGCAATAGAAACCCTAACTAGGACAATTACTTCTTTCTGCCTTCATCTTAACAACTGGGGAAATCTAGGAAGACTCAGTGGATTGCTTGAAGGGTTACAGAAGTATTACACATGCAACTTTATGACGCAAGAATAGTGAGCATTAGCATTGCTAAACTGTTCCTGGTTTGCGAGTGGAGGTGGAGGTCATTCCACAGTACATAATTAGTACACACTGTCTCAGAAAAGAGGAAATAAAAAGAATATACATCAACCAAATACAAAACAATCACATTGGTTATTAAATGCAATATGGAATCCTTTACTTCAAACGAAATGAAAACTGAATTTCAGACATTAGAGCAAATAGTATAATATGAGCTATGTTAAGGATGTAAGACTAAAGGGTTGTTTTAGGTACTGGGGATTGAACCTGTGACCTTGTGCATGCATGCTAGGCAAGCACTTGTCTATCAAGCTATATACTTAGCAGCAAGATTACAATTGTTGACATGGTCAAGCCTCTCATTGGCAAGACCATCAATTAGCAAAATACCACTATGCCTCCTGAGCTGGTGGTGCTTCAGTAAGGCCAGGAATACTTAACTGCCCTCCCACTAAGTATATTATTAAGTTCTTCAAGAATCTGGGGAGAGGTTGTCTTGTTTCATTGTTAGTTCCCTAAGTTGGCCCCAGTTCCTGGGCTCAAGTACTTCTCCTGCATCACCCTCCACACAGGCTGGAACTATGGGTACATGCAATCATACCAGGCCTCTGTTATTTCTTCTACAGGAGCAAGCACCTCCTATCTACATTGGCCCGCACTTGCTTCCGTCCAAAAGGGAATAGCGACGCCTCTATGAACTGCCCAGGCTCAGTAAAGCCCAGCCCTGGAGTCCAGAAGAGGCTCTCCTCATCGAGAACTGGTTGGCCTAGTGATATTCACCAAGAGCAAACTGACAAAGAAATAATGTGAGGCCTTCGAATCCATACTAAGCTCCAGCTGTCCTAAAACAGAGTTCTCTGTGGTTAGCAAGCTAACTTACTATTTTAAGTGTTATTCAGCTATATTTGCATGGGTACTCCGAGATTAAATTTGTTTACTCATAAAATCACATGTTCAGGGTGAAGAGTATGGCTCAATAGTAGGATATATGGCTAGCATACATGTTACTCCAGAACAGCCCAAAGACAACATCCATATTTAATTTGTATAAATTGTAATAAGCATTTCTCAAATTGACCATCAGATAAGAGGCAGTAGTGTGACCATTTTCTGCCCAGTTTCAGACTTATACTTTGTTATGTTTCTAAAGGTGAAGTTGGTAAGAGAATTTTTGGAATATGTCTATTTACAAAAATAAAATGTGTTTTTCTATATCTGTCAGGATTTGTTAGGGGAGAAATGTCTGGCTTCATAATTTCTGAAACCTATCAAAGACTCAAAAATATATTATCAACTATGTTTTTGAACAAAATACCAGGGAAATGGCTCAGTCCTTAAAGTGGTTGCTACGTGTGCATGAGGACCTGAATTCCAATCCCTAAGAGTCACGTAAATATCCAAGTATGTGTGTAGCCTCAGCCCTTAGGAGGCAGTGACAGGAGAAACCCTGGGGCTCGATGTCCAGGTAGTCTAGCTGAATGACTGAGCCGCAGATGACGAATGACAGAAGACTCCTGATATCCATCTCTAGTCCCCAGAGATGCACGTATGTACACACACAACCGACCACATACATATGCACACCCACATGAACACTTATAGACACTAAAACCACACACATGCACAAATAATAAATTCTTCACATATAGAAAAAAAAAAAACAGAATAAATCCCAAACTTTCCATAGGTTTTCCATAGGTTTAGATGTCAGAAAACTTTACTCTGAAAACCTTTGCTCATTCGGGCAAGTTTGAAAAATTGGATGAATGACTGATGGAATGTTGCCTTCAAAATAAATGACTTCCACATACTGCTGAGTGCTATTCAGATGGAAAGCCTTCTAAATAAGTGCCTGCACTAAGTACACACTCTGTTATGGTCCCTGATGTACATTCTTTGCACCATAATGCTTCAGTTAAACAGGAAAGGCCAGTGTTTTACAAATACAATTGAGGGCTCAATCACTCTCAGACAATCATCTGCTCTTCCCTTTTTTTTTTAATCCATTCAAGACACAGAGTATGCCAGGCTCAAGAGGTTGACAGCTTCCATTACTTTGTCTGTCCTTTACTCACAACTGGAGAGTAGAAAGGGGGGGAAAGCAGCAAATACATCCAGGAGACCACTCAAGTAATGCTAAGTGCATAGAAGGAGGAAATGGGCTCTAGGTTGCCGGAAGGAGAAGGCCTGGAACGTTGCTCAGAGTGAAGAAGGTCTCTCTGGCCGACGCGCTTCTGAATTAAATGCAGTTAGCCTTTCGCATGGCCAGAGAAGGAATTTCCTGGCAAACTGAGGTTAGGGAACTGGAGAGATGGATGGCTCGGCAGTTAAGAGCACTAGCTGCTCTTCCAGAGCACAGAGACCAATTCCCATCACCCACATGGCTGCTCTCAACCACCTGTAATTCCGATCCTAGGGCTTCCACAGGCACTGCACAGACATGCATGCAGACAAAACAGCCATACACATATTTTTTTCAAGGAAAACTGAAGAGTTAGTGTAAACATACAGAAGTGAGGATGACTTTAGCCATGACTGGGGACAGAGACGAATGTGGCTGAAGGAGAAGTATTGTGAACTTGTCTAGTTTAATGAGAGGTTATATGAGGTCTTAAATTCAAGTTTATTGAAGAACAATTTGCAAACCCACTTTAAAGATACATCCCATTCTACCACCATAATTAGGATTTAGAGGACTGAGCAGGGAGATGGGTCAGTAGAAATAAAGTCTTTCTGCCAAGACTGATGCCCCGTTATATTCCCCCAAAACCCGACACAATAACAGGGGAAAACTGATTCTAGCACCTTGTTCTCTGGCATCCACATGCATGTACAAATAAAGTTTTTTTTTTAAGAGATTCAGAATATTTGTACTATTCCATAAAGTTATCTCATACCTTGAGACTGAGTCTCACTTAGCACAGGGTGGCCTCAAACTTGCTGTGTATCAAAGGATGATTTCTGAACCTCCAGCCTTCATCTGCCCATGTGTCAACTTCTGGGATCACAGGTGTCACTACCACACCTGGCTTATGCAGAATTGAAGACTTCAAGCATGGTAGTTAAGAATTCCACCAACCAGTGATGGGATAACCATTGCATTGTAATCTGAATAAATCAATTAAATAATAAAAAAATAAATTCAAAAAAGATTCAAAAAAGAAAAAAAAAGATTTCCACCAACCTACCTACATCCATAGCCTACCTCATGCCTCTTTAATCAATGTTCATGCACACTTACTCTCTCTCTCTCTCTCTCTCTCTCTCTCTCTCTCTCTCTCTCTCTCTCTCTCTCTCTCACACACACACACACACACACACACACACACACACACACACACACACACTATATAAACTGAATGTCAAGTAAAAAAAATAGAATGTAAACAACATGAAGTCTTCTGAATTATTTCATTTAACGTAAAGCTTCAGGGTTACTCATCTTATTTCATCTTGTCTCTAAAGTTTTATTGTGTATGTAACAAATAATGTTGACTCATAGTTAAATACATCTGCCAGAGGAAAAAAGCGAGAAGTGTGAAATTCATATGGAAGAAAGTAAATCTTGCTGATGGCAATAAGAACCCATATAGCCATTAAAGAAATATCATGAAAGCTCTTCAAACTAGATGATCCAGCCAGTGTTCTCATTTCTAGTAAGGGAGTTGTGCACACATGTGTGAGTGTATGAGTGTGTGTGCATATGTGTGTGTACATGTGCATACGTACATGTGTATGTGAATGTATTAAGTGTGTGTGTGATAAAATAGATGTCTTAGGAAGATACCTAGACTGCCAGGTTCACTTACAGCATTATTCACAACAGCCAAGAAATGAAAGTAAACTGTGTGTCTATCCACAAATTAATGAATGAATGGATAAATGAATGAATAAATGAGTGAGTGAATGAATGAATGAATGAAGATAAAATATGGCACAATAACCTCAAACAGTAAGAAAACCCTGCCACTGATAACAAGAGATGAAGATGAGTGCATCTCTAATAAATGAAATGTCAGGCACAAGAAGACAAATACTCCATGCTCACACATAAATATGTAATCTAAAGACATTGACCCGTTAAAAACAGAGGTGTGGAAGTAGCAGGCGCTAAGGGTGGAAAATAAGAGAGAGACAGTCAAATATCTACAATTTTATCTTTAGTTATTCTTCAGTAAAACAAAAAACAAATTGGAGATATATCTCCAGAAAAGATCAGGCTTAGGAAAATCCAAAACCTGAAGTCTAACATTAAAGCCATGAAACTGGATAGCATGGCCAACATGGAGCACCAAGCCTGGAGGCCGTGCTATACTAGGGAGGGGCAAAGGAACAGAAAATTGGAGGGAAAATATAGAGTGGTAAAAAGGAAGAAAATGACTGATGAGCTGTACAAAAGGAGGCATTTCCAAAAGGAGAGAACAATTGACTGTGCCAAGCGTGGAGTTAGGGTAAGTTCTCCCCACTGATATGCCAAGTGGAAAATTGTCCTCTTCCTTGGTAAGCACTCTTTTTTAATTGCTTTATGCCTGGCGTTGAAAATTCCTAAAATTATAATAAAGATGGTAGTAAGATGACTGTTTGCCAAGAGTTCTGGAAGCGGATCGGTGGAGCAACGGGGACTTTCAGGACCTGCCACCACTCTCTATGATGCTGTGATGTCGTGTCACGTTTTCCCAATCCCATACATAACCAAGAGTGAACCCGAATGTATACTGTGGCATCTGGGTGGTAACGTTGTCGACTTTAAAGAACTACCCAGTCTGGTGGCAATATTGATATTAAGGAAGACAGTGAGCAGGGATGGAGAGATATGTGAGAAATCTCTAGAGCTTTCTCTCAATGTTTCTTCTAAATCTGCTCAAAATAAAGTATCTTTAGTTTGAATAAAGCCTTCCTGAACCGTCTCAGTAGGTAAAGCAGAAAGCATAACTCCCATCCCTTGAAATTCACAGTCTACTCTGAATGTCTGTAGTTTGCTTCTTTAACTGTGTATAGAGACTGGGAATTCAGCATGTAATTAAGCATTCAATGTAAAGAGTTTAGAACTTCAAAGGAAATTTGAATTCTTTGGCTTTTTTACGCCCTTTAGAAAATTTGAATACAATTACACTAAAGAAAAACAAAGAAGCATTATCATTTTAATGCCACCCATGGTAGTGGAAGGGTGAGTAACCATTTCCTTATCTTATACTTAAAGAGCAATACTAACTATTTTACTAATTAATAATTTAAGATGAGCTTGGAGACACAACCAATTAGCTGAGAGTAATTTGCATTTATCTGGTTTTTTCCATTAGCTTCCAGGTTCTTTTCCGTTGTTCCTATACTGAAAATGTTATTGTTCAAAGGTGAATACATTTGGGAATAGTTGCTTAGTAATGAGCTTTAATTATCAATTGTCCAATTTTATAGATTTCAAACAAACTGTTACTCTCAGAATTGAAATATGAAGGCTATGTCAGCGTCCTCTGGAGACCAAACCCAACAGGTTACATATATTTTAGAGATTTATTATAAGGGATTGTTCGCGTGGCCTGGAGGCGAGCAAGTTCCAAGGTCTACATGGTGGGCTGACAAGACGGGGTGACACAAGGAAACTGATAGTGCAGCTCCAGCCTGACTCTGAATGCCTGAGAAGCAAGAAGACAAATAATAGAGTTGCCAGGAGCAGCAAGCTAACAACTCAGAAAGAGGGCTGGGGATGCAGTTCATTCAGCAGAGTGCTGGCTCAGTGTGCACGTAGCCCCGGGTTCGACCCCCAGCACCACCTAACACTAGCTGTAGTGTCACTCACCTATAATCCCAGAACTCAGAGTAAATGTGTCCTTGTTACATAGCGAGATTGAGCCAGCCTGGGATACATGGATTCTGTCTTCATTGAAATCCCACTTGAAGTAGACGAACAGGAAGAATTGCCCGTTTATTTGTAAAGGTTTAGCTTTCTACTCACCCCTATACCTGGGAAGACGCCACCCGCCCATGTTAGGAAGACAATTCACTTCACTCAGTCAACAGAGGTAATTTTTGTTCTTACATTCTCAAAGAAATGACAAAAATAATATTTACCAAATATCTGCTCTTCTCATGACCCAAACAAATGAATACATTAAACTAGCCCCCCACTCTATACATTAAGATTTATTTTTTAGCTTGGTGCCTACTCTTTTTTAATTATGAGTGTTAAGTAAGCTTTTAATTTCTATATGGGATTGGTGTTATTACTTAGTCTGATGATTCTGCTGAGCGTATGTATGTAGGAACTACAACTAAATGTTGCATATGTGACTTTAGGGGCACATTCCACCAGAGTATTTCAGGAAGACAAATGGCAAGCGACTATAAGATACCCCACAGCCCAAACAAGGCATCATAAAAATCTTCCTTCTAACAAATACGCACAAATGTTTATTCTCATACCTCACCTACCAAGGGCAGGATTGACAGAGAGTTGCTCTATTATATTATAAATCTAACTGACAATCATTAAAAATATAAATACATTATTATTGCTATTAAATGCTAGTTAAATACACTAGAAACCCCATTAGCCATCTGTCATTTAATTGTTAATTATCCAGTAAGCAAACTTTACTCTAAGTGGTGTCTTTAAGCAACTTAGGGGGCACTTCTAATCACCTGGTTGATTAAAACTCTCAAAGGCCACTTGAAAATATTTATAGACTTATATCAACAAAATAAATCTCAGGGTTCTCTAAAGCAGCATAAAAGAACCAAAAAAATGGAAATAAACAGACTGCTCATAAAATATTAATCCAAATAGATGATATGAACCTAGTAAAAAAAAAACACACACACACAAAACTCCCAGAGGGAAACCCAAGTAAAACCTTAGACTTAGGGTATAGTGATAACTTCAGATGTCTTTAGATTTACACCAGCATCACAATCCATAAAAGAAATAGTGGATAAGCTTCAAACTAAAACCCATGCTCTGCAAAAGGCAATGTCAAAGGGGGAAAGGATGGAAAGTCACAAGCCTCAATAAAGGACACACTTGTGAAGAACTACTATCTAGAATATACATAGCACTTATAAAACTCAACCGACAACAAACAACACAGTTAAGACTCAGTAAAGGGTTTGAACAGGCATCTCATCAATCAAGACAGACAGATGGGGAACTGGAGAACGAAAAGATACCCCATGCATATGCTGTGCTATCTGGGAGATTTGATTGCAACAAGGTACACATGGACACCTAGGAAAATGACTCAACCCCAAAGTGCTAAACCACCAAATGTTGGTGGGCATGTAAGACACAAAAATTCTCACTCATTGCTCGTGGGCCTGAAAATGATGCTGTTCCCTCTCTTGGCCTCTGTGGGCACTGTAGACATGTGGTACACAGACACACACATGATACACAGACATACACATGGTACATAGACACACACATGGTACACAGACACACACATGGTACACAGACACACACATGGTACACAGACACACACATGGTACACAGACATACATGCAGACAAAAACGACCATGCACATAAAATTAAATAAAAATTTAAAAAACATACAAAAGTAGGAAAAATACTTAAAAGCCAGGTGTATTGGTACATGTGCCTTTAATCTTCACTCTTGGGAGACCAAGACAAAAGATGACAATTTTAGGACCAGCCTAGGCTAAATAAATGAATTCCAGGCAACCTACGATGTATAGTGAGACGCAGTGTCAAAAAAAAAGTTTGTAAGAATTCCATATTCATTGTAGAAAAGATATCTTTACAAAGAGCAAACTGTGAAAATGAGATTTTATTTAAATGTTGTTGTAATTTATTCAGATTACATGCCAATTGTTATCCCCTCACTTGCATCTTCCCCTCTCCTAGACCTCTGACAGAAGAGGATCTCCTCCCTAACCATATGACCACAGCCTATCAGGTCTCATCCAGATAGCCTGCTTCTCCTTCCACTGTGTGCCCACTGGGCCTCCCTACTAAGAGGAAGAGATTAAATCAGGGGCACCAGAGTTCGTGTCATAGGCAGTCCCCTGCTCTCCACACAACTGTTGAGAATGAGTTGTCCATTAGCTAGATCTGAACAGGAGATCTAGGTTTCCAGCACGTGTGAACAAAGTCTGGCTTTCTTGGATGCTTCTTATTCTTCTTGTTACAACCTTAGCCATGTATATGTACATGTACATAATGTAGATGTATGTGTGTTCTTATTTTTTCTTTTTTTAATTAAATGTTTTTATATATACATTTATATTGTTGCAAATATGTACAATAAGCTACCTATAACAAGAAGAATCATGACACAATCAGGAATTATATAAATGTTACATTCTTAGTATCTTGGCTATTTGTATTTGGCAGCCTTGAAGGAAACATCTTTCCTACCTTGGTGAGTCCACACTTACTCTTTCTTGGGTAGGTTTTCTCTGCAGTCAAAGCTGGCTTCTTAATACAATGTAAAAGAACAGTCTATGAAGGAATTTGCCTTCCTCAGTAAACATCCCCCTAGAATGAATGGGTCTAGAGCATAACAAAAGTCAGCGTCGACGTCCACAAACACCCAAGACAACCCATCCATGAACGAAGCTTATTTTGACCTGTTTGCAGGTTGTGAAAACTCTTCGCGTGAGACCTAGTGTACATGAAAAGTTGGTGGTGCAACTATGGAACTGCAGTGGTGATATGGGAATTGGATGTCTACCTGGGAATGTACCTGTACCCTCTATATCTGTATAAGGTCAATAACAAATGTATAGCTATCATGTCATAATGGTTTGGTGAAAGACACAACTTGATGAGCTTGATGGCACCTAGCTGAGGATCAGCAGTTTGAACCAGTGGCATAGTATCTTCTGTTAGGCTGATAGAAGAACACAGGACCTGTCTTTCAAGTAAAGCACTGTTCCCCACTGTAGACAGCGGGTGCTTCCCTGACAGGTCCCTGAATACAGCATGTTTTTACTCTACAAATAACTCTAACGCTAAAGTCTACCTAAGTGGGAAAGAAAATAAATTATCACCACTTGAGTGAACCACACGGTGCCTACTTGCCCTCAGGCCACCCATGTGTGGCCTAATCTTTCATATCACCTGATAATGTTCAGATAAGTATCTAGAAGTTTCTCATGGTTAGAGAAATACCTAATGATTTGTATGTTTTATCTTCTCTCTAAATGTTAGCTTTCAAGCTAACTTATTTTCTTTCTCTTACATAAAACAACAATTTTGTCTATATTCTTCTAATTATTTTTATCACTTTCTATCCTGGGATAATTGTTTTATAAGTAAGCAGCCCATATATAGGTTTTCTCCCAACTCTTTGTCACACGCCGTCATCCTTGTCACAGACCAGAGAAAACGCCAATGAAATCTGAAAAGTGTCTGTTTGCTCTATCCCTGCTTAGATCTTCCTTTAATTGATTATTACTTCTCACCAAAAAATAAGCTGTTGCCACAAAATAGCTGTGACACAGACTATTAAGATATGGCCATTAGCCTTTCCTCTGCTCCCTACCTGCTGTGAGCACTGCAGCAAACAAGCCAATATCACTAAAGATCCGCTTGGGAGAAGCAGCCTGAGTCACCTGCTTCTTTTTGGAAGTTCCTACCACGAGATGTCTCTCAAGCATGTGCCTTCACTGTTTCATACTATAGATTTGTGCCCAGATATATGTTTACTCCTTTGCTTTTAGAGTCTTTTTGGTTATAGCCACCAGGTCACTCATGTCTGTGTCCCCCACGGTGCCTGGCGCTGGGTTGAAAGTATGTTGATGATATTTGAAACATAAGAAAGATGACACTGATCTGTGTAGAGGCTGAATAATGTTGGAACTGAGTGAGAGCGTCGAAGGTATAACATTATGCAGGACAGGCGTGTCTGTGCAGTAAGCCAGCACTCAAAAGGCAACGACTTTATCAAAACCTAGAAAAGGGACATGGACTTTGGAGCTGAGCCTGAATAGCATGTCATCCACCATCCGTTAGATGTCTAACTTCCATCATATTATTTAAGCTTTCTGCTTTTAGGCATCTCTTCGAAGGAACGGAAAGAATACCTGTCTTGAATCCTTGAGACAAGATTTAAATGAGATAACCTATAGAAGCCCTAAAAAGGCTAAAAAAGCCACAGTGTAATACATGCATCATGTATTGTATGCGCTTAACAATATCAGGACTGCTTAATATAACTTGATGTATGCAAATTTGTAGAAAGATAAACATAGAAATCTAAGTACATTTTTTTAACTTGACACATACCCTAGACATTGGGAAGATGAAATCTCATCTGAAGAACTGATGCCTTCAGATTGGAAAATATGCATGTCTGTGGGACTTTTTTTTACTATTGCTGATTGAGATGGGTGGTGCGTTGCCTAGGTCAGAGGCTCTGGACTATTATATAAGAATAGTAACTAAGCAAGGCAAAGGAAGCCAACCAGTAAGCAGTGTTCCTACATCTATGCATACTTCGGTTCCTGCCTTTAATTCCAACCCCAATTTGCTTCAGTTATGGATTGTGACCTGAGAATTTTAAGATGAATTTGAATCTTTATTTTCCAAATCAGGTCTGATGAGTGACTTATCTCTAACACAGAAAGCAAACCAGAACAATACTATTTTTCAGAAATGATATAAGCAACCAATTACACAAAAGACAAGACGTGTCAGCACAAAGCACAGCATGAATGTTGTTCTGTGAATGTGGGGAAATCTCAGATGTGTGTGCCACAGGATATAACATAAGAGTCAGTTTTATCAAAAGCAGTTCACAGAATAATTGAGCAAGTGAATGTGTATTTTCACTTCTACAGAGATGAGAGTCACAGGAACACTTACAACCTGCATAGAATTCTTAACAGAAGCAAGGACCATCAGAGTGGAAACTTGACCTGTGACTCTGGGTGAGTGATCATTCCAATTAATAATGTCAAAGCAGTTTTTAAGACTGTACCCACAAAGATATTGTCAAGCTCCTCAAGCAAAGAAGGAGAGCAAATCAGACACAGTGAAGACATGCTTTCCTCACTTACCCTTTTTCCTTCTGCTTCTACCTACTGGTTCTCAGGCCCTTCTGATCATGAAAACTGGGGGTCATGCTGAAGAAAATTGTTACAACCAGGAAGTTAGCAAGAGTACACATTTTACACTCTGAGAGATCTACTAATAACTCAGGGTCACAATCTCATCTTCCTGGGCAGCCTCTCTTCTACCCCAATTCTCATCTCCCCTCAAAGCTATGAATTCCTGATAAGAGCTTATAAAAATCCCTAGAATTGTCAACTGTGGCTTAATATACCCAACGGTGTGGAGGATACACTCAAAGAAATATGGATTTATGTGAGGGAAGATTGGTCCCTTGATATTTCAAGAAAGAAGATCAGGGGAAGCAACAGGCAAAACCATATAAAGAAATAAATAACGCAAACAAATTAAAAACCAATGACATAAGCCAAGACATACAGAAAGAATAATCGTGACATTTTTGTGAATGTTAGACTTTGAAGTCTAATGGAGAAGGAATGGTTCTCTATATTGCTGGAACCATCTCGCCTCACAATCATCAAATACATACCAAGAGTTGGTGTTCCCTCCATTTCAACCTTTCTTATGTAAAGACTTCTCTCAGCTGTAGTCAGAGGCTACAAAACGCAGGCTGGACAACCTAATTTGATTCCAATATTATACTACCAAGACTTTTCACTATAGATATATTCATTCTCTCTTCATCCTCACTTACGAAAAACGCATCAAATGCATTCAAATTCACCTGAAGTCTTCAGCCCAGATCCAGCAACATTTACTGAGAGAAATTTTAAAGCAAAGGTAAATTGCTCAATGCATACAATTTTACATTAACTAGTGTTTCAGCAACCCTGGTAGTGGTTGTTTGTTACAAAGAGGAGCAATTAAGATAATAAAATTAGTAAAGCCTATTTAAAAGTCTACAAATAAGGGCTGAGGATATGGATCAGCATGCTGCTTTTGCAAAGGACTCAAGTTCAGTTCCATGTCTGGTGGTTCACAGCTCCAGCTCCAAGGGATCTAACGTCCTCTTTTTGGACTCTATGAGTAGCTGTACATACACAAATAATTAAAAATAAAATAAACCTATCAAGTTCAAATAAAATATTAAGAAAATATTTTAATTAATATAGAAAACTTGTCATTTATAAATATAAATGTCACAGGAAATATTTTTGTATTTGATACTGTTTAAATGAAGCTAAATGTATCTATATCCTCAAATACATGATAAAGGTCCCTTCAAATGAACCATTCAGTTATCATTGTCTGTAGTCCCCATGCTATGCAACTTAACTGTGCTTTGATCAACCTTTATGCCCATCTTATCCCAGTAGTCTTCCTAGCCTCTGTTAACCTTCATTCTTTCTTTAATTTCTATGGGAACCAACATTGTTATTTATAGTCCATATGTGAGATGATGAGATAGCCGGTTGTTCTGTGCCTAGCTTGTTTCATTTAACACAGTAATTTTCTGTTCTGTCAGTGCCACAAATTAAATGATCCCATTTTCTCTTATGCCTGAGTAGTGTTCTATTATATGTGTGTATACATTATCCATTCATCTTTAATCTGTATTCTTCATGACAGTACAATATCTTGGCCTTTGTTAACAGTGCTGCAATCAACATAGGAAAGTACATGTCTCCTCACCATGCTAATTTTATTTTTTTCTGGATACACAACTTGTAGCAAACCTAATAAGTCATACAGTAATTCTATGTCTAATTCTTTAACGGATGACCAAACTGTTTGCCACAATCATTGTGCAAACTTCCCTTCCTATCAACAATGTACAAAAGGATTCTCTCACAGGATTTGTTGAGGACCTGGGTGTGTTTCTTGGCATCCACATGGCAGCTCAAAAGCAGCTGTTAATTCCAATCCCAGTAGATCCAATGCCCCTCTCTGGCCACTGTGGGTACCAAGCATACATGTCACCTTCACTGTCAAAAATTATGACCCTGGCCACAGGGATATTAGGCAGCGTCACTGAGGTAAATGGCAAAGCCGGGAGCTGAATTGAGGGAGGCTACAGAGCCTCCAATCTCTGCCCTCCTGCATGCTCATTAAACTGTGTCAGAAAGGCTGAGCTATCCATAGGTAACAGGATCTACGTGAAATCATGTGTTTCACCCCAAACAGATTTTTCATATTAAAACATTAAATGAGTTGTGAGACATGTAAAAATATTTATAAACCCCATACTGCCTCTCTTATCAACAACTTGATGGCTTGCAAATAAAACACAGTCTGTTGAGGCAAGCAGACAAAAAAAAAATTAGCTGGTTGGTTAGAAATGTAAACAATGAACTAATTATCTAACCTCTGTATCATCTGTGCTGTATTTGGTCTTTAACATGTGAATTATAATAAGAATAGAGACCATCAGCTGCTACTTTGGTTTTTTTTTAAAGCATTAAAAAATTATTCCACTTCTGACATCTATTGAGCCCTCCAGGTCACTGCTAGCTCCCTCTGTGTCTACACAAAGTTGTCACTCATGCTGCCCCATATACACAAACCATTGTGCTGGTGGCACTGAGAAGGAGTGGCTCACTCTGCCTAAGCAGTGGAAATCTGGCCCATTTCCTTGACCACAGAAAATGCCAGAAAATCTTGGCTATCTCTTCTGCAGATGCCTGCTACTGATTACTAGTTTGGTCAGGCAAGAGCCTACCCCTGCCATTGTCCAAATATGTTAGCTCTAGTGGGAAAGCATTCAAAATGTACACTCCTCCTAATGGCAGGGTAGCAACGACATTTTTTAGTACAAGCAGAAGATACATATATTATTTGACTTTAATCACTGCTAACTTATTTTGGGGAGCAACTCTAGAAAGGGTCCTAATGTGTGAAAATAAATATTTATTCTCAGCTGTGATCATTTCTTCTCACTTTTGATTGCATCTTCTCTTCACATCTGTTTCTTAGACAAGGGATTCATAATAATAACACAAATACTTAGCAGGACCCCATTCCTCAGACACAGAGAAAACCAAAGCCTGGGCTTCCAATTAGCTTTATTAGAATGCCTGGAAATAAGACTGTGTAACTGGAAAAACCCTTTGAGATACTATCTTTTAACTCAGAAGTATTAGTGTCTGGAAGGACAGAACAACATGATCCCTCTAATTAGTCATTCCAGAAATGTGTGAACATTGTTAAGGCCTGAACACCGTTGTCTTCACAGTGAGGATGGCCTGTGTGTTGTAGCAGGGCACTCCTTTAGGAAATGACAAATATTTAGAGGTAAATGCTAGCTAAGCCTAAAGGTCACAAGGTTATCCTCTGCTCCTTCACTTCATTACTCATCGTCACTATCATCGTCAGAGTCAACGTCAAAGACATATCCTGATTCTGTTGAGAGTAATGCTGGTAGTAGAAAAAACATGAATTCTTCCTCCTAGGGAAGGAAGAGAAAGGAAGAAAGGGGAAATCAGGGCCAGGAGAAGCAGCAGCAGGAACCACATCTCCAAAGATGACGAATACGCCCTGGGGGCTTCCAAGGGGGAAATTCTCTGATTTCCCAATAGGAGAATGATGCTGAGCCTTAAGGAGTAGCTTTTCTCAGGCCCCACTGCCATATATGGAGACCAAAAGTAGAGTGTGTCCTGTGAGTCCACAATGTACCAGAAGGTTGCAGAAAAACAGAGAGACAGCTGAACCAGTGCCCTGGTCCCTCCCCCAATTGAGTTGAAGTTATGTAATGTGTGTGAAATCTCCGTAGATCTCTCAGTCCCCCATACCAGCTTCCCAAAAGGCTGACTTGTTCCAAACCGTACCCCCTCCTCCCAGCTGGGCAAAAACCTCTTCAGGAATGCAAGGTGACAGCTGCTATTGAAACCTAGTTCCCTGTTGCAATCCTCTGATTCAGCATTGTGGTGCAGGGTAGCTTCCCGGTTGAGGTCACAGGCTCCCTCACCCTGCTTTCCACTGAACATCTATCTAGACAGTGGTTTTTCTTCTCTCTAAGACGTAGATAATTATAACAATATGAGGAGCATCAAGTATTGCTGTAAAGGTTAGAGAAGCCATGGGTGCAAAGTTTGAAACACAGTCTGGGGTATAGCTAAGTGATAGTGTCTGCCTAACATATATAAAGTCCAGGTTCTCAACCCAGCAATGCAATAATACTAATACTAATACTAATACTAGTAGTGGTTGTAGTTGTTGTTGTTGTTGTTGTTGTTGTTGTTGTAAATAACGTTCAGAATTGCTTGACTTGGTAATTGTCACCTAATTATTATGAATTACTATTGCTGCTGCTTCTATCCCTATTATCACCACCAAAGTCATCATCCTTAAATCCAGCATTTGGATTGGAAAGAAGACAAGCGTGGTCTGATGTCATAGAGATAAAACAACCTTTATGTTTTCTGGGCTATGCTTCCCCTAATTCTGCCTTCTAAAAATCAGCTTGGAAGCTAAGCACACAGAGTGATTCTGTTTCTCCAGCCTGTGGGTCAGAGGGCAGGCAGGGTTTGGAGCCTCTGCATCTGTATACGTAACAAACACTCCAGGAATGTGTGACATGGTGTCTGGGCTCAGGAAGCACTGCTCTGGAAGACAGCACTTCCTCAAGCCACGGATGACTGCGGCTTCTCCAGGTGACTCATTCTTCCATTCCATCCGTTCCTTTCTTCACTTCAAGTAACCCGTCAAAAGGTTAACTGAGGCAACATATGCAGAGACTTCTTAGGACACACTCGCTTCTATCGGCCATTTCGCAGTAGTAACGCGTGGATGGTAATAACAGCTAGGCAGACTGGGTTTACCAGTCAGCTTCCCTTCTCAGAGAAATCACGTTATTTATTCTTCACAGATGAAGAAACCAGAGCAGCAAGCAGTTAAGCATTTTACCCAAGATCATAATAGTGGGTAATAACAGAGCTGTGAGTCAAGTCTATAAGAACATAATGCAGGCCAGGCAGTGGTGGCACACACCTTTAATCCCAGCCCTCCGGAGAGAGAGGCAGGCAGATCTCTGTGAGTTCGAGGCCAGCCTGGTCTAAGAATGAGTCCCAGGATAGCTAGTGGTACCCAGAGAAACTCTATCTCAAAAAACCAAAAAAAAGAAAAGAAAAAGAAAAAAGAAAGAAAGAAAACAAAATAGAAAGAGGAGCCCTTTTCTTCTGTTCCAGTAGCTCTTCCACATTAGTGAAGTGAAAGGAGGCGGCCTGAGAAACTTCCTGAGCAACCGATGCTTGGTCTCCCAAACAATCATTCTGGATCCACAGGCGGCCTGAGAAACTTCCTGAGCAACCGATGCTTGGTCTCCCAAACAATCATTCTGGATCCACAGGCTTGTTTGACTGGAGCCCATAAAAACGGATCTGCTGAGGGACACCCCATGTAAGTTTAACGCAGGTGGTCTGCGCCCACATTGGGGAAGCAATCCTCAATTTGTGTCACTCTCATTTTAAGTCTTTCCAGCTACAGCGTATAGGAAGGTTTATAAATCCCAAATATGGCCAAGGAGGATTTCATGATGCTTTTCAAAAGGTCAGATAAAAGCTGTGTGATCAGCATGTGCTCTAAGGAAATCTTGACTCTAGCTATCTCTACAAATGACAGCGAATAAACAGGCACAGTCCCTTTGGGGTTAAGTCTGCAGCAGAGATAGAAGAAGATTAATTGTGTTAAGAGGCCCATGATGGGCACTGTTTCCTAGCCGTGGTGCACGGGGGCGGGGGCATACATTTCTTTTTATATTATCTAGGAACTGGAATTATATCCATGTTCATGAGCAGAAGACACAGACTTTCACATTTTTCATTACTCTAAAGCACCTACAAAAATCTTTTAAATATCCTCAGTGCAGATGAATAGACAATGATGGAGATTTATAACAGAGCATATGATATTAACAATAAAGAAATGTGTGTGTGTGTGGAACCAGAGTAGCAGTGGCTTCATTTAACCTTTAAATCCAAATCTGACCTTGATGCAATTCCCTTGCACATGCTGGAAAGGGACAATCTGGCCCAGGCAAAGCTCATAGCCCAGGCCACACACCTAGCCCACCGTCACAAGGTGGCAGAGGAAACCCCCATCACAATCAACTGAGTAGTAAAAACACCCAGAGTATGACAGCCAGCCAAAACGTGATGGGTGTTAAAATGGCCCATTCCAAAATGAATGCCACAAGATAGCCCCAGGGTGCTGGCTATGAAAGAATCAACTGGCAGGAAGGGCAGATAAGTGGCATAGAACAAGCCAGTCTAATCTCTTAACCAGCCTGTGTGTGCCTCAGTTTCCTCATCTGTCAAAGTGGTGGAGGTGCGAGGGTGAAAACACTTAGCTTCCTAACTGACCTGTCAAGATGGAGCTCTCGCCATGGAGCTTGGCACGATGGCATGTGGAGACACTTGGAAAATGCTGCCAGCCCCACAGTAAATAACTTAAAAGTGCTAGAAGGTGTCAGAACACAGTAAAAGGGGAAGAGAAACAGTTAGGGAGTGTTCTTCGGGAGTCCTTTGACAGCCCTGACATGGCTCACATTAGCAAAATGCCTACCTTTAAAACAAGTGACTGCAGGATCCAATCACGTAGAAGTGGGAGTCGTTTACAGGAGCCAGCCTGGTGAGCCTACCTTTCATTAATGTTTCAGGCAACAAATCTGACCTAAATACAAATGAGTTCGCAGCAGGCATCTCCAAGATGGCAATGTATTCTGCTGTAAGAGAGCTAAAGAAATCTGTTATGCCCCTTTTGTAGCAAACTCCCTCTCATCAAAGGTAAAAGATCCTCTGCGGCCCTGCTTCCCAGGTACGAAGCACTATTTCTCTGATTAATGATCTGGGAACCTGCAATAACTGCAAAGCCAACATTATCTAGTTCTAACAGCGTCAGCTACCTTTGCCCAGGTGCTAAGCCAATGCCCTCGGCCCCGGGAGTTATTTGGTAATTAGTGGGACCAGCAGGGTGTCTGCACTTGCTACTGTCCTGGTAGCTGAGCATATGTGTCAAGTTCCCCATTGTAGGGAGAAGGAGGGTGAAATAAATGGCCCTCCCAAGCAATAGCAAGGTCAGCTCCTTTTGGAAAGATAGGGCCAACTTTCTGTCTCCGTGACAAGCATTACCCTATCAAAAGCTGCCTTTGGTGCCACCTCTTCCTCACATTAACATCACTCCCTTCCTCCTCCTCCTCACATTTAGCATTATCTCCATCATGGGAGCTTCATCCAGCAGCTCTCGCAATTTGCTGTGCTCAGGGCCTTTGTGACCTGTCTTTCTGCAACTGAAGTGCTACATACACACACACACACACACACACACACACACACACACACACAATCTTAGATCTTAACACATTCTCTCAGACCCTGTTTTAAGTTTCAAGGGAATGATCAACTCCGCTGACGAAGTGACTCTGCCCATGTGAAATGAACACTCACATACTACTAGCAAAGGGCTAATCTCACATTAACCCGTTTCCCACAGAGTGTATTCAGAGTTCTGCTGAAAAACTGGCCCCGCTGAGGTACGGCAAGCTTGGTAGGACTTGCCAAATCCTTCGGTGGAAATATTTTCCTTACAGCCCAGTGTGGCAGAGTCACAAAGAGATTGGCTATATTGGCTTGGAAATAAGTCCCAAGACACACACCCCCAAAACTGCTTGGTTAATAATGGCCCTCTAATGAAAGTGCCATTGCTCCCAGACAGTTAGTTGACTTTGTTTTGTTTTTATGCTGGCTTGGTCTAAGAAAATATTTTAGGGCAGTACGTGTCACAGAACACTCACATTGCGTTGAAGACTTATACAAGAGTGCAAAATAAATGTGAATGCCTAATTCTACTCCCTCCAGCAGGCCCTTTCAAAACAAAATAATAAAGAGACACACCTGCAAGCATATATGCACACCCTATATCCTTACAACAGAAAAAGAACTGAATGAACGCCATCAAGCGTTCTAGTGAACCGCTGTGACGTGACTGGAACAGATACAGTCGAATGGAGAAATGTGCCCGGAAGCATTGGCAGGAGGATCCCATGTTCCCAGCATGTTCCTTCAAGGGCTCCCTCACATGCTGAGAACAGAACTTACAGTGGTGAGGATCGGGGCTAAAAGCGGTAAAGCACAGAGTGTCAGTCTCCTGGTTCATGCCGTTAAGAACGTTCAGACTCCCGCTAGCTGATAAGTAATACTGCAAAGACGATAAAGAAAAACCCTGCGAATCTGATGAAGTCTGGGCTAAGTGACCCCTTAAACACCTCTGCAATTTCAACAATACCACAAAGTCCTCAGAGATGCTGCTACCTCGGGGACTGGAGGTCATCGCAAAGCACCAGGTTATCTTCTTATGTCCAGGTGGGTTTGTGTCTGTCAGTGAGCATCTGTGTTACTGTGCCGTTTGAGCAAAAGCAACCAAAGCAAGGTGTTAAAAGTACAAGCCTATGCGGCAATGGAGAAGGAGATTGAAGATGGCCTAAAGGGTTAGGATACTAATTAGCAGCCTATAACACATAAACTTTAGGCAGCAGACAATTTTCTCAGCTATATGGCTGTGCACCTATAGAATTTGCTTGTTTAACAAATGTTCACATCTCAAAGTCTGTATAAATGTCCTTAGCATCAATTAAAATAAGTGCAAACATAGCTACTGGGTAGCAGGTCTCTGCTATATGTCAGAAAGAAAAGAAAATACTGCAGGTAAGGTTTGGGTCTGACGCGTTTCAGTTGAGGAGAGATGATTATATTTTTCTTGGAGTAACTTTGAGGCTATGGGGAACAAAAGGGAGTGACATGACAGTTTATAGGAGAGTTAATAGTTCCAGCTGGGGGCCAGTTAGGGTTCTACAGATGCCAGCTTGCACACAGAACACCTTGTTAAATTTTAATTTCAGATCAGCCGCAAACATTTCTTTCAGCGCAAACAGACCTGAGACTCACTGGCGCTCTGTTTTGTAGGACATGTAGGACATGGCTTCTTCTGGAGACGGGAGGCAGAGCAGTGTATTCCCAGTAGGATGGGAAACACAGTTATTCCTGAACGGAAATGTAGTATTTTTCTCTGTAGCACTTCTCCTCATCATGAAGCATGCCGTGTATTTATTTGTTTATTGTTTATCATGCCCCTTCTAGAATATTACAGCAAGAAAAGTTGTCTACTATTGAACTCCACTGTATTCTCATAATAGCAATCATAGATGGCATGAATAGATAACTAATAAATAATCATTGACTGAAGGGATACCAATAAAATAAATGAAGAAGGCAGGAAGTGATTCCTTTTCTTCTCTTGTGATTGACACTTGGTAGATGGTTGGCTGCTATTTGTTGAAATATGAACACAGCGTCATAAACCCAACAGTGGTAGAGCGTTCAAACTAAATAGAAACAGGAAAACAGACTAACAAAACAAACATACGGGCCCTGGAGAAAAGGCTCAGCAGTGAAGGGCTTTGGCTGCTTTTCCATAGAACTGGGTCTCAATTCCAGGCACCCATAGGATGCATCACAATTGTCCGGTAATCCCAGTCCCAGAGGAGCCAACACCTTTTTCTGACCTCTGCAGGTACTGTATGTACATGGTTCACAGACATACAAACAGGAAGACACTCATAAAATTAAAATAGAGGAAATTTTTAAATAAAAAAATAAGCATGATCATCAAGTGCTGTGAGTTAAAAACATAGCTTTGCAATGTTAACATAACCTATATCACATCTGTTAAGCTCCTGGCTCCTGAGGCACTTGCCAACCCCAAGTCTGCAGTGGTAACACCATGGAAGGGAGAATATGGGAGCAAGCAAGAAGGGAAGCAGGGCCTATCTCTGGGCCTTCTGGACCTCCAGGATATTCTAGTTCTTGCCCTCAGGACCACCTCCCTCTACAGGCCACGCCTCCTCAGAAGGGAGGCATGTGTGGCTTCCTGTAGCTTGGATTAAGCAAAGTTGTTTCCAGTCTTGTAGATTTAGTGCAGAGACAATAAAGGGACCAAGTTCAGGGAGAGCCTGCACTGATATATGAGGACTGGAGTCAGAAGAGTCTCGCACACCACATGTGGAAGTCAGGGATTACTGGGAGGTGCTTTTCAGAAGCAATAAATGTTGCAGTGTATGGCACTGCCCTGCTATGGCCTTAGAAGTCTGCACAAAGCCACAGCTCCTACAAATAAAGTCAGTTCTAGTCTGTGTAAGCCTGTATCACGTGCCCTGTCAAGACAGATACGTGTGTATGTGTGTGTGTGTGTGTGTGTGTGTGTGTGTGTGTGTGTGTGTCAGGAGATGAATGATAATTGACAGGTAGGTGTAAGATGATAGGATCTCAGGAAAAATCCGATGGACCTTCGACTAAATTACCACGGTGGCACCAAGACCCTTTATCGCTCCCGCTGTAATAAAGCAAATGTATCCCTAATGCTTTTTGATGCTGAGGTCACACCAAACTGCTCCGAACAAAGAGAAAACATAGACAAGTAAAGATAGAGATCTTTCTCTCCAGTGGTACATTTGTGCCTCTGGCTTCATGTTTTTCTACTTTTTAGTGACATCTCATGACTTCTGAGTTTTTACAATTTGACAATCAGTCACTGCCTTTGTGTGCTTGTGATGTGTGGACTAACACTCTTAGAAAGAGGAAGCAAAGGAGGGAAGGGAGGAAAAGGGGACTGAGAGAAGAGAAAGGGCAAGCAAGGACGGGTAAGAAAAACAGGGCAAAATATATGTAAGATATAATTGAGTCAATGTCAGCTGTTAGAATAAAGAAGAGAGAAATGGGAAACTTTTAAAATTTAGAAATCTTGCTGTGGCAATTTGTGGAAATCCTCATTCACTTTTTATTTCATTTCCCCCTTTTCCCATGAAAATAATGATTTTTATTTGAACATTTGACTTAAATAACCTTCTGCTCTGTGAGGGTTATGAAGTCAAATAAAGCAGTGTTCAACAAATATTTCCTGCCTGTCTCCTCTATGCCAGACCTGGGGAAGCCACAGAGGATGAAGAGCCAGGTGAGATGCAAATCTTGGGCCTGCAGAAGTAGCTCAGTGGCTAAGAGTGAGTGCTGCTCTTGACAGGGACCAGGTGGCTCACAACCACCTGTGACTCTACCTCCAGGGAATCTAACAGCCGCTTCTGGACAACTGATTCTCCCTCCTCCGGAAGCCATCGGCTGTCAATAGCTTCTCAGTTGGGAATGGGACTCATAAGCCCCTCCCCTCCCCATGATAGAATACTGACCGGCTTGATGGTGTGCTGGCCTTCTGCAGGCAGCTACAGCTGCTGTGAGCTCACAGGTGGAGCACTTTCACATGTGAGAAGACATTATTCGGGTCTGGTCCTCCCTGAGTTCTGGCCCTTATAATCTTTTTGGCAGCCTCTTTCATGGCTATCTCTGAGTTGTGAGGGATATTATAGATGTCCCATTTGTGGCCGAGCACTCTACCGCTGACACTCTCTGTACTTTGAATGGCTCTGAGTTTCTATGTTAACCACCATCCACTGAGGAAACAAAGCAAAGCAACTCAAAACCCTGGTGAAATATAACCTATGGATATAGAGATATGACTTTAAAGTGCAATTTTATCCTGTGTCCACTGGCAGAGTAACAGTACTAAGGTTGCCCCTGTGGCCCAGAAGCTACCCAACTATGAGTTCTTGGCCAGTTTGAAAGTACCAGGCAGAATGGGGCCTTAAATCCAATAATAAAGTAGTTGCTTGCTCCCATTCTATTCATGTCACGAGTCTTCCCGAGGACATGTGTCACCATGCCAATGATTATTGTAGCTAACAGGGTTCACAGCTAAACAGGTCTACTGATGACTTCCTCCACACCCTGCAACCTACATATCTTCTTCTAGCACTATGAAAATCAGACATGTATATACAGCTTTAAAAACATAAGTTATTTTTTTAAAAAACATAGAAGACACAAGCCTTGTCCTGCTAGAATTTCCCACCTAATCAAATATTCATACTCAGAATTTATATGCTCTTTGAATATGAGGCCAGGGCTGTGATTTTTTTTCTTCTTTTAGCACGTATACATGCCAAAGTCAGAATGCATTTGCTATTATTCATGGAATTTCCAACCCAGAACTTCTTTCCCTGCTAGAAATTTAGAAGACAATTAGGCATAATTAAAATGTCCCTTGGCTTTTTTTTTTTTTTTTTTTTAACTGAAGCTGGCTAACAAATGAACTACTAGCAAGATATAAAAGGTTTTCTTGACAACGATGTAACTATGCTTTCCCAGGCCTCATGAACTCCCTGAGGTAGCTATTTCTTGTTCCCAGAAAACATTGCAAGGAGAAACAGCTGGAAGGCACAGGAGCAAGTATCTAAATAGGACCAGTAGGGGAAACAGAGGGCCCGAGAGCTCTGTAAAATACCCAAGACAGCATTAGCCTTTCTGGATGAATAGAGACTTTCCCAATCTCAGAGGCTTGGTCTTCTGTCTTTCATGGCTGTTCAATTGTCCAGACCAGGCAATGAATTTGACAGTTTTCTAAACAACTACCATCATTCCCATTGCTGCCCTCAAGCTTATGAACCTCATAAACCTGATAGGAAAATACAGAGTCACTAATTAAGACAAAGTCTCGGGTGTGTGACGGTACATATTAAATCCTAGTACTCAGAACACCGCAGCAGGAGGACCATGAGGTTGAGGCCAGCCTGGGCTACACCATGAGGCCTTATCTTCTTTGTTTGCTTGCTTGCTTATTTGTTTGTTTTGTTTTTTGACACAGGGTTTCTCTGTGTAGCCTTGGCTGTCCTAGACTCACTTTGTAGACCAGGCTGGCCTCGAACTCACAGCAATCCACCTGCATTTGCCTCCCGAGTGCTAAGATTAAAGGCATGCACTACCACGCCTGAATGAGGCTTTATCTTTTTTCTTTTTTTTTTAAATTTTAAGGTATTGAGGATGGCCAAGGCTACACAGAGAAACCCTGTCTCGAAAAAACCAAAAAAAAAAAAAAGAAAAAAGAAAAAAAAAAAAAAAAAAAAGAAAAAAGAAAGAAAAGAAAAGAAAAGATGAAAAATGATGAAAATGTTTTCATAGATATACCTCCCCCCAAAAAAGCCAACACTCTGGGTGTCTGTTCAAAGTGTTATTGTCCCTTCCTGTGGTGAATAATGCAGAGGCACTGAATTGTAACACATCTTCTAAGTAATTCTTACAACTCAACAAGTCCCATGGACGGTGTGCCTTGTGATTCTCACTTTAATGATAAGCTGAAGACTGCTAGGTCATTAAAGAGGATTTGAAACTGCTCTCAGCCTTCTTAACTCAAAAGATTAGCCTGTGTGCTCTGCGTGTGTGAGCTGTGAGGTGTTAAGTCCTTCAATCTTGGTGCAGCCCGCAAACCTGATAATGTTTATAATTGCATTACCCAGCCTAGCAATAATGTGTGCGTGCGCGCATGAGCACATACACACACACACACAAAGTCCAGTGTTATCCACTGACAGTGTTAGCCCAGGTGGGTAGAGATTAAGTCAATAGTACTATAAAAGGCACTGCTTATCAATGTGGATACCATGTGAAATGAAATAAAAGCACTGAAACAAAAATATACTGTGTTCGTTGCTTTCCCCTTTGGCACTCTGCCCTAAGGACATGGAAGTCTTTTGATATGATCAGTTCTTCAGAGAAGAGCTGGCGATCCGCAAAGTATCCTTGGGTCTTTCCCTGCTCATGAGCTTAAGTTTTTATTTCTTTATGGTCCCATATCAGAGGCATTCCATTTCCCTGGAGACGTTTTGGTGTTTAAACTCCCAGTGAACTGAACTACCAGAGGCTGGTCATGTTAAACATCACTGTGATTTGCTTTGGAACTTGATGTTTCCCTGAGGCCTTATGCATATAAATAACTTTAACAAATATGACTCATGGACTGCATGGAAATTTTCTTCCTTAGTGTGTTCTAGGCCTTGGGTTCAATTCCTGACACCAAAAAATAAAAATAAAATAAAAATTCAAAGCCATGTCCCACAAGGCTCGAAGTTCAATCCCAAGCAATGTGTGTGTGTGTGTGTGTGTGCGTGTGTGTTGCATGTGTGTGTAAATATGTGTGTGTATACATATGTATACATATACATACATGTATATATATATATACATACACATATATTCACATTGACAGAACATCTCATCTTTGTCATTTAGTAATTTAGATGCCTTGAATCATCTGTCCTGTGGTGTGTTAAACAAACAAGCACACAAATTTTACATGTTCTTTGGTAACTAATTATTAATTGATGAGTTAAACGCAGCCACATTTAGTGAGTATTGCTCATACGCTCTCACTGATCTAGAAAACTGGAGAACTTGAGATTTCCAGCTTTACTCTACTGCTCCAGACAGCTTATAGGGCATGATATCTCACGTGAATAAGCTGTCCTCTAAGTGAAGTGTGGAACATTCCAGCAGTGTGATATTGTGGTATTACTTCACACTGAGACACTCATGAAATACTGTTCATGGCAAGAAACAGTAACTACAGCCAGAGATATAATAGCTGCTTCACCGAAGAGCGTGTTTCCACATTGATTGCCATGCTCTGTCCTTTACCAGCAAAAGGAGAAGGCTCCAAAGTGTGG
Organism: Acomys russatus; assembly: GCF_903995435.1. Classification (NCBI taxonomy): domain Eukaryota; kingdom Metazoa; phylum Chordata; class Mammalia; order Rodentia; family Muridae; genus Acomys; species Acomys russatus. Next base: position 15,633,539 of record NC_067137.1, on the reverse strand, counting down.
GTGTAAGCACACAGCATACACCCCTGCGTGAGTGGCAGCTAGACACGAAAAGATCTGTAGTAGTGGGTTAGAGAGAGGGAGACAGAACAAGAAATGAACATTTTACACACATTTCACTTGGGTTTCTATTGCACCCAGTATATCGCAGATCTCCCTCAGTTCCTTTCAATGGCTATATTGGAATTGTTTATAAATACCTTTCCCTTTTGGTTCACAAGCCCATTACAAGTAGAAATTACATCCATGTATTATCAACTTTGTATCCCAAACGTCCAACACAATAACTGGCATGAAGCAGACGAGCATTCAGTGCGTGTTTGTTAAATTTCTCAAATAATTAAATTAAATTAAAATTGATGATAGCCTCATTTCTCATCTCTGCCAGAGAAATTGGTTGGGATTGATCTGATAGTTCTCACACTTGACTTCATTAAGTCAGTCTATACTTCTATTTTATAGTTCTCAATTATTTCTGAATACTTTACTTGACATTACTTTGACCTAATCATGTATATTTTTATGGAAGTGATTACCTCTCATTTGTATGGATGAATGGAGCGAAGTGAAGGAAGGAGGTACCTATCATTTATATGGCGAGAAGAATGCCAACTACAGCCCCAAAGCACGCTCCACACACTGCGGCTCGGATAGTCACAAGCAGGCCACTGAAGCCCTCCAAGCTTCAGTTTTCTGATTTGTAAATTAAAGATAAAATGCTTTCCCTTAGGTATGGCTATGTGGATAAGCTATTATATACAAAACTTTACAAGGAACCAGTGCACAGTATGTGCTCCATAAATCACAGCCACTATAAAGTACTTTCCATGCCATGCATTACTTCATAAATGTTAGCTAAAGCATCACCTCCACCCTTGGTCCTTTATATTTAAATGCACTATAATAGCAACAGGGGATGGGGGAGGGCCTAGGAAAAAAGCCATCATAAAACCCAATACTAACAGTAACTCAAGAGCAGAAAAGAAGTACAAAGCATGCCCGACTGGTTTTGGCTGCATTTGCATCCATTGGGGGAGAACAAAGCTTATCACATAGCTCATTCCTGTCATGATCTAAGTCACTTAACTGCTCAATTCTCCTTGTGCAGTGGCCATCCCTTCCAAAGCTGTGACTTCTCTTTTAGCCTCCTTCCACAAGTCTCCCTCCCACCCCTCAACTCACCCACTGCCTTAATCTCTTGACATTGCTATAATAAAATGCCATAAACAGGTTGCTTACAATTTATAAAATGTATCTGGCCAACTTTGGAGGGTGGAAAGTCAAAGAATGATGCTTCCAACCAATTCTGTGTCTACCAGGACCCACTGTCATGTAACTAGTGCTATGATGGCATCCTTATTCTAACCCTTATGTCACTTTTATAAAGATAATCATCCCCTTCATGAGACTTCAGAGCATAACCGCCCCTCCAAAGTCTGACCTCTTATTACCATGACATGGAGAATTAGATTTCAACATATGAATGAGAAGACAAAAATATTTCAGACAAAGCATTATCCAGCCCTCAGCTGAAATGGCAGCATTGCTGAGGACACTTGGGGATGGCAAGAGCTAAACCTAATAACAGTCATCTTGCAGAAATACATAAGTGCTCAAAAGAGAAGTGAGCCCATGATCTGGAACCGCATTCGCAGCCCACAAGACCTGTTCCCCATTCTCATCAGGTCGTTGTCAATGAATTGACTGCTTTCTATCTCCCAGTGTTCTATCTTTGACCCCAGCCCTTCCACCTCCCATGTCCCCACCCATGCTTGCTTTTCACATGGTCACAAATCCTGGCCACACATAGAAATTAATTAAATTGTTTATGTACCTATCTCTCATCAACACTAGTAGGTAGAGGATAAAAGTGTGACATGCTATAAATGTGGGTACTGGGCAGGCTCTTGGGAACAAATGAGTAGTTCTCAGGGGCTGTGATGATCACAGAGGTCATCTCGTATTCCTGTGTAGAAAACAAATTTGGTCAAAATAATCTAATGAAAAGTTTGGAAATATCACTGCTTAAGTATATCAGAGTCAATCAAATCAAGTTATGTAGATTTTAATATCTTTCACTAATCCTTTATTCTCCCATCCAATGGCAGTGTGGCATCTAAAGAACCAGTAAGTAGTGAGACCGGTTCCATTTGTGCTGATTCTTCTGTCGGCTAAGTCACATTGTTAGCTCTATTTCTATTCAGTGGCGAAGCCCATTGTGTAGAATGGCCAGCCCTACTTCTCGGTTCTGATTTGTTGACCTTGGGTAAATGTCACTGCTTCTCGTCCATAAGGGGATAGCCAGGTTTGCTCCTCATACTCTCAGCCTTACCTTCCAAGATAAAGTCCCCTTCATGAGAGTGACAATCATTCTGAAATCCATCAAGCATTTGATGGATTGTGATCATCACTATGCCTCAGAGAGCTCATTCTTAGATTCTTTATGATCTGAACTTAAACTCTGCCTTACCATTTAACAGTGTGTCATCTTGGGCAAGCCACTCTTTTGAACTTCAATTTTTTTTTTCATGTAAATGACATAAAATACCACCTTCTGAGTAATCATGAAAACTCAGTATGATACTGTTGTATTTACACACTAGCTGATGGTCAAAAGTTCTTAAGTCATATGGAACTTTATTACCAACTACTGTGATAACACAATAAACTTAAAATTGCAATTATCTCTTTTAATGGAAGATGAGTAGGGTCTTTTCTTGGGATCTAAAGTATTTTTTTATTTCTTTTTGCCTTGTGCTTTTTTGGTACATTCCCTTTCCTTCCTTCAGTAGACACTGGACCATCCTGTCGTTGTTTTCTGTCTTGCCCTGGCTATAGGATTCTATCTTTGACTATCACCTCATTGTGTCATCTCATTGTGACATGAGTGAATGCTGCTTCAGAGAGAAGACAAAGGGTACAGGGAGAAGCCGGAAGGACGATCCAGTCTATGCAGGAACTACAGAAGTGTGTTAACATTACCACAAAACGTGGGAGCTGCCGAGGGAATTTAAGGAGAAGTGTAAAAGATCTCTAGAGCTGTCCTGTGGCAAATAGGTAAGGAGATGACAGAGTGAGAACGAGAATCTAATCGAGAGACACAAGGCAAGATTGGTGGGTTTCTTCTGTTCTCCCACCTTGCTTCTGGTCCTTCAAGTGACCGTAGATTACAAAGAAGCCTTGATGTTAGGGACGTCCTCATCTCTACTATCTATAGATAGTTTTGTGGTTGGTTTTTGTTCACTTGGTTTATCAAATAAATATCTTATTCAAGCCTCTTTCAGTTTCCCTTTGAAAACAATTCTATTTGAGGCTGCTGAGATGGCTCACTTGACAAAGCATTTACCACACAAGCATGAAGGTCTGAGTTGTGTCTTCAGTATCGTCAGGCGTGGCAGGCTGACTTTAATCCCAGCCCTGGGCAAGAGCTGACAGGTGGACTCCTGGGCCAATGTGGCCATCTAGACTAACCAAATAGGTGAGCTCTGTGTTCAAGTAAGAGACTCTGCCTCAATATATAAGGTGGGAGGCAATGGAAGACAACACTGGGTTTCAGTGTCTGGCTTCACACACACACACACACACACACACACACACACAAAAGCATGTGACCTGCAAATACAGTGCATCCACATGTGACTATACATACACACATAAATATTATCTCATTTTATCTATATATCTGTAATCACCAATTTGGAGATAAAAGTATGTATTAAGAGAATTTATCAACCTAGACTTATATTTACCCATACACCTGAATCTTTTACTATTGTTGTTGTTTGTTTATTTTTCAACTTATTTTTCCCTGACCCTGTGTTGGTGATTTTGTTTCCTGCCTTCCTTTCATGTCTTGGGTTTTATCCTTCATTCAGAGTGCTATACTTTGAGGTTTATTAGGAAATGAGGTAGAGGAAAATGACCAAGATGATGAACACACTTCAAGCCCAAGAGATTCGTAAAACCTGGAAATGTACTTTTTAAAACTATAGACTGTCTTCCAAATGCTCACTGGAAATAGGCAATAGTTATAGTCACACCAAAAGTTGGAAATGGGGTTAATAGGAAGACCAAATGGTGCAGATTTCTGCTTAAATAATGCAAAGTTAGATCTTTCTATTTATTGCCTGAGTGTAGACCAAGCTATTTCAGGATACAGTGGACTTTTGATCCTTCAAGATAGTAAAGCAAAATTTAGACAGCCACATGACAGAATGAAGCTGAATCTGGTTGATGCCAGAGGCCCATGGTAAACCTTCCCTGATAATACCCCTATCATTCATCAGCAGTGGTGATGTGGGGGACAATAAAGTTGGATACTATTGTCAAGACCCAGAAGCACAGAAGATTAACCACATCTCTAAAAGTGTGTGTGTGTGTGTGTGTGTGTGTGTGTGTGTTGTGTAGCGATTCCCCCACAGATTGAAACATTCTCTCTATACAAAAAGAGAGCGTTTATGAAAATCAGGAAATAAACCACTCATACGACACATCTCAGGAAGTTGCTGAAACTAACAAAATGTAAAAGGCTCCTCTCAGAGGTTATAGAAACAGTGAACAATCAAGGGGGTGGCAACTATGATCAGCTGAGCTTTCTGTATCAGACTCTGTTGTTAAGACCGACCTAGACCCAGAAAGATGCACATGGAACATACTCACTTATAGTTGGATTTTAGCCCAACACGGATGTACTCTGAGAGTCTTCACTCAGTCGGGGATCAGGACAGATGCTCAGACTCACTATTGGACTCCAGGTAAGAGTGGTATGGAAGAATTGGGAGATAGAAGGACCCAGAGGGTCCAGAAATCCCACAAGAAGACCATCAAGGCTGGCAGATCTAGACCCAGGGGGCCCTGTACAAACTGGTATACCAACCCAGGACAATGCATGCAGTAAACCTAGACCTCCCTACTCAGATCTAGCCAATGGACAGCTCATTCTCCAAGGTTGTGGTGAGAGTGGGGACTGCCTCTGACATAAATTCTGGTGCCCCCTATTTGACACTTCCCCTTGGTGGGGAGGACTGGTGGCACTCAGAGAAAGGGGAAACAGGTTATCTGGATGAGACTTGATAGGCTGTGATCATATGGTGGGGGAGAAGGTCTCCTTCTGTCACAGGTCTAGGGGAGGGGAATAGGGTGAAAGAGGGACTGAGGAGGGGAACAGGGGAACGGGAAGATACAAGTAAAGGGATAACAATCTGAATGTGAATAAATTAATTTTTTAAAAAAAGAGGCCTGCTAATTGTATAGAAAGCCCCCTGGTTACAGCTATGGTGGGTCACTAATTATGCAGGAGTTGCATTTGAATTATCCATTCTCCTATAAGTAACCCCCTTAAATTCATTAATTTACCATGTTGGGCATCAGTAGTCCTGTCTCTCTGGTTTGTCATCAATGCTTTATCTGAAATGAGTAGATGTTTGTTCATGTCTCCCCAGGGAAGGCAATACAATGTGTGTGTGTGTGTGTGTGTGTGTGTGTGTGTGTGTGTGTGTGTGTGTGTTTACAGATGCATATATACAGGTAATATTTTGTTTTGGTTTAGTTTTTTGTCACTGTTTTCACTCATCTACATCTCAGCCCTTTTCATTAACGTAGATTGTCATGTACTATAATATATATTCCTTGCTTCTGTTTAGTATAAGACAGTTACATTTAAGGCAGCCATGAACTGGTCATAATAGATTGCTATTTTTGAAAATGTACAGAAAAATGTCTTGACAAATCTACATATACATAATTTCTTTTAAAAGCCCACATTTTAAGTGATTTAGACAGACATGTTTGGTGTAGCTATTTAAACTTGGCACACCTAGTAATTAAAACAATATTTGGTGATGAAGAGATTCTGGTTACAAGTTTCTTTTCCAACACTCGGGCAATTTAGCTCTAAAGGAAAAAAATCCAAGAAGAAATTGGTCAAGCTGACACGACCCAACTGCTTAATTCAGTCTTCATAGCTTACCTTTTCCTCACCTCCCCAAACACACAAGAACAACAGTACTAATTATTGCTCTTGGATGCATTAAATCTCCAGGGCTTTTTTTTTTCCCCCCCTCTGTCTATAGAAATGGCTTAGCCACATGATGAAACAGAAGCTGGACAATGGCCCTGCCTCCCATTCACTTCATGCATAACTAAATTGTAAAAAGTGATGTTACCACTGAACACTTTACAATTATTTATATGTAAACATGCATGTAACACATGTGCATATAAACACACATGCACACACACACACACACACACTTTGCCCTGGTTGGATTCTTTGTCAAGCTAGGCAGAGAAGAGTACCATCATTTCAGCAAATGCCTGCATCTGGATTATTGTAGGCAAGACTTTGCGCATTTTCTTGACTAATGATGGATGTGAGCAGGCCTAGCAACCCTGGGCATGTGGTCCTGAGTCGGTCCTGAGATCAGGCTGAGAAAGCCATAGGTGTAGGGCAGTGAGCAGTGTTCCTCCGTGACTTCTGCTTCAGCTCCAGCTGCCAGGTTCCTTCCTTGAATCCCTGACTGGCCTGACTTCCCTCAGTGATGGTGCATGGCTTGAGTGTAAGTTGAAATCATTTTTTTCCTCCTGAATTTGCTTTGCTCATGGTGTTTTATCAAAGCAATAGAAGCCCAAACTAAGACCAGCGGTCTCAGGAAACAAAGGATTTGCACCCATGAGCACAAAACACAGGTGTTTCACAGTCAGTGATGTCATCTTCATTGTGAACCAAAAAGTCTATGTATGCCTGAGGTTTGAAACATTTTTAAACTATAATCTAATGCAATAAACAAAAGTAGCATATACATACAATAACACTTGTATAAAATAATTACTTCCTAGAACAGTCATGTACATGTGCTAGATTAGTTAGGGTTTTTTGGTTTTGATTTTATGTTTGTTTTTTATTTTTATTTCTAGGTAACAGAATACCACATAAATAGTGATTTAAAACAGCACACATTCATGGCCTCATGTTTTTGTGGTTCAAGATCCCAGCTTTTCTTAGTTGGGTCCTCTGCTCAAAGCCTCATGTGGTAGTAGAGTGTTAAGAGGTATGCTGTCATATAGAGACACCACTGGAGAAAAAATCTGCTTCAAAACTCATTCTGGTTTCTTGAACAATTAATTTTCTGTGGCTCTATGCTAGGCTTACTGCCTCATTTCTTGAATCATCAGAGTAGACACTCACACAGCAAGCCTACTAATTCTCATGTGCTGCCGTGCTACTTAATGTTACGTAATGAAATCTAATGGTGACAGTGACATCTCACAAATCTGTTGAAGTCTATTGCTGGAAAGCAAACCACAGATCCTATCCTGACATCTGTGATAGAGAGATTTTGCTAAGGTGTGAATATCAAGATTTGGGCATTATTAAGGACTACCTCAGGGTCTGGTTACCCCGAGGTTTAAAACAGTGATATTACACAAATGAAAAAAATACAAAGAAAGAAAAGTCTACCATTCCAGAGACAACAGAATGTGTGCATATGTGTGCGAGCGTGTGTGTGTGTGTGTGTGTGTGTGTGTGTGTGTAAATTGAAAAGCTGATATAAGAAGTCTGCTTGAGTACAGGCTTCAAGACCAGCTTGAACAACCAAGTAATACCCTGTCTCAAAAACAAAACAACAATAATACCAGAAAAATCTGTATAATTCTTCATAATCTTTTGCATCTTGCCAGTTTATATTATACCTTTCCTTGGGTAATTTTCATGTTAAGTACTTATAGAGCTAAGGCATGTTTTATAATGGTGGCACAATGGTTAGAGGCACTACTCTCTTTGTAACTTCTTGTTGTCAAGAGCTTGTTCTGGTTTATTCAAACGACGTATCTCCTTACAATCAAGGAGAGCTGCTAACCTTGTTCAACCTTGCCTCTGCTTCCTCTTAGCTATCAGAGCATGAGAAAGAGAATTAAGGTTCAATATTTTATTTTCTATCTCCAAGCCAGAGTGATGTGATAATCTTTGTGAATGGGGGTCAAGAGAACAGAGACTACAATAGCCTGTGTACGACAGACTCATCATCGCGTACCATTCTGCCTCTTGTGCACACCATGAACTACTTCATGAAGTACATCCCAGATAGTTTGCATACGGGTCAACCAAGTCAGATGATGGAGAATGGACGACCTGTAGAAGGTTGCAGAGAAAGTGATTTGGTCAAGGATATATAATATCGTCCCTCTGCACACTCTGAAAACCTGAGCATCTCTACATTTCCTTGCTCAAACCATGCCATTTCTGTCATCTTTTTGGCATAACTGTACCTCAGGCTAGCCCACACATGCTAAACTCCTGCCCAGCACCCAGAGAACTAGGATTATAGATTGACACTACTATATCTGATGCTACCAAGTCAACTAAATGGACTTAACCAATACTTGTCTCTCCTTCCTGTTTCCGTATTAATAAAAACCACATACCGTGAATCCACACTGTCTCTTTCAAGAAGAGAAACAGATATTATACTGTTGATATATTCACGACTCAATTTCATGTTAATGAGCACTTGAGAAGCCCTGTGGGATATGCTCATCTAAATAGCAGTGTGCTTCCCTGCATAGTGTTCCCAGCCTCAGGATATATCCTCACTTTATTAAGAGTACTCGTCGATAAAGTAAATACTCGGTGAGTACTCGCTTAATGCCGTGGCTTCATAGATACATACATTCCAAGAAGCCGTATGCACCACTTAAAGCTTGTTCATCCAATGGGGGTTTGAGATTCTCCAAGGAAGCAAGGTTTGAACCAGTGCCACCCAAAAAAAAAAGGACTCTTTTTTTATTAATTTATTCATATTACATCTCAATCATTAGTCCTTCCCTTGTATCCTCCTATTCATCCCTCCCTCCCACTTCCCCTCTTCCCTATGTCTGTGATTGAGGGAAACCTCCTCCCCCTGTATATGCTCTTAGAGTATCGGGTTTCTTCTTGGTAACTTGTTGTCCTTCCTCTGAGTGCCGCCAGGCCTCCCCATCCAGGGGACGTGGTCAGAAAAGGGGCACCAGAGTTCGTGTGAAAGTCAGACCCCACTCTCCACTCGACGGTGGAGAATATCCTGTTCATCGGCTAGGTCTTGGTAGGGGTTCGAAGTTTACTGCCTATATTCTCCTTGGCCTTAGTTTGAGGAGGACCCCAGGACCCAGATCTGCCTGTCATAAAGTTCTTCTTGTAGGTTTCCAGGACCCTCTGGATCCTTCTATTTCCCCATTCTTCCATGCTACTCTCACCTAAAGCCTCAATAGGATGTCCTCTCCTCTGGCCCACTTTCCTGGTAAGTAAGATTTTTCATGGGACATATCCTTGGACTAGTGTCTCGATATAAGTGAGTATATACCATTTGCCTCTTTTTGCTTCTGGGTGAACTCACTCATTATGATAATTTCTAGTTCAATCCATTTGAAGAAAAGGGCTCTTAACACGCAATGCTCATATGAAGTTCTTCATGAAGAAACAGCCTTTCCTTGCTTGTGACATCAAGATGCCCATGAAAAGTGGAGACCCAAAAGGGTTTTCTTTGAGAGACAAACAAAAAGTAAATATTTTACCTGATAAGAAGATGAGATTAAGTGCAATATCTTTCTCAGTCTTGGGGAGAACATCTTTACCAAGAAACAGAGTTATCTTCTTGTCTTGGCACCTTGGAATCTACAAGCACCGAGACCTGTGCGTAGTGACACCTAGTGGTCACCGTACCCCAGTTCATAGACTAACACGCATGCCTATGTAAGTGTATGTTTTGTAAAGGAGGTTTTTCTCAATATATGCATAAGTTTTGAATTAACTAAATTTTTCATTAATCTTTATTGCAATGCCACAATTTTATGATCACAAACCCACCTAATTTTAAATCACAAAAAATAATATTTAACATTTGCACAGCCCAGAGAAGTCCCTGGATGGGAAGCAGCAACAATTCTGATGTGTGGAAGAAATTACTGTGTGAAAATCTCAGATCTAAAAGACACAACACTAAACCAAAGCAGGGTACATTTCTCAAGAGTTTCAAAGAACTAATGGCTTTTTAGGTGGATTCCTCAGCACAGAGGTCACGCCCAGGAATCCTCCCCTACTGTTTACTTTGCCCTAGGGCGCACCTGCCCAGTTGCTTATCTTTACTCCGGGCTCTTCAGAGGAAGTCAGAGATATCTGTAGTGCACTAAGGAAATATGTCCTTATCCTGTGATCTATCCCTACCGGGAACCATTGAAAACTGCTCAGTGATGTCCTGGGGCCATGTTGGTACTTCCTCTATCAGTAAGCTGTACTCTGAAGTGGGCTGCGGGACATAAAGAAGTTAGCTTCCTATGGCCTGACAAGGACTGCTTAGGTAACATGCAAAATAAAAGTGGGGAAGAAGCCCTCTGGAACATATCAAATTTAAGTGTTCTGATAAGTTTCACTTTGGGGATTATAAAATTAGGATATGATAAATATGGTTAACTTTGGTCACCAAAACATGTAATGAGAATAGAAGCTGAGAAATAAAAATCAGATTGAAAAAAAAAATGGGTGTGAGAAGTTAAAATATTTCACAGTCTGGTCAGAGCATGGAGTTGATTTTCCTGAGCTTATAAACTGTAACTTGGTTCTGACTTTCACAGGTCCCAAGTCTATTTTGCCTTTGACCTGGCATCACTCTTTATATTTTATTTGTTTAAGGGTTGCTTTCTTTCTTTCTTTGTTTCTTTTTATTTTTATTATTTTTATTTGTAGTGCTGAAGATTGAGCCCAGGGCCCTTTTGCCTGTTAGGCAAGTGCTATGCCACTGAGTTGTACCATCAGTCTGAAGGTTGAGTTCAAATGCTTGTGCCAGATAGGAGTAGTTCCTGTGGAGAGCAAATGAAGTCTACAGTGAGTGAGTATTGCTGACATGAGCACAGCCATGTCCAGGACACCGGTGCCTCAGAATCATGGGAAATGTGAGGCCTTCCTCTTCTACACTGACAACAGCTGACCTTTAGCCAAGAACAGTATGGTTGAGGAGTACCCATTTAGCCAGCCTGCCTCCTCATTTGTGCAATTTGTATTCAGGCTTCCAGTGCATTTTCCACCCAGGCACACAGCACCCAATGCCAGCACTTAGTCCTACTTATATCTATCTTTCTTACTCTCTGGTCACTCCTAGTCAGGTTTCCAGAATCAGCCCCGCTGTGGCAACTTTCATCACAAAACTGAATGGTAGCCCCGATTTACAAATGTGCTTGTCAGGATCACCCTTACTGGCTTGAGTCTGTCTCTGTCTTTCTGCTTCTCTCTGTGTCTCTGTCTCTCTCTATCTCTTTCTGTCTCTGTCTCTATCTCTCTCTGTCTCTCTGTCTCTGTCTCTCTCTCTCTCTCTCTCTCTCTCTCTCTCTCTCTCTCTCTCTCTCTCTCTCTCTCTCTCTCTCTCTCTCTCTCTCTCTCTCTCTCTCTCTCTCTCTTACTGGTCTTACACCAGACCTCTCTGAGCTAATTCACTTATCACTTGTTCGACCAACAACCCATTGGGTTTTGGCGGGGTTTGGGTTTGTTTTTGTTTTGTTTTGTTTTGTTTTGTTTTTGAAACAGGGTCTCTCTGTAGCCCAGCCTGGCCTGGAAATCTCTATGTAGACCAGAATGACCTTGAACTCACAAAGCTCCACCTCTCTCTACCTCCCAAGTACTGGGGTTAAAGGTATATGGCACCATGCTTGGCTACATTGGGTTCTTTCTTGATGGACATCAAGCCTGTTGAACCCCAAAACAAAATTTAGAGACTTTTTTGTTTTGATCTCTGAAGTTTTATGATTTTTATTATCACCTTAAAGCAAAATATGTTAAAATTACAACACACAGAGCCTGGCCTGGTGGCACATACCTTTAAGCTCAGCACTTAGGGAGGCAGAGGCAGTAAGATCGCTGAGAGTTCAAGGCCAGGCTGATCTACAAAGTGAGTCTAGGATAGCCAAAGCTATACAGAGAAACCCTGTCTTGAAAAACAAAACAAAACAAAAAATTACAACACACAGTTTTGTCCTCTAGGAAAGGTCTGACCTCATGACAAGTCAATCATAACTCACTATGCATTAACTCAGTCAAATTCCCCACTTTTAAAATGAATGCCATGCCTGCATCCAGCTATACGCTGAAAACAAATGGTTAAGATAGCACTATAAAGATATTTTTGATTAAATAATTTGAAATGGTATAAATTGAGAGCATAACCTTTAAATCAATATCTTTTTTGTTTTATTTGAACATATTAATTACAGATACTATGTTTCATTGTGGCATTTCATACATGTATGTGGAATATTTTAGTCACATTTATTTCTCATTGCCATTTCTTCCTCTGACTCCACTTCTGATTGCTTTCTATTTCTAACTAATCCTTCTACTTTCATAATGAGAGATAGAAGTGTTTTGGTTTTTGTTTTAGTTATCTGGGTACAAATTCTAGTTTCTCTGCAGATTATACAAGTCTTTTGTCTTTTAATGAACCAGATACATACACTGCCCAATTTGAAAAAAGTAAAACAATGAAAATGTGTTCACTGTGTCATCACATATGCAGGAGACTGTTGGCATGCCTTTCTGCACAGCACCACAGAAGAGCTGAACCCAGGACAGGACGCCATTTTGGAATCTGGTCCTGCGCTTTTTATAGCAGAATCAAGTAGTTTAAACTCAAAATCACTCAACGTCTATCAGAAGTTGACTGGAGCAATAACAATACTTGTAAAAGTCTTTCGTAGACTGACAGCCACTTCTTGAATAAAGACGGTAAGTTAAAAAGAAATGAAACACTAAGCTCAACAAGCCCAACTTCTCAAGAAGTGTTAATTAAACATATAAATCTGTATAGGAAATGTTAAGATTGTTTTTACCAGAAATGTTTAAAATATATTTATACTCTACTGAAGAAAATCGTGAATTATAAATATATTAATTATTAGGCATTCATAAATATGTGAATCCATGAATAGGCATGAGTGTGAGTGAGGGGAGTTAATCTTTCTTTGACATAGTCTTATATGTCAAATCCTAGGAACGAGTGTCCTTACTTCCACTGACAAGCACAAGCCCTTCCAGCAATATTCTTTAAGGTCCCCAAATAACTTAGAAAGCATACAAGTTCAAACAGCCTTCTGGGCCATTGAGGTAATCCTTTCCTTCCTCGTCCATGGGTGCTGCAATACCATTTTCCATGTAACAGAAGAGAGTATGAGTCTGTCTTCCACTCCACCCACTTCCATGCGTCTCTGCTCCAACCTGTCTAATTCAAGCAGAGAATGGCTTAGTGCTTAGCTGGCAGCTTGTTGAACTGCTGCCCAACTGTCTCCTGGATCTTTCTCGAGAAGACACAGAAGGCAGAGCAGGCTGTGGGTGGGTATGTGAACGCACAGTGGCTGTGTAACCGCATGTCTGAGGGAATCACGGTTCCTAACGTTTTACCCCGCTTGAAAGTTCACAAATCAGGCTGTGTTTGGTAGAGCATCCCTGTAATTGTAACCCTTGGGAGGCTGAGGCAGCAGGAGATCACAAATTCAAGAGCAGCGCAAGCCATGTAACGCGACGGTATCTCTGAAGATAAGCAGTGTTGGAGAGATGGCTGAGTGGGGAAGGGATTAGCTGTGGAAGCATAAAGACCTGAGTTCAGATTGAGAGCGCCTACATAAAAGCTGCTGTGGGTATACACATCTGTAAGCTTCAGGGGCTTGCAAGTCAATATAGCCAAAATGGCACTACTCAAGTTCAGTTTAAGAAAAAAAAAAAAGTGTTTCAAATAATTAATGTAGAAAGCAATAGAGGAAAATACCCAACATCAAGCTCTGTCCTCCACACATGCACACAGGAATGAGTGTACCAACCTATTCACATGTCTGCATATGCATATACCACAAAGGCACACAACAGGAAACCATCAAGAAGACAGAAAACTTGGGCAGCACAACATTATAAACCAGTCAAACCCAAATGACACCTATAGAACACTCTGGCCAACCATAGCAAAATATACTATCTTCTCAAGTCCATAGGCATATTCTCCATGATGGACCATCCCTGACACCATAAAATAATCATTAATATATTAAAAATAATGCAACATAGTTTCCAGGCGCAATGGAATGGAATTGGAAATGAACAACAGCAGGAACTTTAGGAAAGACACAAACGTGTGGAGCTTAAATAGAAAACTCCAATATGCCAGTAGACCAAGGAAATGATAATCTAGATAAAAATGAACAGATCCTTAGACAGACACAAGCTTCCAAAGCTGAATGGAGAAGCAGAATGTCTGAATAGACATAGCAAGAAAAGAGCTTAATCTTTAAAATCTTCTCAGGAGAAGGTGACATCGTTTATGAGTTCCACCAAAGTAGCAAGGAAAGAAATGAACACTAATCCCCCACGTTTTCAAAATCTTAAAAAAAAAAAAAAAAGTATTTCCAATTAATTCTATGGGGCCAGTACTACCTAATTTTAAAATAGAGGAAGTCAAAACAAGAAAGAAAAACTACATGCCAGTATCCCCAGAGATAAGGGGAAATTATCTTCGATGACACTCTACTAAAACAACTCCAAAACCATTAAAAAGAACACTGTGACCAAGTGAGGTTTACCCCGGAATGTAAGGTTAATTCAGTACCTAGCAATCAACCCTGCACTGTACTGTATTAAGAGAACACAAAACAAAACGAAGAACAGAACACTCAACAAATGAACAGATTAGAACCTCAGGGTGATACAGAAAGCTATGAGAAACCCACAGGTATTTTCACACCTCATGAAACACGGCAAATACACTTACTCTCCCCACTCCTGTTCAACACTTTTCTGTAGGTTCTGGCAGGACAATTAGGCAAGAAATGGAAATTACAGGCATCAGTACTGAAAAAAGATGTAAAAATCATTTCTATTTGTAGGTGTTGTGATTTTTATAGATGGAAACCCCTAATGAATGCACAGGTGAAAATACTATTTGATTTAGTGAATTCAGCAAGGATGAATAACAGAAGAGCAATCTAAAAAGTCAACTGTATTTTCAAACACACACAATGAAGAATGCCAGAATGAAATTTAGAACATATGTAGATGTGATGACCCATGCCAGTAACCCCAGAACTCAGGAGACTGAGTCAGAGAGGTTTCTCTGAGTTTGAAGCCACTGTCAACTACATAGTATGCTTCAGATCAGCCCAATCTATAACATGTGGTCTTGTTACAGAACTGAACTCATAAACGAAATCAAACAATCCCATTGGCAATAATCTCAAGACGAATAAAATACATGTAAATAAATCTAATAAAATGTAGAATAAAGTTTGTGTCCTAAATATTATTCAACATTGTCATAACAAACAAAGCCTGAATGAATGGAAAGACACCCATGATCATAGACTGACACACTTAATATTGTTAGATGGAAACACTCTACAAATACAACCAGGCGTGTCCAATCTTTTGATATCATGGTTCATATTGTCATCTACAAAGGTCATGCTTGATCCAGGTACCAAAAAGGAATGCAGAGCTGTCACTGTGTATTGAGTGAGTTCATGGTTTTGTGTTGAGCCATATTTTGAAGCTATCCTAGTTACGTGCAACCCACAGGCAGAAGACTAAGTCCCAGCTGACTTGATTGTAGAAATTGACAAGCTGACCCTGACAGTTATATGGAAATGACAAATATCCAAAAGAACTAGAGCAGGAAGGACTTAGTTGGGGTGGGTCTAAAGTTCCTGATTGACTCAAGTTTCCTGAGGTTAAAATATCATCATAAAATAGAGATAGAAACTGTGGTGCTGACTGGCATAAGAGAAGGCACAAACATCCCTAGAACAGATCTAAAAGCCCAGAAACAAACCCTACATTTATTACTGGAAATCAATTGAGAATATGGAAATCCATAGAGATAGAAAATAAACTAGGAGCTGTCAGAGAAAGGATGGGAGAAATGATTGCTAAGTGTTGTGTGAAATTTTTCCTAAGGGATGAAAACGTTGTACACTGTTGAAGGCCACACAACTCTATGTTTTATACTAAAAACAACAATAAATGCCACAGAATTATAAAACATGAGTAAGTGAATACTCTAAATTGCGTTCATATTACTGCATACTTATCAAATGCTGTATTAATTAAGCAGATATGATGGTGGCCCACACCTATAATCCTAGCACTTTTGAATGAGAGGCAAGAGGACCAAGAGTTAAGACCATTTGGGGCCACACAAAGCATTCAAGGCCAGTCTAGGCTAGATGAGCTCCTATCTCTAAAAATAAATACGCAAATAAATAAAGTTTGCCTTGTTAAATCACTATGGAGACTTCTCAGAGAATTTATGAAAAGAGAAGTTATGACTCAGCTATACCATTTCTATGCATATACTGTAGAAATATCTGCATATCCATGTTTATTGCTATACTCTTTATAATAGTAAAGTTATGGAGTTAGCCTTGGTGAATAGAAAAGGAAATGTTGCATATGTACATAATGCGATTTTATTCACCCATAGAGAGTGAAGTTATATAATCTGGAGGAAAACAGGTAGTATTGAAGATCATTATGTTATGTGAACTTTGCCAGTCTGGTAGAGACAAGTGGTGTGTGTGTGTGTGTGTGTGTGTGTGTGTGTGTGTGTGTGTGTGTGTGTGTGTGTGTGTTTAATATATAGAATCTAGTTGAGGAATGATGAATGTAAGGGGGGGGACCCTCATAAAGACAGAGCATGAGACAAAGGATGGAAGGGGTAACATCAGCAAAGTACATTACATACGTGTATAGAAATGTCATAATGATAACCATTGCCTCATAGATTTAATATGTCAATATATTCTTATTATATAAGTATTTCTCTAATACATATGTTCTTCTCATGCAGGTTATATGACAACTGGGGCCATGACTTAGAAATTACTGACCCTTGATCAAATAAAATATTTGTACCCGGGAGATCAATAAACCCTGTTGAATGCGTTGGTGCCCCCCAACACTTCAGGATTTCCAACCCTCACGCTTTCCCACAAGCCTTCAATATGGCTTGAGTAGACTCCAAAATCACAGATCCATCTCCACCCACTCAGTTTCTTTGAGATTCTCAGATTTGCTTGCCAAATAATTAGAACCAAGAGCCTGTTTGTGTTGGTTCTGGTTTTATTCCATTCCTCGTCTGACAAGCTATTTTGTTGCAGTGTGTCTCATCAGCTCAGTTCTTTCCACTCTCTGTGCTTGTGTCCAGCTTCCAAGTCTCCCAGGGCCCTGCTCGTCATGCAGCCCTGGTCCTTTCCTGCCCTCCTTCTCCATCTCACTGCCCTTCATCCCCTGCTTTCTAAATTTGCATCTCTAGCCAAACAGCAACAGCTTATTCGTTTTTTATTATTCTGGCCTAGTGGCAAGCCAATGGTTACTCCCCCCTTCTGCTTTAACCTCACTGTCTTACTAAGTCTTCCATTCACTCAATTTTATTCATCCATTCCATAAATACGTGTCAAGTCCCTGGAATATACCTCTAATGCCGCTCGAGTTGCTCTGTTGCCTTGATTACTTCCCATGTTTATTCATTGGTGTGGAAATGGAGTGTTTGTTTACTTGCGCAACTAAAGGAATTTATGCGGCATAAGTAAGAACGTTAGAAGAATTTGGTGTTTCTAAGAGTTAACGCGCAGTGATAAACTAGCAGACTTGCTGATTAATAATTTCCATATTTGAAGGATCTCAGAAAATGTATCAACTCCTTTTCATGTAGCAAAGGCATCAGTATTCTAATCAATTCTAATTTCAGATCCATCCTCCAGTTTAAGCAAGCTGCCATCTGTTGCCCATGTCCTGTTGGTTACGGCCTCGGAGTGACGATTACCTTCACAGTTGAAGTCAAAAAAGAGGAAATGGAAAACAGAGTTGAACTTAACGTCTCGTTGCACATGCACTCACACTGAATGAGGTCCCTGGCCGCTCTCCAGAACACGGGCCCTAGACTCTCGAATCTTCAGTCTGTCGCGTTAACAAATTCGTGATAATTGATTCAAGAATCTGGTCATCTGCACCCATATACACATTTTCTTTTGAATGGTGCATCTAAATCCTCCATTCCCACTTTAAGAGAACACAGAGAACTGGCGAGATTCATAATAAGGCCAAATTCAACCATCCCACGTAGCCTGGACTGTTCCCTATGTGATGCTAGAAGAGATGGACAGAAACTCCAGCTTCCAGGCTGCAGAGCCATTTCCAGTAGAGCGTTTCTTAGCAACGCTTGCACACGCCCACCCCTTCCTTTCCTTTGCATCTCCTTCAACAACTCCCATCTTTGAGCTGTTGCGTATAGAAGAGAGGAGCCAAAGCAAAAACAAACAACAAACAACAACAACAAAATTAATCATCTTCGTGGGCTGCCTCTCAAACCATCTTGGATCAGTCAGAAAGTAATGTTTGTCTACTCTACGCACCGAGATCTCTCCAGCCTAGTAACCTACCTGCATGCCCACACATGAACGGTCAGAAGTTCGTATGTCCTGTTGGTAGTTACAAGTTATTCTAGTGCTTGTAGAACTAACAGCATCTCCATCCTTTGGGTACAGGTGGTAATGACAGCTATTAGACCCTCTTCTAGACCTACAGGGATTAGAATCCTGGGTCGGTCGTTGTGTATTTAAACCTCCTCTGTTTGATTCACGGAAGGATTGAGACGGTCTCTTTCATTGTTTAGGGCCTGGTCTGCACTATCTGCTAGTGACAAACAGCTTCGTTCTTCATTTCCAGCCTACCTCCCGGATGACAGTTGACACCGGGACTCAACTGCAGACTAGGATGTACTTGGCGATCGTCACAAGAGCCCAGTACTCTTCGGAACTCTTCTTAGCTTCCATGCAGCTGCCACTTGTTTTCTCTAAGAAACAAAATTAATACCGTCGTCTGCCTGGAATCTATAGGATTTCATTTTTCTGTAGAGCGTCTGAAATCTCTCGTCTTTTCATTGTCCTGGAAGTCCCAAGCTTTCTTCGAGTACCTCAAACGTTCATTTTGTTCCAACTGGAATAAAACAGTTTTTTAAAGAAAATGGTAAGGGATGGTATGTGATTGTAAATTCTGAGGAATGTAGGACTTTTAATTTTTTTATTTAAAAATTTTAAATTAATTTTTTAAAATTAAAATAAAGCTTACTTTTAAATATATGTATTAAACTTATTAGCATCTGTGAAAAGATACATGCTAAATAATTTTAAATGCTACTAAGTTGAAGTTGTCAATGAAAGTATCTATGCTAACAAAAAAACAGATATATTTCCTCTTTTAATTCAGCTTTTCTCTTTCTTTCATACTTCCTTTATTTATTGTTGTTGGTTTTTTTGTGGTTTTGTTTGTTTGTTTGTTTGTTTTTTCCTTTTACAGGTTCTTGCTACACAGCATAGGCTAGCTTTGAACTCTCTATCCTCCGGTGCAGCTCACAACACCCAGTTTGGCTATGACATTTTCGACTGTAATTTCACCTCAACCAGCCAGTAATCTTTTGGTTTCTATATGACAGGTGTGAGATTCCTCGGGGGTTTGTGCAACTGGGCCATTCTTGAGGACTTTGATGTAAAGTAAGAGGCCTGCCCATCACCCAGCTGGCTGGCTCTTGGCTTGGAGAGGCTTCCCTGTACCAGTGGCTTAACTTGACCTTCACAACTCAGTTAAGCAAACCTTCGAGTAACCCATGGTTTTGTTTTTTAAATTTTTGCGAAGCAGTTTTTTTGTGGCTACAACGACGACGACAGTAGGACGGACGGTGGCAACTCCCCAGCGGGCAGGGATAACTGTGCTTCCCACAACAAACGAAGCAACCCCTTAAAGAATCGGCTTGGCCCTACGCTATTATTTAACATCTTATTGGATTTGCCATGTGCCAAAAGAGGGCTGTTTGTAATTATCTCTTCCAAGAACCTAATTCTGTTTTATGCGTAAACGTAAGGTACTGATGCTGTTTCATTATGACGGAGCTTTTCAGGAACGAAACCATGAAGGGAATAGGTTGGTCATTTCCAAGTTCAGAATGTCACCAGGGTGCTTAGAAAATGCTCAAAAAAAAAAAAAAAATTCACCCACTCACACACACTATATCTAAATCTGTATCTAATACATACGTACATATACATATATATTTTCTCATTCAAAACAATGATATTCCTATCCCTAAACCACCAGATCAACACTCCTATACGACTCCTCATGTTTAGCTGCTAAATCCACGGGAGGTGCTGCCCATGGTCATGTCATCTTTCCTGCGACTTCTAAGCACTAACGTATTTTTAAACACGTGGTATTTTATATCATCTCCTGAGCTAGTCATGGTGGTACATGCCTAAAACCCCAGCACTTTCGGTGACCGTGAGTGAGTCCAAGGCCAGCCTTCTTATGTACTGTGTTCAAGGTCAGTGCAGGTTACAAGAAACCCCATCTCAAAAGTAGATAATTGTTTTCTTTGTATTTCTCCTTGTAGTTTTTGGGAATTGTATTAATTTTTAAATTAGATATTTATGTGAGTTAGCTAAAACTTATTGTAATGTATCTGAAAAAGAAGACCTTACTTTTTTTTTTTTGTCATTAAAAAGAGTGCTGGGATCTGGCAATGACTGCCAAATTGTACTTTCTCTTCAAATTGCTACTTTCTGAACAAAATAGCTGCTTTAGTGCCAATGCATATCCTTTCTAATTTTGGAGTTGAAATTCAACCCCAAACATTATTTATCAGCCTACACCCATCCACTGCTAGGGACTCAGCTCAGGGCCTTGTGCGTGCTGCCTGAACACTGGCTGGTGAGCTGTAGCTCCAGTCCAATTTGTATTTGAGGTTAAGCTGCAGGTGTCCTAAAGACAATATGTGCAATTTAAAAAAATTGTTATTTTGAGTTCCAAAATAACTTTTTTTTTTCTTTTCGAGACAGATCTTCCTGTGTAGCCTTGTAAACCAGGCTGGCCTCGAACTCACAGAGATCTGCCTGCCTATTCTTCACTGAATACTGGAGTTAATAGGTGTGCACCACCACACCAGGCTCCTCTTAGAATTTTTCAATTGACTCTTTTTAATCAGTTTTTGCTGAATGTTCTTAATTCTTTTCCTTACTAATTAAATTTATTTATTTATTCACCTTATCTCCCCTTAAGTTTATTCACAATGAACTTTGGTCAACCCATGTCATTTTGAAAAAAAATAACCTTTTTGCATCTAATGATCCCATTTTCAATCCCCATCTCCCCTCCCCCATCATTGCCCTGTCCACACCCTTGCCCTCGTCACTAGAGTTAAGTGAAGTGTCAGTTTCAGGCACTCTATTCTCACTCATAGCTTTCTGTTCTTGCAGCTCACCTACCCTGGAGTTTCTCTTGCAGCAAAAATTCTCCGAAACTTCCAGACCATTTGCTTTACCCCTTCCACACTAGGTCTGCCTCCCTCACAGTCTTCCCCATCCACTCACCACTCTGCCACATGCTCATGTCTTCAGACCTCTCCTCAGGCTGGCCCTGGCTATTCCCCTACCAGCAGGAATGTCCTGCTTAATGGCATACTTGAAACACTCCCTTGTCCTTGTTCATGTTTCAGGTTAAAGATCATCTATCCGGACTGAGCGTGGTGGCACGTGCCTGGAACCCCACATCTCAGTAGGCACATGAATCAGAGGCTTGAAGCCAGTTGGGCAACATAGCAAGTTCAGAGCTATCCTGAGCTACATCCTGGGACTTTGTCTCAAAACATAGATAAACAAAAATAACCTATTCGAACAAACCCTTTCTAATTTACCATTACTCTACCTCATAAAGTAGCCATAATAGTCTATTTGGGGCTATCATTACATTTTAAATTCTACATACACCATTTGATTCCAAAAAGATTTTTATTCTTGCTGATTTGTGCTCTAACCATTGCAGTGTCTGAGAGCAATACAAGTAGAGTCCTTGCCTGGCATCAAATTAATTCCCCAGTAGGTGTCTGAAAAGGCCGAATGGGAGGGGAGAAAGGCAAAGAAGGAGAAGGATGGGAGAAATAATAGAAACAGAGAAACAACGACAGAAAATAAGTAGCAGTGAAGCACAGTTAGTCCACATCGTGTGTGTGTGTGTGTGTGTGTGTGTGTGTGTGTGTGTATGTGTGTGTGTGTGTGTGATGTCTATGCACATGCATGTGAAGGTTAGAGGACAATTTTGTGCAGTGGATTCTTTCCTTCCACCTTCCCACAGGTTCTGGAGGCAGTCTTGGCCTCCAAGCCTGCACGTAGAAAATGCTGAACCACCTCACTTGCTCCTTCCTATATTTTAAAAGTAATTAAACGAGAATAATGAGAACACATTTTTCTCTAGTTCTCTGCTCCCTTCCCTTCCCCCTTTCTTCCTGTGTTCTTTGTTCCTTTCCCCTTTTCTTTCTCCTTCTTTCTTACTACCTTCTTATAAAAGACACTTGAGCAGAATACTGTATGAATAATAAATAAATCTTTTTAAACATCCTTTTTTTTTAGAAAAGGACATTTGATTCAGGATACCACCTTCCTTGATTCTTTTTTTTTATTAATTTATTCATATTACATCTCGATTGTTAGCCCTTCCCTTGTTTCCTTCCATTCCTCCCTCCCTCCCACTTCTCCCCTTCTCCCCTCCCCTATGTCTGTGATCGAGGGAGACCTCCTCCCCCTATATACTCTCTTAGAATGTCGAGTCTCTTCTTGGTAACTTGCTATCCTTCCTCTGAGTGCCACCAGGTCTCCCCATCCAGGGGACGTGGTCAGAAAAGGGGCACCAGAGTTCGTGTGAGAGTCAGATCTCACTCTCCACTCAACGGTGGAGAATATCATGTTCGTCGGCTAGGTCTTGGTAGGGGTTCAAAGTTTACTGCCTATATTCTCCTTGGCTGGTGCCTTAGTTTGAGGAGGACCCCAGGACCCAGATCTGCCTGCCATAAAGTTCTTCTTGTAGATTTCCAGGACCCTGTGGATCCTACTATTTCCCCATTCTTCCATGCTACTCTCGCCTAAAGTCTCAATAGGATGTCCTCTCCTCTGACCCACTTTCCTGGTACCTTCCTTGATTCTTGTGAGTGATCTGTAACAGAGAAACTCTTCATACTTTTAATCTGTGAGTGCGCACAGCAGTGCTCCTTGGTTTATACTGATCATTCTGCTGAGTAGCATAGATTGATTCTCAGCGCCAGGCTCCAGCTTCTCCCACAGGGTCAGTAGAAGCAGAGCACTCTGTGCCTGCTCCCTTGGCAAGTGGCTAGCTAGCCTATCAGGTCTCAGAGGAGTGGGTAGATGGCTGGTGATGCCAGGAATGTCTGGGAATCAGGTAGATCATTTGAGATTATTCCATATCTTTTTTTTCTCTCTCTTTAACTTTATACTTTACACATATTAGTCCTCTGTCATTTTCTGAAAGCATATAATTACTAAGATTAAGAGGAATGAATTCACTGAGCCAGAGGTAGGTGGGCCAAGCAAGTTTCTCAAGAATCTTTGAAGGAAAGTATTCTTTACATGAATGGAGATGAAAAACAATTTGAATATGCAATATTCAATATTCATTTTCTCATTTCGCTTCACATATTTATGATTATATATCCCAATGAACAGTGCGATTATAGAAAATATTCGTTGCTGATCGGATCTATGGGTTCTGATTCTTCTGTGATGCATATGTATTACCCATGTTCACAAAAGCAACAAGGGCATTATTTTCCAACAAGACAAATGCCAGATATTGATCTCAGAATAAAACCCTGCAGCCATTTCTTAAATATTCATTATCGCCAAATTGAGTTTGTATGATAGCTAGGATCCTAACAGGGTTATACATTTAATCAGCATCATCAATCACCTATCCAGTTGTGAAAATATATGTACTTATGTGCACATGGTCAGGTGTGTTGCAGTTTTGGGCCTTTATTCCCATCTCCCACTCATCGCTTCAGGTCAATTTGTCTCATTTCCCTGGCACCCTCACCGTTGTGACATTTCCAATTCTATCTGCAGATTTAATTAACGCACTGCCTGTTCACTCTTCTGCAGCATGGGCAGCTAGAGACAGGCAGCTGGACGCAGTGCTGATGGCTGCGCCACCTTGATACCTCCCACAGCCTGACACTGTGCTCTGGTTTACCTGGTTCTCAAGCCGGGCTGATTGAAACTGATTTTGCAAGTAAAATTCACTCAGACATTGCATCAAATGATTTATGAAGTCCACACAGCCATGTGGTGTCCCATTAATCACAGACACTACAATAATCTATTTGTGTGCAGCAGTCCTCATAAATCGGAATAAAATAAATTCCACAAGCACATCCTCAGCTTTTGCAACAGCGCACGCCGTCGTATTATTCGGAGCTCCATCCACATAACACCGTGTTAGCAGCAGTCTTGCAGGTTTCTGAGGTTGGTCAAGCAAGTCGAAATATGCATACACTTACCAGTTCACGCCCAAGCTAAAGAAACTGTTGCTTGTCCATCTACCGCCAAGGAAGAGAATTTTTTAGGACTGAGCGCACAAATCCTTTTTTGATGGAATCTGATATAAATAAACAGAACAAATGGGGTACAGCAAGGGATGTACTGGAAATGATTTTATTATTAATATATAGTCCAGAATTATGCCATAAGAGGAAATATTTTGCACCATTTAAGTGTCTCCAGCATTTGGAGAGTCTAGCTCCCATGCTAGGAAGTGTTTTTACACATTCTCCTTGGAGGCTGATCTGTGCTGCACATAACAGAAAGATGCCCTTGGGCATGGGAGACTCACTTCACTGGTGGATGTATTTCACTTCTTAAAAGCAGTCTAAAATTGTAATGGCCTGTGTCCATAAAGGCTCTAAAAGCCCAGTCAGGCAATAGCCATCCCCCTCAAAATGTAAGTGGAGCAATTTATTTTGTTCTAATGAGAACAGAAGACTTATTATAGAAATCCAACAATATAAAAATAAGAATAATGATTTTTTTTTTAAGCTTTTCGAGATAGGGTTTCTCATGTAGTCCTAGCTGTCATGGACTTGCTTTGTGGACTTGCTTTGCAGACCAGGCTAGCCCCAAACTCACAGAGATCCACCTGCCTCTGCCTCCCGAGTGCTGAGATTAAAGGTGTACACTACCACCCATGGCAAGAATAATAAAATCTTTATACACAAAGACACTAACTCTTCATATATTGGTGAACTCCTTTTCCAATTTGTGGTTTTGTACAAAAATATAGACTTGGAGATAAATACAGATATGGGAAAAGTAAGATGTGATGAGTCACTATGGTTATTATTACCTTCCTTTTTAAATTGTTTATCTTACATCCCGACTAGAGTTTCCCCTCCCCCTCCCCACCTCTCTTCTGCTCCCTCCCTGCCCCCCACTCTTCCCCCTCATTTTCTCTTCAGAAAACAGCAGGCCTCCCAGGCATATCAACAACCATACCTTATGAAATTGCAGTAAGACTAGGCACTGCCCCTCATATTAAGACTGGATGAGGCAACTCAGTATGAGGAAAAGGGTCCCACAAGCCAGCCAAAGAGTCAGAGACAGCCCCTGAGCCCACTGTTAGGAGTCGCAGAAGGAGACCATCAAGCTACAAACTGTAACATGTGTGCCGAGGGCCTAGGTCAGTCCTCTACAGTATTACCTAATTTCTTAAATGGGAGGATACAAGGGATGGGATAACCATTGAGATGTAATATGAATAAATTAATAAAATATTTAAAAAATCGATAATATGTTGGAGATGCCTTTTTAGATGCATCATATTTTAATAGCTATGCTTTTCCATCCAATAGGCTTATTTAGTCAACTCTCTGCTGCTGAGCAGTTGGTGGATTTTCAACTAGGAGCAATGCATCATGGCTCCTGGTTACCGCTGCACTCATCCTTACTCCTTTCTTAGAAAATCTGTTCTTAGAATAATTAGCTGCCTTAGGACAAGAATTGTTTCTTCCTTAGAATAAACTCTTCCAAATTGTGACACCTGGTTCAGGGTTATGTCCAGATAATAATAAGTATTCCCAAGCAAGTTTCCAAGAAAAAGAAAAAGTATTGAGTAGTACAATTACCAATAATTCTTGAAAAAATTCCTTGGCAGTGTTAAGTATCATAAGTCCTATTTCCCAGCCTGTGAAAGTTTGTGTGAACCTCATAGGCGAGAAGTGTGTCTTACTTTGTTTATATATTTTACATCTGCTGGCACACTTTCTCATAAGTTAATTGTGCTTTTTAATCAAAACCAAGCTGTTAATGTAACATACAAGCTTTTCTTCTATATTTGTAATCATAACAAAGGTCAGTGTGGTGCTTTGAATAGGAATGGCCCCCTTAGTCTCATATATTTGAATGCTTGGTCATTAGGGAGTGGTGCCACTTGACAGGGATTAAGAGGTGTGCTCTTGATGGAGTGCCTGTGGCCTTGTTAGAGGAAGTGTGTCACAGGGGTGAGCTTTGAGGTCTCAGATGCTTTGACGTAAGCCCAGTATGTGTGTGTCTCTCTCTCCTTACTGCCTGCTGATCCAGATGTAGAACTCTTAGCTACCTCTCCAACATGTCTGCCTGTGTGGCACCATGCTTCCTGCCATGACAGTAATGGACTAAACTTCTGAACTGTAAGGCAGCCCCAATGAAATGATTTCCTATGTAAGAATTGCTTTGTCAGTGCTGGGTGTGGTGGCCCACACCTGTAATTCCAGCACTCTGGGAGGTGGAGGCAGGCAGATCTCTATGAGTTCAAGGCCAGCCTAGCCTATGGACTACAAAGTGAGTCGAGGACAGCCAAGGCTACACAGAGAAACCCTGTCCCCAAAAACCAAATACCAAAACAAACAAACAAACAAAGGATTGGTGTCATTATGGTGTGTCTTCACAGTAATAGAACTTTGACCAAGATGTCAGTTTCAAAATATATTGAGAAATGTCAACATTCTTAGGACATTGATATATTTTCCATAAGCGGTAATGTACACAGAAAATTAACACTTTTTCTGACCCATATGTATTTGTCTAAATGAAACATTAGGAATTTGTATTTTGGATTAAAGGTTACACTCTTGACTCAGGTAGCCTACCTTCAAATCCTGATGCTCCTGTTCACAATCTATGATCCGACTGAAGATGTGTTGCTTAACTGCTCTGTGCATGTTTCCACATCTGGAAAATAAAGAGAAAAATAGTTCTCAATATATAGAGCTTCTGGGAGATAAAAATGAAAGCAGCACATAAAGTGTCCTTTAAAAGAAGAAGAAGAATGTTTAAGTTCGGAGTGAAAAAGAAAGAGAACCCTCCCTTTGATTCTCTTGTGACTTTTAGAATATTGCAGGAGCATAAAGATGTTTGAATCTTCTCACAGCTATGACCAGTCTCCCTCCCTTCCTCCCTCTCTCCCCCCCCTCTCTCTGTCACACACACACACACACACACACACACACACACACACACACACCACATATATATACACACACAAATATAATATATTAATATATAGTGAGTGAGTGTGTGTGTGTGTGTGTGTGTGTGTGTGTGTGTGTGGCGCTGCCTTGACTATGCAGAAATTGACAGCTAAAGAGCAATACAAGGACAGGTTAACTGAGAAGGTAGGAAAGACCTCGAGTCAGTGGTGTTTCAGTGACCTCATGGTTCTGAATGGGTAATAGTCACTTTTCCCATCAGCAAGCAAGGACATGCAAGCACCGTTGCAACAGAAAAGCTCCACAGTGAAAGAATACGAAGAGGTCAGACTATTGTACAAGTACTTCAGACTCAGGTGCACAGCCTATGTCCTTTGGAATATTTATATAATCTGTCTGAGCTTCATTTCCTATTTTGTAAAATGTGTCTGATCATAACTTATGATGGGATTTCTACAAGGATTAAAGGGCAGGAGATATCCAAAATATTTACATATACACAGTTCTGTTTGCACAGTCAAGGGCTGTAGGAAGCAGAAGAGGTATTAAAATGTGTTATGACCAGGGCTAGTGAGATGACTCAGCTGGTACTCGCTGCCCAGCCTAAAGCCATGAGTTTGATTTCCAGGATCCTATGGTGGAAGGAGAGAACTGTCTGGCGAGTTGTCCTCTGGCCTCCATACATATCCTTCCCCAACAAACATAAACACAAAACAAAGAAATGAAATAAATTTAAATACATACATACATACATACATACACACTTCTCTTTTCTTCTGCCATCGTGCACTCTATGTCTGTCTCTTCTCAACATTTTTTTCTTACAAGACTTTCGAGATAAAGTACCTCCTGGCCAAGAAACAAAAGGAAAATTGTCCTATTCCCCCAATGGATTCAGATGAAAACTGGAAACAAAAATCAAGTACAACTTCAAAAGAAGACACAGGAGGAGAACAAAGGTGGCTCTGTAAGGATACACTCCAATGACAAGACTGAGGCTTTATGCTGATTCACAGTCATCAGTCCTACCGGATGTAGCTCAACACTTTTAACATCAGGAGACTTGGTCACATTTAAATTGGGGTCTCATTCGCTATTATCTGTTTCACATGAGCTAACTGGTTTGCTCAGAAACAGCATGCATAACTTTAAAAAAAAAAAGAGAAATATGTTGTTTCTAAAGATGTTTACAGAACAGTCAACATGACAATGATCAATCAGAACAGATGCCTGGCCAAAAGGGTCAATTTGAGGGCACCTTAATTAATAGAACAGCCACCCCAATTTAAAAAAAAAAAAGATGTGTCTCTGAACACTAATTGATGGATATGTTGTCTTAGAAACAAGAAAGACATTTTGATAAGGGCCCAAGAGTTTGAACTTGGAGAAAAGAACAAATAGTCAAGTGAGGTCCATGTAGGCTGCCACAAAGTCTGAGAATGAAGGAAAATGAGAAAAAGTTATGTATCATAAAAACTGATGCTTGGCACCAGGGTAAGGTACCTTTGGGCACAATGGCAATATGTGGAGTATCTGATGGACAGGTCGTGTCCATCAAATCTGGGTATCAAAGGCCCGGGTAACAAATTCCAACTGCAAATGCTATCATTTCATCAGCAGAGACAGGGGGATCCAGGTGGCTAGGTATCCAGGACAAACGAATTAGAAGAGACCGTAATGGTAACTTTTTTTGTCTGCTAACCTAGGCCTTGTCCTGGAAGCTTCTAGCCTCCATACAATCTAATCTAGACTTAGAATGCTTTCAGCCTGTGAGACTTACTGCTGAATAAGCTCACCCTTTCTAAATCTTTCCGAATTCTGGCTAACTGGTTCAACTCAGCTGTTGTGGCTCAAACTCTTCTCCTAGCTGACTGATTCAAACTGGCTTCTCTCATTTGCTCACTGAAATGCTCTGCTTGGCCTCAAACTAACTCTAGCAATCTGTTCTAATCTTCTGACTCCTTCTCATTCTCTGGCTCATTCTGTCTTCACTTGTGTCTAGCTTGTTCCCTCTTCAACCTCTCTCTGTAGAATTCTCCCAGTAAAAACTGCCTCTGAATTCCACAAACTGAACTGCCAGGAACTCAACTCCACTGTACTGTCTCTCAACTCACAGACTTAACAGAACTGTGTGAACAGGACTGAGTAGAACTCAGAGATCTGTAAGCCTCTATCTCCTGAGTACTGGAATTAAAGGTGTGTGCCACCATTCCTGGATCTTTTCTTTCCCTGAAACTTGCTCTATACCAGGCTGCCTTGAACTCAGAGATCTACTTGCCTCTGTCTTCCAGAATTAAAGGAATCTTTGGATGAGATCTCTTGCCAGAACAGCCAAGTTCTGAAGTAAAATTCCTCTACAGGGAACCGTGGGACAAAATTACTAAAATGTGACAATGGGAAGTAAAATGCCCCTTTGCACTGCATTTTGGGGACTAGAACTGAAAACAGAGCTAAGGGAATGGTAAAAGCAACCAACCTGTTGTTTGTTACAGTGGCACACAAAGACGGCTTCCGTGATATGCATTGTATATGAAGCTACTAAGGGCCAGCTTATATAAAGCGGTCAGAGCCCCAAGGCAGTAGTTTCTCATGTGTAAAATGAAGGTTTTTGGACTTGGTGATCTCAAGCTGTATTTTTCTCTTCATTTCTGTAAGAAATCTCAGAGCAAAGAGTAGATGCCTTGGGTAGAGCTGTCCTTTTTTGGAGTACAAAATGTTTGTACTTCCCTTACAAAATTATACTTAAAATATTCATCTGTGGAGTTGTGATTCTAGTAAAAAGCCTGCAGGGTTTTTTTTCCCTCCCAGGTTCCAACTGTGCAGCAAAGTAAAGTAAACAACAAAGTGGAAAGTAGAAGGCAGTCTTAACCCCTTCGACTCGGTTCCTTGTCCACTCTGGAACTGCAAACTCGGCTACTGTGCATTTGGTGCTGCACTGCAGCTCGCTGCTAGTTGATAAATAGTTCTCCCAGCATGTCTGTTTGTTTCATCTCATTGTCCCTTTGTTACTCCTCTGTCCTGATGTCAATTTTCCACTAAGTAAGATGCCAGCCTTCATAAGCAACAGCGTGCTCTTATACCACCAAGGAGGAGAATAAACAGCTACCAGTAAAGCCATGACTGTAAGGCACATCTTATTTCCAGGCCTGTTAAAATAATTCAAAGGGATGTTAGGATCCAGGAAATATAGTATCTGTAGAAAATATAAGTCTGATGAGGCTGTTTGTCTCTCAAAGAAGCCGGAGCCTGTTGATCGAGACACGGGAATCCCACCATTCAGTCCAGCCTTGAGTCCCAGCACATCCTGAGTACCCAGCCACTTCAGAGCAACTGTTATTGTGCTGAAAAGTACATGTTCTCTTTCTTCCTCCCTTTGTTAGCACTCACTGAGTGCTCACTGGAGCCTAAGTGCTGTCCAAGGCACTTCATGCTTTTCTTTTTATTTTATTAAGCAATATTTTTAAGATTACAATACACCATTTCCCCATTCCGTTGGCTGTCTATGAACCTGCCATGTCCTCTGCCTTTCTCACTTTCAAAGTCATGACTTCTTATTTTATGTTTTCTTTGTTATATAACACACGGGCAGGCATGCATGTGGGCATGAATATGTGTGTGTGTGTGTGTGTGTGTGTGTGTGTGTGTGTGTGTGTGTGTTTCAGGCATGATCATTTTTTAATTTTTTATTTACTATAATTCATTCATATTACCTCCCCATTATTATCCCCTTCCTCATCTTCCCATCCTCCCTCCCTTTTCTGCCCTATTACCCTCCCCTAGACCTCTGACATGGGCCCTCCTTTCCCACCATCTGACCACAGCCTATCAGGTCTCATCAGGGTAGCCTGCATCCCCTTCCTCTGTGTGCTTACAAGGCTGCCCCACTGAGGGGAAGTAATCAAATCTCGGGCACCAGAATCCATGTCAGAGCAGGCCTGATCCTTTGATATGGAATAATATCGATAATACCCACGGAGCTTCTCTCCCTAGCAAAGATTATTTCTCCTGTTTTCAGTGTCCCTTAGTTACCAGTGGTTCTTGGTCTAAGGCTGAGGCTCCACATTCTTGTTAGTATGTCTATTGCTGTCCTATATTTCAGGTCATGTTTTAGCAGCCACATTAGTGAGTTTTCAAGGGTAGAGAAAAAGTTGTACAGCAAATTCATTGTCTCTCTGGCTCTTACAATCTGCAATAGCACCGAAGCCTTAGGCGTAGGAGCTGTCTTTTAGATGGATCAGTTGGAATTGGGGTGAATTTTGATCAGTTGTGCTTTCCTGTCACGGCCTCTGTCTGTTGCAAAGAGAAGGTTCCTTGAAGAAGTCTGGGAACCAGGCTTATCTGTGGGTGTATGGACAACTATTTAGAATGTACGTAGGGATTGTGTTGGCTAAATAAAGGGATGGTTGTAGGCCTTCCTACATGATGCATGATTTCACCAGCCCTGAGTAGGTGGCTAGGTTTCCAGTACCAAGAATGATTCCCTCTTGCTGAGCAGGCCTTAAGGCCAATCAGAGAGCGGTTGGTCGCCACCAAGACACGCATGTTACCACTGTACCCTTGGGGCCATAGCGCCATGGTGGTCGTTGTGGTTCGTCAATATAACTATTGGTTGTTTTTCTTCTTTAGAATCTTCCGTGGCGGTTTCTGATATATAAAAGCTAGTCCTCGGGGAGAACTTTCAGGCCCAGTCCTGCTCAGGTCTTCTGGGTGCTGTATCCAAAGTGCATGGTGCCTTTCAGCAATAAGGACTTGCTTTCCACTTCCAGTCAGCAACCAAGGGCAGTAGGAATAGCCTGTAATGTCTTCAGAGTCTTTTCAACAGCTCTGACTAAAAGGACAGAAGAGTCTTCATGCCTGCTTTGGGGGGTATGGTTATATTGTATGATTCTTAGAAGAAGCATTGTCAGACCACATGGGAAGTTTTTGTTTAAAACCATATATGTACACTTACACACCAACTTACATGTACTGTAAGTATTTTTTAAGTATATAGTGTGGTTTCCCTTTTTTTTTTTTTCAGAAATTCTAACTGTAATTTTATCCTCCTCGCTCCTTCTGTATTTTTTCTCCCCACTCGCTAATTAAAGCCTTCCTGTTGTTTCCATTTCCCTCTTCAGATGGCTTGTACTCTGTTGCTCTCTATCGCTCCCACCTCCCCCTGCAATGGTTTTCACTTTCCTTGTTTCTGCACTTACTCCAGATTATTATGTGCTCACATCTGAAGATGCTATGCAAAGAACCTCCAATGAGAGAGAACATGTAACTTAAATTTTCTTCACGTTTTTTCTGTACACAGAATTTGATAAGCTTCCATTGTGCTATGCTGAAAATGTTGATTTAGCCATTGGCTGTCATAGGCAGCGGTCTCTTTAAGCGCAGGAAAATAATTAATTAATTTTATTATTATGCTTGTTCTATGACAACTTGACACGTGTATAGTGCACTTTAATTACAGTTACTCCCGTTCTTTCTTATCTCCCGGCCACTTTCATTACCACCTCCTCGCTATAGATCCTTTTCCCAAATTCATGTCTTCCTGATTGGTTTTGTGAAGAACTGACTTTCATCACAGCTATCTGTATGCCCTTGGGTTAGAAATTGTCCATTGGAGCACAACTAAAAATAACATGTGCCCTTCTCCCATATCCATCAATAATTCAGCGAGGAAAGCCATGTGGGCTCATCACAGTCTATGATCATCTATTAACAAGCCCACATTTGTGCAGGCACATTGCAACTAGTCACTACTGCTAGAGACATTGGCTGTGTCATACCCAAAAGATAGCATTTCACAGATCTTCTCCCTATCATCCCACTTTCACATTCTTTCGACCTCCTTTCTGTCGACAATGCTCCTGGAACCTTAGAGAGGATGGTATGAATGCCCTGCTTTAGGCTGATCACTTGGGAGTTACTTATCTTTGCATTTACCATCATTCATTGCCCTGAGAAACTTCTCCAATTAAGAGTGAGAGTAGAATTTGTTTATGACTATAAACATAAATATTTGGAAGGCAGCTTGGCCATGGGTCAATTTAGCTAAATTACAATAGGATGTCCCTCTGCCCCCAGGGTCTAAGACCACCTAAGCCATGGATTTACTGCTCCAGGCATGGACTGCCTTTTATGGAGTAGGCCTCAAAACTAATCAGAGAGCATTTGGTTACTCTCATAACAGTTATGCCACTACTGCATCGGTGTACACATTCTGCCCTACAGGTTGGTATTGTAGTTCTTAGGGTCCTCAGCTCGGTGAGACTGCTGATGCCTTTTCTCCCCTGGCAACCTGCATTGCATTTATCTTTGCAGTCAAGAGTAGCCCCTTGGAAAGAGGATTCAACTTTTACCTTCAAAGACTCTCTTGTCTCTAATTATAAATCCCAGCTTGTGAGATGAGTAGAAAAGATGACTTTATACAGGAAAGCAAAGGAAATTTCCTCATGTGGTCCAGAAACACTCCTCAATACTAAAACTGTAGTCCAAATCCCAATTCTCAATATTTCAGTGAAGCAAGCATTCATTGAATAGCACATAATATTATGGGGTTTTGTTTGGTTGGTTGGTTTTAGTTTTTTATTATTTTTCAGGACAGGGTTTTTCTGTGTAGCCTTGGCCATCCTGGACACCCTTTGTAGACCAGGCTGGCCTCAAACTCACAGAGATCCACCTGCCTCTGCCTCCTCAAGTGCTGGGATTACAGGTATGTGCCACCATGCCCAGCTAATATTATGTTTTTGATAAAAAATTTTATCATAAAAATGCTGTCATTAGAGACTAAAGAGATGGCTCAGTGGTTAAGATTGCTTGCTGCTCTTTGACAGAACTTGGGTTCGGTTCCCAGCACCCATGTCAGGTAGCTCACAACTACCTATTACTCCAGTTCAAGAGAGTCATCACCCTCTGCTGGCCCTCACAGGCACCTGAAAACATATGGAATATGTACACATAAGCATAAAGTAGAAATAAATTTTCATTGTTGAGCATCTATTATATGTTCTTGTCCTATAGGTATTGATTTATTCAGTGACTAGTAAAAAGAAATGAATCTAGGTTAAATAACTTACCCAAATTCACATAGAAAATGGTGACCGGGGTCAGAATTCGATCTTGAGCCAATATGATGACTAAGATCATGCACTTTGTGGCACAGGGCATCATCTTCATCATCTTCATCATCATCATCATCATCATCATCATCATCATCACCAACTGTCCTGATTTACCCAATTACTAGTTAAGAGAAAAATGAATAGCACTCTTTTTAAAACAGCTGCATTGGCATCTCTAGTTAGTTCTGCTTGGCAAAATCTGGATGGGAAACATGATGTGATCTTTGGCAATAACCAGCTGATGATAGAAATATTTTGGAATCTATTTCCTGTATTTTCTTCCTTCATAGTTTCATGCTTACAAGCTCAATCTTGCTTTTCTCCCCCTTGCCAATTTCAGGGCAACAATTCTTTATACATAGCCATAATACATTTGCAATGAGCTTTTGGTTAATGATTTTCCTTTTGTTTATCAAATCTAATATGAATTTGAACAGATTTGTGAAGTATACCAAATACAGATTGTATGA
The DNA here is from genome assembly GCF_903995435.1 of Acomys russatus. Taxonomy (NCBI): domain Eukaryota; kingdom Metazoa; phylum Chordata; class Mammalia; order Rodentia; family Muridae; genus Acomys; species Acomys russatus. Next base: position 15,598,607 of record NC_067137.1, on the reverse strand, counting down.
TTACTAAAACACGTTAAGCTATCAAAGATAAATAATAACAGAGAATGTGGGTATCATAGACCCAGAGTTCAATATCAGGATATTAAAATATGCTTTAATCTCAAGTGATAAATAGAAGAAGGTATTTACTTAGAGTTTTCAATCAATCTCTAGACCTTGATGAAATGAGAATGCTAGTGAGCAAGATGTCCGAGCAGGGACACACGTAGCACTATTACAAAATGGGCTCGGAGGTGAAGTAGAGATTGGAGGACTTGGATAAAGGAGAGAGATCGAAGTCTGAAGAGTCTTCTCCTCTGAACACACAGGCTCTTGGTTATCACAGTGCAGCCATGAGCAGTGAGAGCTCGGGAAATATGTCACTCATTGTGTAGCACCAGAGAAATGGCTATGCTCTCACTTCAGTGAAAAGTTTCTACCTTACTTAATTTCGTCTCAGTATTAACGAATTGTTATTGGTCCCCTTGAAGCATAATAGTGAAACTATTTTAAATGTAAATATCAGCTTAAGCACTGAATTTCTATTACATACTCAACAAACAAGTATTAAGTTAGTTGTAAGTACTTATAAAAAATTATGAGTTTTTTCTAATAACACATAACAAACGGCATATGTAAACAATGATTGCGAAATAACAACTGAAATATTATGTTTTGGAAGACAACTAGTGAAACAAACAAGCTTTAAGTTTCAGTGGCTTATCATACTAGAGACTTATTTCTCTCTCAATGTAAAATTCAATGAAATTCAGTGAAGCATGTATATGGGAGTGTGTGTGTGTGTGTGTGTGTGTGTGTGTGTGTGAGTGTGTGTATGTGTGTGTGAGTGTGTGTATGTGTGTGAGTGTGTGTATGTGTGTATGTGTGTGTGTGAGTGTGTGTGTATGTGTGTGTGAGTGCGTGTGTGAGTGTGTATGTGTGTGAGTGTGTGTATGTGTGTGTGTGAGTGTGTGTATGTGTGTGTGAGTGTGTGTATGTGTGTGAGTGTGTGTGTGTGTATGTGTGTATGTATGTGTGTGAGTGTGTGTGTGTGTATGTGTGTGTGAGTGTGTGTGTATGTGTGTGTGAGTGTGTATGTGTGTGTGTGTGTGTGTGTGTGTGTGTGTGTGTGTGTACCTGAATGCCCGCTTCCTGTAGTCATGCAAGGATAGAGAATTAATCCACCTGATGGAGTTAGAATCTCCTCGTGCTTCAGAGTTCTCTGTGGGAAGCCTTAAGGCCACCCAACAGAAGGCAAATACAGCAACATGGAGGATGGTGAAGAGCTTTTTGGCCTTTGATGTCTATGTGTTAGAGTCCACATTTCATGGCTCCAGGTAAAGGTAAGAAAGTTGAGGAGTGTTGATTAGTTGTGTGTCCAAAATGAAGATAAGGAACAGAGATATTATTGAAATTTTCCATCTCCTACCAGAAAATAGGCAAGGAATTCTCATCTTAAATGATGAAGTATTCACATGACATTAAGACTATGAATACAAAAATATCAATATTCTAAAGAATATTATCATATTGGATTTACATTCAAATAGGCCTCACACTGGGAAGGTGTAACCCTTCACAGATTGAAGGAATATGAGTGGATTAAAATTTCCTGGAGAGCCATTTGCCAATGCATGTCAAAATATGATCAATTTTGAGCCATGGACAATTCCACTTTAAGAGTTTCCCTTAAAAAAAAAAATAGTGTCAAAGAAACAAAAACCTTAAAAGCATGCTGATATGCCATTGGTGAACATGTGACCTACACAGTGGCATTTTCATCAGTGGTAAAAAGATACAGTAATTGATTCTAAAGATTGTTGTGAGCAATAAAGCAAAATTATGAACTAAGATGTATATATTATTTTATACTTCACATCCTTATAGAGAAAAGTAAGCCTTCACAGATTTGTAAAAAATATGGTATTTCTTTTTCTTACTTTCTTCCTTCTCCTCCTTTTCCTCCTCTTCTCCTCTCTCCCTCCTTCCTTTTCCCCCTCCCCTCTCTCTTTCTGTCTTTCTTCTCCTGTCTTCTGCTCTCTTTTCATTCTTTTCTGGCCTAAGACAGATGATGTTTATCTACAGCCCAACGTCCTAGAAATCCCTGAACAAGTGGGGTTGGTGAGCTCAGAGGTTCTTTGTTTTTGTTGTTGTTTTCATTGGTTGGTTGGTTGGTTGGTTGGTGGGTTGGTTGGTTGGTTTTAAGTGTGTGTGTTTTTGTTTGCTTTGGTTTGTTTTTTTGAGACAAGGCTTCTCTGTGTAAGAGCTCTGGTTGTCCTGGAATTCATTCTGTAGACCAGGCTGGCCTCAAACTCACAGAAATCAGCATGTCTTTGCTTCCTGAGTGCTGAGATTAAAGGTGTGTATCACCACTCTCTGCTTCAGAGTTTCTCTTAAAGTCTGAGTCCAAATAGCACCTCCTACTTGGAGCTTCCTCAGACTTGCTCAGACAGTCTTAGACTCTCTCACTAGAGAACTCTGGCTCACCTAGCCCCAGAGATTACCTTGGGACGATAACCCACACATATTACTAAAGACATAGAATACAGAAAACAAAAAACTTTGTGCATCTCAATTACCAGATAAAGCCTCAAAATGGCACCTTTAAATCTGTAGCACCAATAGGAAGGCAAAGGGCAGATCTAGACCCAGAGGGGCCTGCACAAACTGCTGTACCAACCAAGGTCAGTGTGTGCAGTAAACCTCGACCCCCGTTCAGATCTAGCCAATGGACAGCTCACTCTCCATGGTTGTGGGGAGAGTAGGGACTGACTCTGACACAAACTCTGATGCCTCTTATTTGACCACTTCCCTCTGGTAGGGAGGCCTGGCGGCACCAGAGGAAGGGGAAGCAGGATATCCAGATGAGACCTGATAGGCTGTGGTCGTATGGTGGGGGAGGAGGTGCCCTTCTGTCACAGGTCTAGGGGAGGAGAATAGGGCAAAAGGGAGGTAAAGGGAAGATCAAAGTGAGGGAATAGCAATCAGGATGTAATCTGAATAAATTATTTTTTAAAAAATAAGGTGCAACAACAAGGTAGGACCTTTGACCCCCATCCATATTGTTCTTCCTACTGTTCCTTCCTCCGGTTCCATCACTGTCTTGGACCCATCTACTCTGGGGCTCCATTTCTGAGAAAGCAACTGGCCATGCCTATCGACCATAGGAAACAGTTAAATAGACAGGCTCCGCAAGCAAAACAGGTACGTAGTCTTTAATCACTGCCTTTTATACCTAAAATTCCTTGCCTGGAAAATGGAGACAAGTTTAACCATTCCCCACTGAAAGCCGAGATGCAGCTTTGGACTCCTAGAAGGTTTTGTAGACCAAGAAAATAACCTCTATGAAATGCTGAACATACTGGCCTCAAGAAGCAAGCAAACTAAACAAACAAACTATACAGCTATATATGATTGTAAAAAGTTAAACAACTACATATGCTAGGAACTGGTCAGTTGGGACTCCCTCTTGTTCAGAGATAGTCAAGTCCCGAGGAAATGTTGTATTGTTGACATGGGCCATGGCCACGTTAGAGACCAATGCCTCAGACCCATGTGGGTGGCAAAGGCTTCCCCAGGTGAGGCTCGGAGCGATGGCAAAGCATCCCTCAGCCCATGTGCAGATGCTGACCCTGCATGTGGAAAACACCCACTGTGGCTGCTCCTCAGCCCCCAGGTCTGCAGCTCAGGCTTCCAAGGGCCTGCAGCGTCTACACAGGGAACCCAGTTCACGTGATCCCCACTTTTCTATGTATCTGGGTATTTGTCTTTTTCTCATTCCCTCTCTGCCCCATCCTGGATGAGTCACCCTCTCAAGCTTAAAACTTAGCAAGGCACTCCGTGAGATTCTCACAACAAAAGCAGATGAGGAGACTGTGCATCTCCCTATACAACACCCTGTAATGTTGGTATTCCAGCGCCCACTTTACCGAGGAGAGAATTGTTTCCGGAATGCAGAACCTGTTTGAATTTGTACAAAGAAAGAACAAGGATCTGGTGGGAACTTAAAAAGGAATCCATGTTCTGAGCACAGGCCTTGCTACCCAGAGAGTGTCTCTGGAGCAGCTGCTATTCACTGGCAAAGTAGATGTGACAAGAACTCCCTTAAACATGACAAACTAGATGGTGACAGCATGGCCCAGGCATCAGATCAAGAGTGGAAAAGTGGGTGGCTGAGCCTTCAATCTAGGAGTTTATCTTTACCACTGAGATTATCTGATCCTAGACTTGGTGAGCATCCTTATGTGGTAAACCCAGCTGGGGCTCAAGGAGACAGGAGGACTAGGATAAAGGTAGCCTGACCCATGGTTGTTGTCATGGTTTTCTGCAATACATACACATTTTTTTTAAATAACAGATTTTTTTTCCTTCAATAACTCTATTCGAATAATGCATGCATCCTACTCAAAAGACAGTGTCTACATTTTGTCTTTCCATTCCAGGGACACGTAAAAAGCATGCACATCCCAGAGAGTGTGACTCCAGTAAGAAAGCTTGGCTACACCCTGCGTAGGCCTGGGAGGCTTTCATAGTATTTCTGTCCCCAGCACTCACTCTCCTAGTAGGCTAGGCCCCCAACTGGGCACTTGGATTTTCACAGTGAAGCCTATTCTCATCCAAGCTGCGCAGTGGCCAATAGAGGGCGGACTGCCTCTTCCCTCCAGGCCTCCTGTGGCTTCCAGGCTGTCCTTGCCTCTACTCCTCCAGGCTGTAGGACACTTTCCTTCCTGAACCATGCCTTTCGTGTGTTCTTAGTTTAGAGATGTTTACTACAACTGAAAGAGGTGGGTCAGACCAAATAGCCAAGTGTCTTTTCACATGTAATTCTTTTCTTTTTCAACGCATGCAAGTATGGATTCCTCCATGAGCTGACAATCTGAGTTTAGAGTTGTTTAATAATTGTGCTATAACACGATCAACATTGCAATCGGAGGCGCTTTGCAAATGCTGCAGAATAAAGTAGTGCGCTTATAGGTTCTCAGAGAAGGAGGCAATAAACCACATTCCATGCGAGGCCTGAGTTTTATATTTTTAAATGTCTTTCATGGCCCATGTAACCTTTCCCATCCTACTTTCTAACTTGGTACCCAATTATTATCATGTTAAGCTGAGCTGCTCTCTTTCTTCACCCTTAGTCTGGTTCCCGAAGATAACAGAATCTCTTATGTACTGGCATTGCCTCAGCTTCCGGGCACCCTATTATACCTTGCTGGTTCCCAGGAAAGAAATGCTTTAACTGAGATCCTCCTCACTCACCCGCTGGACTCAGATAATCTGGTAGAGCTTTGGGTTCTTCTTACTTGCCACAATAGTCCTATCCACTTCTATGGCAAATAACTACCTCCTTTTGAGCTAGTGTTGTCTAAGCCTGTCAGTCTTTCCCTCTTTATATCTATTTATCCTCTAAGTTTGTCTACCTATAAAGTCTCAAGAAGGATGCGTAGTGGCCTCCATATTATTGTTTTGCCAGTATGCAGTGTTTCCCAATCCTTAATATATTTCTCTGAAAAGGAAGAAAAACAAGTGCACAAAAGAAAGAAAGAAAGAAAGAAAGAAACTTTAGGCAAAGGTTAGCATACCCCTTTCAAACCACAATGTCTTTGCACTTTTGCCTCTTTTCGATTTCCTGACCTTGGCTTTTCCTGAGTCTAACAACGTTATCTGCTATGTTTTTAATAATGTCTTCATTCTTGCATTTGAACAGTAGTTCAGATAACCTCTGCAGGGGTGGGCGGGATGTTTTAACAAGGTCCAATGACGACAGTTTGTTGGCAAATCCCATTGTGAAGTGCCGGTGTCTCATTGGGCAACAAGACATAAACATTTATTATGTGCTTTAGTATTTGGTTTTGCTAAAAGAAAACCTAGCAAGTTGTAAATGGCTTCACCACCACACCACACCCTTCCCTCCCCCCCTTTTTTGGTAGGGCTACAGGGTATGAGGACCTTTGGAGAGGATCTAGTTTGACCATGTAAAATGTGCCACAAATGCCTGGAGAACAGTCACCTTCAACAGCAGTTTATAAACCCCAAGAATATGGGGTGCTCACTCTCAGTTTCCAGTATTGAAATTTCCCGGTGACCTCCTTCTTCAACAGTCAGTATAACGATGGTGACAGTTCCTCTCTTCAGTATAAATGTTTATAGTTTTCTGGTGTCATTAATAGAATATTGCACTGGTGGCTTTGGCTTTTTTTGTTGAGGACTGCTATGGTTAACCCAAAATATTCACCATAAGTGCAACTCTGTCCCATAAACAAGATTCCAAAGGCATCTTTGTGTCCTTTCTCCTTATACTGGTACCAGTAACATTTAGTTCATTAGTCATGATGTCCCTGATCTAACTGGCTGCCACCTATCTGCAGCAAGACCATGTCAGCCAGCCAAGCCCCCTTCACACCTGCACCAGCACCGGGCCTGTTTTACATGACGATCCAAATCACTTTGGGGGTGTGTGGGTGTGGGTGCTGATGTATTTTATTTATAGTCTTGTGAGGGGTCACTAAGGAAACAACGAGAGGGAGGGGCCATAGTTTCTCTCCTGACCAGTGATTACAGCCATCACTGGGAGAATCTTCTCTGAGATCTATTGCAGAGAAAGCCTCCACATGCACAGAGCTCCTCTTCCGCTGTTTCTTGGCTCATCACAAAGAATATTTTACCACCCATCTTCTCTCACGATAAATCTTTTAAAGAAGAAAAATGGGAGGAGGGGAAGGAAAGCCCACCTCTTTTGCTCCCGAGCCTAAAAGACAAAACGGCAGAGTCAGGTGGCATGCATGTAAGGGTGTATAGGCTCTTCCAGTCCAGCGTCATGTCAAGACTTGTAATCCAGTACTGAGCCTCACTCCAGAGAGGAAGATTCAGTTCTTTTACTTTACACTGACCCCTCCCATGATACAGCACCTCCGCACAGACATACAGAATGTGGATCTTTAAAATTCAACTCAAGCTGCAGCCCTCCCTAACACTGCCCAGGCTCAGAATATTTACCTAGACCCTTTAAAGCACTCAAACCCACCAGCAGTTTCGCTGGAGACGTCTGGGGCTTCCCGAGACTTCATTACATAATATCTTTTACAAAGTCTATTCCCAGCTCGAGTGGAAGATGGATTCTCGTCCAGTTTGCGGAAATTCCACGCTTTGGCTTCCCTTTCCTTGGGTTCGATCCGGCCAATGCCTAGCCTAGCTGCAGCAATCGCACCGGCTAGGATCCCCGCCACTCTCTGAACTCAAAACTAGCACCCCGAGGTGCAGCCGTCCCGCCCTGGGTGCTCCAAGGCTAGCCCCCTCGTGGCCCGGTGCCGGCCGGGGCTCGCGTCCCTACGTCTGTCTCTAATCCCCAGCCACAGCGCGCTCGCAGGGCCCGGCCCGGAGCCCAGATGATCGGCCGCAGGGCCGGCTCCGTACGCCGGGCTGCGGAGGAAGGAGAAGGGGAGGAGGAGGAGGCGTGGAGGGAGGAAGGGCCCGGGCAGCCCCGGAGGGAGGCGAGGGGGGGGAGGGGGCCGGCCGGCCCGAGGGTGGGGGGGGCAGCCAATGAGCAGCGCGCGGCGCGGGGAGGGCGGAGGTTGGCGGGGGGGGGGCGGGGGGAGGATGAGGTAGGATGGGGGAGGGCGCAGCCGGAGCGGCGGAGGCTCCAGCCATAAACAAGCGCCCGGAGGAGCGGCGCGGGAGAGAGGCGAGCCGGGCGCACGGAGCGGACGCCACGGACCTTCTGCTGTGCTACCGCGCCCACTCGGCGGCTCGGGAGGCGGGGACCGGCCCGGAGGCTGCGCTGCCGTTGTCTTTACCCGGCCGTCAAGGAGCGTAGCGAAGGACCAGAAGGACCCACCAGCCCTGCTCCGGAGCGGAGCGCAGCCACCGTCGCCGCCAGAAGTTTGGGTTGAACCGGAGCCGCCGCGAGGAAACTTTTTTTCCTCTTTTCCCCCTCCCGCCCGGGAGGAGAAGGAGGAGGAGGGAAAGCCACCCGCCACCGCTGCTGCTGGCGCCAACGCTCGTGGGCTCCGGGTCGGCGCGGCCCGCAGGGGCGGCGGGGGCCTTGCCCCGCGAGGGGAGGAGCGCCCCGGGGGCCCCTAGGGGGGCACGAGGACCGCCGGCTGCGGGTGGGTGCGGCGGCGGCGCGTGTGCCCCGCGCAGGGGAGGGCGCCCGCCCCGCTCCCGGCCCGGCTGCGAGGAGGAGGCGGCGGCACAGGAGGATGTACTTGGTGGCGGGGGGCAGGGGGCTGGCCGGCTGCGGGCACCTCTCGGTCTCGCTGCTGGGGCTGCTGCTGCTGCTGGCGCGCTCAGGCACCCGGGCGCTGGTCTGCCTGCCCTGTGACGAGTCCAAGTGCGAGGAGCCTCGGAGCTGCCCGGGGAGCATCGTGCCGGGCGTCTGCGGCTGCTGCTACATGTGCGCCCGCCAGAGGAACGAGAGCTGCGGTGGAGCCTATGGGCTCCATGGAGCCTGCGACCGGGGGCTGCGCTGTGTCATCCGCCCCCCGCTCAATGGCGACTCCATCACCGAGTACGAAGTGGGCGTCTGTGAAGGTAAGGCTGCCCCGCCGCGCGCCCCCTCCCACCTGGCCCGCGCAGAACAAAGTTTGCCTATGACTTTTCCCAGAGGAGAGAGGACTCCCGGGGAGGGGGGACAGTCACTGTCCCGGGGAGGGTGCCCTAGATGCCTGCCCAGCGGCGGGCGAGGTTGGATTGCGCGGGTGAGCACCTCTAAACCCCGCATAGGCACGCACACGTGCGGTGATTCGGGCTAACGCTTGGTGGCCCTTCCTCGCCCCAACCAGGAGTGCCGTGTGCGGGGTACACTGCGGAGGCTGACACCAGCGAGCCCCTCGGGGAGTCCGCCCCTGCCGCCCTGCCCGCATAGCGCAGTGTGGCACTGGGTGTTGTAAGCAGTCGGTGCAGCCGGCTTCTGGTAGTAGAGTAGACCTGAGCTCCAGATAGCGCTCCCTGTGTGACTCTTATTTTTTTTTTCCTTTGCGCTCTTCTTTCACCTCCTTCCTCCTCCTTCACGTAATAAATCAATTTCAGCTCCGGAATATGTCAGCCCAGGCAAAGTTACACATGGTGGTTACTCATTTATTTGCCTATTGGAAACGGTCAAAGGCTTAGTCTTCTGGACGGCTAAATGGGGTGGATGGGGGCTGCACCTGGATTGAAAAGTTAAGGCTCACTACAAGAGGTTTCCTTTCAAGAGCCCACTACCCGTGTGTTGGTGCTGGTGCTGATGGCTGATGGCTTTTTGTTTGTTTGACAGCAGATTCTGCTCTGCTGGCTTCACCGCGGCGCTGCGTGCGACACGGTTTGGCGATGTACTGAGGGTGGGGGCATTGATAGTGAAACACCATTGGACCGGGTGGGCCTCCATCAGCCTGTGGTTCTACTTCTGCCTCAAGGCGCCTGCTCTGGCTTGAGGTCTAGGGAGACTTAGTGAGTTCTTTTATTTTGCTAATGGACTGGATTGTTTCTTAAAAGTGGGGTCCCTGCTTACTAAGAGCTCAGACATTGGCCCCACAATGCTGTTCTGGGTATCTTGCGAGTGAGCAGGGCTCCCTTGGTAAGAAAGGACAGCTGCCCTCTGCCTTTACTGCTTTTAGCCAGCCTCTGGGTTTATCCTGAAGCTGAAGGTGTGTGTGTGTGTGTGTGTGTGTGTGTGTGTGTGTGTGTGTGTGTGTGTGTGTGTTGTACTGGGATACTGAAGAGGAGGCAAGATGGCCTTAAGACCAAAAGTGGGTGTGTGAAAAAAGGCTTCAGTGCCGTGGCTCTTTAAATACACATACGCATTTGCTTTTTTTTTTTTTTTTTAACCCGTGGTTGTAAGGGTTTGGACAGTTGTGGAAAGTCGGGGAGGCCTTCCTGGTTTGGAAGCTAGTGGGCAGTACTGAGTGCAGGGCCTTGCTCCTTTAGGATAGTTCCAGCAGGACCTCGTTTTCCTGTAGCACAGAAAGGGCCCTCCTAGTCTCCATTGACAACGTGGGCTTCTCAGCTCAAGGAGAATGGTCATCAGATAGACCCCTAGAATTGCACGTGTTTTGACTCTAGTCGTTCTCAATGACTTGCACTGGAAGATGTTTCTCTGAGAGCTGCGGTGAAGGAATGCATAACTGGACCCAGCCTCCACAGATCTGTAAGGAACGTGGGTAAATATGCAGTGGGAACTGCAGGCCAGTGAGAAGGGCTTTGGGAGGCTCTGCAGAGGGTGACCCTTGCTTGTTTTTTTTGTGTGTGTTTCTAGTGAAGGCAATACCTGGGGGAACATTTACTGTAATCAAGTGTTCTGGCAGCAATACCCCATGTCACAGCATGGAATGATTTTTGGCAGTTTGTTAGGGAGCCTGCCATTCCTCAGAAATGATGCGTCTCTCCTGCCTAGCCTGTCTCCTGGGAACACCAGGTGCACAGAGTGTTGGCCTTGAACATGCTTCAAAGTGTTTCTTGACATGACTATTTCAATTAAGGTTCTCTGGAAACATTTCATTTAGCAGGCCTGTTTTCAGGTGATGAGCACATCCTGCTTCCCTTGCTCCCACCGTCCCTTCCCCTCCCCTCCCCCCCCCCTTCCCCTCCTTCCCTCCCTCCATTCTTCCTTCCTTCACTAAAAGCAGCAATCAAATAGAATCTTAAAGCCATGAAACCAAGGTAAAAGGGACAGCACTTTTTGGCATGATGCAATAGTTGCATTCAACTGTGTCTGGCATTTCAGATACTTCCACACTAATATAAAATGCATGGAACAGGTAAATTAACCGAGGAACCCTTTTTCAGGGTTAGTGGAAATCCTTAACAAGTCTCTCAAAATCTAGAAGGTGCCCCCATTTTCCCCTGTAACTTTGCATAAAATTTCTCAATGGACAGTGCTTCCCTCAGTTTCCATTTTTATTCAGAAAGTTGTGTGTATTATTATCATAACCCACATGAATAGGGATGGATATGTTTTATTCATGTAGAAAGGCTCTTGTGCTACATTTTTTGCACTAAAATGACCCCTACTGGTTGTATCTGTTAATGAAAAGTCTTTTGAACGCTTATTTAGTTGGCTGCCCTGAGAAAACATATTTCATGGCATAAACATATGACTAATCCACCTGCTTTCGAAGACATGACTTAAGTACGAGTTTGTACCGCTGTTTGCCAACTTGAAGAAGTGTTTCTGTTTCCATGCAGACTTGTTGGGAAGGGGGAGTAAACTTAAGTACGGTTCACAAAATGAGTTGTGTCAGCAACCAACACGGACCCTTTTGCATTTGTGGCTCATTGTTTCGGGTATTTATGGGCACACTGACCCTTAAAAATACACGAAAAACGATAGCCAAAAGAAGAACCATGGAGGAAAAAAAATTAATGTCTGAAAGACTAGGAATCAAGTCCCATGTACCCTGAAATTTCTTCTCCCTGCATTGCGACCATTATTAAGTGAATCCTGAGTTAATGACTGTGCACAATTAAAACACTGAGAGTGGAAGCAGTTACCCAAAGTTTTCTCTCCTGGCCCTGAGGAGAGAACAGTTCCCTTCCCTGTTCCCATTCAGAGTGAGTCTTCCTGTTGGCCCTTTGCAGACTCCTAGCGGGACTGTTTTCTTGGACAGGTGTCTGTCTCTAGGGAAATCACCTACAATGCAAACAGACAAATTTGGCTTCTGAACAGCTGAGGACGAGGTCTAGGTGGGAGATCTCTTTAAGGGATCTGAGCCTTAAAAAAAAACACTAATGAAGTGAGATTGTGTAGAAAGAATTGTTTTGCTTGCACAGTAAGAACTGCATTTGGAACTGAGGGAACACAGCCTTATATTTTATGCTTCACTTAGGGTGGGGCGAGGTGAAGAGGCATGGCCAGCCCTTTGTCTTAGGGTGATAAAGAGGAAGCTGCTAGCTTCACTCTGACTTTGCCAGGGCAGAGTGTGTAGACTGGAGTGGGTACTGTTGGGCTTTGGCCCAGGACAGGTCTGCATTGGAGTCAGGTGTCCATGACTGCAGGTAGGCGCCAACTTTTTCTGAAACTTGGACTCTGTGGCCTCAGAGTCTTTAAAGCACTGAAACTTTCAGTCTTCAAAACTACTGCTAGTTACAGTCTCCACGGTGGTTCACAGGGCAGCCAGGAGAACTTCAGATGGCAAGGTTTTGTGTTCTGGTTTCTCCCTGTGAAGTTAAGGTTTCTTGTCTTGTCTTTTGGTACAGTCTGTAGCTCCAATACCTGCTTAGAGAGAACAGGAGATGTGAGGTGAGGCCCGGCCGGGAGAACAGTTGCCCAGGACCAGGAAGCCATACCAAAACAGTTGGCTCGGCATGAGCCACATCAAAGTTACCCTTTTTGCTTTCTGGGAGGACCTGAATAAAGTTAAGAGTCAATGGGTTTTTACAAAGTAAATAAAGGAGAGATGGGGCAAAGCTAATACCTCTCTGCTGGGGTTAGGGAACATTTCAAAGCCAAGCTTCCAGACTTCGCTCTTGAGTAATGGATGGATTTCACTCTACCTCAGAAGTCTCTAGGTAAGGTCCACGCTTTGTTGCCAGAGAGAAAGGCAAGCAGAGGGCGGCTAAAATATGTTAACAGGGTATGGGAAGAGAAACTAATTCAAGTAAACAAGGAAGTAATTAATTCCTCCTCAGAGTAAATATTGACAAAACCCACAGGACCAACTAGTCACTGCACATACATAGATGACAGGACAAAATGACCTTCATTTTGACCATCAGGCTTATAGAATTCTCCATGCTTTTAAGGACTCCTGTCACATAAAACACTTGGCAGAGGATAAATGAGGCCCATACTGCAGAGTAGAAAAGTGAAAGCAGCAGGCATGGAGATACTACTTGCTGCTGGTAACGTGGTTAATAGTGGAGACCAGGAAACTTTGTAAGTAGTATGTTGGGAGGACAGTTGTGAGCAGAAACACGTTCATTTATAGAACATTGCAGTGTGTGTGTGAGTCAGTGGGTGTGCAAGAATGTAAAAATGAGAACGAGTGTGAGAGTGAGAACGTGTGAGAATGAGTGCATATCAGAGTGTATGAGTGTGAATGAGTGTGAGACTGTATGTATGTGTGTGAGAATGAGTGTGTACAAAAGTGTATAAATGTGAGTGATAGTGACAGTGCCTGATTGTGTGTGAGTGTATGTGTGTGTGTGTGTGTGTGTGTGTGAGCGTGCTTGTAGTGTGCTACATGGTGTGCTTGTGGATGCCAGAGGACATTTGGAAGTTGCTTCTCTTCCTCGACCTATGGGTGCTGGGGACTGAGCTCAGATGGGCAGGTTTGGCAATGAGCACTATCCCTCCAGCCCAGGCAGGTTGATTGATGAAGAAAAGTGAACACCCCCCCCAACTCTGGACACTGCGTTCCTTTCTGGGAACTATTGGGAGATTTGGTACAGGTTTCTGCTCTTCATGGCTTGCTTACTGCCCAGCAGTGGTCAGGGTGAGGGGTTTGGGGATGCAGGAGGCAGGCATTATGAAGCTGAAAGATGTAGATAAAATGGTGACCCCAGAAAGTGGGTGGACTAAAGGATGAGGAATGAGAGAAAAAAAAAACCCTTAAGTTCATCTTAGCACAACTGTCTCATCCTTTGAAGAATGGTCCAAAACACATTCCAGGGATTAATTGTGAAATTCCTGAAAAATGTGGGTGTGTTTAACTCAGGAAATGGTGCCAGCAGGAGAGATGACAAGGAAGCCTTCAACTGTAAAGGAGGTGGGGGGGGGGGGGGAGTAGAAGGTGAATATTTCTGGCAAAGCCAGTCCGTTGTTACAGTTGTTGCATCATGTTCTAGACGGTACATTTCATACAAGGTTTTGGGAGACATCTCAGTATAGTTATTTTAGGAAGGCATGGATTCCTGTCATCTAATTCTCCAAAGCAGCATTTTCAAAGATCAGGCTTATCTTCGCCTAGAAATCAATCACTCGGTCATCTATTTTTCTTTTCCCCTCCTGTATACGAGGCTGCCTACAGGAGCAAGAGGAAGCCAGGGAGTCTGGGAATCATTCAGAGGTACACTCTGTCCTTTACCCCAGTTCTTTACACTGTGGGTCGCATAATAGATATTTATATTATAATTCATAACAGTAGCAAAATTACAGTTAAAGAGTAGTGATGAAAATAATTTTATGATTGGGGGTCACCACAACGTGAGGAACTGTATTAAAGCATTAAGAAGGTTGAGAGCCACTGCTGTACACTCTTTCAGTCAAGATAAACAAGACAGCCCGCCCCCTCCATCCCTCCCTACCCACCCACCCATCCCACAAGGTGGTTGGAACCATGTAACTTCCGTGCAGGTAAAGATGATGTGTGATTCCGTATTCTCACTTCCTGGGCCCAGGGATAGGATTTGTTACTACAAGAACCAGGCTTGGAGGGGGCTCCTGTTTGGTGGGGAAGTGGGGGGCATGCCTAGTCTCTTTAGAGCTCTTACAATAAGTGTTTCCCAACATTGGAGAAGGAGCCTGCATTCTTTCTGCTTTGCTAGCTGTAACTCACAGTGGGCAGGTTTCCTTTTGTGGTTTTCGCTTTGTTCTGGCTTGCTCTAAGTGGTACCAGAGTGTGGGGAAGGAACCGGGAGGTGTCTCTGGATGGACAGTCTTTCTTCTTCCTCTTCGCCTCCTCCCACCCTGTCGTTTCTCTTGGCCACTTGGACCGGTCAGATCTGGAACCCGTGTCCCTAGATAGACACTCCTCCATTGATGGACAGAGGCCTGCTACACTACAGCTTTAAGGATGCCCTCAGGGTAAGACCAGAACTCTAAAGTGTCTATTAGGGGCCCACATGGGTGAAATTAAAAAAAAAAAAAAAAAAAAAAAGGATTCTGTTTTCCTTTGTTAGTTTCAAAGCAAACGCATTTGAAGTCAGTGCCTCCCTGGTCCAGCCCCACTTTCTTCTGAAGACGGGGGGGGGGGGGGGGGGGGGGGGGGGGTTTGGGGGGGGGATGCTGGGGCTTTAGTGGGTGACCATTTGTGCTTCCTTGTCTGGCCAGTGGAGTTAATCATAGGGTTGGGATGTCAACTCCCCTAGTCCCCAGGGAACAGCTGACACCCAGCAGGGCTACTCACCTTGTGCAAGCATCGCTGCCTGACCTGGGGTCATTTCCTTGCTCCACCTAACTTTCCCGGTTCCTCAAGCCTTGGGAGTTATAAGGTAGACAGTTATTAGTGAGTTCAGAGTCTTTTGCCTCTAGCCATTCCTCAACATCGCAAATGTAAACTTGAGACCGGCTACTTCCACCGTATCTAAATAATGACTGCAAAGGTTGTATATTTGGGGTTGAAAGAGGATCTACAATTTGTTGTGTTGCATCATTGGACTTGCTCATTTAGCTGCCCCCCCCCCACCATGTGGGTTAGTATTTTATCTGGGGAGGTTGGGGTCCTAAACACATTCTAACCAGCAGTGTACACTTTCTTTTATGTTGCATTCTGGAAGACTTTGCTGGTAGTTCCTCAGGGGTGTGTGTGTGTGTGTGTGTGTGTGTGTGTGTGTGTGTGTGTGTGTGTGTCTGTGTGTCTGTGTCTTGGGTGTGTGTATCACCCTGGTGGTCAGTGCTCAGGATTGTAGTTCCTCAGGGGTGTGTGTGTGTGTCTGTGTGTGTCTGTGTGTGTGTCTGTGTGTCTGTGTGTCTGTGTCTTGGGTGTGTGTAACACCCTGGTGGTCAGTGCTCAGGATTGTGCCTGTCTTGAGCTAAGGAGGCAGTTTGCATTAGCACAGTTTACCCTCCACCCCCACCCCCTACCCCCGCCCCCACAGGCACACATGCACACTCCCCACCTTTAGAACTCCAGGCCCACCTGCTGCTGTACTTGATACAGGCCTCAAAGCCAAAGGTTTAAGCAGTGCATTCCTTTCTAGTTTAACCACTTAACTCTCTTTCTAGGTCAGCTTGTTTTTGCCTATTAAGTTAGGGAGCCCCAACTAACCAGAGAAACATCTGCCCACAAATTATTTAATGGGCATCTGCTATGGGTCTGGTTTCTGTGTTATAAAATTCTGATACCGTCTTCTGTAAAAATTGGGCTTCTGAAAGTTTAATGGCCCGCAGTCACCCGGGAGCCTATTACAAGTGCTGGTTTGGCCCTTGGGGACTACAGTTTAGTGGCAGAGCACATGTTGAGCATGTGCAAGGCCCTGGCCCTCCACACCTAAACAGAGCAGACTCCGATTCACTGAGCCTGGGGTGGATCCCAGCCGCTGTCACTCTCTGGATGACACCGCTAAGGCTTAGTGCCCGTTCAGCTTTTGTAGCATGAAGTTAACGTAGCTGGTATCTGAAAAGCTGCCACATGCTGTGACAACTGTATCTCAACCACAGTAAATAGGCTAGGGCCCCTGCTTCCACAGAGGTCATGGTTTAATGGTGGATAGGGAAGGCTGGGACATTCATTCCCTGTAGTCCCAGACAGTGACACCTGAGAGAGAGGTGTACCTAGAAGGTGAGAGAGGACCTCTAACTTTTCCTCAGACCACCGGGAATGGATGATTCAGCCTCACCCTGGAGGTGTCTTCTCTTTCCTCATTCATCTCATTCTTCTTGCTTAACAACAAAATGGGTCTTTGAGCCCAGTTAAAACCAATATTCACATCTTGACTCATGGGTTTTTTTATTTTGTTTTGTTTTTGTTTTTGTTTGTCTTAACTGCAAGAGCAACCTTGGTTAGTTTTTCCTGGCTTTGGTTTTCTCATGAAAACCTGAAGTATCAGGAGCTTTCCATCAAGTTAATTGTAGAGAGGATTACAGAAAGCAAATATGAATATATAGTGTAGGTGATTTTGTGTGTGTGTGTGTGTGTGTGTGTGTGTGTGTGTGTGTGTATGTGTGTGTGTGTGTGTGTGTGTGTGTGTATGTGTGTGTGTGTGTTGTAAGATGATATGCTTGAACTCAAATGCTAATACTGTCCCTGGTAGAGTTTTTAAAAAAAACTAGTATTCTAATTTGCATCCTTTTTTATTTTCATCTTTGTTAGCTTTCTCTGTGTATAAATATAGAAGTCAGCTTTGTGGATATACTCACACCTCCTCCACACATACTCTGTTTCAACAGGAGGCTCAGGATGATAATTCTGGTCCCACATGTTTATCCCAGAGAAAATGACTCTATAGTACAGAAAGCCAAGGTGTTTCTTGTTTTGGCCTAGGGTAACTCTTCTTCTTCCAGGGGCTTGTAGATTTTGTTGGAATGTGAACGTTTGCTTGGGTCTGTGCTTCAAGTTCTTCCTTTCAAAACAACAACAACAACAAAAAAAAACCAAACAGAACAACAACAACAAAAATACTGTTTCTAATTCATATCTTTTAAAAGGAAGCAAAGTATCTGTTATCATAAGACCCAGGGCCAGAGTGTGTCTTGTTGCTGGTCCCTATCTTTCATGTGGTGAACTTTCAGGTGAGTGTGCACCTCTGGGTTACCATGGATTGGCCTGCTGGGGTCTCAGGACAGTCTGTGTTACAGAGGAAGGGACCAGCATCCCACAGTTAAAGTATTTGGCGTTCTGTTTGGTTCCCAGGGTAGGTGTGGTCCCACCGGATGGTAATTCCTTTTGTGAGTCCTTCCTTCTTGCCTAGAAATGAGTGTCCTTTTTTTTAATCAGTAAATGTTAGCATAGAGTTCTCAAGATGGATACTTCAGATTGGCTACTGTGGGGCAAGGAGAAAAAAAACCAGATAGAGAGGATGGAGATAAAGTCCTTGGTCCAGTAAGTTACAGCTGATTCTTCTGGACAGCCAAACCTTACAACATAGCAGAAACTGGAATTTTTTTTTCCAGACACTCTGTTACATTAGAACCTATCATTGAGTCACCCTCTGTCTGTTAGCAGAGGTGTTAATATTCAAACATGTAACCTGTAATCAAAATGAAAACAAAAACCAAAACCAGAAACAAAACAAAAACCCTTATAAACATAGTTTCAGGGTTTCTTTTCTGTCAGTGTTAATCAAACCCAAGCACAACATCCTGATTCGAAACATTCAGAGAGCAACTCCTCTTAAAAGTGCGTAAGAAAGGAAATTACAGGGCTGGAGAGATGGCTCAGTGGTTGAGAGGACTGGCTGCTTTTCCAGAGGACCTGTGTTGATTCCCAGCACCCACGTAGTAGTGCCTCACAATTACCTTGTCATTCCAGATCTAGGGGGTCTGACACCCTCTTCTGGCTACTGTGGGCACTGGGCATGCATGTGGTGCAAAGTTATATATGCAGACAAAACACCCATCTACATACAACTTTTCAAAATGATGTTTATTAATTAATTAAGGGCTGGCTGCATTTTTAAGACTGTCAGATTTTATGTCTAATAACCATGGATTTGACACACCTACTGTAAAAGTTTTTGAGCAACCAGCCATCCCAGGGATTTTTTTTTTAAGCTGTAAGCTGTAGAGACTATGTCTGTCTTGTTTAGCATTTCAAAACAAAAAATCATAAACAAACATCTCAGATTCAAAACAGAAAGGAATTTCTGGCAGGGCAGGATGAAACCTGAGCCGACAGAGCCCGCTTACTGCAGGGAACCTTCCTTCGCTTCAAATCCAGAGACCTCAGGAAAAGGTTCACAGCTGTGATCAAGCCAGAGGCGGCTGGGAGCTGAAGTGCTGTGACACCTCTCTCTCTCTGAGATTCCAGAAGACCTGCCAGAAAGAAAGAGGTAAATCTGCCCGGAGGATGTTCCACCTGAACCAGACCTCACCAAGAAATATTTAGACCCCCTTCAGCCTCGTTTTATGTGAAGACTCTAACACAGGAGGGCTGTGGGCTCTGGCCCCCAGGATGGGTGTTGACAGTCCTGCACAACTGAAAGGAGGTCTTTCCTCACCTGCTCTTTTTGGAGCTTGTTTGTGTGTTTGTTGTTTTTAAAAAAGTATTAACCAAGTCTGTGGGTTTCAGACATCTCTGGAAATTAACGTAGAAGGGTCAGGAACTTAAAACCGTGTAACTGTCCACAGCATAGGCAGTTATCTACCTGGATCCAGGGGGCAGGGTGGGGTGGCTAAGTCTGATGGGATTATAAGGCTGTTCTCTGGTCATAAGATCTGAGCTTTTATGGCCCAGAGGTGTTGGCTCAGGATCAGATATTACCCGTGTTTACAGTTAGGGAAGGAAGAGTGGTGACCATCTACCTGAAAACTTTAGGGTTCTGAGGCAAAGTACAAGACGTCTGCTCTGGTGATGTTTATTGGGACACATCAGTGACAGCAAAACATCATCATCGTTACAGGGACATTCGTGACGTCTACTAAATGCCTGCGGCCTGTCACTGTAAACTATGTTCTAATCCACACCCAAGTCTAAACTGGCCTGTCGCTCTCCCATTCTTTCTCGGTTTCTCATTTGCTTCGTTAATTATTACAGTTATCCTAGGCCCAAGGGAAGTAGGTGAGGAGAAGCTTGGGCAAAGACAGGTCAGAACTCGCCCCAGTGCACATACTCCTTTCTGCCTCTGACACTGGGGAGAGCTGAGTAATTGCTGTTCCTCCTAATAACTGCCGGCAGCAGCCAGATTCTCTGCATTCTTTTACCTTTGCTGCTGTTTTCACTTGCCAGGGAGTTTCCTTAAGGAACAGACTGAATTTAAAAACACATAACTAATCGTGCACAAAAGTCGGGGGTTGGCGGGGGGCAGGGAGGTGGGCCATGGACACAGGGAGCTCCTTGGTACCTTACCGCGGAAGGATGAGGTGATAGTGCCTGCACCAAGCTTCCAGCCGTCTTAGCTACTAGCTGAGCCTTTAGGTCTCTGTGACACACACTTCTTCTCTCAACTTGTTTTCCAAGCGCAGGCCAACTCTGAAGCTTGGAAAGCTGCCTCTTGGAGTGTGTAGAACTTCCGCCTTGCTTTGCATATTCCACCAGAGACTTGGTAGTATGATCCGCAGAGCCCTGAAACTTGGTGAATGCGTTAAAGGCTGTGAGGGGCGGGCCCAGCACTGCCTCCAGGAGGCCTATCTATCTTCCTTGCTTTTTCTGCAGGCCATTCCACATTTACAGGGACAGCCTTCCAGAGTGGCACTGGTTGGCTCACTCCAGTCAGTATTTATTTATTGATAAATCTGCTGAATGCTGTGCACTCCCAAATGGTAGCATGCAACACACAGATCAAAACAAAATAAAACCACAACAGCACCTCACCACCTAATTAGGACGTGGTTTCTCTGACCCTGAATTCAGTTTAAGTCACCAATCCCTGCCTGTAAGAACTTTTTTTTTTTTTAGTTTTCTTTAATATTTTAAATTCTTCCCCCAAATAATTCTTTCCTCCAATGTATAAAACTGTTAAAAGTTTACTAGTGATGGGGTGGGTATTCTATACTGTACCGATGCTTGTTCTTTTTTTTTTTCTTTTTCTTTTTTTTTTTTTAGATGATGGTATCAAAAGTTAAATCCTGTTCCAGACCTTACCTTGTCTTTTCTTGTCTAGCTTGCTAGATAATTAATAGCCAGTAACCATGAAAATAGCCATTGAGGTGTGGGTGGTGTTAATGTACCAACTCAAGCTTTTGCCTAAGATAGATTTTCCTGTGGTATATAAATGGGTCTTTATTTGGGCTTCTTCCTGCTCTATTGGGCCATCTAGCTGAAGAGCTTTGAGCATCTGAAGGCCTGGCTCCCAGAACTCTGTCTTGGAAGCAGCCAGGAAGTTTGTGTGTGTGTGTGTGTGTGTGTGTGTGTGTGTGTGTGTTGGTGCGCACACGCATGTGCATGTGTACGTGCTGCAGTGAGCGTTGCTAGGAGCCTCAGCGGACATGTGCCTTGCCCATTCTCCACATTGCTCACTCCTGTGGTTGACCCTCCTTTTTCTAGCAGGCCTTTGCCAAAACGTTGTGCAAGCTGGTCTGCAGGTGCCTTGGAAGCCTTTGGAAAAATACATCCCCGTCAGTCAGTGCCTTTCCACTTGCCCCATGTTCTTCCCAGCATGACTCCTTTCAGCTCTCCAGCTCTTGGTAACCTGGCTGTCCCCAGACGTCAGTGTCGCATCCCTTACTCTGTGCGGCCTTCTTCCAGTAAACCGTGTCTGCACTAATTGCTAAAGGATTCTGTGGAAATCTTCACAGGGGCCCAGAACTCCAGATTCCTGTGGTGATGTGGCATGTAATAACATGAGTCAAAAAGTGATAGAAGTTTGTAAAACAAGAATCTTTATGAGGCTGCAGTTAACCTCTGGCCTAGAAAAACGTTCCTCCGTGCCATCAGCAGACTATGAGTGATAACATTTCTTGATGGATCCTTGAGAGAAAGGAGCTGTTATCACCCGTTTCTTTCGCTTTGGGGCTTAGAAGTAGGGTGTCTGCCTCAGCAGCTGCTGTCAATAACTTAGTTTACAACGAAGAATACCCAATGTTGTTACTACTGGTTTGCTGAAAACAACTCTGGGTTACCATGCTAAGCGCTTTGCCCCTCTGTAGACCGTCAACTCAAAGGGCACACGCTTCCTGAGGACTGTATATTGCTTTATTTAGTGTGTGAGCATGTGCCTGTGGAGGCTACTGGTTGACACTGGATATCTTTCTCCGTTGCTCTCCATCTTACTTTTTGAAGCCGAGTCTTGCACTGAGCCGGAAACTCACTAATTTGATCAGACTAGCTGGCCAGTGAGCTTCAAGGATTCATCTCTCTCCAACGCCCTCCCCCATGCTGGGGTCTTCGATGACTCATGCCCATCTTTGACATGAGTGCAGGAGATCTGAAATTACGATTGTGTGACAGCCATTCTACGGATTGAACCCTCTCCCTGGCCCTGTTTTATTTATTATATTTGAATACAGAATAGTTCTAATTGAAGTGCTTTGGCTTTTGAACTGTCTGTTTAGTTGAACTATTGATGAGTAGGCACATGGAGGTTAGGAATATCACTGACGTTTATTTCTTGGTGAATGAGACAAGGTTTATTATCTCTAGAACAGTGAAGCATGCTTCCTAACAGGCTGCCGTTAAACATAGTTTTTTGACCTTATAAAGGAATTTTAGATGTGAGTGCCAAAAGAAAACACAGAAATTTAGGGTGAGAAATGGAAGACATCTGTAGGGAAATAAACAAAATACAAGAAGCCAAAGGTGTTTTTTTTGTTGGAAAGAGATCACATTATTTTCAAAGACTAAACTGGGAAAAGGTGAGAGCCCTCAGCAGCCAAGTATATCGACTCTCTACTCAGAAAATTATATTAGACTCTTAGAAAGAGAGAGGAAAAGGAAAAGACTGCCAACAGAGGGCTGGAAAACTTGAGGGAGATAAAGTATTTACAAGTTTTAATAACACAGAACACGTCCAAGAGAAATACATAATTGCAGCTGCATTTGGCAATGAAGATAGCCCATGTGTTATGTTTTTTAAATTGTCTGTGAATATTGTAAGCTTTATGCCCTTGGGTAAAAAAACACTTGGGTGATAATGTTTCTCCAGAGAAAGGGAAAGTGGAAGATGTGAGGAAGTAAAAAGAGAGAGGAGGCATAGAGGAGGAATAGTCAACATTTCCACCTCAGAAGGGTATATTTTATATGCATGATCATTATAATCGTTTCTAATCTTAGTGTAATAAGCGTTTAACTTTCCATAGGGCCGTGGTAATTTGCATGTTAATACTGAAAGCCCACAGGTAAGGGGAAAATTAGAGCACTAAATCAAAAGGCCTGACTGCCTTGATCCTAAAGTTTTAGGTTTTCCAACTTGGTTTCCATCTTGGGCAGAGACCCTTGGAAAAAAATCAGAAACTGGGAAATGTGCTCAATACATTGTCTTTATCCTATGCTACCAGATCTAGCGCGGCAAGGCCAGGAACTGGAAACTGGGTGTGGTGTCACTTTTCAGATTCCCTGAAGCTGCCTGCCCAGCCTTTCAGATGTGTTCTCATCCTTCAGGCCTCTACGCTCTTTGTTAAGCCTTCCTGCCCTGCCCAGGAAAAAGTACTGCCATCCCTACTCCTGGGCGCCCATAAATAGCACTTTCCCCTTCCCTTCTTTTGGGCCCTTTCACACTGTGTTAGAGTTCACATTTCTGCCTTCCTCCCTGCCTGGTGGTGAGCCACTCGAGTGCCAGGATTGTGTGTTATTCTGGCACTTGGCACACAGGAAGAACTCAATGAGCATTTGTTGACTAAATCTAGACTCAAGGTCATCCAAGATGTTAGACAAAAACTTTTCCGTCTCAACTGTTTGGTTTGTATTGTGGAAACTGAAACGGGAGACACTTACCTGTTCCCAGAAGCTCTGTGAGAAATACTGTCGCCCCCGAGGGATGCGCAGGTGGGATTTAACTGGTCCACCCCAACCAGTCTTAAACGCTTTCACCAGCATTTCCGTAATGAGTTGAATTCAGCCATGTTTATTTTAGCAAGTATTTCAAAGCATTTTTTAAAAGTTTATTTATTCATCAGGACTTCTCTCTCCAGTTTGTCATCAAAGTGTCCCCTATCATGTGCAGCCCCCTTACCTACTTGTAAGAATTGTCCTTATAAGTGCTTGCTGTTAACATTTTCCTGATGGCCCAGGGAGCTGGGGCACTAAGCAAGTGTGGTGCCCGGGCTCCGATAAACTACTGGGAAATGTGAACAACGTGGTGAGCAGAAGTCAGATGACCACAGGAACACTGTCAGGAAAACCGCGTTCTAGAGTCTCAGCAAGTCCAATTACCTTTATGTGAGTAATTCAGCTAATTGGGAAAGAACTGAATTCAACCTCGATGCCTTGGGTGTTGGGCCTTTATTAAGTATGTGAGCTGCTAACTCACCCTTTCAGGTGGTCTCCCAGCATCCTGAGGAACTCAGGCTCCTCTGAATCCTAAAGCAACAACTGGAGGGTGGAAGTGTGTGACTGGATAATGAAAGCGCCTCACAATGGCGTCGGCAGGAAGTCCACAAGAATGCAATATAAGGAATTTGGGGAAGCACAGTCCTATTTGGATTTACTCCAAACCCTGTAATTTCAGGGACTGAGGAATTCTCGATGATTAGTGGCAGGGGCCTGAACTTGTTGTATTTAGTGGCCAGAGTTGTTTTTCCTTCCACACTAGTCATGAACCTTTTTGTTTGTTTGTTTTTTCTAAAGGTCTTAAAGTGATTTACAAATTAAGACAGACTGACATAAGACACTTAAGGGTACAAGCACAAATTAGACTAAGCCTCTCAGCTGCTGAGAAAAAAAGACTTGACCAAGATAAAGTACAGGGACTCAAGTGACAGACACATAGACTTATCTTGACTACAAGTGTGTGGTCCAGCAAGTGCTGGGACCAAACCCAAGCAGGGCCTTGTGACCAAATCACTCTGACACTGAACTAGATTTACACCTCCTCCCATGTGGTTTAACCATTAAAATAAGCATGCCTTGGGAACCCCATTTTTTTTAAGGTGACATTGATTCTGATGCCTCTGCTGCAGCATTCCATCATTTTCACATTTTAGATGCTCACCCGGGACCCAGCTGAAATTGTTAATATTGTTTATATTATAGTTGGTGGCTTTCCCAGTCACCCATTTCAGGTCCTATTATCTCTCAAGTCCTGTTGTTATCAATGGGTTTTGGGACTGGAAAGGGGACATTGGAAAAAGTGGCCGAGTTACTCAGGTTCTCGATAGTTGCCAATGAAAAATGGAGACTTCTAAGTAAAGCAATGTCATTTGACGATTGCCTGGTCTGACAACTCTCTAGGAAGTATTGGAGGTTTAAATAAGAATTGGGAGGCAGAGGCAGGCGGATCTCTGTGAGTTTGAGGACAGCTTGAGGAGGCCTGAGAGTTCCAGGACAACCAGGGCTATTACACAGAGGAACCCTCTCTCAAAAACAAACAAACAAACAAACAAAAAAAAAAAAAACCAAAAGAAAAACAAAAGAGAAGCAGCCTCTAGGCTTCAGGGACCCGGTTCTCCCTCTATGCATGTTATCTTTTAAAAGACCCTTATCACCAGGAAGAGCTTTTGACTTGGTTGTCAACAGTGCCCCCTCTGAGGTGTGTGCTCCCAAACATGTGATTCCATGGGTAATTCAAGAGGTAGGTGAAGGACCCTGAACTGTATTTGTTTGCTGCCGCTGCTGCAGTGCACACTTATCCGTGGACTTCAGCAAAATAAATGAATGGAGGCTGAGGGCTGGGAAGCATACTTGAAGAGGGCGTGCCCATCAGACTGCAAGCCAAAGCAAACAGTCCTTGTGACTGAGAAAGACTTCGGGGGAGGAGGGAACTGGAGGAGCCTGGAGGTGGAGTCTTAACCAGAAAGTACCAGTTCAGCCACAGGGATGGCTAGGCTTAGCCAGTCCTGAAAAGAATCCCTCAAAGCTATTGGAAGGGGGCAGCTGTTTGACCTGGCTTTTGGCTAGCTTTTCACTGAGAAAAGTGATGTTTGGGGTACAGAAGGCAAGCAGGAGGAGAGAAAGACAGGAAGATACCCAATGACCTAGGATGGAGTCTTGCAGAGTAATCGGTGGCCTGGCCGAATGGTAGTGGGAGTTGCTCACAAGTCTGTACCCGGGGAGACTGACATTCTCTGCCATTCTTTATGGAGGGAAAGTGTGTCACTATAGTGGATAACTGTGTATGTTGTAGGTTTTGTTGCATATGCATTTTCCTATACAGGCATTCAAAGGCACAGCATGCACACACGTAGGAAAGGTTCCTCGTGGGGCCTGTGCTTCCCTGACAATAGTTTCTTTTTGTCTCATCTTTCTCATGACTGTGGGTTCATGGAGCTCCTAGGTTCTGCTCATTTCATCAGGAAGCCCTGCTGTCTTTGCCACCATTGGCGGGTAGAGAAAAAAAAAATGCATGTAGAATACGTTGAATGCATGAAGCTGCATGTATCTTTTATCTTCTGAAGTCACGGGGGGGGGGGGGGGGGCTCTCATGAGGTTTCAACAAAGGTAGCCTACAAAAGGACTGATAAAGAAATTCCTTAAAACCTTGTGTGCCCAAAGATCCTTGGTGCCAAGTTACATATTGCAGGGACCTTCATGTAAAAGGAAACCTAAGGCTCATTCATGGTTCCTTAGAAAGTCTATCTAAAGCCCTTCTCTTAGTTACTGTGCTGAACGTCTTATTTCCCATCACTAGTTAGATGTACTGGGGCCAATCGTTGGGCCAGCTGCTATCATTTGAAAGGAAATTAGTATAAAGGTAGTTTATAGAGTTTACTAGAGGACTGAGGCATCAAGATGGGAGAGTTAGCCAAAATACTGTTCTTAAAACACAGAACCAATCCGTGTTTCTGTATCTGTTTCTGGTTTTCTGTATAGACTATGCATTGCGTATCCTGCTGCTTTAGGGTAAGTCTCACCTTCCTAGGTTGGTCCATGGTCTCCTCCACCATGGTACTTATTTAAGCCCGCTGGTTGGATTGCACTGACTACAGCCTTCCACTTAATTCCTTTACCCACTTTACTTTCTGGGCTGTATAGAAAGCAAACAAGAAAAAAAAAAAAGTCATTCCAGATGAACTTAATCAAAGAGATTTCCTGAGTGCCTAAGCTCGTCAAGCAGATCACTGCAGTTGTGTCATCTCCTCTGCCAAGGAACAAACAACCTGGTGCTTATGATCTGCCCTTCGGGGCTCCGCTCAGGGCATAGTTTAGCTTTTGACTGTGGTATGTTCTGTTCCCCCAGGGCTGCAGTGGCTCCAGGGGCACTGTGTAGAGGTAGCTAACGGTTGTGGGCTTTGTGCAAGTCATCAGCCCACCGAGGAAGACTGCTCATTGCTTTTTCGGGGGAGAGGGTGAGAGGTGAAATAGCATATAATAGAATTACATATGCTTATTTTGTATAAATAATCAGTGTAGCTACCTCAGTCCTAACTAGGAACTAAATATTAACTTCACAGTGAGTTTGCAGCGCTAGTACTCTACATTTACTGTGTGTTTTGGTTACTGTGACTTTTATGTGACTATTTCAAATGATCTCTTACTTCTACTATTTTATAAAATAAAACATGGAAACCTAGAATTATCCAGCAAGGCAGAGACTAGATCCATGGTCAGGATTGCTTTTTGAAATCCTATCAGGGAAACACTTTTTCTATTGTTATTGACTTTCTACTTTTTTTCTACAACTCTGATGCTAGATTCCTGTTCAATTTATGGCATGTGTTTCAATATTTCAAATTGCTTTTCTTTCAATATTGAAAAACTCTTGACTCAGTCATTTGCACAAGTAGTCTACAAAATCGTATAATCAATTTTCACATGGATATTTTGCATTTATTTTAAGTACCTTTAGATTTGAAAAAGTAGAAAAACTTTGGTTTTCCCTATCGTGTATGTTTCTGAATTATAAGTGTAAACTATGTATGATCTATGCCGATGAAGACAGTCCGTAGGACACAAACACTTCCAGACTACTTGTTATTTGGAGAGAGTCCCTATCTAGACGTCTTTAAAAACCATAATACACAAATTAGTTGGTTTGTGTGTGTGTGTGTGTTTGCATATATGTATGCATATGAGTGTTTGTGTATACGTGTGTGCATGTTTATGTGTACCTACCTGTCTAGACTTCTTTAAGACCATAATATACGACTAAGTCTTGTATGTGTGTGACTATGTATTTGTGTGTTTGTGAGTGTGGATGTGTAAGAGTATGTATATGTGTATGGTTATTGTGTATGTTTGTACCTGTCTGGACTTCTTTAATACCATAATATACAACTAAGTTTTGTGTGTGGAGTATGTGTGTGGATGTGTTAGAGTGTGTGTATGTATGTACCTATCTAGACTTCTTTAAGACTGTACTGTACAATTTGTGTGTATGTGTGTGAGTGTGTGTATAAAACTCGTATGTATGTATGTATTTTTTTTTTTTTTTTACCAAAATACTGACTTAAAGGAACATTGACATTGTACTAAAAACAATTTGGAGGTGAAATAGCATCAGATTTAACAATTTTACCTTGGGTACTTATGAGATTTTAATTACATGATAATAACATTGAGTATGTAAAAGTCCCAAGTAAGCACATAGCTTAATAAACATTTCCTATCATGGTAAACAAATGTTTGCCATTCCTGTCCTTTAACACTACCACCGAAGTGTGTTCGCTGAAGTTGTGTCTCCCAGGTGAAGGAAGAGAAGTGAGAAGACTGCTCACAACTCAGACGAGGTTTGAAAAAGAGACGGCCGGGGCTTTCCTGAGGTGTAGCTCAAGGTGGGGCCTGTGTTATTGAAGTCCGTTTATGAGACCCATTTTAAGATGAGACGCTGTAGATCGGTTCCCGTGCTGTGGTTAATCTTCAACCAGCTGCTCTTTGTTACCTACCCAGACTACAAGTGCTCCATCACACAGGCTTATAAATGTTTAGGTACAGTTAGAACCGACTCCACCAGTACCGTCCTTGTTGTATGGTAGCCAGCGGAGCATCTGTAGCAGTGTGTGCTGCATGGGGACGCTTGGTTAAACAGCAGGTGAAGGGTACGATGTCGCTGGACTGCGGTTCCTTGCTTACAGAGCCCTGGAGTGGGGCCAACTCAGATGAGCAGGCAGGGGGAGCTGCGTTTTGAGAGTCTGGGGGGGGCGGTGCAGAGGGGGGGGTTATTTCTGGCTGTTGGGATGAGCAACTGACTGTTAGAGAAGCCATAAATATAGTTGGAGGCTCTGGCCAGCAGTAGATGCTGGATGGAATTGTTGACGGATGGATGTTTATGGCTGCTTCACACTCTTACCTCGTTAAGAATTGGTTCTTCCGTAGGGCGACCTTAAGGTCTGGCTTTCCTTCAGTCTTGTCTTCGAAGCCTCCGCCAGTGTGCTAGCCTCAGCCATCGCTGCCCCCTTCTTTCTACATTCGGATTTCAGTACTCACATCCTTAACCCCTGTTACAAGAGTTAATTTTTTTTTTAAATGAGCATCAAAAATTTGGGTGTGTGTGTGTGTAAGACAGTTTCCCTATATACTACAAGCACACTGTGTTTGATGGACAGAGCACTGTGTGGGAGTTTGTGGCTCCGTACCTGTTATTCACGGTGTCCTGCACATGGCCAGGGTAACAGTTGCTTGACCCTGGCTGGCTTCTGTGTATCTGTCAGTTGTTGGCTGGCTTGTCCTGCAC
The DNA here is from genome assembly GCF_903995435.1 of Acomys russatus. Taxonomy (NCBI): domain Eukaryota; kingdom Metazoa; phylum Chordata; class Mammalia; order Rodentia; family Muridae; genus Acomys; species Acomys russatus. Next base: position 15,569,636 of record NC_067137.1, on the reverse strand, counting down.
ATGGCCAGGGTAACAGTTGCTTGACCCTGGCTGGCTTCTGTGTATCTGTCAGTTGTTGGCTGGCTTGCCCTGCACAGGGTCAGCCTTCATCCCCTAGCCTTCACTCACAGGGTCCAGGAAAAGCCCCACATGGAAATGCTATCCGTGATTGGTCCCCATATTCTGACCCTGCACACAGGAATGTGAGGCCATGCCTAGTCAGTGACCAGAGCCCTCTTCATTAGCAGGCACTCCTTTGCCTACCCCGTGGCACTAGTCTGGCCCCACCTTGCTGCAAGTTCCCCAGACAATGGGTCAAGGTCCTCTTGGGACGTTATACCCACATGTGTCATTTAACAGAGCCTTTCTCTTCCAAGGAGTGTTAGCGGCATAGTTTCAAGAAAGCCTAACTGGAGAAAATTACTTCCTCAGGAAAAATCTAGATGACGAATTCCTTAGAGAGAAGCCACATTTTATTAATAGAGGCAGAATTGCGTCTGGGTGGGGAGTTCCGGCTCTGAAGTAAGTTCACAGCCCAGCACAGCCACTTGTATGTTGCCAGGTTTCGCTCTCCTGGCCAACTCCCTCAACCTCTGTTTGGGCTTTCCATCTGGAAATGGGCATAATGGTGGCGTCTTCTCATTTGGGTGGTTATGAGGAATGATTAATTTAATTCACTCATGCAGAGTAATTACAATAGTATGTTGCACTTGGTGCACACTCAGTAAATGCTGGTTGTCGTTGTATCTTTGTACCTTTAGCATAGAACAGTAGCTTTTCCATACCAGGTGCTTGTCTGCTGTTGCGTTAAGTGGTATTTTCAGAATGTAAGAACATTTTTTTTTTTCTTTTCCCTTACTCGCTATAAATAAGCATGGAACCTGGCGGCGTGGGCGTGAGGGTATTTACTCCCTGGTCGGAAGTCTCAGATTCTCTTTTAATCACAGTGTGTCTGTGGTTCGATCAGATCTGACATACCCAGTCTGTCAGAAGTTTTTGTTAATATTTACTGGCTCCCAAGGTAATTTGGGGAAGATGAAAGAGCTTAATCAAGTGACTTATTTCTAGTAAACGCTGTTATTGGGACATTCCAAACTCCTAAAATAGGCAGTGGGTAATAAGAAAAGCTCTACTCTTTCTTTATGGGCTCACCCTGTATCCTTAATCACGTTTGTCTTCCAGGTAGGCATCCAGATGGGGTGGACAGATACTTCGTTATTAAGTTGCTTACTGTGTCCTTTAGTAGTGCCTCAGTACCTAGTTTGGGGACATGTAAATAACAATTGCTTATTGATTGTTTTGTTTTGTTTTGTTTTTTTTCCAGACAGTGTTTCTCTGTGTAGCCTTGACTGTCCTGGACTCACTTTGTAGACCAGGCTGGCCTCGAACTCACAGTGATCTGCCTGCCTCTGCCTCCCAAGTGCTGGAATTAAAGGCGTGTGCCACTACCTCCCGGCTGCTTATTGATTTTTTTTTTTTTTTAAGTGAATCAGTAGTTGATAATGTATTTTTCTTCAACCAGATACTTTTTTCTTCAACCACAGGTACTTGGGAAGGGCCTCTCTTGATGACTTTCCTCCTAGGTAGGCGCCACCTTGGGTATTGAATCTGAGGGTGCCTCTCAGAATTCCTGCACATACCAGAGGAACAAATGGTCTCCAAATGGTCCAGATGAGATGGTGGGAATGGCGCAGGGTGGGGTGCTGCCAGTCATCTGTGATGTGTTCAGAAGTTTTTGCTGACAGTGTTTTATGTGGTTAAAGACTGAGCTGGAGGACAAGAAACGTGTTTCCAGGATCTGGCAGTCACAGTTTTCAAAGGCCATTCTACCTAGAAAAGGTGTAAGGAGCCTGCACAGGAGCCCTGGGTCTGACTCCCTCCCCTCCCACCCCCCAAGTGTTTCTTCACATTCAAAAAGTATTTAGATTTAAACAGATGATTTGTGTAGCAGGATTGCAGAAGTAATCTTTTTTTTCATGGTGGAGTTTGTTAGAGCTTTAAACAAACTTGTACATGTACTCAAGCAAACAAAGCCACTTGTTCTGTTTTTTAAAAACACCATTTTTACTGTTCTTTGTCATTTTAATAACTTCTCTTTCCATTCTAGTTCTCGGTGCATTCCAGGATTTTTTTTTTTTTTTAAGCCATTAAATCTTCCCCTGGTACTCAACTTATAAAAAAAATAATAAATTTATTTTTAATGTAAATGACTACAGGGTGATTCTTGTGTGGCAAGATTATTTTGCCCTGGTGTGAAGGATTCATCATTTTGTAGGAAAGAATGGAAGGGCACGCAGTCTCTTTCTCTTCCCCACATCTGTCTCACCCACATTGAAGTGGTCCATTTAAAGTCGGATCTTCATAAAAGGAAGAGCTGTCATAGGCACACTTTATGGGCCGCCTAATTGCTTCTGCTGAAGTCCCACATTGCTTATGTGCAAAACTCAGGCGCTTTTATTTCATCGCTGACAGGAATGCAGTCTGCCAACAATACCGGGAGAGAGGCTCGTGGCAGTTATGTGCAGTTTTTGTGAACAGAGCACTGAGCCATTTTCTTCTGGAAGGTAGTGCATGTGCAGGGGAGGGAGGGAGAGGGAGAAAGGGAGGGAGTCTATATTCTAGTCAATTCCCCATGATTCCTTACATACAAAGCATATTCTTGCTGGTGTTTGAATCTTAATAAATAGGAGAGCCTTATTGCAACCCACGCTTGGTAAGAAAGCGGGGTGATAAGTGGTTAACTGGTCAGGGATCTCCCCGTCTTTTTTAAACAGAAGCAATTGCTTAGTGTGAGATAGCCCTTAGCATCTCTTTTCCTAGGGTCATAGTAACTCTTACACACTTTGTAGGCTTTTCTCTTCAGCCTCACTCATAGGCATTTATTTATTTAAAGCAATGCTTGGCTTTAAAGAAAGAGGAGGAGAAGCCATTTATTTAGCAGTGGAGCTGATAGGCTTGGATGTTCAGGGGTTTCCACCACTGTGACTTTAAGACATTTGGCAGACATGTTTTCTTTGGCTGTTTAGGGTATGAAGGCTACCCTAAATAGGCTCCTTGATGTTGTACATCAGGCCTCCTTTCCTTACTCTCCCAATATTTCTTCCTTATCTCTTCTTTCCTTCTCAAATCTGTCTCCACCAACCGTATCCTAGTATGCCCTTGTTTAACCCTACAATTCGGCCTCAAACTCTTCATCTCACCATACTTTCCCCCTCTTGGATTCCAGTGGCTTGGAACTGTGTGAGAGTCAGTCCTGGCTACCACTTACCGCCTGCGGTGTAGGTGGGACAGGTTGTCAGTTCCCATCACACTGTGGCCTTGTGCAACCAAGATAGGCTGCGTGTCCTCCAACCAAACTTATTAATTTCATAAGCCTTCAAGCCTCCAGTAAGCTGACCTGGGAAGTCCTGGTGAGGACAGGATTTGTGGGTTGGAGCAATACAAAGAAAAACTGGAGCACAGTCTGGGAGATCAGGCCAGAGCAGCAGAGAACTTCAGTACCAGGTGAGGAGCTATGATGTTGCTCAGGGTTAGGAAGCTGGGAAGTCACCTGGGAGCGGAAGTGGCATTTTATTAGTCAAAGGTATATCACTCTAAAAAGGACTGGCGTCAAAGAACTATTCCTTTACCAGGAGTCAGAATTATGGAAATGCTCCTTAAAAAAGCCTCCCATATTACGATTAAATCTGAGACAGACCCCAAAACAGTTGTTCAAGGCATTTACCATTTTAAAAAGTTGTGCCAAGTCTGTAGTGATGCCTTTGTCATCCATAGAGGTTGAAAAAACTTGTTTTTGTCCATTGTGGAAGGAGTTCTTGGTGTCCCTGATGCCTGTCCTGCCCCCATGGTGTCCTGGAACACAGAGCACAGTGGGTTGAATTGCCACCCCCCCACCCCCCCCACCCCCGTGAACTTTTAACTCCAGCCTCTCTACCTTGCCCTCACCCCCCACGAAGGAATCCAGAGCCCTCCCTGTGGTGGTGTGAAGCCACTGGAATGTGGCACTCTGACCCCTGGCAGTTGGGTGTCCTGGATGACCTGGCCTGGGAAACAGGAAGGAATTGGAAGGAGGAGGATCTACCACCCCCAACCCCCCCACCCCGTGTCCTTGGGGGTAGGATTGAGGAAAAGGAAACACAGGGTGGTATTAACTCCCTCACCCCCAAAAGTAGCTGTGTGTGGGGGGGTAGCTTCCACTGAGAGGGTTGGCAGACAGGAACAGGCGTGTTTTCCCTTTGGGCTAGGTGGAGGTTGAATCCAAAGCAAAGCGGAGCTAGCTCCAGGCAGGTAAGCTGCCACAGAAGGTGGGAGGGATAATGACAAAGGGATCTGAGATAAAGGAGGGAGGCAGATGGAATGTACAGGAAGTTGTGCAAAATGAAAAGGATGGATGGAAAACAGGACTGTCCAGATTAAGGGCAGTTCTCACTTCAGAAGCCAAGTGTATTAGAAGGTAGGAAAGCCTGGCCCCCTAAGGAAACCACATCTCATTTTAAATTTTAGAGCAGAAGTGCCTGCTTGACAAGTAGTGTGCTAGGTCAGTGATGGGGAGGGAGGAACACTGAAGTCAGTTGTCTCTAACTTCCTGCCTCTCTCTTCTCTTACTGATGGACCACACTGGGGTCAGTCACCTCTCTGGAAAAAGGTTTTCAGGACAAGCTTCAGGGTAATGATGCTCACTCCAATTTATTGCCCTTCTGAAGGACATACAACCTGAACTCCGCACCCCCACCCCCCCCCGCCTCCATTTCCTCCCAATTGAATTTTTTTGGTCGAGAATTCATGTAAACCCTTTTCTAGTCATGAGCTAGTTATACTGTTCCAAAACTGCAATAAAATTTGCCAGGAAGGCAAGCCAGCATTTTCTTTCTTCTTTTTTAAAAAATTGTTTATTTTTATTTTATGTGCATGGGTGTTTTGCCTGCATGTATGTCTGTGGGTGTTAGATCTTGGAGTTACAGCCAGTTGTGAGCTGCCATGTGGGTGCTGGGAATTGAACCTGAGTTCTCTGGAAGAGGAGTCAGTGCTCTTAACCTCTGAGCCATCTCTCCAGCCCCCAGCATTTTTATTAGCTACTTAAGATTATGTCCCATGCTTTTGTAGAAGGAGTAGAAATTATAACATCGTTTGTTTGTGAAACATCTGTTTTGGAGGACAGACATCCTATTGCCCCTGGACTTGAGGAATTGGGTTTCCTCTACAGCTGGAGTCCCCCAGCTTAGGAAATTAACTCTTCTTAAGCCCAGGGTTGTCCTGAGTGCTAACCAGTGCTCCATGGTTATTATGAATTTGTGTGAAACCAGGGTGCTGTCACATGACAGCCCTAAAGCCTTGGTACAAGTTACCCACAATGTTGTTCACTAGAAATGTCTCGGTTTACAAGGTTCAGGGTTTATTCGTCAGATATGTAAGCAAGTGTCTATAGCAGGCCTCCCTCACCTTGGCTGGTGCAAGAAAGGAGGCAAAAGCAAGAATGCCAGGGTCTCACAGTGCAAGCTGTACATCTCTAGACTGCCCGGCAGCATCACAGTTTGCCACAATTCAGAACGAATAGAAGTATGAAAGAATGCTTGAAAGAACATTAAAGTTTCTGCACGCAGTGCATAGCTCCATCTTTCTGTGTCTCTTAGTTATTTGGTGGAAACTAGTAATCCTTACAGCTAGTTAGCCAGGGTGTAGATTTGATTATAATGCCCTTTGAAAAGTTTGTCAGGTTAGTTTTTTTTTTTTTTTTTTTTTTTTTATCTAAAATATATTCATTCTTGAATTCTGTACTGTACTTAGAGAAAATACTTAGCGACTTTTTTTTTTTTCCAACCTCTGGGTGGAAGTTAGACTATATGTAGTTCCACAAGTAGTGAGTCTTGCCATTTGAATAATGCTCCTGTTTCTTCAGCCTCTGAGGACTGACTCTAAATAGAAGAGCATCGCAGCGCAAGTACAACTTTGAAAGCATCCACCTACCTAACCGCATACGGGAATCCGTGCTGTGGTAGCATGTGGGAGAAGAATTGGGTAATTCACACTTTTTGTTTACGTTTTACCTGAAGCAGGCTCATTATTCTCTGCGCATGCATGCTTATGCATGCATGTGTTCTAATTAGAAATACACAAGTGTATGAACTTCCTTCTTTGACACTACTGTAGTTTAAAACACCTGAAAATTACCATCTTGTCCCCAGAAGGCCTAATTACTGTAAGGGTTGTTTATTCATTTTGCATCTCACAATATTAAATATGAATGTGCTCATAATGATGACTCCTGGAGACATACAGGAGGGGGAGGGCTTCAAAGGGGTGCTTTTCTCACAGTGTATCAGCTCCGGTAGTGAACGCCCCATCTCTGTGTCACCTACCAGGATGTCACCAACCCAGACATGCCTTCCTCCTCTTTCCTTCAGCAGGTGGGTTTTGTGGCCTTACTATGTGCTGGACATGAAACAGGGCTAGAAATGACAAGAGTAGCGTTGGCTGCAAGAAACTTAAGAGTCCAGCTGTGAATCAGCAGCTGTGTGGCTTTAGGGTAAGGGAAGGGTGGTGGCTGGAGATGCTAGATAGGGGGGGGTTGTCGGGAAAATCATAGAAACTTTGACCCAGCTTAAGCTAGATTGGGTAATTGCAGCTCTCTAGAAGAGGAAGCAAAAGTTTCCCGAAGAAGAGGAAGTGGTATATACAGATGCTCACAGAAATGAGAGCGTACCTGGGCCCTGGGAACTGACTCATTCAGTAACTATTGCTGGAGGGGCTTCTTGTGCTGAATCCTATTACAGTCCCGAGAGATACAGAAGTGAAGACAAGGAAAAGTCCCTACCAGCTTAAAGCTTTGTAGTAAAGACAGAAAAGGCAAGGGACAAGGGGCTGTGGCAGTGCAGTGCTAGCTGGCTTGTAGTTTTAAAGAAAACAGTTAGGGAAGGAAAGTCCTACCACAGAGTTGATGATGCCCATCTCAGACCTGAAGAGTAAGGGTATGAGCCGTGCACACAACTAAAGGAGGATGTTTTTGCTAGCTGGGTCAGCAGAGCCTGGGCCCTGAGGCTGCATTCCTCCCGAAGGGCAGGAGGAACAGGCTGCAAAGTGCAAGTTGTTGAAAGGCCAGCTGGAATGGATATGGGCCTCATCTGTAGGGTGACTCTGCAGGCATGGGGGACTGGTATTGACCTAGGTCAGGTTTGTGCAGTCATTGAGACCCCACATTAATCACCTTGACTTGGAGCCCACTCTCTGTTACAGTTAGCTATGATCAGAAGAAACCCCAGGGTTTTGAGAAATGTGCAAATACGTCTTTGTGGATTTAGGATTTTTTTTTACTGTTGTTGTTATTGTTGTTGTATTTTGTTTTGTTTTGTTTGTTTTTAGAGACAAGGTTTCTCTGTGTAGCCTTGGCTGGCCTGGACTCGCTTTGTAGAACTGGCTAGCCTCAAACTCACATCGATCCGCCTGCCTCTGCCTCCCGAGTGCTGGGATTAAAGGCATGCGCCACTACGTCCGGAGGTGTGTTTTTATTTTTTTGAAGTCATTTCCTATTGCTGTATTCACTCATATGATCTGTTTAACTTGTGGTTTAGAGGTTACATTAATGCTGCATAAACCACAGTTCCCCGCAAGGTTTGAGTACTTGTTTCTTGACTTGTCTGAAGGCAAGAATCCTTTTCATTGTCCCATAATCTACACTTGCTTCTTGTTGGAGAATCCAGGACAAATTGGAAGGAGGGGCTGCCTTTAAAGTCAGTGTGCCAGACACATCTCTCATTGTTACGATTTCTTAGCAAGCCACGGTTGTTACCCTTGCTCTTGTTTTTAATAGAACACTACTGTTGTCATAAATACTGTTCTCAGAAATTCTTAAAAATAAATATCTCGATATACAGATCAAACTTTCCCTTAGGGCGAAGCGAGTTAACATTAAGAAATTGTATGCTGTGCATAAAAACATGGTGTTCCTTGACTGTGACTTGGAATTTGATTTGTTGCTGGGATGAAATAGCAAGGTTCCTGTAATAGTAATAGACGTATGTGAGATCAAATGCAAGCATATTTTACCACACATACACACTGCCCCACACATGGGTTTGGGTTTTGACTTCTTGTTTGCACACACACACACACACACACACACACACACACACACACACACACACACACGTTAAGAGTGTAGTTCAAGGGCTTGTGAATGGAAGGCAAGTGTTCTACCACTGAACTGTCTCCTTAAACCCTAAGGTATAGATTTTCAAGAAAGGTATTTAGAGAAGATACTTCTTTGAAGAACAGTATTGGCATTGAAGGTAAGAATCGACCAGAAATATAATTGTTGGGCTATCACTCTTTAGATGACCATCTTCCACTTGGTGGATCTTGAAGCACGCAGCTGTTAGTGTGGTGAAGTTCACAGTAGGCTTAAGTTGACTTGTGAACACATTTCTTACACAACAGATGCTGACTGAATTCACAAAGCTACTATCCTGAAAGGATTCCTTAATGCTACTTACAGATCATTATACCTTTAAAAAGTCATTAGATGCCCTTGAGGAGTCATGCTGTATACGAGAGCATTGTTCACTCTCACAAAGAAACCCTTGTTTCTTAGAGGCCAGAAGAGTTGAGATCATGTTTATAAGCTGAGACTTTCCGTCCTCCTGACGGTTGCAAAGGTATGCCCATGAACTGTTTGTCTTGGCTACAAGGTGTGTCTGCTGTTCCCAGTGTTAAGGGACCCTCAGCAGAGGCCTTAAGGTCATGAACCCTGTAGAGAAGCTTCACTGGAGTGAAGGAAGGCCAATGGTGTTCCTGCCCTGTGTTGCCAGGCGTGTAAGTCTTCAGCATCCCATGACCTTGACATTTTATTCAGAACCCAGTTCACTTCCCTTGTGCTCTTTGGTCTTCATCATGCCAGTGTGATGTAATCTGTGTGGGATTCAGACCTACATAGCTCAGTTCTCGCCTCAGCCAGGTGAGTCAATCCTGGCGAGGCACTTGGTCCACTCACTGGCACATAGCAGTTGCTCACCAGTGTTGCCTGAGACTAGGGAGTGAAACGTACTTCCCTAATCTTTGCTGGCTGTTGCTCACTTCTGTGATAAAAACCTTAAGTTCTCTAATAGTATTATTCTCAGAGTTCCGTGTTCATCTAGCTCTTGTTTAAGGATCCGCTCCCCCTTTCCACGGAACTAGTTCACACTTCGGATGAGTGCAGTTCGTATATCTTGTCTTCTGGTTTGCTCTTGGTTATTTGACTAACAGCTGTGAGGCCACAGCATACATTAATATTCATGAAATAGCTCTGTGCATTATTCATGCGCACAAGTGCCTTTCTGGCAAAAAGCATTAACTTGTGTCACATTATCTAATGTCATGATATGCAGAAGTGGCAGAAGGGAAACTGAGAGTCTATTATTTGTTATTTCTCTAAGATGGCTGAGGCATATTATATCCATTCACTCATTCAAAATGTCATAAATATTGATACGTTTGATCAGTGATTCATACAGTGCTGAGATTAAAAGACTAGAGTTTGTATTAGTATTTTCACAGTCAAAAGCCTGAAGTCCAAAGATGCTTCTCACTCATTCGGTGGCTTTCTTCATCTTGCACTGAACTTAGCTTTCTAGAAATAATTTGACCCTTAAATATTCACATCTCTTAACTCACATTCAAGACATCTTGTCTTTCTGTCTCAACCCTTTTCTGCAGAGGCTGATTTTGCAAAGTTGTTATTTGCTGGGTCCTGAGACCCAGGTCAGTCATGAGACTGTGTCAGTGTCACAAAGGCACCGTGGTGGTGGCATAAACGCGCGCTCCATAGGCTTCGTGGCTATGCTGTTCGGGAAGGCTTAGGAGGTGCAGCCTTGCTGCAGGAAGCGCATCCCTGAGGACCAGCTTTGAGAGTTCCTAGACGCTTTCTGTGAAGAGCAAGCCCAGCTCTGCAAAGCCATGAAGTCCTGGAGCACCATGAGGAGCTGAGGAATGGGCCAGAAGAAGGGGACATGTGGGACTTGTGGAGAGAGGAAACTGAAGATATGTGCTGGGACCAGTCTAAATAGGCTTTGTGCTCCATGCCGAGGACTTGAGTGACCAGATGTTGGACTTTTTTTTATAGGCCATTGTTTGCAGCTAGTATGTCCTTAAGAAGCTGGGGCTGTTCTCTTAATTCCTCTCAATGGGTGTTATTTACATGAAAGTAACTCTTTAGGAAGATCAAACCCAGGGGCATGTGAGGGACAGCAGAGGAAGGCTTTTAGGGAATTTTGATGAAGAGAAGAAACAAAGTATTTGGTCCTTCCCCAAGATAGTTTCTTCTTAACCAAGTCATTACTTTTGGGCAGCAGAACATTTGATAATTCATATTTTGGGGGGGATAGATAGACACAGAGTTACATGTTTCACTGGACATTGAAGCACAGTGATTGCTACATCAATAGTTCTTTACTTGATGCATACTTTGAGACTTACTAGTTTTCCAAACTCAACTGGCCTCTTAGTGAGAAGCTATGTTATGACTTTCATAGCTGTATAATTCTGTGGTACTACCCTCAATAAACTTTTAGTATTGTACAATTTCAACAGTGTTGGCAGAATCTTTAAAGAAATTTGAGAATGAAGTCTAAAGGGACCTCAGGAATTATCCATTCCACCCTCTTTTAGCCATTAAAACTTTGGAGCCTCGAGTGCTACATGCTGAAAGGGTCCTCACAGGAGCCAGTGTCACAGCCAAGGTTGTGGTCCCCTGGACTGGGGCCCTCTGTTACATTACCCACCCCATCCTGGTTTGTTTCTTGTTGTCCATGTGCAGTCTAAGATAATTCCTAGTTTAGACAGAATTGTGAAGTGGTTTGTCCTGTGTTGGTTAGCACCAAGCTTTTCTGTCCTCTCTTCTAGCTTTTTGTTTGTTTGTTTGTTTGTTTAAATCCTTCTAGACCAAGATTTATCGCCTCTAAGCCTGCTTACTATTCTTCACCAGCATTCCGCAGTCAGAAAGGAAATTATTCCTCCCTTATATTTCCTGTACCATCTCCACACACTTATTCTGTGACTTTGGTTTGAATGATGGATGCTGTAAACCCACTTGCCCTGATATGGCAAGGCTCAGTTTGGCACATACAATATATACCGGTATCTGCTTGAGGAGTAGGTGATTAAAATAAGGAAAGAATGAGTCCACTTACATTTGTACTGCATTGCTAGTCTTCCTGTCAGCGGCATGGCAGGCGCATCTGATGAGAGATGCAGAGGTGGAACCTTCCACTTATTAGTCAATATGTAATAAATAGTTCAGTTAACCGTATTGCTCATTTTCAGTGAATTCGTCACTCTTACACAATAATAGGAATCAGTATTCTTTGTCACGTACCTAGAGCTTTGTGTCCCTTCCCATCTTGAGCAAATATTCCTGTGAGTATTTCAGTATTGCCACTGTTTGTCCACTCTAGGGTAGAGACGTACAGCTCACAAAGTTTTATTTTGTGCAAATGTCTGTAAAGCAAAAAAATTTTTTAAGCAGAAATCCTTTCTGCTGATGACTGTAAACACAACCTTTCTGCTTTGCACCGACTCCAGCAGAGAAAGCAAGGGAGAGGGAAGCACCCGCCCTGGGACATAGGCTTTCAGCCTGGAGCAGAGAGAAGGAAGGGTCGCTCCTTTGCTCCCTGCATTAGAGCCCTCCTGGAGCAGAAGGCAGCGCCTGATAACAGCCAGCTGGGGAGCTGGGGCTGCGCAGAGCAGCGTGTGAACCTTACACTGGAGTTTCTGGGCTGGCGTGGAAAGAGATACCAGTATTAGCTATTTGCATCTTACCGTAGCCACGGGGATATGTGAACAGCTGAAGAATTAATTTGATCTATACTCCCAGAAGCCTCCACTCTGCCAACAGAATTCCATTACCGTGAGCTTCTGAGTGTGTGCTGTGAGTTTGTTTCCTGCTTTTTAATGTCTGCTCTAGCATAGTTCTGGTAAGTGGACTGCTACATGATGGAGTGCAGCTATCTCTTAGTTTGGAGTAAACTCCATTAACCTGAGCAGGGGCAAGGTAGAAAAGGAGAGGCTCCGAGAGTACAAATGTCTTCTTCCCAGCAGGAAGGCAGATTTCAGGTTAGCACAGCCCTCGATCCACTAACTGCTGCCATGCCTGAAAATGTTCTATTTCCAGGAGGATGAGTAGTTTGCTGAGCAGAGAGGTTGAATCCCAGATCTGTCAGGCTAACATCCACAGCTAATTCTTGGAGCATCCAATATGGTTGCAGAGGAGGGAGCTATTTTCCTCTCAGACCTGGAGGCGAAGGGGTCCCAGACATCTCTTATGATGCCTCGCCACATCCCTCTGTCCTGATTCCTCACTGCTCTCGGGGTGGAAAGCTTTGTATTTAAAACATTGCCCATCAAGAGTGGAGGAAGGGCCATGACAGGCACCACCCAGAGTACCTCGGGATGCGCAAGAGCAGAAAGGCAGCCCAGGATGAAGTGTATGTGGGACAGTGTTTTTACATTATCACCACACGTTCAACTATAAAATAAGGAAGCCACTTAACATTGTGCGAAGTTGCTTGCTGTACTAAAACTACAAGAGCTGTTGAGAAAGCAGAGTAAGGGAAAGTCACTTAAAACCAATAGAGCCATGTGCATACGGGATAACATGCAAAGTATATGAACCTGAGTGAAAACACCGACACAGGTGCAAGCTGCCCGTGGCCCTGGCAGTCTTACATAGGCCAAAAGTCATTCTGCTTCCTTCAGAACTTGCAGCTTGAAGACGGTCTTTTATGATGGAGACCAGTTTTGTCAGAATTAAACAAAATATCCAAGAGTCATTTCTTTCTCTACTTCTGTATTTCTTTCTTTTTTAAAATATATGGCAAAGTTTCCTCAGCTCTTTTATTTTTTGCTGCCAACCTTTCTAGATGGCATGATGTGTTAGACATTTTAGCCAGTAGAAAAATCCCCTCCCCCCTTTTTTTTGATACTGAATGAAGGTTTAATCCTTTCATTTGTTGTTCTTAATCAACAAGATTACCTCTACAGGATCCTCATCTGTTGTTGATACCTTTATTCTGATTGCTTAAAAACAAAAAGATCCCAAGTAACCCTCTTCTGCTGCTTTCATAACATTAATATCCTAGAAAAAGATCTAATATGAACAAGTATGCTTTTGATTTTTAATGTGGACATTTGTTTCTTACAAATCCCATGCTCGTGTAAATGCGTTAGAGAATTATTATTAGTTAACTAATATTAGAATAAATATTAGTTGCTTTTCTGACGCTGTTATGTAATACCAGGAATACAGCATTTTACAGAAGCGTTTCTTTGAACTTACGGGGTTTTAGATGGAGAGAGTCCATAAGGTATGTGAGGCATGGCAGCAGGCAGCCTGAGTAGGAAGTTGAGAGGTCACATATTCAACTGCAAACATGAGGCAGAGAGAAAGAACTGGGAGCTGGGCAAGCTTTTGAACTCTCAAAGCCTGACCCCAGTGACACGCCTCTGCATAACCTCCTGAAATGGTGCCAAGCAACCAGGAACCATGGATTCAAACACATGAGCCTTGGGGAGCATTTTCCTTCCAGAGAGCCACTGGAAGTATTTTTCTGGCTCAGTGATGACTTTTAGAGGTACGCCTCGTGCATTGCCGTTTCTTAGTCTTGGGTTTCCTGGTGTCACGGCTTAGAGACCAGAAGGACAAGGCCACCCTTCAGAAGAGCAGTTCTTACATCATGGGCTGCAGACTTCTAAAGTCCCCAAGACCATTTCAGATGACAGATAAGATCACAATAATATATAAAAGAATACTAAATTTGTATTTGTCCTCTATCCATTTGACAATAATGGGACAAAAAACAATGCCAAGTAAAACTATGTGCATCTTCCAGGCTTCTAGTGAGCTTCCCCCCACGCCCATTACCTTGCACTGCAATACAGAGTAAATAATACAAATTAAATAAAAAACAAAACAAAAATCTCCCCCTAAGGAGTCCCTTAGCTGAAAGTAAGATTATTAAGTGTATTCATTTTTCAACCCTTCATCTCACTACTTCTGTGGAATGAAAGGAGATGTGCCTAAGATGCAATTCTGCTGCACGCCAAAATGTGGTGTCTCTCTGGAAGAAAAAAAACATGGAGTCTCTAGGTGAAACCTGTGTTCGCAATTTGGATATACTCACGTTCTTGGAGACGCGGTGATGTGAATTTGTATGCAGCATTAGATGTCTCATGTTTAATTAGGGAAAATAGTTAATCATCGTCCTGTAGATATCATCTTTAAAATACATTTACCATTGTACCCGCTGATTCTTCTATGTAAGAGACTACATCTTATCCCATGTACAATACCAGGAAAAGTTCAATACTTGCTGTAAATAAGGGGCAGTACCCTTGAGCTTGACTCCCCTTTTGTGCTGGCCAGCCCAAAGAGAAGCTGGGAGCCATGCCAAGAAATCAGATGCTTTGCTGTGTAGACATCTGCAAAGAATTCAGCAGGCACCGTGTAGCTCTGAAGGTAGATGAGCCCTGGTCCTGCTGTCTGAATGCTCTGAAATAGAAGGTTTTTCTGAGCACTGATAATAGCACAAAGTCTAGTCACATATTTTATTTTTAAAAAGGACCCTCTGAAATTTGAAGCATTTTTGGTTTCAAGGATTAGAATAAGAAAGATTGAGCCTGCAGCCTGCATTGGGTTCAGATTGTCTCAGATTTGATCAACGTTGTGAGCTAATCAAATTTCATTAAAGTTTGCTTTCCATCCCTGTTGATTTTCTGTTAAATTGTTTTAAAGTATAATGTTCTGTAATAGAAAACCGTAAAAGCATTTGTCTTAGAAACATGCTGTTGCCCATCCTATAAAGCAACCATTGCTAAGGTTGCCAAAAAAAGAAAAGTATTGGTTAGGAGGGGCCAGAGAATTGAAAGGTTTTCTTTCAATAGAGTCGAGATATGCATACAAGATGTTGTTGGCCTCAGAGTGCCACTTTCAGGCTGATGGAGAGGGTGTTGGTGACACCCTGAAGGAACAGCAGCGGCCTTGACTGTGGGCCTGTAGCTGCTGCAGTCAGTGCCACAGCCAGGACTGAGACACAAAGCAGTGCAGGGCCAGGGGGATCGTGAAGGGGCCATTGACTTTTAGTTCTGATTCTGCACCCAGGGCAAAAGGTCTCTTCCTGGTTGAAGACAGGGAGAGGCATCTGGTAATCAAACAGTTTAGCTCTGGAAATGGGCTTCTTGGAAGGATGATAATGCCATGAGGTGTTAAGTGGATGCCATCTGAGACAGAAGATTCCTCATCTGAGATTATCAGTGTCCAAGCATTTCTTTAAGTATGGGCCTCACCAGGGCTGTCATGACACACTTTTAAAATAAGATCTGCTTCAAAGTGTTTTTAAAAATATATCATCTTGAAAGCATACTGTTTCTTGTGACATTGTGTTTCTGCTTTGTAACAAGGGCTTTTGTCGTTTTTGTTATATATACATACACACAGATGCCTCCTCTATGCGTTGAGGTTAAGGAATTGATGGTTGTGTTCCCACGTTCCCGCCACTGGGCTCGCTGGCCTACTGGAGAAATCTAACTTAGATGAAACCTCAAGAGAAGTTAGAGTACGCTTGCAGGCAGATGGGTGAGGAAACAGCTCACCCTCCCAGGCGTTTGGAGACGACATCCCGAAAGAGGCCATAGTGATCTGAGTCTCAGAGAATGAGTAAGAATTATGTTGACTCAGAAGGCAAACTGTGCTGTAGAAAGAGACAAAGCACTGGGGGCTGTCATAGCATCGTAGTGACACATGGAGGACATGGGTGTGAGGGAACAGAATTGCTACAGGAGGGCTCTGTCTGTATAGGAAGAACCTATGTTCAGCAGCAAAGTTTGGACTCCGTTGTCTGGCAAGAGAGAACCACCAAATAGTCTTGGCTTTCAAGAAAAACAACTGTAGTTAATGTGTGGGAAATGAGGCTGAAGGACAAAGGGGATAGTGGTGAGGAGACAGTAGAGGGAGGACCCTGGGGGAGGGGACGGGAGGGGTGATGGTATAATATAGGTGTGGGCTGTTTACTGTGCGAAGAATTACTGTGGAAGAAGCAACTCATTTGGAAATGCTGCACATATTTTTAAAATCAGTAATAGAGATTTCCTTTCCTTAAAAAAGAAGAGAAAGTGAGGCAGTGATGTCAACAGAGTGGGTTGCAGGACAGCCAGGGCTACGCAGAGAAACCCTGTCTTGAAAGACCAAAAGAAAAGAAAAGAAAAGGAAAAAGAAAGAAGGAAAGAAAGAAAGAAAGAAAGAAAAAGCTGGGAAATATGGGTAGGCTTTCTAGTGGTTAAAATGTTTTATGAATTATTTACAAGTTTTGAAATTCTTAGAATTAAACAATCTCTGCATTGCAGATTTTAATATGCAGTCACAAAAAGTCCTTTGCAAGTGTCACTGAAGTGCACCAAGACGGTGCTAACAGCACGTGAACAGCTGCACACGAACGAGAAACCACTGAGCGGCAACACCCTGCCACACCTGAGGTCACATCACGCTTTTCTATCTTGAGCTGCTCAGTGTGGTTTTTGGCTTTCAGAGGACTTGCATGGTTTTGGTTACCAGGAACTGTGCCACTGTGTGTGCAGTATTAGTACGTAGTATTTTTGAGGACCGAGTGCAGGCTAAGGAAGGGAACAGATTATAAAATAAATCACTTGGGTGTCTGCTTAGAGTTTAACACCAGAAGACCATCAAAGCTGGGGCATTGATTACATAAGCAAGCCTTCAGTAAAAATCAAAACAGACTTTCCTCCTCTGCCAGCTCAGAGAATCACTGTGAATCTCTTCAGGTTGTGGTTTCTTCTCTCAAGATTCCTTGGCAAGAAAATTATTTCAGTAAAGGAGCGGAGTCTTCTCTCATGTCCTCACTGAGTGATGGCACCAGTAGTAAGTGTTAGCTCTGTAAAAACCATAGTTGTTTGTTAGCCCTGTCTTCTATGAAAACACACTTCACTTATGTTATGGATTCCTGACAGAGTCCGCCATAGCTGGAAAGCACTGCCTTAAGATGGCATTTCCTCCTCAGTGTGGGCAACAGGTGTAAGTGGTCTTAAATCCAAGCACCTTGAAAAAGTCTTGTTGAAACCGTTATCAGAAACATGTCTGTCATTCTGTAGTCCCAGTTCAGGTGTGACAAGAGGAAAACTCGTGTTGCCAGTGTCCTTGGTTTTCCGTAAGAGGTATTTGAACTAGGAGGAGCAGGAACGTTAAGAACGGAGCCTGACGAGTGTTTCTTATGCTTGTTACATTGTTTTCTGAACTGGCTCCCTTAAAGACGCTGGTTTTTAAAGATGTTTATTCTTCTTGTTTTCAACCATGTGTTACTTGCGTGGGCATGTCCATGTGCGTGCTGCTACTGATGGAGGTCAGACGACGGCATCAGCTCTCTTAAGGATAGAGTTACAGGAGGCTGTGAGCTGCCCAGCGTGGGTGCTGGGAATGGACCTCAGGCCCTCTACAAAAATCAGTACTTGCTCTGAACCATCGAGCCACCTCCCCAGCCCCAAGGCTGGCTTTATAATCCACTTTATTACCACCTGTTCCATCCCGTGACAAGCACTTGCACTGGTCGGTCTCACCTTCGGAGTGGCGGGCACGGCCTGTGTCTCTCACTGTGTTGTAGCCCTGTGTGTTGTGGTCATCCCCACCTTTGGTGCCGGTAGCGTTGGGCGCCAGTAGTGGGTCCTAAATCATGTTGGAGTTGATAGCCTCCATTGCACCTCATTTCCTTCTCTCACTGGTATGTGATGTTTGATGTTAATGTTAGCTGCCTTGGCGAATTGTGTTCTACGGTAAGAAAAATGTTAACCTAAGTTTTCTTCTGAGATTGACAGGTGTAACTCATAACACCTCCAGTGAACATGGCAGGGTTGAAGAAGCTTTGCTTAAAATTTAAAAGTGTGTGTGTGTGTGTGTGCGTGTGTGTGTGTGTATGCGCGCATGCGCGCGTCCATGGGTGCATGCATACCTGTGCATATAAAAGTCAGAGAGCAACCTTGGGTGTCGTTACTCAGACACCATCCACTCTTCTTCTGAAAAAGGGTGTGGTTGGCCAGCAGCTCCCAGGGATCCCCCATCACTTCCTCCTCAGCACTGAGATTACAAATACACACTTGACTTCCATGGGTTTCCCCATGTGTGCAGCATGCACTTTTCTGACTAAACTGTCTCCCAAGCCCTGCTCTGCCAATTAAGTATATTTTAGGAATCCTAGCTGGTGCCTGACACCCAGGCATTGTGGATTTATTTTTTATTATCACAAATGCGACTATTTAATTCCTACATGTGTGGCTATATTTCAGGATTCTCAGTGACTAAGAGGAGGTTACGTTGCATTCGTATGTACAATTTCTGTCCAAAGCTGTCTTTCCCAAATGAAAGCCTCACACTTGGATGTCCATCTCATTTTTTTTTTTTTTTTTTTCTCAAAGCTTTTGAACGACATGGTAAGCAAACCATTCTCTGCATAATTGTTTTGCAGACGAGGCCTGGGACGATGACCAGCTGCTTGGTTTTGAACCCTGCAATGAGAATCTTATCTCGGGCTGCAATATAATCAATGGGAAATGCGAATGTGACACCATCCGAACCTGCAACAATCCCTTTGAGTTTCCAAGGAAGGATATGTGCCTTTCAGCATTAAAGAGGATCGAAGGTAAGCACGCGGTTTCATGTGTGTTCACTGGCCGCTTATAAGGCCCAACACCTTGCAGTGATAGCAAGGACAACCTTACAGAGTCCTGAGATGCATACCGTGTTTCAAGGCTGGTGCAGTCTGCGGTGTGTGTGCTTCCCGGAAGTGTGCAATGGTGTGCTGTCATCTTGTGAGCAGGGTGCTTTGTGCCAGCTGGCCTAGGTCACCTCTGCATAATGGGTGATTTCATGAGTGGTGTGCTTGGGATCAGCAGCTGTTGTCACTAGTCCATTCTGCTTGATTGACCTTATCATGGTGTGCTGCTAATTAGAAAGATGGCTCATCTGGCAGAGAGAAGGGAAGGAGTGGGCCTTTACAGTGAAAGCTAGTCTTAATTTTGCCAGGAGCCAGAATCACGCAGGTAAGAATGGATCGTGAGACACTTCATCTCTGGAGAGAAGTCAGAAATTACATTAAAGTACCAAGGCAATTATACTAATAGGGCCAAGAAATTTTGTCTGTTTCTGCATATAACCTAGAAAAAGCAATAGATAACTTTAAAATATATTTGTAAGCCTAGAAATCCCAAGAGAAGTACCCAGAGATTATTGCTAGAGCTCACAACAAAAATGAAGAGGAGGGAGACCTGGATGTCAGTTCAGCCTGGGCAGCACTGAGTTTTCTGTCAGCCCCTAGTTCTTCTGGTGGGGTGGGATGAGAGAAAAAGAGTGTTAACAGGAGACAGTCTTAAATTCACTCTTTTCCTTTAGAATGTTGTCATTCTAAGAATGACAAAACATGCAATTTATAATAACAAGGGTTTTCAAGTGTCCAAAAGTCAAGGCCATGGGGCAGTAGAGCAGGACCAAGGCTTCTGGAATGTATTAGAATTACAACGTATAGATTTATTAAACTGCTGTAAATAATAAGGCATTTGTAATAATCTATAAAATAGTGCTGCTCTTGACATTTCCCGGAACTACTTAACCATTGAGAGGATATAGTGGAAAATAATAGGCGTAAAATGTGAACTATAGTGAGTAGCAGTATTTTGTGGTTCAGGTGACTGAACCCAGGCAGGGAGTGATGTGTGCTGGGCAAGGGACTTAGCGATGACTCCTCCTTTACTGTTATTATTTTATTAATTCTTCTCTCATATATTACCTCTCAACCACAGTGTCTCCTTCATCCACTCCTCCCAGTGCCCTCACACAATCCACTCCTCCCAGTGCCCTCACACAGCTCCTCTCTATCCCTGGTCCAGCCCTCCTCTTTTGTTTCCTTGAGAGAGAGAGAGAGAGAGAGAGAGAGAGAGAGAGAGAGAGAGAGAGAGAGAGAGAGAATGTGTGTGTGTGTGTGTGTGTAGGAGCAGACCTCCCAGGGATATCAGCCGAACCCAGCATAACAAGTTACACTCAGACTTGGCACAAACCCTCATGTCAAGGCTGGATAAGGCAACCCAGTAGGAGGAGAAGGGTCCCAAGTGCAAGCACAAGAGTCAGAGACAGCACCTGCTCCCACTGTTTGAAGTCCCACGTGAAGACCAAGCTTCACGACCATAACCTGTATGCAGAGGGCCGAGCTTAGATCTCACAGGGTCCGGGCTTCAGTCCCTGTGAGTTCCACTTAGTTGATTCTGTGAACTGACATCTCCCCCAAGCCTGACAAAAGGTTTTAGACGTACAGAGAGTAGTTAACTAACATCCACTCTAGTCCTTAAGGTTGTGCAGTTGCTGGCTTGAGCCTCCATGTAGATGACTTACAAGGTTATCCGTCCTGGGAACACCTCGGGTTGTATATGGCTGGGTTACAGGACTACACTTAAAAGAGATATACTCATATTTTCAAAGTCAGATGAAATGGAATACTATGGCAGATTAAGTCTGCCACTTTCTGCAGTTCTTACATTTATGAAACCACTTTATTCCAGCATTGCCAGTGCTCTTCAGTGCCTGTCACTCAGCTGTTTTGTGGTGACCTAACTAATGTCCTGCTCCTGAGCATGGCCTCCCCACAGCCGTCTGGGTTGCTTGAGATGTACCAGATTCAATAAGAAAGTTCTATCACCAGACCTGCTTTTTCTTTTCATGTAGAATTAGGACAATTTCATTTGTAAGGAGTAAGACATTTGTTCATGACCTGCGTAATGACTCTCAAAAAGTGACTGTACCGTGGCTGTAGAGGATATGTCTGTCCTCTCTTGACATCCCCCCACCCCCTGCCCAAAGTAATTACTATGTCTAGTTAAATTCCTTTCCTAAAAAAAGGACAAGCTTGTTTTGTCAGAAGGCCTTCATGCAATCCAAAGGTAGAATTGATTGAGGTCATTGAAGGTTACATGCTCTGTTATTTAAAATAAGGCAGTTGGTAGTTTTCCAGATCGGTTCAAGAACTCAGGATTGGAGGGATTCCCCTTTCTGGGGAGTAATTTTGAAACAAACAAACAAACAAACCAAGACAAAACATTGTTAAACATGTAACTATTAAAGATGATCTTGGCCTTATGTATAATCAAGTCCTTAAGACTGATAGAAATTTGAATGCATAGTTGGAATCCTACAGGCACCTGATGGTCGTGAAAGAGTCACCTAGAATTGTATCTTAAGATACAAATGGAAGGTAAACTCTGCCTGAATAATGCACTTCAGAACAGAAAACAACCTGAACTAAAAAAAGCAATTCTGGACTGAGAATTTACATGACTTACATGTGAGACACTAGGAGAACTGGGGAGAAAAAAAAAAAAAGAACAAGGTTTGCTTTCCTGCCGGTAGCCGGTAGTAGACTTACACAGCGTGCTTGGTCCTGTGCAGTGTAAAGGAAGCCGAGACACAGAGGACTCTAGAAAGCTATCCTTGGTTTTGGCTACAAGCGCTTAGGAGTAATGTTAGACAGTGTGTTCTTTCTCACTGATTGAAGAAAGATGGGCAGTTGTGTATTGACATGTGGTATTTTATATCACTGTCTTGGACTGAGTGGGCAAATAAACTACCATGAAAAGAGTCTTTGTGGAGGAAATGAGAACTGAGTTTATCTCTGAGAAATTTGCTGAGTGTTTCTACAGAAGTGAGAGTGTAAAGGCAAGCTTGGACAGAAAGATGGTATCCATAGGAGTCGTTGGAATTGGTTGAATCAGTGAGCTTTGTTGACAGATGTGAACAGATAGAGAAGGGGGAAACTCCCACATTTGGGAGGGTGATTATCATAATAAATCCTTACTGAATGATGGTCAAGGTGGATTTTAGGGCGGGTGGTACTTAGGATTTACACAGGATTTGCTAAGTGTGGGCTGCAAGGAGAGCAGAGATTGGTTG
Source organism: Acomys russatus (assembly GCF_903995435.1). NCBI lineage: Eukaryota > Metazoa > Chordata > Mammalia > Rodentia > Muridae > Acomys > Acomys russatus. The sequence continues at coordinate 15,547,699 of NC_067137.1, read as the reverse complement.
AGAAGTACTTCCAAAGTATCCATGGAGAATCGATGGAAGAAAATGTGACTGATGGGAAGAGGGGAGGAGGGGGAGAGAGAGAGAGAGAGAGAGAGAGAGAGAGAGAGAGAGAGAGAGAGAGAGAGAGAGAGATCTGAAGTAGAGATAAGGGTGATGAGTCACAGTCCAAGGAGAATGGGGTGACCTCTATGATACCACATCCATGATGTGGGCACATGGAGCATTTGTTAGGAACGCCAATGTAACATGAGTGGGCATAATAAGGGAGAAAGAATAGTTAGCACACCAGAAGTGACACGAAAGGAGCTGTGCAGTGAAAGTGGTGGCAGAAGGGGTGAATCCTCTTAACTAAGTGAAAAACTCATACACAGTTGTTGGCACCAGAATGGCAAAACAGAATATATAATTTTAACTGATTGTTAAGTAATTGAATAGAACTGCTCTGTTACTTAGTTTTGTTTTCCCTAAAGCTTGCACAACTGTTTGTAATAGAGCTGGTCAGCCCTTCCCCAGAAGCAGAGCTGCCTCAGGGCAGAAATCCTGAGATAAGAAAATGACGGAAAGGGAGGTGACTGATAGGATTATAGTCTTACAGTTCTGGACTATTAGGATCCAGAAGAGCCCTCCCCTCCGCCAGGTCTCACAGTGGACCCTCAGGGGCGTTCCCTATCCCTAGAACAACTGCTTAGCCCTCCTGCCTTCCTCATGGGGACCTGCTCAGCCAGGAGCTGCAGGGTGTGCACATGCCACTGTGCCCCCTGCCTCCTGGGGCCACTCTGCTCTACCATTAGCCAGAGGACTTCTTCTGTATGGCTTTATGGGTGCAGGAGCATAAACCACATCGTGCCTGGCAAGTTTGAGTTTCATTTTTAAACAAAAGAAGTGTTACAACTGTCTTAAGACAGAGTTGGTTTATGCAGAGTTTCCTCTCTGTATTTATTTTCCTGCCGCTGCTTAAAACAATTAAGCTGGGTTGTTATGTCATAGGGCTTTATTCTCTGAGGCCAAGCTGATTTTGATAGAGACAGACAGCATCTATTCTTGCTTTTGTTTGCTTGTTGGTTTGTTGTGTGGTTTTTCCTTTTGGGTTTTAAGAACTCCAGAGCGTTAACTTTTAACTATTCTATTTTTTCAGCCCTGTCTGAGGAAATGGTATTGGTTCGGTTCTCCTAACACATTTCCCCCCTGCAGGCTCAGGTGCCCGGGCTAGGTTTTATCTCTGATGGCTCTCTTTCTCCTGGTCTGCTGATTCGGGTACAAGCTGTGCTCTGCAGCCTCTTGGTCAGGACTCTGGGTTCTTGGTGGCATTTGTAATGTTTGTCACTAAACAAGAATTAACCAGTATTTTGAAAGCAATATTGTACTGTGTGCTTTCATAGAGCTTTCTCTGAGCAAATTTTTTTAACGTGTCTATGAGGTAGAAGTAGTGGGCACTCAGAGAAAACACCCACAGAAAAATGTGGTAACGTGGACGCCCTGCATCACCTTTTCTCCCTCATGCATCAGTGCAAGGAATTCCCTCCTGTTTTCTCTTGCCTGAGGAGACACTTCCGGCTGCAGGAAGAAGGCTGTGTCCTGTCACCTAAGTGTGGGGAAGGCAGAAGCCCTGTTCTTAGCACGTTCTCTCCTAGGCTGGATCTGAGAGAGGGCCTGGTGTCTCCAGGTTTCCTTGGCTCTCTCTTCATTCACCAGGACTCACCTACAGCAGGGGACTGTGCTTGGTCAAGCAGCCGCCACCCCACCCCAGGAAGGGCTCCTGCTGGCTTTCCCCACATTGAGTAGGAGAGGCTACAGTATTTATACAGATCTACTTCCCTCCCCAGATTTGTTAAGCTGCCCCTGGGAGAACATTGTGTCTTTAACCACTAGACCAAGTTTGAACAAATTCTTCCATTGTTCCTCAAAATAAAGCATATGCTTCATATTGCTTTACTTTAAATATTAATGAACAGTGGTTTCATTCTGCAGTTCAAGGTTCCTTCCAAGTAGATGTTAAGAGAAATTAAACTGCAATGGAGGCATTTTACCTGTTGTTATTGTTAACGGTCTACAAGATGGCTCGGTAGGGAAGGGTGCTTGCTGCCCAGCTTGATGATCTGAGTTTGATCCTTGGAACCTATATGACGGAAGCAAAGAACTGACTCCTGCACGTTGTCTTCACACACACATACAATAAAAAAAATGTAGAAAATTATTATTATCATCATCACTACTACTATTAATATTAGTATTATAGAACCACATACTAAAGGATAAAATAAATCCTGAAGTTAGATTCTGCAGAAATCTGTTTGTAATAGAGGTGCCCATTTGCATTAGCTTACCTGTCCTCAAAAGCACTAGAGATACAGCTAAAACTTCATCTCCTTGGATTTTTCTGTGAATTACACTAATATATTCTACATGCTATTAAATATCAGTGCTCCCAAATATCGCCTAATGTAATGTTGACTATAATAGAAACAATAACATTGTGACTATTAACTCACAGGTGATAGAAATAGTTATACATTGCTGCTGGTTATTCTAGAACTTGATTTAGCTGAGTTGAACTCACACTTACAGAGTTCTTTGAACAACTTGTGACTCTATCATTCTACTGACGAGATGACAGACATGGGCTGTGTGTTGTACATCTAATGAGGTTTATGACATCTAGGTCAGGGGCATTCCTGGCCTTTTAAAACTGCTATAAATATATTCTCTGTGTGTGTGTGTGTGTGTGTGTGTGTGTTCGTACACATATATGTGTACACACACTTATCTCCCTTGTTCTGTCCCCCCCCAAAAAGATAAACTCAGCATGTGTTTATCCAGAACTGCCTTTTGGGGACCTTGCCTTCTCAAATTTAGACTTCAGTAGTTACAGACTTATAATTGTTAAGTCAGATCTTTCATTAAGATCACTCAACATAGATTATATTTTTTTTTCCTCAAGCAGTTAGACCTTAAAGCCGTGCTGGGTATGCTTATAACTATATTGTTTTATCTCAGAGAAATTGTAATTGTCTTAAAATTTAATTTTAAGGGAATCCAATGAATATTGCTTATCAACTTTGGAACAGCTAGCTCTTCTTGTGGCCAAGTGAAAAACACATTATCCTCACCTTCCAGATGGTGCAAGGACCTCATTACTGTCAGAGTCCCCGATGGTTTTTCCTTTGGCTGCTTAAGTGCCATTTATAAATACTTACTCTATTTATGAAAGACAGTAATGCCATTATACCATTTAAAATCTGTGTCACTGCCTCATTCTTTTTGTAAAGACAATCATGAATTGATAATATGATATACCATTCTTTAAAAAAAAAAAGTTAACATAAAGAACTTGCAAATAAAACATCACACAGCAAAATTAACCAAACTACAAGTCTGTGTAGCTCAGTGAACTTCTATCCAGTTAAGTCCTTCTGTTTTTTTTCATTTGGGGAAAATAAATGCGTATATATGAAGAGACATATATATATATATATATAGAGAGAGAAATAAGTGTGTATATCTTTATGTGACTTTAACCCCTATTTCATTTTAAATTTCTACAGTGGTAGAGAAAAGAAAATAGAATCAAACTAAAATTTTGGAACAGTAGACTTTTAACTTAGGTTAATGCTTAAATCAATATTTTAAAATTGTGTGTTATGGGCACAGATTTTTGGAAGAATTATTGTTAAACACACATTTGAGCTCATTGCAATTTGATGGTCTGAGAGGTGATACAAGAAAAACAGAAAAGGGCTACCAAAAGGCGGAAATCAGTGTCAAGTGTATCTGGGAAATAAAAACAGGAAACTCCAGGAACTTGGCGTCAGACCAGTTGGAGGGAGCAGTTGCTTGAATAGTTGTGCCTGTATTTTAGCTGTGGGGTGCTCTTACAGTGGCCTACCCTTCTGGGCGACGGGTTGTGGTTTCTTGGGCCCCTCGAGGAGATAGGAAAAAGTCCTGATTAAATATTTTATGTATCTCTTGGTAAGAGAGGCACGGGTGGCGAGATGGAGAGGAAAACTTGGTCCTGCTGCACTGGGGACACAAGGAGGAGTTAGTGTAAAATGAGTGTTCACGGTGACATTTGAGCGGCCCTTTCCAGGCATGCGCTATAGGAGGTACCCGTAGGTCCTACACCATCCGCCAACTCTTCCGTCTCCTTTTCCATCTTAACCTTTCTAAGACCATGCACAGCTATACACTTTGAAGCCATCCCCTCTGTCCTAAGCTGTACTCAGTTCAACCAAATATGCCCCCGTCCTTTTTCCATATCTAACCTCAGGTTAATGCAGTACCAGACGTAGTGGAGAGCAGTTCTTGCTACCCACGTATATTATTTTAAATGTCTTGTTTAAAAATGTACACACTATGCATTTTTAAGAACACATCAATTATTGTTGCCAAAAAGATAAAGTGCAACCTGGCCTCTTCAGCTAGGGAAGTGGTTCTTTTTTAGACACAGGTTTAAACTTTTATTCTCACCTACAGGGACCGCCTACCAGGGAATGCCTGGCTTCAGCAGGTTGAAGTTTTCTCTCCTGAGCATGTCCGAGGTCCCTCATGTGCTTGCGCTTTCTGACTTGGCTGGAGATGACCTCACAGTTATTCTTAGGGCTCAGCATGTGCTCCATCAAACAGAACTGCTGAGTGGCTGCCCAGCCCAGCTGTGTCCACCTGAACCTTGGCCCGCACAAAAGGGTTTCCTAATATGAACAAGGGCTATAGAATCCCAGCCCTCTGAGCGAGCAGCCACCCTGACCACTAAGTGAAGAGCACTAAGTCGTGATGCCCAGAGAGGAGTGGGAGCTGGCTCTGCAGTGCCGCTGTAGCTCTCCTGTTCCTGCAGAGCTGAACAGCCATTCTGAGCTTGGTCTTCTCCATCAACCAGAGTGTGTGAACCAGCGCAGGTTTCCTGGCCGTTCTTATACGTGTACCCCAGGCCATTCCGACCTCATTAATTAATGTCATTTGTATTCCCAAGCCATTATCTGGGACTGTATATCCTTCACCTAAGCTAGGCAATTTATATTTGTTCTTTTTACTTGAGAGAGAGGACCAAAAAAAAAAAAAAAAAAAAAAAAGTTGATAAGATGTGCAAGCGTGAGTTTTTTAGCACACTGCCTTTAGCAAGAGTCTGCTTTCAGTCAAAAACTGATTATTGGAAAGCCTGGCAGTGGTGGCACTCAGGAGGCAGAGGCAGGCAGATCTCTGGGTTTGAAGCCAGCCTGCTCTACAGAGTGATTCCAGGGTAGTCATGGCTACCCAGAGAAATGCTGTCTTGAAAAAAACAAAAACAAAACCAAACAAACCCCCAAACTGATTATTGCAAATATCCTAACACCCTGTCAGTGTAGGTAAGGATTTGTTGGTGGGTTTGTTTTCTGCTCTCCCAGGCTTGCTAGTATCACATGCTTACTAATATCTTGGTTAAGATGTCACCAGAGGGGGAAGGTTCCTTTGAATATAGAAAGTATTCTTTTTAAGAATAAAAATGGACAAATCATTATTAATGAAAAGGGCTAGGGTTGAACGCATACAGCGTCACACAAATAAACCTTCGTGCAAAGCTAGTTTCTTCCACTCGCAGCTGGAAGTCACTAGGACCAGCCTTATGTGAAAAGCGTGAGGGTCACTTCGTCTGTCCCTTTCCCAACTGACCATCCCGTTCTGTTCTTGCAGGGTTTTATGTCAACTTCAGAACCCCAGCCTCATGGGGTTCTCTCTCTTTATACACTTTCTCACAATTCAGGAAAATGTTCACCTAGGCATAGACAGGATAGCCAGATGCAAACGGAATGGTGCAAAACATACTCATTCCGGGAGATGGACAGTCATCATCATCATCAATAACAACAAATCCACTGAACTGAATTTTAATTAGTTTCAAAACTCTTCTGCGATCCATAGACATGCTATGTTTACCTTTGGAACGGATGCCTCTGTCTGCTTTGTGAATTTTCTCAAGAAAGTCATTTGAGAGTTCTTGAAAATTCAACCGTTGGTTAAAAAATTTAGAGATGCCCTACCAATAAATTTGATTTACCCCCTAGTACACAGTGACTTCAACTAAGCACACAGCAGCCTGGGGCGCTCAGCCTGGGGCACTCAGATACTTTCTTTGTGTACAGGGTTCTTGTAATGGTGTATAGCGGCTGAGACAAGTACAGCAGGGCTCAGTGGGTTGCTGATGCCTGCCACCAAAGTCTTAGACATTGTCTTTCGTAGGGCACCTTCCTGCTTTTGATTTGTGACCTCAGTTGCTAAGTGTTTTTTGCATCAGGAGGAAGTGACAGCAATAAGGGGGTGACCACAGCTGGGGAGGGGAAGGGATTAACACAAGATGAATTAATGTTTGTGTGGTTTTCAGCAGCTGGAATGTTCCTCTGAATCAAGGATGTAGTCTTTGTTTCTGGATGACAACCTCCTAGTTTTCCAGCGGCTAGGGAAACTTTTTATTCTTTTCTCTGTCCATGGAAGTCCTTTTTTTTTTTTATTTTTTTTTAAATTTCCCGAAAAGCAAATACAGTGTTTTCTGCTTATCAGTGGCCTTTCTTTTCCTGTTCCAATAACAAGAGAACAATACAGGAATTTAATAATGTTTAAAGACTGATACCGCTTTCTTCTAATGTGTCCGTGTATTCGCCTGAGGGTGAAGTTGAGGTTTATGAGGTAGAGGAAAGCTGTTCGCTGGTATGATGAACCAATAGTGTCACCAGTCATTTTTCTTCCTTCTTCTTTTCCCTTTCATCCAATTTGGAAGATGAAATGGCTTTTATTTTTCTCTTTAAAAATGTCTTCTGGAGTTCTGTTTTTAAAAGTGCAGAAAAATTTGTAAAGATTTGTAAGCACACTGACTGAGCCTGCCAGAAGGGCCAGTAAAGGTGTCTGGAGGACGTCCCAGTCTTATTTATGTGTTTATATCGTATTAAAGGTTGTTATTTACTGTTCACAGGCTTTGGCAAAAGGAAAACAACTCCAGCCTTCTTCAAAGAGCTTTTAAGATACCAGTAGGGTGTATCTTTGCAACAGTGGATGTGAAAGAAAACCACCAAGAGTGTTAGTGCATTCTGTGAGGTATATAGACTTTCAAATGATTGCTACAGATGTACTTGAAATCTGGTGACCTGCCTCTTAGTGGTCATCCCAGGTGCTTTGACCTCAAAGAACCTTAACACCCTTCTCTGGTGCATGAAACAGAATCTTAGGTTCTCAATTGTGTCTGATCCAGCACTAGGGAACCAGTCGGGTTTTTTAAAATGTCTGCATGCTTCCCACATGACATTTACAGTGATGTTTGTCTCTGCCTTAGTGAGGAGAAAGTAAGATTTGCACACTCTCAGTGCCCGTTGGCGCTCTGCTTGCTAATCAAACTGGAATCTTCTAAATGCTTTCCTGTTGAGAGCCAGCTTGTCTCTGTCCATCAGGAATGTTGCAAATGAAATTGTGCTGTAGTCTTGTTGTATACTTTAGTGTGACATGGAACTTAAAAATGCTATCTTACAAGTTCTTTTGTGTCTCTCCGCCGGGGACCTGTGTCTGTTAAATGCTGTAGGGAGTCAGTTGACTGCATCAAGGATGAAACAAGTATGTACGACTATACGTGTATATATGTGACTAATAGGAAATACTTGGAAATTAGTGTGACTGTCTTATTAATTCTACCGTGTGTGTGTGTGTGTGTGTATGGGCACATGTGTGCATCCACATATGTGCTATAAAATAAAACAAAGCTGATAAAAGTGCTACAGTCCCTGGTTATGTGTTTCCTGGAAGCTCTTCTCCCCTTTGATGGTCATGGATTCCCTGCTAACCCCTGGCCGTACGCACATTCCAGACATTCTCTTTAAGAGCCAGTGTGATTTTTATACACTTTGTAAACATCTGAGGGAGAAAGAACAAGCTATAACTCTTCAAATAAATATTATTCGAACTCCTTCCACTTTCATTTGCCTTATCACTGGGACAACCACGCCCAGGTTTGCTATTAAACTACTATGTTGTCTATCTGCTTCCCACATGCCGCCGAAGCTGGCCCTATTGAGCAGCAAAGGAAACACAGCAGATAAAGCTGAATGCTGTCTTCCTTCTGTTGACATTTCTAGAGCAACAAGTCAGAAAGTGTGTCTCCTCCACATAGACAAAGAGTGCCATGGGTTGTGCTCAGATGGTGTACCCATTGGTAACCATGATGACTCCCAGAAGAGTTACTTAGAACATTCCAGAATTCTGGTAAGCAGAAGAGTGACTATTAACTTACAACCTGCGTGCTTTATTTTTCTATATATGGCGAGGAAAAAGTGGGGGCAAAGGTAAAGCTAATGTGGGATGTTGAGTCTTCCAGTCTCAGAGCCAAGGCCATTCTAGCTCTCCCCAAGTCAGCAGTTCCAACCTGTCTCTCAGGTCCCCTTCAGGAGACCCAGGAACCCTTTCAGGAGGATCTCCTAAAACCATCCGAAAGCACAGATATTTGTATTACAATTTATAACAGTAGCAGCATTACAGTTATGAAGTAGCAGGAAAAATAGTTTTATGGTTGGGGGTCACCACAGCGTGAGGAACTGTATTAAAATGTTGCAGCATTGGGAAGGTTGTGGGCCACTGCTCTAGGTAAAGGCTTATCTTGGAGAAGCCTCTGTATTTGACCATTGTTATGGTGGGAGCAGTTTGTGTATCTTATGGCATTGAAGTCTTCACAGCATCTTAGAGTTATATCACTCCTTAGCTCTGAGGGATTTAAAAAAAAAAAAACAAAAAACAAAATTCTGCACTCACTCTGATGTGTCCTGGGTTTGTGCTATAAGTTCCTTAGTAACCATCCAGCAAGATTCCTTCTGTTTCAAACTTGTTTCTGAAAACTTCAGTCATAAGCAGCAAATGGACGCACTCGATGGCCATTTGTTTACAGTAATGGTTGATTTTTTTTTTGTATTTCCTATGGCAGAGGTGCTGTTTTGTTCTACCTGGAAACATATTTCATCCTTACACATCTTAGGTGAGGCAGCTCCTATGAAGAGAAATAAAATCAATACGGCTTGTGTCATTTACTATTATCTGAAGCGCCAAAAATAAGAAACTGTTTCCCAAAGTGTTATGAATTGCAACGCATAAACACACCAAAGTATAAGAAGGTAGTAAGTGGGAACCCAGCATAAGAATGGCTCCCTGGCGCTTTGAAGGGACCTGGGCTATCAGTGAAAAGCACTAGGAATTTAAATAAGCTATGCTTGCAGTAATACCAGGATTTTCCTTAAACGCTACTGAATAAATTCCAATGTGCTAAGTGTCAGTTAAATGTGTATTGCCAGCATTCCTAATAAAATGAGAGGATGACAAAAATACCCACTTAAGGCCTTAAAATCCTGAAGCCCTTTAATGTGCTTTTGACCTTCAGTTAGAGGACATAGTCACAGAGCAGAGGAAATGCCTTAAATTCTAGCATCTGGGTTTGTTTCTTTATACTTTTGGCACAGTTACAACGGTAGGCCTTTTTCTCCCCCCCCCCCCCTTTTTTTCCACTGTACAGTCAACACAGGTTTTTCAAACAAGTGGGAAGGGACAGTCACGGGGCCAAAAGCAATGTTTCTGTTCTGTGCTGGGTGGCAGGGCCTGACTGAATGGCTTTGCTGTTTCAAGGAAGCCTAGAACCAAAGGCAAACAAACGGAAGCCCACACAAATGCAAATTTCATACAAAATTAGACACATAGGTGTGTGTGTGTGTGTATATGTGTGTGTGGGGTGTGTGTGTGTGTATGAATGAATCCACTCACAAGTACCCCATCTGTGATAGAGTGAATGCTGTCTTAGGCTGGGCCTGTTGCGTCTGTCAGCTGTGCTCAGGTCACTCCAACTCAGGTCATCCCATGTGGCTCTTAGATCGTCCCTTGCATTTCCAGCTGTTTGAAGATTATTTCTTCAAGGGTTTTCTTTCTGTAGCTGAGAAAATAAGTTGGCTTAATTGAAGTCCTTGTAAAGTGTGTCTGTTCAGAGAGGAATAGTTCCTGTCAGCTCATGTAGCAATGTCGGCCAGTCTGTCATTTATCCTTAGTAAAAAGCCACCTAAGCTTTTGAGAATGCGACAGTGAGACCTGATTCTCTTTCCGTTAGTAAAAAGTTCATACCAAGACAGAAAGTTGGAAGTATGTTCACATTATCATGACTTCCCAGCTTTACATCTGACGGGTTTGTGTATGAGAGATGCTCTTCAGACATGACATCTCTGAAGTAGGTGGGTTTCGTGGGACCTTCCTTTGGTAGAGCATCTTCATGCCTTTGGTGTCCATACTGTTTTATCAGTTTGTATTGGTCTGACGTAGAGGATTTAGGGGAAATCATGTCTGGATGAACGCTTATGGGCCAGATTAACAGCGGTTCTTAAAAGTAACCTTGAAAGCTGTTTTCCAAAGATACTGACTCACAAGTTTTTGTCTGAAGTAATCGTCCCCAATGTGTTCACTCACTCACTCACTCACACACTCACACACTCACTCACTTGACAGATAGTTGTTGCATACCTGCTGTGTTCCACACAGTTCAAGATGAACAAGACAGACAAGCTAGTGGTCCTCTCACACTTGTAGTTGCAGGAAGCATAAGCAGAACTGTATAACGGAAGTTTGTTTGCGGGGTTCTGAGACTGCGATGGGCTCAGTCTTTGCAGAGATGACATTTAATTTGGACTAAAAGGAGAAAGGCGTTTCCTGTGTTGTGAGCCTAGAGAAGGGGACGGAGAGACGGCGGCGCTGCCGTGAAGAACACTTCTGCTCCTGACAAAGGCCCCAACTGCAGTTCCAGGCACCCACATTGGGTAGCTCACAGCTGCCTTTAACTCCAGCGCCCCCCTGGAGCAGGAATCTCAGCACCTGTGCTTTAGTACCTATGCCCATACATGGACGCGCACACGCACGCGCACACACACACACACATAATCAAAAGTAAATCTTAAAAACAACAACAACAACAACAACAAAACCATGCCCAGTTTGGTGGTGCACAACCTTAATCCCAGCACTCGGGAGGCAGAGGCAAATGGATCTCTATGAGTTCAAGGCCAGCCTGGTTTACATAGCAAGCTCCAGGCCAGCCAAAGCTACATGGTGAGACGCTGTCTCAGTGAAACAAGACGAAGCCAAAATAAAAGTTGTTAATAACAACAACAACAATAATATGAAACAACAAACAAATGATAAACCTGGAGAGATAAACCTAGACAGGGGAAGCACATGGAAAGTGATCCCATTGTGGGAGAAAGTTTCCAATCCAGGGAGTCAGAGCCATTTGCTGTGGCTGCTATGCTGATGGCTGAGAGGAAAGGAAGGACTCCGTTACACAGACTATGAAATAATAAGTTTGGATTTTACCAACAATGCACTAAGAATCTGTGTCAGTGCCTTAAATTTCAGGTGGCAGTAGTAGGAAGTGCTATTTATAACACCATCAATTCTGGCCACTCTAGAACAAAATGGTGTGCTTCCCTGGTGCTACAGTGTGATTAGGAAAATCCCTTTCAGCACTGAAGAAAAATACTGTTGGCCAGACCACTGTGCTGGTGGAGGAGGTAGAGAGAGGGGTGTGGACTTCCTGTCCTCTGGAAATACTCTGTTGAAGTCCTGGGGGTCAGGCTAGGAGACGGATTTGAAAATGACCTCCAATTCTCTGCCTTGAGTCCTCGGTACCATTTCCTAGATGAGACAAGGCAAAAGCTGAGTCAAAGGGACCCTTTGGAATCTGCTGAGTGTATCCGGTAGGGATGTTTTCGCAACCCTTTCTTTCTGTGTGGATGGTAATTGGACGGTAAGCCATCAAAGAGACTAGAGTATCTGGGGCACCGAAAGAAAACTGAAGAGCTCAGCTTTGGGACTCCAGATTGCAGCTGTCTCTTCTTCTCCTGGCCTGGCCTGTCCCCTACCTCTTCCCTGAGCCCAGGTCCCTCCCCTGATCTTTGAAGAATGATTGTTATTCTTCCCTAGGGAAGACCTAGGGATGTCAGCAAAATTTATATCCCAATTTGCTTGGCTTCTCTCTAAAAATTATTCACAGAATCCTTAAGTTTTTGACAAGGAGCACCTACTGTTTCTGGCCTGATTATTCGCATGCTTAGGTCCCCTGGGAGCCAGGGCCAGCTGAGACAAACACAAGTCGATTTGCGTCAGGGCTTATGCATATTCCACTGCGCGCAGAGCCTCTCCGTCCTCTAACTGAGGGTGCACACTGGAATGTGCTGGAACTCTATTGTGCATTCCATGTCCTAGGCATCCCCCATTATATTATATTCTCCTTCCTGTCACCCTGGAAGCACAGACAGTGCCCGCCACATAACTAGGAGATAGCGTATTGGCGGGGGGGGGGGGGGGGGGGGGGGGGGGACTGGATCGCAACCAAGTTACGAAGAGAACTCACGATAAGATGAAAGCATGAATTGGACTTTATTTTATAGTCATCCTGGCTGGGGGGCGGGGGGCGGCAGCGTGGCGAGTGAAGAAAGAACTAACATGCAGCATGGAGAACGAGACATTATCTCAGTGAGGAACAGTAAGGCGGCAATGCGGACAGACTGTTGAAAGGCATTCCTAAGCTTAAAACCCCTTCAAGTTTTAGAAAAGCCCCAAGGTCATGACCATGAACACCAATCACCCTGGAGCCGATAAGCAGAAACGTGGTTTCTGGAGATTGCCAGTTGGTAGGAAATAGGATACCAACTCCCATTAATAACCTTGTATTTATGTCCTGAGAAGAAAAGGCATAGCAGCTCCTTCCCTCCCTCCCTCCCTCCCTCCCTCCCTCCCTCCCTCCCTCCCTCCTCCCCTCCCTCCTTCTCCCCCTCCCCTCCCTCCCTCCCTCCCTCCCTCTGTGTTTGGGTTTAGTTTTGCCTCCTTTTATTTTTAAGCTCACCCTTTTGGCTCTGGTAACATTTCTTTTCCCATATTGCTGCTGCCAGCTTTTTTTTTTCCTACAAAAGGAAAATAATATTTGCTGTTTGTAGTTGAAAGAAACTCTGGCATGAATTCCTCTAGAAACTTAAGAGAGAAATTATTAGCCATATCCAGACCAGTAGCTAACTGGCTCCGGTTCTCCCTCCCATGAGCACTCCTGATTAATGGGAGAATCTGTTCTGCAGTCGACAAGCCTCCTTCTCAAGCCCAGGCTGTCCTGGCTGCGGACATGACCAGCTGCACAGCTGCAGCCACTGCCAGGGCTGTGCTTCTGGTTCTGCTCCGCGGCCACCGCGTGTTTGGAGGTGGCAGACGGGAGCAGGGAGGTGGAAAGAACATCCTGAATGGTGTGGACTTGTCATGTGGTAACAGAAACCCAGCAGCCTCCCAGTGGCTTCTCACCACCAACATGGGCGCCTTGCGGCACTCAGGAACCTGCGTGGGCTGTGCGGTGGGAGGGCTCTCTGCTCCCCGCTTTCTGAATTTTAACCCAGATCTCACTTTAGCTCCTCTGCTCTAAACTTCTCTTGACTTTCTGTTCTACTTTCCCAGCTCCCACACCATACTGCTCACTTCTTTTGTTTTGGTTTTGGTTTTTCGAGACAGGGTTTCGCTGTGTAGCCTTGGCTGTCCTGGACTCTCTTTGTAGACCAGGCTGGCCTCAAACTCACGGTGATCCACTTGCCTCTGCCTCCCACGTGCTGGGAAGGCGTGCACCACCACCGCCCAGCCCATACTGCTCACTTCTGTTCGTCTCCATCATCCGTCTGCCACTGCCCTCACCCGCCCACCCCCACCTCCCAATGCTGAAACAGCCTGTTGGCCTCTTTCCAGCAGTAATAGCCCACCTCAGTTATTATTGTTGTTGTTTTGGCCAACTTACGACATAGTTTGTGGCAACATATTGATGGCCTGGGGATAGAAATATTATCATAAGAGATGATGTGTACCTAGTCTCTGGTAACTACCCTCAGTGCGCTTATTTCAGAGGCCTCTTGTCTCAGTGTCTGGGAGGTTTGTAGGAGTCCCCATGCTGAAGGACTGTCTCAGCTGCATCTGTGAGACCCTAAAAACAATACACACATCTATAAGAAATCAGTAATCGGTAATCAGGCTGACCTGAAGAATATTAATGTAGCAAAAGATTCAACAGTGAAAGACATGACCCCAATTTGAGGTAACTCTAGCGTTCTTAAGAAGACAGGTATTAGAATCACTCACGAGAACTGTTTAATGGGATGAAATGAGCATTGTTAATCCAGAAAGTCCACAAGAGTTCTGAGAAGGGAGTCTCATTCTGATTGCGGAAATGGAGGATGGCCGTTCCTCCCAGAGAAGGTAGCATTTTATTTGACCCTAAGGAGGACAGGATTTTAAAGACGGCATAGGACAGAACACCTTCCAGACCAAGGCGGCCATGGTATTCTGTACAGGGGAAAGGCCTGTGGGGTGGAGAGCAGGCCTCCAGAATTTGAGAGCACCCAGGAGAGGAGTGAGCATCAAGTGTTTTGATGAAGGCCGTCGTGGAGAGATCAGTGTGTGCCGAGCAATTGTTCCCCTGAAGGCAGAGAGAGAGAGATCTCCAGAAGAGTGTGCTCCTGTGAATGTCAGGTGCGGTGCGAGCATTACCACAGAGGACTGAGTGTGGAAGAGGAGTGGGTGGGGGTAGGGGGAGGGTAGGGAGGCGCTTTCCCTCCCTCCTGCTTTCTCTGTTGTTGGTATTTGCGCTCTTGTTCTGTCATGTTCTGCGTGCCTCCTTTTGCTGTTGTGCAGTGTGAAGGTGGGGTGCACCTGCTAAGCCAGACGTGAGGTAAAGCTGCCTTCTGTCAGCAGGAAATCACAGCTTTTGACTCTAAAGGAACTAGAGAAGCAGTGCATGCCAAGTTTTGTTTTCCTGGAGGGCTCAGTCCTGAGATGTCCCCTGCAGGGAAGTTAGACTAGCCCTTCAGCTTTGAGGAGAGGTCCCTTCCTTACCCATTAAAATGAGGGGAGGTAATTTTGTCCATGCCTCATCCCTCCGTTTCCCAACTTTTTTTCTTCCTCTGTGGCTGTCCCAACCCCGCCTCCCCTTCCCCCCATCTGCTTCCATTATTGGCCTGGTTTAGCCATGCTGTGTCTGTGATAAGTACAAGTGCCCACTGCTAATTTATCACATGCACGTTTAAAAGAAATTTTCCGAAGGAAGAAGCTAAATAGTATTCAGGCTTCACGTGTACCAAGAAGAGGTACTCTTGAGTCCAGTCTCACGAGAAAGAATCGTTACTGTTAGGACAAGGGAAGACTCTGCTAGGAAAGGGATGATTGACTCTGAAAGGCACTAAAACATGCTCATATTCCAGTCATTTTCACTAATGATGTTGTGGTTTGGGTTTGCATCTGCTACCGGTCTGGACAGTTGAGGTTTATGTCAGGGTGAGATTGTGTTCAGCATTGTACTGGTTAGTTTTTGTCAACTTGACACAAGCTACAGTCGTCTGGGAAGAGGGGGATTTAACTGAGAAAAGTGCTTCCATCGGGCCTGGCCTACAGGCATGTCTGTAGAGGCACTGCTTGATGAATGATTGATGTGAGAGGGCCCAGCCCACCGTAGGCACCGCCACGCCCTTGGCCTGCTGTCCCGGGAAGCCCGAGAGCACATGCTCCTGTCTGCTGTCCACTTCAGCCCCTGCCCTACCTTTCCCTCATGAGGGAACTGTGAACTGTAAGGTGACATAAACCCTTTCCTCCCTTCCCCGGGTTGGTCTTGGTAATGGTGTTTAACCCAGAGACAGGAACCAAACTAGGACAAACATAAGCTGTAGTTCTCGTTGGCATTCCAGAGTTGATAGTTTGGTGTGGGCAACTTGTGAAGACTAAGCCAAGGCCATGGTTTGCATTTGCATATTTTTTTTGCATATTCTTGATTATATGGCAAGTTCTTGGTATACATACTGCATTTACCATGCTGAATACATGAATACACTTAATTTAGTAAGGGTCTCGTGCTACCACAACTGGATCTTTTAATATTGTTTTTCTTGCTCTGAAATACATGCTTAGCACATTGTTTTATGTTACTTTTTTTCCTCAAGTCAATTATTTTAAAATGAGACATACATTAGCACGTAAAGGGCTTTTAGAGCTATTCTGATGTGGACGCTACGTACAACATGCCTGTACTACCTGCACTTTGGTTATATACAGCAGGTGAATTCTGGGGCAGGATTAAGAAACAAAGGACGAGCTAGGGAGAGGGCTTAGTGGGTAGGGTGCTTGCTGAGAAAGCATGGGCACCCGAGTTCAGCCTCCAGAAGCTATTAAAAAGCATGATGTTGGGCTGGAGAGATGGCTCAGAGGTTAAGAGTACTGCCTACTCTTCCAAAGATCCTGAGTTCAATTCTCAGCAACCATATGGTGGCTCACAACCATCTATAGTGAGATGCCAGAGAGCCCTCTTCTGGCATGCAGGTGTACATAAAGGCGAAACACTGTATATGTAAATAAATAAATCTTAAAAAAAAAAAACATGATGTCACACGTGCGTAATCCCAGTGGTGGCTGAGGTGGAGACTATTGGCCAGCCAGGCTAACTTAATCAGTGTGCTCTAGAACAATTCAGTGCTGGGTCTGAGATGTCCTTGGAGAGACGTGATGGCTGGGTATTTCCAAGTACTCGTGCATCCAACGCCCTGCTGTGTGATCAGAGCCAGGGACATCTTCACCCTGTGCTGGCTAGTTTTATGTCAACTTGATACAAGCTCAAGTCATATTTAGAAGAGCGAACCTCAATTTAAGAAAATGCTCCCATTAGACTGGTGTGTGGGCAAGCATTGGAGCATTTTCTTGATTGTTGGTTGCTGTGGGAGGGCACAGTGCACTATGGGCAGTGCCAGCTCTGGCCTGGAACCCCTGTGTGTGGAACGAGGATGGCAGGCTGAGCAAGCCATGAGGAACAATCCATCTAAGCAGGATTCCTCTTCATCCGTTTCTGCCTTGAGTTCCTGCCCTGACTTCTCTGGATGATGGACTACAAGTCATAAGAAGAAATAAATCCCTTTTGGTCCTGGCATTCATCACAGCAACAGAAGCCCTAAATAAGACAGCCCCTGTGGAGCTCAGACGTTGCAGGGGGAAAAGATGGAGGTGATGACAGTGTGTTTCCCACCTTGTGTCCCTCCTGCCTGTGTTGCCTGCCCCCCTGGAGGTCACTCCAGATCTGGAAGCCGGTGAGGCCTAGTGTCAGAAGCTGAGGGTGCTCAGTGAACTGTTAGAGGAATTGTTACAGGCACACATTATACAAGCTAGTGTTTCCATACAATCCTCTGATCCTTGGATTCACGTTGCATCTATTAAATTAAAGCCAAAATCATAACCACTCATTTAATGGCGGTGCTTACATTCTTAGCCCTGTAAAACCAATGCAGAGCTATTTTCCAAAGAATTTTTTTTAAAATACAAACCTAAATATCTGAGTGCTGCTGTGCAATCATGGTTTGTTTTTCCTACTTAAATTTCTTTTGGAAAAATTATGCATTTAAGTGGTACTGTGAAGAAGTATTTGGACATTGGTGAAAAGCTTAATAATTAATGCTATTTAAATGCTTATTTACTTTGGCTAAGAACTTTTTTGAAATTAGCCCTTATGATGAATTTATTTTTCAAAGGCCGTTTTTTAAATTGTTTGTGTGATCTTAAGATGACGAGAAGTGTATCACATTTTAAATTTTCATATTTAGTATTAGTTTTTCTTTTCTCCTGTGAGTCACTAATATTTCTGTGGAATTGTAAGGATGACCCTGTATAAGCATCTGCTTATAAAGAGAAAAGGTTTGACTCAGAGCTTTATGATTTCCAGCTTGTGATTGGTTGGCCCTATGCCAATGACAGTTTGCCTGCGGGGGGACATGTACAGTCTGGACGCTATCAGAGTACTTCTATCAAGACTACTACCATGAGGCTGCCCTGCTTCCTGCACTCCCTCCTTCCTCCCTTCCTCTGTCCCCTCCTTTTTCTGTTTTTAATCATCTACAGTGGTCTGTGGTATTTGTAGCACTTTTCCTCTAAATGCCTTTGGAAGTTGGGTTTTTATTTTGGGAAATAGCCAGAAGGCATATGGAGTCATACCTGTTTAATAACATAGGCAGGCACTTTGGGGAATTGTATTTTTTTGTTGAGACCTAAGTTCAAGCTGTTAGGCACCAGGAGTGATTTTTATTGTATATCTCATGAACTACCGTGAAAGAAAGCGTCACAGGGGGCATTAGAGGAAAGTGTTGGGAGGTAGCAGGAGGGGAATCGACACAGGCCTCCCCAGAGTGACAGAGGAAGGATGCGATTTGAATGCAGAAATTCTATGACGCTTCTTAGGGGCTTTGTCCCTTTAGTTTGGTATTATATGTTGCATGTAATTAATATTATTTGATTCAAAAATAACTTTAGAGTGCTTTGATCACTCTCAGCCTTTAATGTGGATGTCAGTGGAGTGCTGGGGCCGGGCGGGGCATAGGCCTGTTCCATTTAGATGGTCCTATTAGTAGAACCCGGAAAGGTAAACTTTTTCCCCTGCGTAATTGACGTTTCAAATGTCGATCAAAATCCTCAGTATCCAAGACCCCTGGCTTCTAGTAGCTGTGCTGCCTGAGTTTTGCTGTCATTCACTTCACAGCTGATCTTTTCAGGTGCACCAGTCACTTAGCTAGTCAATTCGTCAATGCAAGGAGAAGGCGCATCCTGGGAACAGGGCATTGTTGTAGGAGTCGTTCGTGGTGCCGAGGTTTTGTTTTGTGACTGATTTGATTCCTGAGATGAGTTTTTTAGAGTTGTGTGTTAGAAGTCAGCTTCATAGCAGGCGGTGGTGGCACACACCTTTAATCCCAGCACTTGGGAGGCAGAGGCAGGAGGATGTCTGTGAGTTCGAGGCCAGGCTGGTCTACAAATCGAGTCCAGGACAACCAGGGCTACACAGAGAAACCCTGTCTCGAAAGAAACAAAACAAAACATGGAAGAGGGAAAGAAAGAAAGAAAAGAAAAGAGGTGACAGTTTCATGAATTAGGGGACCCAAACTTGTGTCAGTGAAGCTCTCAAATGCATGCCATGCTTTGGAAGTGGTTGGTTGTCACAGGGCCTGTTACTGCCGAGGTGGAATCGGTTCTGAAACTAACGTTGGTCACCTGACAACAGCCAATTGTCTTTTGTAGTCACGCCTCCTCAGTCTTCCTAAGTAAGTCAGACCGAAAACTGGGGCTGTGTGACACTGAAGCCTGTTTTATCTTCTTCCTGGTGAGCCTCCAAGCGTGTAGGGATAGATGTGGTGGAAGCAGAATATAAGGTATGTGGCAAAGGCGGGAAAACCGTTTCCACTCTGGAGGCGTCTCATGCTCTGTGAGAACGTCTTGTTTAAGTCAGGCTTGTAGATAGATTGGGTTTACTTCTGAACACGGCACTGCTTTGAACTGACAGCTGAGTTGAGGCAGGTTGCTCGCAGACCTAACTCTTGAACATTTCATTGTATTTGAGGTAAATAGTGCCATACTAGAAGCCATAAGCAGCATCTCATTCTTCCTACATCACACAGTTCTGTCAGAGTTCTGGTAGAGCCTGCTTTTAACTTTTTTAAATTACCCATGCTGGACCAGGAAAAGTCCATAAAGTCAATTATATTTGAGACACACCTTCTCCTTTGCCAGCTAAGCCTTGTGTCAATTTCAGAACATTCCTTTGTTAGCAAAGCCAACATGATTGCAGTACAATGCTATAGTCATGTTGAACTCGTTGTGTGTAAGCGTTTCTAGAGTAAGAGAGTACTAACAAGTACCCAGCTGTTTCTGTGCCCAGGCTTTTCTTTTTTTTTTTTTTTTTTGTTTTTCAAGACAGGGTTTCTCTGTGTAGCCTTGGCCATCCTGGACTCACTTTGTAGACCAGGCTGGCCTCGAACTCACAGCGATCCACCTGCCTCTGCCTCCCAAGTGCTGGGATTAAAGGCGTGCGCCACCACGTCCGGCTCTCTGTGCCCAGACTTAACAAGGTTGTTGCGCAGCTAGGATGGAAGGCCTTGTGAACTCTGTATGTGTTTTCAGTGCTTTGCTCTGATACGGTCGGATTATTGTAAACCGTGTGAATTGTTTTTCCCCTTGTATCATTTGACTCTTAAGAGTTTATATTGTTGATGCGGTTCCAGGACATAAAAAGATCCCTAACTTTTTCTAAGTGTTTGGAACTCAACAGTTAGTGACAATTACAACTACTAATCGTTATTTGCCTGTCAGGTGCTGGGCCGGGGAGATGGGAATGGTTTAAGTGGACCTAAGTTCAGATTCCCCAAAACCCACATAAAGGTGGGCATGGCAGTGTGCTTCTCCAATCCCAGACTTCTCCAGGAAGATGAGAGGGAAACAGGAGAGTCCTTAGAAGATCTCACACCCACTCTCCTGGCACTGAAAAGGGGACCCTTTCTCACACGAGGTGGAAGATGAGGCCATACATCCAAGTTCCCCAAACATTGTGCACACACATGGGGTGGGGTGGGGGTGGGAGAGAGAGAGAGAGAGATAGAGGAAGAGGAGAGAGAGAGAGAGAGAGAGAGAGAGAGAGAGAGAGAGAGGGAGAACGAGAACACAGAAGGGAATGGTGACAGTGACAGACGGACACAGAGGATGAGAATGACACTTTTCTTGGAAACTGAGGTTAGGAAGTGTTACCCAGGCTCTCAGTGCTCAGTGCAACCAGGCACTCAGATATCTGTGGAAAGAAAGAGCCAGCCAGGAAAATGGAACAACGGAAGCCAGGGAAGGAGAGAGAGCTTTGTAAGGACACAGCAGCTGATTAGCCCTGCTGTGCGCTAGGGTCCAGAGAAACACAGATCTCACAAGACTCAGGTCCCAGCTTCATGGAAATACATCACTTTAGTCATGGGTTGCATGGTGTAACTATAAATAGTGATGTGATATGTGCGTGTAAACAGAGGCATTTTGCAGAGTCAGTGAGAAGGGGCTGGAAGGAGAAAGTAGGCTTTGATGCAGACAGAAATGAAGGGGTCTTCTGCAGGGGAAATGGGGCTCTTGCTTGACGATGACCAGCAGGCTCTTGAGGCTGGGGACCGTGTATGTTCCACTTTGTGTCTTTAGATCTCTCCCGGTACCTAGATAGAATATCTTCAGTGCTCAGTAAATGTTAGGTGGGTTGATAGTCTGGCCAGCAAGATGAGTGTGGGTGAGGACTGTTGCCAATGAGCGAGCACACCTAAGCCCTTAACTGTGGCCTGGAGCTTCAAAAACTGTCAGCTAGGGGATGGATGAAATGGAGAGACTGTAACGGTTAAAGAAACTCATTCAGAAAGTGTCAGCAGAGTAGCCCTGACCATTTTTCATAAACTATTGAATTAGGAACGCTGAGAAAGGCAAATGTTTGATTTACCCATTACTCTTAACTTACTTGGAACAACCTGACTAGCTTTATATGTAATTTCTGCAGGTTTAGCTTGGGTTTCTTATTCGTAGTAAGTCCTGACTAGACATCTAGTTAGTCTTAAGTTATTTTTCAATGTGAAAGATCACTTTCTTCCTTAATTATTATATTTCTTTACAATGGTATAATTAAGGATTAAGTGCCCTTGACATTGCTAATTGATAGTCAATCACAACTCAAAAGAAGGCTTATGGTTGTGAACTCTGCTGGGAAAGGAGTTTGCCGTCATCAATCCGCGGAACAGACAGGGCGGGAGGAGAAAACCAGCTCCCTCACGTTGTCCTCTGACCTCGACAAGCATGCCCTGGCATGCACCCACACACCCACATCAATAATGTGATGTGATCCTGATTTTTAAAGGAGGCTTCTAGTGGTGCCGTATTAGAGCCAACCTGTCCCCTGGTGAGGTGGAGCCTTCCTGTTGCATTCTTAATGGGGCAGTGGGTACTGTAGTTGGATGGTAGGCTGTGACAAAAGATGAACCACCGTGATTTATTCAGAATTTATTGCACAGAAAACAGCGCAATGGACCCTTGCTGTTCACTGATTTAGCACTCACAAATTCAGTTATTCATGACACAGTGACCCAGGAGACCCATAGCGTGTTGTGATTTGTAATTTGAATCAGATGTGCTCCGAAGCAGCTGTGCAGGACTGGAGTATTTACCCAGTGACAAGCCAACAGCCCAATTGTTTTTAGCTCATTATCACACACGCAGGAAGTCAAGAACTGGTCAAAGGTTTTTCTTGATGAAATAGACAGTACGGAGCTGATGTTGTGGGTGAAGGGGGAATAACGGGGTCCTAGAAAGTGATCCGGTTTTGTTTTCTTGTTTAATCTGAAAACTGAAATCTGGGACTGATTAAAATACTGTTATGCTTGTATTTGGCAGTAGCTTGAGTCGCTGAAATGCATGTATAACAAACCAAGAAGAGCTGTTTCTGAAACTGCCTTCAGAGCACACTGGCCAGGGTCAAATCGCACTCTCCGGACAGTTGTAGCCTGTGGTGCGGTGAACCAGTTAGGCCGTTTGTAAAGTAACCACAGGACTTTCTGGCAATCTTGAGTCTCCTGTGTTGCCATTGTTTATTCAGAGGGGTCCCAGCAATCGCATGAACTGTTTTGAATTGAACTATTAGTGTTTTGAATTCAACTATTAGTCTTCAGAGGCAGTTGACGGATCTCAAACCTGTGGTAAGCCTTTGAGGTCAGTTAAAAATCCCTTCCCCAGTATATGCCGGGAGTCATGGGTATCAAACATGGTGCATGTTTTCAAAAAAGAGTGTCTGGCCCATAGTATTCTGTTAGCCACCATGGAGGACTCAGTGCATGTGGGAAGACTGAAAACTGCCCTCTCCAAGCAGAACCAGGAACTGGAGAAATGGCGGTGTAAATCCTGGAGCTCTTGACACTGGGCAGTGAGTCAGGGAGAAAAGGGAGCTTCTAAGTCTGTTATTAAAAACCACTTAGACTAGAAATGCACAGGTCACTATGCCACTAAGCTCCCAGCATCACCAAAGAAACCCCCTCCCATCCCCTCCCGCCCACCCCTGGGATTAGCATCTCCTCCCTTGCCTGGGTCCCCCCATGCCTCCTACCCTCCCTTCTCTCTGCTCCTCCTCCTCTGTCTCCCTTCCCACTTCTCTTTCTCCTTTCCCTCCCTTGCTCCTTCCTCTTCTACTTCTCTTTTCTCCAAAGCCTCTCCCTATAGTACTTTCCCTCTTAAAGGCAGATTTTTTTTTTCTCACAGTTAAAACAGGAACAAAGGATAGACAGTCTTGACATCAACTCTGTATTTGAAAGTATGATGTCCCTGAGAATGAGAGCACCTATAAACAAAGGAAGTAGTAGTAGGAAAAGGAAGAAGGGACCAGGAGGTGGGACACAGCAGAGGAAGGCTGGCTCTGTCTCCCTTGCTTACTAGGCCAGAGATCTGCACAGAGCATATGGTAGACTGTTTGCTTATGATATGATATCAGTGTGACAGTATATGATATGATATCATTTATCAATTTTAAAAAGATAGGCATTTGCTAGTGTCAAGTTCGACTTTCAGCCCTCTCTTGAAGAAGACCACAAGCTGACCACAAAATCCGGAAGCAGAGCATGTTGAGGGCAGTGTTGCCTAACCCTGAGGATGCGGGAGCAGCAGGGTGGGGCTCTGCACATAGACATGCTTTCGGAGGTGGGGACCACACCAAGCCAAGACCCCAGGGTCAGACATCTGGCTGTTGTGAGCCCTTCTACCATCTTGAATTCTGAAGAAACCCAGCTAGTCGTATCAGTTCATCTAGACATAGTTTCCACTTGACTCTGCCCGGGCTTTCTGTTCTGAAGGAGTGAGCTTTAATGCTCTGGGAATTAGGTAGCTGCAGAGAAAGTTCTGTGGTTGCAGAGGCCACCGATGTTTTTCACTGGAGCTGTCTCCCCTGGGCTTCAGTCTCGGGGTCCCAGCTCATGAGGCCTGCTTGCTTTCGCATCCTCAGCCTTTCCCATTCACGAGTCTCAGAGGCTGAGGGCCTGTGTATATCAGGGTGGGCAGGCAGCCTGTCAGCATCTGGCTGCTGGGCTGTGCAACAGCTGGCCATCTCTAGACCTTTCCTCAGCCACTCCACTTGCATAAAGTACCACTTTTTTGTTGTGGCTCAGTCTGTATGTTTATCTGGCTTGATCACAAAGGCGCTTTAACTATCATGTTTAAACTAGACTCTTAAGAGGTCTCAAATATTATATGGGAGTTTTGAGTAACTCTTGGGGACTATGCTAGCTACAGACTGAGGGGCCAAGGAGCTTAGGGTGATGACGAATGACTGTGTCTTGGTAGGGATTGGCACAGAATTCCCTGGCCCGGGGTAGGGGGGGAGTTGTGCTTGGCTCTAGGCCATTAACTGAATGACCTTAGTAGGTCATTGACTTTTCTAAGGCACTGTTTTCTCCATAAATATCTTAAGAATTTCTGACGAATAATAGTTTAATTTTAGCAATGAAGTCCTGAGGACAGAACCACGCCCACATCTTTATTCACAAGCAAACATATTAAATTCATCCATTGTCCTATAATAAAATCTTCATGTCTCTAGTGCACCTTTCTTTTAAATCATAGGATATAAATTGATTTGTTAAATCCTGACTTTCAGTATTTCAAAAGGAATATAGGCCCACTGATGACAAGTTTTTCCTGTTCATCTTCATTTTTATTAAAATAGTCAACCTATTTTGGCGTCTCCCTTGGTAGTTGGTTATCAATGATTTTAAAGTTAGTGAGAGGAAATGGGTCTTGCAAGCACTTTTTAAAAAAAAGATTTAATTATTAAGTGTACAGTGTTTTGCCTGCATGTACATCTACATGCAAGAAGAGGACACCAAATCTCATCATAGATGGCTATGAGCCACCATGTGATTGCTGGGAATTGAACTCAGGACCTTGTGGAAGAGCAGACAGTGCCCTTAACCTCTGAGCCATCTCTCCAGCCCCTTGCAAGCACTTTTAACAAATAGAGGTAGAGCTTGTGTTCAGTTTGAGTGTTCCTCCAGTAATTCTTCCAAATGCTTTGTTTACTTTTTGCTCTTAAAAGCAAAAAAGAAGCCTGGTATAGTGGTGCAGGCTTTAATCCCAGCATTTGGGAGACAGGGGCAGACACATCTCTGTGAGCTCGAGGCCAACCTGGCCTACGTAGTGAGTTTTGGTACAGCCAGGGCTACATAGTGAGACTCTTGTCTCAAAACAAAACAAAAAGGGCAAGATACATCCACTGTCCAAATGAGAAATTTTTGTCTGGACTTGCTGCCAGGAGATCTGGTTGATCCTTCTGGGATGCATATGTCCATTCCCACTTGTAGAAATGAAAGATTGTGACGAGAGGTGTGGCAGAGTAAAGATTACAGCCCCCTCCCCCCATGCTCCATTGCAAGTACCTCAGAACACGTGCACAAGTGCCGGTCTGTAAAGTTAGCAGAAATAATTATGCAACAACCGTTTGCATCTCGCTACCTAAAATTATGTCTTTCTCTTCTGCTACTGTTTGGAATGCTGTATAGACCAGGGCTACACAGTACTGGTTGAGAAGCAAATGTGCCCTCTGACACAGGATAGTCACAGCACTGCAGCATGTCCAGTAGCAGCCGCAGTGAGGTAGAAAGCCAGTTTGTCATCCGTACTGTTTTTCTCCAGGAGTGATAACGTCAGGAAGAGCATGGGATGCTGTTCCACGTAGAAGAGCATCAGATGGCTTGGGACCTCTGTTCAGTCCATCAAGCATGTCCTTTAATGCCTGGAACCAGTTCTACTCTAGCTGTTGGAGAGGCAGGCAGGCAGGGAGGCAAGATGAAGCTAGTACTTTCCCCGAGAGGGAGGAAGATCGCTTCTCAGAGGCTAATGTCTTCTGGCAGATGCGCTCAAGCACAGTACCTGAATAGCCGCAAGGGAGCCTACAAGTTTGTTAGCCACGGTCCTCCTCCAGCCCCGTTGCAGACGAAGCCCATCGGTGACTCTGGGCTGAGAGTCAGCAGTCTCTGCTTCAGAAAGCCTTCTGGCATGCTGCTGTGTGAGAACCCAGTAACTGCTGGAAGCCTGCACAGGGATAGGTATACCCCATGTACTCTGGTGAGAGTCCTAAGTTCAGAAGAGAGTGGCTAGCACCGAAGGACCAAGGAAAGGAGTGTTAAAATAGACCAGAATGCTTGGGGTGTTCCCGGAGGACTCTGGACACTGCACCTTCTGTTTGTTATCAGGAGCGTTTCAGACGTCACACTCTTCAGACACGTTAATCAGAAGGATGTGCAAGCTGTGACTTTTAAATCATTGGTATGTTTTAAATGGAAAAGGATGTTTAAAAAGCATATTAATTGAAATGAATTAGAGGGCTATCCCCAGACTTAGCCCCTCCCCCTACTCTGAAAGACAGCTTTGAGCTAGGAGCTCAGCCCTTTAATAGCTACAAAGGGGGTGGGGGGGGGGCGGGCGGATATAACGTCCATGTAAGGGCTACCATGGATATAAGTGCCTATTAATAAATTATTTTTGAAGTGCCTTTTCCATTTTGGTAGTTGAATTCTGGAGAACTATAATTATCATTTCTGGGAAAAAATACACATCACTGTATTTTTGTTTTTGCTACAGGTCAAGTTGTAGTTCAGGGTGGAAAGTCAACACATCCCTTTGCTCAGCTGCAGCCCACATATTTGTAGTCCCCGGTGCCCTCTTGGCGGTCGCTGTGGGCCAGCGTTTACGTAGTGGGTACACAAAGGACACAAAGACGCCATAGAAATGTGGGGCCCGCTCAGGGCCTTGCCCCAAGTGCCAGTCTGATTAGGAAGTGTGTGCTAGAGCTGAAGAAACAGTTCAGAAGGGTGGAAAAGCCTTCAGCGAGTCAGGAAGCCCGAGTGAGGCTGTGCCAGGAGGCCTGGATCTCCTGTGTCAGTATAAAATGTCGTCAGTTTTTCTTGGTTATTAGAAATGCTTGGTGTCGCCATATGCCCACTCCTCAATTTAACACCTTTGTAAATAAACAGGGCCCATCAACGTACCTAGAATGTAGAAGTGTGTAAAAGCAGCTGGTGAAGACACTACAGTGGGGACTACGTGTATGAGGCTCTTCCTTCTTCATAGATGGAGTTATATACACTTCCCTCAAATTAACCAATGTTAAAGGAATGGATAAAACAGTAGAGGCATTTGGCTTGCTGAGACGACTGAAACATTCTGTGCTATGTATGGACAGTTGGGTCTTCGCTTCATAGTCAACCTTAATGTCATCAGTAGTAGTAACTTCACCGACCACATCTGTCTTCTGAGATATCCTGTTAGACCTTAGATTTAAAACAACTAAGGAGACAGGACAAGGACTCTACAGCTGTGGTTCTCAGCCTTCCTAACGCTGCGACCCCTTAAGACAGTTTCTCGTGCTATGGTGACCTCTAACCATAAAATTATTTTTGTTGCTACTTCATAGATGTGATTTTGTACTGTCATGAATCATGATGTAAATACATGTGCTTTTCAGTGGTCTTAGGAACCCCTGTGAAAGGGGTATTTGCCCTCCACAGAGGTCAGTACTCACAGGATGAGCACCACTGCTCTAGAGTTTGTACATAGATAATTCCATATAATATGATATAATATAATATGTAATATATTCTTCTATTCTTCAAGTCGGTCTTGTAGAATAAGACTTCTCACACGTGAGTGTGCTGAGGTTCTGTGGACTAGGTGATTTATATAGAGTAGCAGAGGGGCTGTGAGTGTGTGAGTATGTGTGTGTGTGTGTGTGTGTGTGTGTGTGTGTGTGTGTGTGTGTGTGTGTGTGTGTGTGTGTCTGTGTGTGTGTATGTAGCTAGACTGCTCTAGTAATGAATAGTGGTACATCAAGTTGTTGACTACTGAACAGTGAGATGTGCAAGGCACAAGGCTTCTTGAAGCCTCCTTTATCTCGCTGATAACAACCATAAGTAAATTCCAACCCAGAAACACTTGGTGAAGATGGCACAACTAGTTATAGAAAATCGAGATTTAAACCCAGTTCTTGCCTCTTAAGTCTTTGTGGCTTTACTGACTCCTATATAAAAATGGATTAAAAGTAGCTAAAAATAATCTCAGATTATCTTCCGTGAGGTGGAAGTTAAAAAGAGAAAGAGAGGAGGAGGCAGAAAAAAAAAAATGGCCAAAATATTTTTCCAAACATCTATTTATAATTTTAGCCACATGGCTGTTTCCAAAATGTGTAAACCTTCGTGAGAGCTACCAGTTGAACGGTTAAACAGCCTGCTGTTCTTTATTTTCTACTGCTGTCGTCATTGGGGACAGAATAGCAACAGCATGTCCCTTGCCACCCCCTACCTGTCCCTTATTCCTGCTGTTTGATTCCTTCTTAATTTTTCATCTAAATGATGTCACTTGGCACAACTCCAGAGGTCTCAGATCACCATGAAATATTGTTTAAAAAACATTCCAGGACCTTTAAGTCCATCTGTCACCTCTGAGACCCAGGAACTTGTCAATAATATTGCTGACAATACCTTCAATTTGATGTTCAGTGTGTGTGTGTGTGTGTGTGTGTGTGTGTGTGTGTGTGTGTGTGTGTGTGTGTTCACATTTCCTCTTGTGCTATGTAAGTTTTAGAGTGTTGACAAATCCTGTCATCCTGAAACACTGTGATTGGCTGCCCCTTTCATTCATCAAACATGCATTGGCCTTCTTGAATGAGCCAAGGGCAAGCTCTTTGGAACCTGGTTGGGTAGGAAATGCTCCTAGGAGCTGGCTGGCTGGAGTGTGTTCACTGAAGCCGCCCACATGTGCTGGCCCTACGTTTTTACAGTTGAGGAACACCAGACCCTTCCTTCTCGCATATTTAAGATCTGGCGTTTTATTGTACTCTTTTGAAAGCAGTGTCATCGTTGTTAGAAAGAGGTGAGTTATAGCATCTAGTCCTTGGGGACTTGAAGCATAGAAGGCAACCAGTGTCACAGAATGCTGCCGCAAAATCGAGGTTTTGTTTGTGTTCGGAGATGGATGTAGCATCCTGGCCGAAGCCATCCGGGAGAGCTCTTCTGTCTCTAGTGTTTACACCTCCTTGACATCCTCAAGCTGTTCGGAATAGCATTCTTAAGATGCTGCTGAGCTGACAGTGAATTCAGCTCATTTAGACTTTCCTCAGTAGTCATCGGTCCTACTACTTAATAATTACAATTGCTTTGTGGGGGGAAGGGTGGGGCTAGCATGTGACAAACAGAGATGAGGTTATTTACAGAAGGTGGCTTTATTAGGTAAAAAGTAATCATTTAAAACTAACCATTGGTTCTTTGTACCTTTATCCTAACCTATCTTTAGGGCTTATCTTATTGCCAGAGTTTTCAAAGAACAGATTGTAACATTTTGGGATTCATTATGGTTTGTGAAACTATAATTGTTTGAATGTCAAATCCGTCTGGCAGTAAACTGAATATATTTTCCTGGTCTGAATTAACGGGTGACGCCATAAACCCTCCTCTGGACTCAGAATTCTACCGCCTCATGTAAACTGTGTTTCAAGTTGGGTAGAGCACATATAATTCACGCTTGAGGCCTGCCTCTCCCCTACTACCCCAGGCCTACAGCCACAGTCAAAAGTTGATCTCAGCCTTTACCTCCTCTCAGGTAACTCGGATATCTGCAAACAAGATTGCAGAGAGGGCTGGTGGATCATGTTTTCTAAAGAACTAAGCCAGCTTTGAATTTCCGGAGACTGGAGCAAGGGTGGGCACAGGTGTGCTTGCAAGATTCATGATCACACATTTTCTTTGCCTTGGGAATCTTTTGAAATTTTTGAATTGCTGGGGTGGGACACTTACATTGTGAGCTTTCAGATTTTGTCTCCCAGGCAATTCTGATAAGAGGCGAAGAGGTGCGTGTCTGTTCCAGTGAATCCAGCAGTTTCTCAGGCCAGACTTCCTTGCCCTCATTCCCAGAGTTTCTGGGTCTTTACATCAGATGTGGATCTTGGATTTTCATTTCCAGCACATGCCTAGGAAATGCTGACTGTGTTGGCCCCGGGGTCAGTGAAAAGTACCACCCCAGATTAGCCCATCTCAAACTTTACTGTGTCCGTGCTGCTGAAGTACGAAGGGAGGCTCAGTGCCCTGCTACACTCTCAGTTAATGCATGTCCAGCAAGCCCCGCTTCTTAGCAGGGTAGCTGTTGCTGACCCAGGGGCCACACATGAGCAGCAAATTTGTACTCTCTAGCAGGTCAGCAATATCCTGGGTTAGGAAGACTGTGTAGTCTAGGGGACCCTAGACATGTGGTAATATGCAGATGAGAGCTCTGAGCTGGCCAGATTTAGAAGGATCGGTTGACCCTTAGCACCCGTGGTTTGCCTTTAATGTTTGAAGACGCCCTTAATCAAACTCTGTATCCATGGAGAATGTCCTTGTAAGGATTTTCAGTTTGCTGAAGGAGTGAGAGAATGTTTCTTGACGTGAATGACACAATGGAATCACCTGGGAGCTGTTGAAATAAATACACATGCCCCCGTCTCCATCCCAGCACTCAGATCTAATTGGTGTGAGGTGGTTTCCAGACAGTGGTGTTTTCAAAAGCTTTGTAAGTGATTTTAACGTTCAGCAAGGGTTCAGAGCCACTGAATTGAAATATCACGTGCCGTAGTTGAGTAGATCCTTTACGCCTCTCTTCTTTGTATTAGGGCTGAGTTACATTGCACTGTGGTGCAGGGGAATTTTATTAGGCAATTGAAAATACTTTAATATGGCACCTTTAATACACCACCAAAGGAAAGCCCCTATGTAGGTTCTACTGCTGTTAAAAACCCAACTTCAGAGTAAAAGAAAGAGCTGGGAGAACACAGTGGGTGTTTCTGAGGGAGCTGAAATATGAAGTATTTCTGGGACTGTGTCAACAAAAGCCTAATTTTCCCCCCTTGGGGTTATGATTATGTAGAACAAGTCTTCACAGCAAAGCCTGCCAAAAAAGGTTATGATAAAATCATGGAATGCGAATGAAAAGAATTCACCAGTGCAACTTTTAAAGGAGTCGGCCTCTGAGCTGAAAAACATAGGGATGACGTGTGTACTGCGTTTGTTATAGAAGTCTTCAGAACAGAACGGTGATGCGTGCAGGAAGCCTTATGCCCAGTGCTAAGAGCAAATGAAACAGGACAGCTAACAGTGCAGTGATGGGGACTCACCGAAGGCCGCGCATTCCTTACCATTGCAAAGTCCTGTTGGGTTATGTATTTCAGCAAAGACGTAGCCATGGGCTAAACGTACAAGTCCTAGACAGGCTGAATAGGGAACTTGTGCTTTTGGCTTTGTGGACTAGAGAGAAAATTGTGGACTTTGGCAGCTCAGCCACTCATTATGTGTCCTCAGCCAAGTGTCTTAGCCTCCCTGGGTCTGTCTTGTCATCTGTCGGATAGAGATGAAAATGTAATCTCTTCTTCAGAAAGGAGCACATGGGCGGGTTGGAATGTGTACTGGCAGGCCTCACTTGCAGGAGGCCCTCAATTAGGAGACAGTTTTTTTTTTTTCTTCATTTCTCTAGCATGACTATGGCAACTGAATCCTTAATAAGAAATATTACCCATCCAAGTGTTTGCCTTGTGACTTTTTATTGGTATTCTCTCTGTGTTGATTATATCTCAGATTTCTTCTTTATAACTGTAAAGTACATATTCTTAGAGTCAACTCTGTCCTGTTCTAGTGTGTGTGTGTGTGTGTGTGTGTGTGTGTGTGTGTGTGTGTGTGTGTGTGTGTTACTGCTCCCTGGTGCTGGAACATTTTTGCCTACTATTTGCACTTACATGCTCCTCTCAGTTCTCACCATGCATTCCCGAGCTGTCCTAGAACTCACTGTGTAGAGCAGGCTGGCCTCAGACTTGTTATCATCTGACTGTCTGTCTGTCTGCTAAGTGCTGGGGTTACAGGCATGTGCCACCACGCCCTGCTTTTTCTTCCTTTGCTACCTTGAGGACCTCGCTGACTAATGCCTGGTATCATTGATTACACTTCAGAGCCTTTATCTCCACCTGGCACTGTGCTGAAAAGCCATTTGTTTGAATGCCTCTCTCCTTTCAAGCTATAAATCCAAGAAAGCAAGGACTTTGCTCCTTCCCTGCTGTAGTCATTCAGTTAATGTTTGTCAACTGAATGAGTGAAGACACATACGGAGGACTTCATAGACTAGTTTGCTGTCACAGGATTTATCTCCGTGCTCTATCAAGTGGCCGAGGGCCCCTGTGACACCTAAGGTCAATGTCACAGCTGTTCCGAGGCTTCAGAGTGTAAGGTGTACCATCGTGAGATCTGGGGCAAACAAGTATGTAGGGCCTTTGCCTCTTGACTTCATTACTCGTATGGAATTCTGAGGTATGAAATGTAATCCAAATCTGGGGTCCTTTGAGTTATCGTGGAAGTAATTGGAGCTCCCAAAGATGTCTCAGAGTGGTGTTCACCTATATGATGGATTTAACATCCTCAGGCAGAAGGAGTCAGGGTTAGCGTTGGAGGAGGACCCAGCAGTATTGACTGTACCCTTGACTTTTACATTTTTACCAGTCTACTTTATGTTGCCTGTTTTCTAGTAACTGGTATGCAGCAGCATTCTGCTGCTATTTGAAGTGACCGTGTCAGGAGATTTTGAAGCAGAAGAAAGGCTTTATTGTCAGATGTGTGGAGCTCAACAAAATACACAGAGAGAAGACATGAATCTGGACGTGTGACTCTACCTATCCCTTTTAAAATGTCTTTTTTTTTTTTTTTTTTCCTCACCTCCCATCTAGAAGCTGTTCATTTTGCCTTTTACTTAAAACCTAGGTCCAAGCAGAAAATTCTCAAATGCGTTTGCTGCCTTTGAGTTTGGGTTTTACTTTCTCTGCTGGTGTCCTATCCTGGAGAAGGCCTAGAACCAACCACTGTCTTGTCATGGAGGTTCAGGTGACTAGGTTTGAATGATACTTTGCATAATTATTACAACATCGTTTTATACTAGATAACCATGTCAATCCTCAAAGGAAGGCTACTAATATTGTGAAATTAATTTATTTTTCCTTAATTACTTCTGTTGCAAGTCATATTGTCACTTTAGTCTTTCTATATCTGGGGCAATTTTTTTTTTTAAAGACATGCCAGTTGCCAGGGCAACCAGACATAAAAGCCTGCTAATTAGCTTAAGTAAAATACACATATATGTATATATTGTTTTGTTAGATGCAGCTGGAAATGAGTATGGAAAGACTTCTTTTCAAATAAATAAGATTGAAACTTCAAAAGTAACGCCTCTCATTCATGGGAAATTGATGCCGCGGCTATAGTTTTCTTCCCCCCTGCAAAAAAAAAAAAAAAACGAGCACGAGAGATGAAGAAGAATAAACAAAGATTTCCAAGAGAACTTATGTATTTGAAGCAAGCTGAGAGAAAAGGGGCCAGAACAACAGTTGCCGGTGCCATGGCAACGCATTGCGTTAAGTGTGTGCTGGAGGCTGAGTGCACAAAGGTACTTGGGTAATCTGCTGAAAGCTGGAAAATAAAGCAGCTATTAACAGTTATAAGACAAGAAAGTGTCTGTAAGTTTTACAAATCTCAATTCTTTGAAAGCGTGATTTCACAGTGCACCAACTCAGTATAAGATTTGAAACTTAGGCCTGCCAGTCGCTATAGTAACAGCGCAGGTGTGAAGAGGGGCAGCAAACAGTGTGATGTGTGAGAAGTCACTGGCCCATGGGAGCGTTTGCAGAAGTCAGATCAAAAGTACAAGATACAGGCGATCGACAGCCTCAGAATTAAGGTTGATTTCAAATACGGGAGTTTGCATTCAGTAAGTAGAGAGTACATGTTACAAGACTATATCCGTACACACATAAGTACAAAGGCAAAATCATAAAACTTCAAGAAATTAACCCAGAAAATCTATACAGCATGTCATTACTAGTTACAAAAGGGAAACTGCCCTCCCCTGACTTAGCTCCACAGAAATTTTATAGTATTTGTCTGAAAAAAAAAAAATCAAAAGGAAAATCAGTGTTGAATTATATAGATGATTTCAAAATAAGTCCCACTGAGCAACACATATCGACATTTTAAAACATGACCGAAGTAGTATTTGGCTAAGATGTTAGTCATATTTTTATGTGTTTGTAAGAAAACAAAAATAAACATTAGTATTTAATGTTAAGATTTTTGAGGAAAACTAACAAGAATCCAAAAGACAAAATGATGCTAAAACATAAAGGAGCCAGTGAGCACAGAGAACACGGGAGCTAGGGCTTGCCAGTGAAGTCTGACAGGAGGAGTTCGGAGTGGGAAGTGAATCCTACATCTGCTAAAATATAACTTAGTAAAAATGATTCTAAGGGAGTTAGGATCCCTGAGTAATAATTAAGGAATCTGCTCCCTTTCCCTTTAAAGTAGGTTTTTTTGGGGGGGGGGTTGGGTTTTTTTTCGGCTGTGGGGGAGTTATATGTAAACATTAAAGGGTTGTTAACTTTGTGCATATAAAAATGTTTTTCATCAGCTGAGCATGTTGACACACACCTTTAGCCCCAGGATTTTAAAGACAGAGGCAGGCAGGTGCCTGAGTTCGAGAACAGCCTGGTCTATATAGTGAGTTCCAGTCCAGCCAGGGCTATATAGTGAGGCTCTGTCACTAAGCAAAACCAATCTTTTGCAGCAGAGGAAGAGACAGAACGCATAAGGTCCTTATTGGAAGAGTCCATGTAAATGTAACGGAGACTGAGGAGGCCAGCACTTGCAAGAGAAGGGAGTCGGGGAGTCAGAGTAGGCGCAGGGCGAATGAACATTGGCAGCCACTACACTCGAGTTTTTAAGTTTAAAAGTCAAGACTTTAGGAAGCCAGGCTCAGCAGAACCATTTAAAACGGAGTTCTCTAAGAACACGAAGGATGATTCAGCATCTACTAATTGCTTGTGTTAGTTAAGGAAAAGCTAGTATGATTCGAGAAAAGTTGAAATAGTGTTTGGTCAGCTTAAACCTTTATGTTTTTACTTTTTAAAATATTCTTGGACACTTCCAAGTTTTAAAATGCCGATTGACCTATGTTACCGTATGGTTACCAGTGTCTGGGTAGCTTGCCATGTTCCACGTGTGTTGCAAAGGCAGTTCTCATGTGATAAAGCATTTCTCCAGGCTTAAACTGCAGACCGCTTCAAGAAGTGACAGTGTTGAGGACACTAAAGAGCATCAAGAGCTGAGTGAGTAACTAGCACAAGCTAATTGGTTGAGCCTTAAGGGAAGATATTGAGGAAGATGTGGAATTGCGGGGCTGGGGCTGGAGCTGGGGCTCCGTTGGAGGAATACTGCATAGCTTATAGGAAGTCCTAGGCTGGGTCCCCAGAATCTCATAAAGCCAGGCCTGATGGCCCATAGCATAA
Organism: Acomys russatus; assembly: GCF_903995435.1. Classification (NCBI taxonomy): domain Eukaryota; kingdom Metazoa; phylum Chordata; class Mammalia; order Rodentia; family Muridae; genus Acomys; species Acomys russatus. The sequence goes on along the minus strand of NC_067137.1, from coordinate 15,512,466 downwards.
TCCCAGCATTTGGGGGCAAGAAACAGAAAGATCAAAAGTTCAAAGTCAGCCTCAGCTGCATAGCTAACTTAGGGGCAGCCTGAGCTACACAAGACCCTGTCTCAAGGAAACAAAGAAGTCAATTATAACAAATAAGCAAATGTAATGACTCAGTATTATTTGTAGGTAGAATTGGGGTTTTTCTTTCTTGTAAGTCTGTGTTTGCATTTCCCAGGTAAGCAGTCTGATGGGTATACCCGAGGTTAACCTTCTCTTTCTCAGCTCTTTGAGAGCCCCCATACTGACGGGGGGGGGGCGGGGTGGGCAGGAGCGGGAGAGGACGTCTCAACACGGGACCTCTCATCGCTGACTCGTCTTCTCTTCAAAAGGTAGCTCCTAGGAATTACAATAAAGTGATGGCAAGGTGTTCTGAGAAGAGAGTTAACTCCGGTGTGCCCTTGGCGTGTGATTTTGTAGGCTCTGTGGTTTTCAGGATCAAGTCACAATGGAAAACAGGGTTGGGTAAGAGAGCGCTTAGCTATGAGGGTTTAACAGAAGCCACAGTCTGAGTCAAGAAAGAAGTTGAGCCCAGGTAAATCAACCCAGGAGGGAAGAAGGGCAGGGCCAGAGTTGCACACCGTCAACACCAGGGATTCCTAGGACAAGAGTCACATTATGACGGAGGTCCATGGATCACGTGACCAGGGTCAGCTCCTCTAGCCCATTGGCCAGCCCGATCTTGGGCAGTTGACCTGCCTGAACCTTGATTTCATTTCCTGTAAGATGGAGTAAATAATAACTCAGAGACTTTTATGAGTGGTGTCAGAAGTGGTGTGTGTGTGTGAACGTGTGCGTGTGCAGGTGTGTGTGTGTGTGTTATTGACGTCTGCTCTTAGGCCAGACTCTGTTTCACTTTCCACTCTGCTTTAAGCTTATCGGCTGTCGGTTTGATGGCCGCAGCTGGGAAGAGAGGGCAGGTCTTGCACTTGGCTGTTGTCCCTGAAGCAGAGGTGTGGTGGAGTAAGAAGATTCTAAGTAGCATTCTGTCCAACAGGGAAAGGAGGGAGCAGCCGTAAGTTAAGTGACAGAAAGCAAGTCACATGACCTTACCAACAGTGTCATCTCCATGTCCGACACACAGTTCACTGCAGTAAATAGCGCACGGGGTTGACTTCTTTCTTCTCTCCAGATGCCTTCTCCACCTCGTGCTGCGTCTCCTCGCTCCCCAGATGTTGTCTCTTGTTACTCACGGTCCCAAAGCCTTCCTATTGCAAGAGAGGACCCCTTCCACCGTCAACATTCTGTTCCCTCTCTTGGAGAGCTCCTGTGGGCATCTCTGCAGCTCACATCTCATTCCAAGTTTGTTCTGCTCCTTGTGGCTGCCCTCCCCCATTTCAAGAAGCCTTTGTTCCCCCCCCCCCCTTACTCTGTCCTGCCTCCTTACTTTGTTACTATTTCTAATATAGATCGTTTTTCTATCATCACCTTTTATTACCTTGTAGACCCCGTGAGAGCAACACTCAATCTCAGTCTCTTCTTCTTCCTCTTCCCCATCTCGCTCCCATCTCCAAACTGCTACATCAGTTGGTACTCAGTAGGTATTTCTGAGTGGATTTTCCAGAAGTGTAAGTGTGGCTCATGTCCTCTTGAGTCTTTTATTTAGACAAGAAGTACTTAGTAACAAGGAAAACGTACAGTGAAAGGCGAGGCCGCCATGTTGGAAAGTGACCAGAGGAAGAGCCAGGTATGATGATGACACTGGCCTGTAAGCCCAGCACTTGGGAAGTGGAGGCAGAGGGAGCAGGAGTTTCCGGTCCACCTCTGCTACATGGGACCTTTGAGAGAGATACAGGGAGTAAGGAACGAACAGGCTTGGCTTGGGAAAGACAGTTCCATCTGTACTAGCCAAAGCTGAGTGAAATGTGAGGTGGGGTACCTGGATTCTCAGTTTATCACTGACTAGGCAGGTTGATTGGGTCTTCTGCCTCAGGTCTCTTAAATCTATAGTATTAAGGGACCTCTTGCCTCTACTCCTGCTCTGTGATTCTGTTTCTGGGTTTTAGTTTAGCAAAGTCCATTAGCGGTTTGGGAAGTGTATGGTCCAGTAGCCTCACAAAATCTTCCCAACATCCCAACCATATTCAAAGGTCACAGTCTACAATAATGTAGTTTTATATTATTTCCATCTTTTCCTTGAGGCCTTATGCTAGTATAGGTTTCTTAAAAGTTTAAACCAAGAAAATGGCCTGAGAACTGACTGAGGCCTGACAAGCGAGGCCTCTGCCGTCCAATCCTAAGCTTGTTGGGTAATGCCCACTGTTACTTTCCCATCTCTGGAACTGAAGTGCTTCCACAGGTCAGCTGATAATACTGAAAGGCAAGTGCAGTGCCTCCAGCGAGCCTCTGCTGAGACACGCCCTGTAGGAAAATTACAGGGGAATTTGCCTCCTTGTCTATCCTGTTAAGCTGTACATCGTAGACTTACATGTCTTAATCAGTTCAGCTCACTGAAGCAGATTTGGAGGTGGAGCTCTTCACACTCATCATTATTGTCCCCAGTCCCTGGAGCGGCCAGGTTTTATTTGCGTCACTGTTCTGTTTTTGTAGAACTTACATCACGATCAAAAGAAGAACCCTTAAGACTCTTAGGTTCACAGTTAGTCCCGACCTGAGTGTGAGCCACATGGAGGTCTTCCTTTGCCTCCTCCCCTTTGTAGTACCAGGAGTGAGGGAGGGAACCCCAGGCCTGTGTTTTGGTGTCATGGGCAGATCTTGGGAGAGATTCCCATGGTTGGCTACAGTAAGACTGAAGACTCTGACCAGACTTCGTCTGCTGCCCTGCTCTTTGCGTAGCAGATAGACTTGGGACGATCTGTTCTTCCCCAGAAGTGCCCCACACTGCCCAGGGCATGAGCTAAATTCTTTCTCTCCCATTTAGAAGAGAAGCCAGATTGCTCCAAGGCCCGCTGTGAAGTGCAGTTCTCTCCACGTTGTCCAGAAGATTCCATTCTGATCGAGGGCTATGCTCCTCCCGGGGAGTGTTGTCCTTTACCCAGCCGCTGCGTGTGTGACCCTGCGGGCTGTCTGCGCAAAGTCTGCCAGCCGGGATACCTGAACATTCTAGTGTCAAAAGCTTCAGGGAAGCCGGGAGAGTGCTGTGACCTCTATGAGTGCAAACCAGGTATGCCAGAGCTGGCTGGGCAGCCCCGCCCCTTTGCATCAGAGGGCAGCAGGTCCCTCCTCCGCTCTCCACTCCCATCAAGATGAGCATTCTTGCTTGGGGGCAGAGCATTTGCTGCTTTGGATAACGTCTCATTTCTCTAATCAGAGAGCCAGAGGGATAATTCCCTGGAGCGTGAGTGCCATCAAGGAAGCAGCTGGCCCTTTCCTTTCTCTTTCTTCTTTACTTTCTTCACGTATGTGTGATGGAACTACTGGGGAGAGTGTGGTACTGTGGTCACCTGCTTCATTCCCTGAGAGACGATCAGAAGCCTCATTTGCAGATGCGTCTGTCACTTGGAAGTTTTACGTTTAGCAGCACTCATACATAAAACAGAATTACTTTTGGATAAATACGTGCATCCAAATGGCAGATGTTTTATAAGGAAAAGGCCCAATTTTCCTCCTTGGCAGCCCCTCTCCATCCGCCTTGGCTTCGAAGCATGTGCTATGTCATTTGACTGTTTACTCACCTTCTTTGCCAGTATTGGAATCCCTGTCATGTCTCAGCCATTTCTTGCTTTATAGTTTATCTAACAGCCTTGCCGTTGTGCCAGCGTCTCTAATGTAGCCTGTGACTAGGTCTAAATTGTAATGATTTCCTCTTTGCAAGTTTCTAATGATTGATCAGTTTTTTTATGTTTTGTTTCCTTATTTTTTTTTTAAAAAATTTTACTTTTACTGTTAGGTAAACGCTTCAGGCAAAGCAGTCCCTTTGTCCATCTCTTGAACTGCTCTGTCAGAAACACTTCCATCACCATCTGAATAACTACACGGTCTCACTCTGTTCTCATTCTAACTCTGGTGCTCTATTTGAGACACACGACGGTTGTAGAGCATTGCCTGAAAGGAAAACACTAGATGGGCTCTGGGTTTCAGGGAAGCAAGGAATCTTTGAACATTTGTCAAGAGTCAGTATTTCATTTGGGGATTCAAAATGCAAGTAGATGTCGCAATAAACAGTGCTTCTCTGTTTGCCCCTTTCAGTTTTCAGCGTGGACTGCAGCACCGTGGAGTGCCCCCCTGTCCAGCAGGCTGTGTGCCCCCTGGACAGCTATGAAACTCAAGTGCGGTTCACAGCGGACGGCTGCTGTACCCTGCCAGCAAGGTTGGTTTGTCACCGGTTCAAATTTCCGTTCTGTCTTATTAGCTAACACCGTCCCAGGTAGTTTGTCAAGCCTGCAGCCTGGTTTCCCTTGGGAAACACAATCCTTGCCCATGTCTCTGGAAAAACCATGGAACTGTTACTGCAACCTGCTGTTTGCTTGTCTCTCTGTACATCAAAGCCAGGTGTCATCAGGTTAAGCCATTAATCTTGAGGATTAAGGATCTCCCTGAAAGGAACTAGGGCTAGGAAGTAGGCAGGCAGGCTTTCCCCTTGGTAGATGATGAGGCAGAGTGAGGGGGTCTATGATAGTGAGGTTTGCCATTTGATCCTTTGCAGCAGCGGATCTTGTGGTTGTTCAAGCCAAGTGCCCAGTGTGGTGAAACACAGCCTGCTTCAGAGATCTCATGAGAAGGGAACTCTGGACGTCTGGAATCATGTATCTCCCGAGGTCCATTTCTTACTGAGGCAGAGAGGTGTCTGAATTCTTGACAGTCATTCTGACGTATCAGGCACATTGCCCTGTGGCTTGTGGGAGATAAGCTGCTCTCGTTTTCATCTTAGTAACAGGGCATCCATTGAGCTCTATAGAGCAAGTTTTCTCTAGGACACGAGGGCCCTTAGGCCTGCTGTTGATGGTCTACAGAGTGTCACAGTGATGCCAGCCAACAGTGCCTGGTTTTCAGGGAAGCTGGTTTTACAGTCGGCTTCCCCTTACCCAGGATTGCCCATCCCTCTTCTTTGTCCTCATGGCCCTCTCCGTCTTTGGCAGCTCATTAATATCATCTCTGTAATAAAATCACTCGTTCCTTGCCACTCTTGCATCCTCTGCGTATGGCATCAAGAGCCGAAACCTTTCCTTATTTAGCTCCATCGATAGCCTTGTCTCTAGTCCGGTCCCCGTGCCAGGCTTTTGGTGTTTACCATTTCAATTTCCTGCACGAGCAGGGATGGTTATGGACGCGGGCTTATAAAGTAGTAGGAAAATCAGTAGCCCAGAGTTAAAAAGTGAATGTGTGTTCATCAGGGCTCTAAGGCTGCGACCAGATCTTTTAGGTCATTATCACAGATGTTTCTGCTCACACTGGGAGGAGGATGTGGCAGGGCAGCTCACCCCGTGCCAGCCAGGAGGCAGGGAAGAGAGATTGTCGCACTTTTATCCCATCTGTTCCCTTGGCCTCTAGCCTGTGTGCTAGCACCAACCAGGTTCAAGGCAAGGCTGCCCCTCCCCCACTTGCTTAGTCCTCTCTGGAAGTGACCTCCCGGACATGTGCAGAGGTGTGCCTCACCGATCTCCTGGAGCATCAGTTCTCAACCTGTGGGTCCTGCATATCAGATACTTACATTACAACTCATAACAGTAGCAAAATTGAAGTTATGAAGTAGCCATGAAATAACTTTATGCTTGGGGGTCGCCACAACATGAGGAACGGTATTAAAGGGTCTCAGCATAAGGAAAGTTGAGGACCACTGGACTAGATACTCCCAACCCCTTTTGAGCGATGAGGTGAACCTCTACGGGTAGTTTTCCTCTTTCAGTAATGAGGGGGTAGATTCCTAGAGTTTGTCCCCATAGTTGCTTTCTTCATCTTGCCTCTAATAAAGTGCATTAGGTCGTTAGCATCTTAGCCTTTCTCTTTGCGGAAACCTAGGATTCTCTCATACATGTTGTGGTGAAGTGGACAGCAAGGAGTTTTGTGAAGATGGCGTGCCATAAAGGCAGAGCAGCTTCCTGGTGGCATTAGGGTGCCATGTTTATGCAGAGCTGTGTACAAAGGGGTGAGCCCCTGTGCACACATGGATACAGCCAATCACCAGCAGACGCAGTGGATCAATAGTAGTAGTAACAGATGTCTCTGCGAGGTCTTCATGGAGAGGAAGATGGAACATTCCATCAGAGGACCTAGTTAATCAAAGCTAAGCCTGTCTGTGAGGGAAGGAAAAGGGCCAAGTTTGAGCTCATTTTTCCACCTCTCCTGTGTGCTCAAGGTACCCCGGTCACTCTGGTTGGCTAACAACTGTAGGAAGACACTAGATCTCAGCTTAAGAAGAAAGCCTCCCGACAGTAATGCGCGGCACTGCGTCATGCTGCTTTTTGAGGCAGACTTGAGCTCCTGGCACTGGTTAGACTCCCCATCTGGATGGTTACCTGCCAGCTGTGCTTACAAGACGTGTCACATAGGAACAGAGGTTGCTCTCAATGCCTTCTGTTTCATCCCCAGGCTTCTGTGAGTCTAGTAAACAGAATTCTTAGGGTGGTTATTACTGTATTCATGCAGTCTTGACTTGGGCGTTCGCCTGAAGAATGGTCCAAGGTAAATGTGCCTTTAATGATGGAACCGAAGAAGCACAGAGAAGGAAGTCATTCAGAGTCCCGCTGTAAATCATTTGCAGAGAGGCTGCGTTCTCACAGCTCTTACTTTCCTGTGTGTTAGATAGGCAGTGACCCATGCTTGTCCCCCTTCGTTGCCACACACTCACCCTTTGTTCCTGCCCAATCAGTGGTCCCCACAAGCATTCTCCTGCTCAGGGACTGCATTTGCAGCTGCCTCATCCCATATAGTGTTTCCCTTCCTCTTTTACCTGGTCATCATCTGCCTCTTTGAAGATTCCATTTCCTCCTCTTTAAAGTGTTTTCGATCTTCAGCCCCTACAGATGTCTCCGCTGCCCCACCCTTCCAATCCCTTGTAACTCCTCATTAATCTGTTTATCATAACGCTGTTTATAATAACGCTGAAATCATTGGGATTTTTCATCATTTTTAATTTTGTCACCACTGTTCTTTGTGATTCTCAAAATGTGGGTACTTATGATCTCTAGAATATAGATGTACTATGGCCAATGCATATTTATAAATAATGTATGAATGAATGAGAGGAGGAGCGAGTGAGTGAACGAATGAACAAGCCTGTGCTTAGTCAAGGTAATTCACACGTTAAGGGTGAAAAGAAAGAACACCTTTGATTCTTTATCCTCTTCCCATTAGTTATAGTGCTGCCTAGTACTTGCTCTGAGACGCTTCTTTATGCTCTGCTCCTCCTCAGTCTACAGACACATGCCCCCTCCAAGCCCCGCACTCCCCCACCACAGCATGAGTCACCTTTCTCTCCCCATCCTGCAGGATTCCAATTAGACTTCACTTTATTCACAGGGTCTTCATCTTTCAACTGATCCCTCTCTCACCCCTGGGAACTCTGAAGACATCCTTTGCCATGCCGTCCATTAGTCATACACTTCCTTGCATGACTGTTTAATTGTTGCATGCATAAAGTAGCTGAGGCTATTTCCAGAAGTCAGCAGTTATGTCATCTTTTCCTCTGTGTGTGCACTAAACTAATATTGGTAAATACGCGATGTATACAATCAGGCTGTGTTTAACCTGTTCATGTCAGCTTAGCATATGAAGTGGGGTCTCTCTTTTAAATACGTGTATCGGTCATACTTTGATAAGAGAATGAAAGCTCAAACAAACATACAAAAATAGAAATAAAAAGAAAATTGCCTGATGTATGTATGTACTATTAGCATTTTAAGGGAAATGTATACCTTTGTTCTTATGAAGGAACCATGTTGAGGGTACAGTGGAAACGATGGTAGAACATGCAAAATCATATCATGACGCTTGGGCTTGCTCCCCTGGCTTGTGAAGACTATTGCTAAGAACTCAGAGCAGAGCTAATTGTTAGAGAATTTAGGAGGGAGAGCCCTTTAGGACAGAGAAGGATAAATATATCTGAAAGTCTAGCTGTAAAAATTTACTTTGCACTGACAGCAACCACTTTTTAAAAATGAATTTACTATACTTTCATACTTTCAGAAAGGGGGTTGGGACCCCTCCATGCTGGCAGATAAATTCCCATTCTTAGTGAGACTGTTTGGCCCACCCAGGCTCCTAAGCCTCTTTCTGTGTGAGCTCTTTCTCAGCTTAGGAGTCTCCTCTTAAGCACTTGTTAGCTGTTCATTCATTGAGCACCAAGTGAGCTCTTACACGGGCAAGGCTCTGCCTTCTAGATAGATGTTCATACCATGCCTGAATAGCGCTCTTGGCATGTGGCACCGATGAGTTCTGATTTTCCATCCACCCCTGGCCTCTGTAGAAGTAGGCTACGCTTTCTCTTCTTGCGGAATCCCTGCCTTTTCTTTATGGCCCTAATATCTATTTGGGGCTCTTCTGTTTCTATTTACCTGAAGTAGATTCTGAGGGTGATAGACTTCTGTCACTCTTACAAGGGAAAGAATTAACTATTGACCATTCTCAGTACTTTGCAACCTGGTGCTGAGTTGCAGGCATACTGAATGCTCTTCAGTCCTTTTCTGTTGGCACCAGTATGTGGTGCCAGCCAAGGCAGCTCGCAGTACTTTCCAGGAGAAGATAGGGAAAGATTAGAATTAGCAACTCGGAGCCTCAGCTGGGGCGTCTGAACACCACTGCACAGTAACAGAAGAAATGTTATGCCCTATAGGGTTGTGACCCCTTTGTGTTTATGGTGTCTGTGAGTGAGTGTGGTACATGTGCATGCACAGATGCTGCCATGTGTAGTGGGTTTGCAACAAAGCACCCAACGTGTTGTGTACATCGATACAAGTGCTGTCTTTGTAGAGGTAGAAAACTCTGTTCTTAAACAGCGTAGGATAGCGGTGACGTACATAGTTTAACTCCAGCACATACCTTGCTAATTACAAACCCTCGCTCATTTAACCATCACTCTGACACCATGAGGAATTTACAGCTGTGAAAACGGAAGGCTGGAGAATGAGTGATTTGTGTAAAATCACAGCTGTTCCTTGGCACGAGGGTAGAATAGGTCTGTCTTCAGCACAGGATCTTTGGTGTGCCTGTGTTCTTTCTTTCTCTTTCTTTCTTTCTTTTCTTTTCTTTTCTTTTTCTTTTTTGAGATAGGGTTTCTCTGTGTAGCCTTGGCTTTCCCAGATTCACCCTGTAGACCAGGCTGGCCTGGAACTCACATCGATCCTCCTGCCTCTGCCTCCCAAGTGCTGGGATTAAAGGCGTGCGCTGCCACCACTGCCCAGTTCCCAGTTCTACTCTTTAGCATTTGCTGTGCTTTCTTGTTGGTTTTTAAAACAGAATGATTGCTGAGGAAGATGAGCTGATGTCCTACTGACATCTTTTTGTCGTCAAAGTACAAATTAGTGAAGTATATGTGTATGCATTTCAATTGTGCACTGGGGTGTACGAAGCCTTCCCCAGGAGCCATATGAAGGCAAGGAGGCTTCCTTCTGTGCTGTGCCGTTCCCTGTGGTCTTTTGGGGTGGGTGCCATTTGTGTTTCAGAACTCTGCTGGGATGGCTTGAATGACAAGTTTGTGTATGATCTCCCATGACGAACTGCTTCCCCTGTGCTAGGAAGAGGAAGTGTTAATAGTAAGTGTCTCTAGAAACCCACCCGGAGGTGGACACGCCTGCTCCTGCCACATTGTGTTTGTGGGAGCAAGTCACAGGATAAGCCCCTGTCCAAAGAGCAGCAGAGTAGATGCTACCTTTTGATGGAAGAGGCTTCAAAAAATTTCAGAACGTTGTTTAGTCTACCACAGTATGCATTTAACAAAAATAGGTGCCCTTTAGGCCTGACATTCTGGTTGAAGAAAGTTGCTGAAACCCTGCAGATGAGTGACCCTGTTCCAAAAACATGGTGTTCTTCTGGCCCTAGGAGTCTGGGTCTTCTGGAATTCAGGCAGCTCCCTAGGTGCTCAGTGTGTTTCCTTCCCACCTGACACAAGCATCATCTAGGTGACTATAATTCAGACCTCCTCTCCTTAAGAAATACTGGGGTTTTCTCTGCTCATACAGCAGCCTTGTCATTGGGGGGCTGTGAAGGGACTGCCAGAATATCTAAATCATAAGACTAGGTCAATATTGAAAACAAGAAAGCAATCTTTAAAGGATGTGGCATAGAAATTCTATCATTGTTAATCTTGTCTGGGTGAAATAGATTCACCCTACCTGTTGTATCTGGAGGGTGGAGACACCTGAGATACAAAGCAGCGAGTCCAGCTGTGAATTCTCCTGCCGCCAAGGCTAAACTTAGCCCATCTGGGCTGTCATGATAGCTGCCTGGTCACTTCTTGTTTGTTTGTTTTCCCTACTCTAAAGGCACTCTGCTGTCTTCAGCGTGTGCCTCATTTTGCTGAGTTTTCATTTTGCCTCTTATTATTTTTCACCAGTTTTTAAGATACAAGCTTACAGGGCAGACATTAAATTGTTAAAATTTGGGGCAGTGATGTACTATATCTTAGTGGACGTCAACTGAATTATTTAGAACGTTCCAAGCCTTTCGATATTTCTGTATGGTTTACTGAGAAGACGAATGCATTTAATATCATGTGATAGTCATTCATTCTAAATTTAATGAGAGTTGTCTTAAACTCTTTGTCCTGAAATATTAGGTTATCAATTTCTGCCTATAAATATGTTTTTCTTAAAAGTTATTGAAAAAAAATACAAGCCAGTTATTTTGAGTTCGAAATAAATTAAGTCATTGTTTATGATATCCAGAAGCTTAAAATAGACTTTGTTCTGGGTTGTGTATGCTGTGAGAGCCAGGTTCCCAAGCTCCCTTTTGGCTCCTGCCTCTCTCTTGACCAAAGGGCCTGACTCTCTTCCAGAACCAAGATCCAGAGCATTTATACCTCTTACTTTTTGAGACACTATATCAAAAGTCTTGTTGTTTTTTTTTTAACTCAAAATTTTTAAGTCCAAACTTTTTCAAGCTCTAAGGTAATTAAAAGTTTTTAGATTATCTTGGTGAGAATGCTAATATATGGCTCCTGTTTTCACACACAAAAAAAGAATTCTTAGAATATATTTAGTACACGAGAGCTCAAGCTCAGTTCAGTGGACGGGGCTGATTCTTGCAGCTCAACCCAGCTGGGGAGTTACAAACCATGCTACATTTTCACAGAAGTGTGTGGGACACCAGCTCCGTTCCTAGAGCATCATCAGAGCCTGACTGGGTGAGCATGAATCTCCAGGGTGTACTGTCCCCTTTGGACCAAGTCACTGTCAGTCCCCGTACCCTCCCCAGTGCAGCCACTCAGGAAACCCGACCTTCCCTTTGTGACCGCTGTCTGTGACCTGTGCACAGCACATCTGGTAGCTGAAGTGTATTCACTCTATCCCATGAACTGGGTACCAGAATCAAGACCCGCCTCTGCGTAGTTGGACAAGCTTTTCACCTTATCTTGCTCTTTCTTAACTGAGCTTTTCAAAAGGGGAAGGCAGGAAAGGATTGCAAGATCTTAAAAGTAACTTCCACCACTGGGTCCTTTGACTCCCCCAGATCTTCTCAATTGGACAGAAACCAAGAGGTTAGTGTTATTAACTTCTTAGGGGAAAAACAGGAGCAGGAAAACCTAGAAATTCCAGGGTTCCTGATGCTAATGGAGCAATAGATGGGTCACACGGTGATAAGACTGTCCAAGGGAAGTCATAGGAAAAAGATGGCTACTTCTTTATCATTTCATTTTCTTAGAAAAGGCATAGTGAAACAGCAGGCTACTGGAGGTCTATTCAAGCCTTGGTAATCAGGACTGGTTTAATTACGAAAAGTGTGTGGTATGGAGGCAAAATAGGTGACTGTGTGCTTGGTAGATGGTTGGATGCTTGGTAGATGGCTGTGTGCTTGCTAGATGGCTGGATGGTTATTGCTAGCTGCATTTCCTTTTTATATCTATGAATAGATAATTCCTAAGGAGCAGGGGAAGAGAATAATCGGCCAAAGGCTGAATCTACAAATAAGGATTTACTCTATTAAATTGCTGCTAGACAATGGAATGTGGGTGTCTCTGTCTGTCAGCTGCCTTGGTATGTGTGATGTGGGAAGGACTCGGATGTGGGACGTGGGCTCCCCCCAGTGTTTTAAACATTCCCCTCTGTGGACCACATCAGCCCATGCATGGCTGTGCATGGGTGCTTACTGCCCCTTGGACCCAGGTGCCCATGTATACCTTCTGTGAAGATTCATTTCTTTCCCCCTGAGTTTCCAACTATTCGTCTCTCTTGTCTGTTTCCCTTCATTTAGTTCTGTATTCATAATGCCTCTTTATTTCACACTTAGTTGCACATACACACAGTGTTAGATTTTGAGAGAGTATTGTGTTCTGTTACCAATTTTGTAATTGATCTTATCCCTTAAGATTAAAAGTTTTGGATAAAGGGCTCTTCCCTGTCCCCCTTTTGTTTGAGCCTCATTTTAACTTTTCTAAAACACTGACTCGGATACCCAAGACAGTCTCCCAATCACACCCTGTCCAGTCAGAACAGATCTAAACTTCAGGAAGGGAAATCAATGAAAGGAAAGATGGTAATCTATGTGCACAGTCATCGCCAGAGCGACAGTCATGAAAAGCCTTAAGACCACATCTAGCTATTTGCCCCCCCCCCCCCAAGCTGCTCCAGGCAGAAATCTAGGCGTCCCCACCCATCGCACGATCCCAGTTTCTCTGCACTTGTGAGAAAAATCTGCTTTGGTAGTGCTCTGTTGTGGGATAATGATACACTTCCAGCAGATTGCTAGCATGCAGTGCCTGGGAGTCCATAAAGACCCTTGCAAGGGAAGGAGTCTCCTGGAGTTCCAGAATCCTCAGCCTGCTGCAGACTCATCCCAGATGAGGCCAGCGGAATGGAATCTTTGGCATGGCACTTCTTCCCTTCAGAAGCATGTAAGTTAATAAAAATTAATCTGACCCCATAGCTGCAGTGAGTGAAAACAAGGTGTACCAGTGCAGAAAATGCTCAGAGCTGTTCCAACAGTTCAACAAAGACTCGTTGAGGGAGCACGGAGACCGCTGGGCTTGCTGTGGGGTGTGGCGCTGACTAAAGTGAAGGGCTTCAACAAGTTCAGGTATCACCAGTGACGGGTGCAAGGAATCTCAAGACCTCTAGAGAGAGGGTCATCTGCTAGAGGCAGACACCATCAGTAACCCTCCTTCAAGAGAGACACCCAATTAGAGACGTGGTTTCCACCACGTAATAAAAACTAGATTACAGCAAACTAAAACCTGTCCAGGCATGTGCTACTTTTACATTGAGACCAAGAAACCGGCCAACTCAAAAAGACACGCACCTGGAAAAGATGGGGAGTACTCGGGGTTAGTCCTCCCGTCTGCCTCAGTTTCCAGTTTTGAGTGACACGCTCTACTTCCTACTGGAAACAAAGTAGGTTTGCTTATTCCTCTGCTCAGTTGCCTCTGAGAAAGTGTTGCAGCCACTTAACAATCTGCCTGCTGAAGTGTGGATCCCGAGGTAGGCAGCTGAGCGCTCCAGAGCTGCTCTGCAGAACTTTTATCTCAAGATGAACTGGTTCGGTCATTGAAGTGTTTAGCAAAGCGTTAGGGTGGGGGCGATGGGTCAGGGACCGTCAGCAGAGCATACACACTCTGCATATCTATCTATCTATCTATCTATCTATCTCTCTATCTATCTATCTATATCTATGTGTGTGTGTGTGTGTGTGTATAAAAGCTGGCCTTACTGTGGGGAGTTAGGGACCCCCCTTTTTTATGCTTGAAACTCAGAGATCTCTTCTTTCACCTTTGTGAGACAGTCTTGGGTACCCCAGCTCATCGAGTCATATTTGCTGGAGACCTTATGACTGTGAACGTTGTGATGGGTTACTAAATTGCTTTTCTCATGCCAACTCAAGCTAAGCAGGAGAAATTGTCCCTGAATGTGCAGTTCCAAGAAGCCCTGATCAAATCAAGTGCCTTGTAATGAATTATCATGTCCATCTGTTCTGTGTTCCCATCTCAACAAAGATGGAGCTATCTATTTATCTTTTTTTTTTTTAAGATCATCTGTTAATAGACATTTTATTATAAATCCAGTTCTACTTTGAGGCATGGAGTGTTGTTCCCTTTAATTTATTTTTCCAGCTGCTTTTTGAGGATAAATTATACAATATGTAAAATGTGCATTTAAAACATTCTTGACTCTTGACATGCTATGGCAGTAGCATTCTCTTTGTTTTTAGACACATGCAAAAAAAAAAATGGCTGCAAGAATATTTGGAGCCCTTCTTTCTCAACTTAGAAAAGAACATTTATTCTGTTGCCCTCTGTCATAGTAATTTTTGGCCCAAAGGAGCAAATCAACTCATGACTAAAGAGCCAGAGTCTATATTAAACTCTGATGTTTTCTGAAACAAAATAATTGTAAGAATTCCATGTTATTATTGGACCCATCCCCAGATTGAAGAAAATATGCTTTCCTAGAAGTTAAAGCTCTTCCCCATTAGTAATGAACTATCTCTCGGGGAGAGGGCTTGGTCTGTCAGTCATACCCTCAGGTGGGTGTGCCTTCACCTCGAACCAGGCCTGTGTGCTCCTCCGTGGGCTGGGCCCAGCACCTAGTCTTTATTCTGCGTTTGTGTTAGTCCTGCAAACAAGCAAGGCCATGTCACCCACTGGCTGCTGTTTGCTCTGAATGGTCCAGGCGTCAGAGCCAAGGGAGAGCCGAAAGCAAGTGAATTCTTTTAAGCCTGTGGTGAGGCTTGAGTGTGGAATCCACAGCTTCGGATTATATCAAACTCGAGGACTTTCCCATCCGTCCTCATTCTTGCCGTCGTCATCATCAACATCCAGAAAACCGGAGTAATGCTGTAGATGGTTCTGCAGAAAGAACGCTTTGTGAAAAACTAAAAGAAAGCTGGAATTTCCTAGAACATACTGTACCCACTTTGCACAGAGATGGTGGCTGAACACCACCCACTGCACTTGACAGTGTGTAGAGGTCCAAGGCTGAGTTTGACATTGAGCAGCTTTCACTGGAACCCCGGGGGTGGAGACAACTGGCTTCCCTTGGCCTTTCTAAGTTAGTCTGTTGTGAATGGATCATGTCAACAAAAGCCTTGTAAGTTATCCTCCCTGGCCTTGTGTGGGTTTGGGAGGAGTGTTATGATTAGCCTAAGTCATTAGTTACATTTGTTCCTTCTTGCTTTTGGCAAACCTGTTTGGGAGTCTTCATGGATGCCTGAAGTTTCACATGAGAGTAAACTATATGCATAATTTATTTTTCCTATGCATACAGACCCATAATAAAGGTGCAAAAAGATACTCGTAACAAATAAAATACAGCCACTGTAGTAACATTACTGTAATAAAAATTACTCATGCTGGCCATGGTGGCTTAGGCCTATAATCCCAGCATTTAGAGAGCGAGGCGAGAGAATTACCATGAATTTGAGGCCAGTTTGGGTTTGTAGAGTATGAGCCCGTCTCAACCTCTCTGACCCATATACATGCACAATGTTTTTTATATCTTAGGACTGTTTATTGCTAGAGCTTTGCCTTTGAAAGGGGGCAACTGAAAGCATAAATGGAGCAGGCTAGATCAGTCTAACCTATGCATCCTCTGAGGGCCAGGACCTACCTTGGGTATGTTTCTCTCTTATCACTGTCTAGCACAGATAGATAATAAGTTTAACTACATCCTGTGGATAATCTGTGGCAAATCCCAGCAGCCAAGCCATAAATTCTGACTTATTCAAGAAACAAATATCTGGAATGTTCACCATGCACCTTAGAAGGAATAACAGGTACACACGTCAAGGAGCCTTTAGCTTAAGTTAAGGCAAATGCGAATGAGTAAACCATTGTAGCTTTAGGCATTATGGGTTTTTAGAAGTTGAAATGTGCAAAATAACAAAAAGCTTATGGAGTAAAGAGATTCAAATTCCTATTTGGAAAACTGTTGTATTTGACTTCCGAGCTGAGTCTTTAGGAGTGAGTCAGAGTTCATCAGATGGAGAAAGACAAAAGGGCATTCTAGGCTATTAGAGTCTTTGATTTTTTTTTCCCCCTCAGTTTTAAAATGTGTCTTGCGGCTGAAAATATTTGTATTAATCTCATCTATCTTTATGACTCAAAAGAAATGGAATGGAGCACACACACCCCCATCCCGATAACCACCCCAGTGCAAGACCACATCGCTTGTTTAAGATTTCCATTATTTTCTTCTTACTTATAAGGAAAGATGCTTTCTTGGATCCCATGTTACCCAGCCTTAGCCTGCCTCTCCACCATTTCAGCCACCAATCCCTTGATATTATCTCCTTGTTCTCTTCCTGACATGTGTTTGGCCTGTGGTAGCCTCAGTCAGTTGTTCCAATCTCGACACAGTAGATCATTTATTGCCTTTGTAAACTTAGTTCTGTGCCCACTCTCACACTTGGTGAACTCTAGTCAGTCCATGGCTTCTCACAAC
Source organism: Acomys russatus (assembly GCF_903995435.1). Lineage (NCBI taxonomy): Eukaryota > Metazoa > Chordata > Mammalia > Rodentia > Muridae > Acomys > Acomys russatus. The sequence continues at coordinate 15,495,943 of NC_067137.1, read as the reverse complement.
CTCCTTCCCGCTGCCCCACATCACCAGCCATTTGTCACCATGCCTCCAGCACATCACCAAAGAGGCAGATCCTTGAGGATAAATGGAGGTCTGCTTCCCACGAGGGGTCACAGATAGAATAGGCTTCTGCAAAGACTGCTCTCCCCAGCAGCTTTTGGCACAAAAGGAGTCACTAGGTGGAGTCCCAGTTAGCAACTGGCTCCTTGGGACTCACTGCAACCCTCCCCTACAGCCAACACATTTCATTTCTTGGCCACATTTATAATAATTGGGAGCATCTTGAAGTCTGCATGTTTTGCATAAAAGACAGGCTTCTTATGTTTGACTCTGCACAGGATGAGCGTGGTGCCTCTTGGGACAAGCCTTCCTGCACTGACTGCATGTCTGCTCTGTTCCTAGGACTTCACCGGCTGCCAGGCCTGCTAACCCTAGTTGCTATACTGAGGGTTCAGTTGAGAGACCAGATGCAGGAAGAAGGGGAAAGCATCAGGAATTGTAAAGACATTAAACGGCTCCATCTCGGGTGGGTCTCTCGGAAACACCACAGGCAGGAAGGGCTCATATGTTACAGAGAGCACGTCAGGGTAAGGTCCAGACCTGGGAGAAACTGGCAAGATCTTGGAGTAGACACCAACACTGGGAAGATGGTCAGTTGTCATCCAACGTCTGTGACGTCAAAGACTTAGTTGATGTCGGGAGGTATTTAAGTGGCACAGGGACGGAGCCTAGGACCCTGGATCTAGAGGGGCCGTGTGAGATCACAGTATTGAAAATGCTTCGCCTACACATGTGGAAGCCTCCTAAATCACATAAAAGGGAGGTCAGGTGTGTTTCTCACGCATCAGTTGATGTGATCCCCGCAGCAGTCTTATGAACTTTAACCACCTCTATGTTCCACATGGCTCAGGCGAGACTTAGATACTATAACTTGTCTGAGCTCCCAAGGTCACATTGCTCCTAAGTAGCTGGAACTCAGATACCACACTACCTTATGTCAGTGTCCATTCTCAAAGCCTCTGTGTCTTGGGGTAGGAATCAGAGCTACAGAGAGGAAATGTTCGTGTGCGTGGGGAAACTGAGGTATGGGAGTAACCAGGGGTGTCTTTAGAGGCTGTTGACTTCCCAAGTGAGTGTGGAGGGTCCCAGTCTCGCTGTTCATAGAAGGATGTCTTTAAGGGAGAGCCTGGTAGGTGTTAAAAATTTGAGTGATGTGTTTGTTGATGCCCAGATTGGCTCCTGGGGTTCAGTTGGGAGGAAGGTTGGTATAGAGATCAGTACTTTGGAAGGTGAGAGACTGTACGGTTGGCCACTTAATGCTGATGACAAGGATGAGAGGCCTGGAGTTGACTGTCCACGGGGATCCAATTGGATGTCTAAAGTCATCTGCTTCAGTGCCAGCCCAGGCACGGATGACACTGGATGCCCAAAGCAATATGTGCAGCCCCAGCGGTAGAAGTTGAGCTTGGGTTTTCAAGCAGGAGACTCGGTCAGATGTCACCATTTGGTGCTTGTTCCTACATCCCAGGGCAGGTGTTCAACAGCCTATACCCTGTTATGCTATCCATCATATCCAGGGCCTCCCTGAACTGAAACTTCTGGATCATCTCCAGCATCCGATCAGCCTCACGCCTGGTGCATGTATACTCCAACTGACTCCATTTGTAAACAAGCTGACTCCATGTCCGGGGCATCCATTTATAAAGCAGTTAGTGATTCCAGGCTTTGAAATGAGAATACGTTACAACGTTGTATTAAACCTTGTTCTCGGGGCCGGAGAGATGGCTCAATGGTTAAGAGCACTTACTGTTCTTGCAGAGGATCTAGATTCAGTTCCCAGCACCCACATAGCAGTTCACAACCATCTGTAACTGCACTTCCAGGGGACATAAGGCCTCTGCTGACATTTGAGAGCTCCTGCTTGCATGTGGTGGGTGCTCAGATATACACTCAGGTGCACGTACAATAAAATAATGTTTTTAATGTTTATTCTCCCGTCCATTCCTCCTTGCATGTGGTGGTGTGCCAGTTTCTTTTCTTTCTACCTTATCTTAACTTGTCCTCTGTGTATTTCTCCCTGCCATCCTGCCAGCCCATGAAAGGCTACCCCAATGACTTCTCTCAGACCTAAGGAAGTGGACACAGAGGACACTCAGTGTCAGACAACTGATCTGGACAAGGTGGTTAGGAATGCCTGTGGGGTCCCAGCCCTTAACACTTTGAAGAAGGGCCAAGGAATGTTTTCAAATGTTGCTGGGCCTCTGGTCTGGCTGCTGCCAAGATCAGAGACTCTTCAAGCCTGCCCCTGCATTTCGTTAGCAAGTCACATCAGCATAGTAATTACTAGAAGGCATCATTGCTTTATTCTCATCCTACTGACGTAGGGTACAGTTTTAGGAGAACTGAGTCTACCTAAAGTTTGTATTTTCCTACAGTGTATTCCACTTTCCCTTCCGCTTCACACCTTCTGCTTCCTAGGCTCCTGGCTTCTTTGAAAAGGAAGCAGTAATTATCTCTTGAGAAACCCAGGAAGAGAGAAACCATGATGACTGTCCTAGTTACGTAATTGTGGTGGGTTTATATCTTCCGTCCATGAGAGCACATCCCTCACTTCTTCCTCCCAGAGGAACAAGAAAAGCATAAATGACCACAGAAAACTAAGTGGCATTTCTCCTGTCTCTGAGGTCAAAATCGTCAGGAATGTGCAGTTACCTGTTAGTTGGGAGCAGCTCCCTGTGTGGGGGTTGTGGGGGAGGAAGAAGGGCCACTGATGGGCAGCAGTAGGTGACCCTCTGTGGCTGGCTGTGACTTCTGATGAAGATTTGAGGAGCTCATAAGGCGATTAGCTGGAGGAGGGTGAAGTAGGGTCAGTAGTCCTCCAGGGACTGGTAAATCTCCTAGGGAAAGACAGGGGGGAAATTCAAGCCTGAGGAACTCCCATAGGGAGCTATACTGTTTTCCAGAGTGGTAGTTGGACCTCCTTTGAGATGTCTTATTTAGTCTTGTTTTAAATGTACATATTCCTGAAGAGGTAAGAAGGTGAAGCAGTAGAATGACGGCAGAGCATCAACTTTCATTAATGAGGAAGCTCCTTTTTATGTGGCGTCATTTCCATTCTTGACAAGCTATTTCATTAATACCCTCTGCAGCCTTAGTGCTGGAAGTACTTAGCCTTAGTTCAAGTACGTAAATGCTTCATTTCTGCTCAGTCCCTGATCAAGGGAAACCTTCCTGCCTTTGGCTGCGGAAGGGACCCATTTGAAGGCTGGGTCACTCTTTTCAGATGTAGAATAAAGCCAACATTGGATGGCTTCACAACTTGCACTTGTTTTTCCTGTAAGATGAGGACAGAGATAAGTGTCTGTCTCAGGAAGATGGGGTGCCAATGGTGTGCGGCTTCCAAAGTCTTCCTCTGGGCAGATGTTCTTCTGGTGGAGGGTGCCAGCGCCCACCACGGGGCACATTCGGAGGAGGCACTCCTGTGCTTTGTAAAGAGGGCTGTGGGAGTGGCAGAGGACAAACCTCCCTCCCCCCCAGCTGCAATGCTAGTATCACCTTTATTTAGCATCCTTTAAACTTTCTCTCTTCCTTCTGGTAAGCAGATAAACAAGCACTGATTCTTGAGCATAGTTTTTCAAAAACAGATCTCAGACGTGCCCCCAAGGTACCAGGGCCCCAGCATTTAGCATGCTGTTTCTTCTCCTGAAAAATAGAATATATAAATACGCAACTGCTGCATCCCCAGGAAAAGCAAAAGTTATGGGGAAAGTAAAGTCGAGGAGTATATAAAACAGGCTCCGAAGGTTGGGGATGAAAGAGAGCAGAAAGGACGAAGATCAAGGCGAGGATAGGCAGGCATCCCATAGGCTGGCATTGGCCGTTGCCTTCGGTGAGTGGTGGCTTGTCATTGGTGTTACAGTGATCATGTGCAGAGTGTGGAAGCTGCAAGAAACATAGAGGCCAAGCTTACAAGCCTGCAGTCAGCAGTCTGGGAGCTTCTGTGCTGCCTGAGACTATGTATATAGCAGCCCCAGAAGCAGGAAGACATACACTGCTGCTAGTCAGCCAGGCTGCAGCCTGACCTAAGGAAGGGAGCCCTCTAGGGGCTCCTGCGATTTCTAAATGCTGTTGGCCATCACCTAGTCCAGGAAAAGGAGGGCAGACGCTCTTAACCAAGTCCCACCTGGCTGCAGCTCTGATTACGTCATGCAGAAATTTATTTACATGGCGTTTGATTGATAATTATCTCAATATTGAGGATACCATTACAGCCCCCTCCCCCCACCTCCACAGCCCAGGCATGTTGCCAATACAGAGAACTACTTCTTTGAAATTCAAAAGAAAAAAATAATTAACTCTCTCGTTTTATTATTTCATTTATATGAACGGCACAAAATAGGTTAGCACACAGAGGCGTATCTTGTATTTGTACTTTGCCAGGGATGGAGACAGGAAACGCAGGGGGTGGGGGCAGGCTGCTGTGGGGTGCAGAGTTTCTGCTTGGGGTGAAGAAATAGGTTCCAGTAGTTTGCCAATGGAAAAACCAGTGTGCAAGATTCTATACTTTAGAAGGGTAGATGCTGTCTGTGTGCATGACTTTCATCTCATAGGGCAAAGGCTTACCTTAAGGTATCCTCACGTTGTTCTGTCAAGAGGGGATTTGTTGAGATGGCCATCAAGGGTCTCTGCCTTTCCCCCAGCCCTCCCTTGCTGTGGTATCTGATTTGTTACTCTGGCTAATAATCACCCATCCTATCTTCATCTCTAATTCTGTCCCATTTTGTACACCAACCTAATGGGCACAAAAAGAGCATGTGGTCTAAAGCAGAGGGTGAGAGGGGTTCCAGACAAGTGTGTCCAGGTGACGCCTGAAAAGCAGCTGGACCCACGTGCTGGACAGAGAACACGCAAGGCGTAGAAGGGGCAGGCAGAAGGACCAGCAAAGCAAGAGTTTGCCTGGAGCGGAGAGCGAGCACAGCATCAGGGAGATGCTGGGAGAGAACAGGGAAATGCTGGGAGAGAACGAGAAGGAGAAGGGATGTGGGTTTCAGGGCGATGAGATACTGATGAGTGAAACGAGGAGGTGGCTAGCTGTGGAAGTGAGCACAGGAACCGGGCTGCAGGCTGGGCGTGGCATAGCGTGGCTGGAGTGAGGGGAAACAGCGTGGCTGGGAGCTGGGGAGGGTAAGTGATGACATCAACCGCTGTAAGCATCTGTCTCCTGTTAGTTTCCTAATCCATCTGTTTTCTCTTTTTGCCTCGCTTGCTCTTACCCAGGATTGGGGTAGGAGGGAGGAGAAGATCAGCCGGGAAAGAATTTTTTTTTTTTTTTAATTAAGGGAAAGGAGGTAGTGAGGACAAAGTGCAGCCTGTGTGCTTCGCCTATTCTGTAACTCAGCATTTCCTCCAAGTGACTCAGAAGGAACTCTGGCTTCTTCCAGTGGAAAGCACAGAGAGTAGGGTACATCTGTGCGGTGTGGGTAATCTAGGAGCGTCTGATTTAGTTGCTACCTGACGGAAGGAATGAAAGAAGACCTGGGAGCAGATGGGTTCAACGGCATGAAATTGCTATTGGGCCATTTTCAATCTGAGAAAAGAAAATGAAAGGCAGTTTTGCAAGATCTAAGCCTAACAGGTGTGCAAGACCTGTCAGGCCTGAGCACAAATGCTCACTTTTTCTGGGTTCTTCCTCAGTACATTCATTAAAGGGCTGGGAAGTCAAAGGCTGGCACTAGACAGGAAGCGTGTGCTGGAGACGGGGTGGGGTAGCTAAGAAGGGGGCCAGGAACCAAGAGCACACCAGCTTTCAAATACCGTGGTTCTTTGCCAGTCAACCAATTTAATCTCAGTAGTAAAATGCAGAAAAGAGGGCCTTCCTTTTCTGAGTGGGTTACTAAGCATTTTTGAGTAGTTTTAGTTCATCCATGTGGTGCCGGTACAGCTGTCACAGGGTAATAATAGGGGTATTTGGACACTGGGAAATGTGGCGGATAGAGGCAAAGTTAGTAATGCTTTTCAGTGTGTTGTGTTTTCCCACAGCAAGTTTAATACAGATGTGCACATGGTTATTCAGACAGAAAGTCCTGAAGTGCTGAAGAACAGCGTCTCAAGTATTTCTTGAGCTCACCTGTGCTTTTTGGTGTTTAAGACTGATTCTCTGCAACACATCAGCAGGTGGGACACGAGTCTAGAAGACGCAGTAGAAACAGCGAGCAATCCGTGTAGGATGCGGTCAGTTGTAACTGCACCTAGATGCTAGGGTCTGGCTATGGCCCCTCCGTATGAGGAACTTAACTTGTACAGTGTCAAGTGCAGTAATGTAAGCAGTATGGCAAGGTGAGCAATCATAGCGATATGACTGTGTGCTTAAAACTGTAGTGGTTAGGCACTTGAGCGGGAAGGACCATGGAGTTACCTTACTTGATGTGAAAAGGCCAGTTCATGGTACTCAGCCCTGGAAGGCAGTTGTCCTGAGGGAAGAAAAAGCTCCACACACAAAACGACGAGCAGGCGTTTATCTTAAACCGTAGACAGAAATAAGATTGCAGCTAAGCCTACTAATGAGGTTTTGATTCCTGTTCTCCCAGGAATCCCTAACCATCACCACAGGTGGAAGGAGCAAAAGAGAAGCGGCGGCAGAGGGGGCAGTGGCGTTTAATGGTCTTTGGTGCAAACTTTAACTTCATTTCCGTTTAGTTCCAGGGCCAATTGTAAATGTCACTGAAATTCTGGGCCTGATTATTGAGATAGCTGAGGACTCTAAGCACATTTTAGTTCACTGAAGAGTCAAACAATAAGAGAATGAACCAATCACAAAAGGAGGAAAGGGGGGAAAAAACAATTAGTGGACCTGTTAATAATTCTTCCCTCATCTTTGTGCCCTTCCCCCGTCATAACCGCCCCACTGTGCATGAGACCCACATTTCCTTCCAGCAGCCTTCTCTCTCCTAAGGATGGCCTGACTTCCTCCTCCCCACCTGGCATCTCACTCCAGCATTCTTTCTAGCATCTGACCCTGTAGTCTGTCCCTGTGGAGTCCCAGGACCAGAGGCTAGGACCCACTTCCACTGGCACTCCTCAGCTGCCTGAGCATCTCGTTTCCAGTGTCTTAGTTCATTGCATCTGAGAAGCCGGCTTGGTCTCGTCTTTGTTTTCTTCACCTATTTCCATTTATTGGCTTCTATGTTTAGGCAGGTTTCCCCGCAAAATTAAAGTCAAGAGAGAGTGACCAGAGCTTACAGCTCATGAAACATCTCATCACTGCATGGGGAGACGCATGCACATGTGGTAGCATACAGTTCAAGAAACTAAAACTTCCTACTTCTAAGACAGCTGTCACAGCATCCATTTACCTAAACCTTACGTCATCCGGTGTGTAAAGAGACTTCAGTCTTTGGTCTTTTCTGTATATGGCACACAAACGTAAATTAAGCACTGCTCAAAATGACGAGAATGCCCATAACATACTTACCGGGGGGCTGGGGGAGAAATAAAAACCGCTAGAGAATATGCCTACCCATCACTGGAAACAAGGCTGCTGCCCGGGGCTGCTAAATGCAGGGAGCACTCTGACCGAGAGACTGGCCTGTGTGTACAGAGATGGCTACATATCACCTGAAAATGTTACAGTGAATACCAACCTGATGAACTAAGAAATGAGGGGGCTACGTCTTCCAAAGTGGGCAAAGTTAAAATGGGGGAGGGGGGATGACGTGAGCTATGGCCATTTAGAGAGCTGCGTGCCAGCACAGCCTTTCCCTTAACTCTGCCACTGCACCGTGTATCCAGGCTGTATCATGTAGACCACGTACTTGCCACTTTGGGGGTCTCCCGACTTCTGTGTTGTTACTTATTCATGGGGTTTTCCTTCCCTTTTCTTTGGTTTCAGATGCGAGTGTCTCTCTGGCTTATGTGGTTTCCCCGTTTGTGAGGTGGGATCTACTCCCCGAATAGTCTCTCGTGGAGATGGGACACCTGGAAAGTGCTGTGATGTCTTTGAATGTGTTAATGGTACGTGGGGTTTCTCTTGTTCTCAGAGAGTGTACATTTACTGGTGCAGCAGGAGGAGGGAGGGTCAACCTAGCTGTTTCTGCCCATTAGAGCAGGGAGCACACTCAGCGACACGTCGCAGGTCACTAAGCAAGGAGGCTTAGTCACTGTGCAGCTAAGAAAGTTAGGGAGCAAACCTCGGAGATTCGGTAGCAGATCATGTGATAAGATCTATCGGAAGCTCAATGCGGGAATTTCAGGGATCACAGATCCAGCCTGTTGACATACTTTCTGTGTCACCCAATGCCCTGTCCCCATTGCTGTCCGGAGATCTTCTATCTCAAACCACGTAGGAGCCAGCACAATTGGAAATAGAAAAGACCTTGTCCAGGCATCTGTGATCGTAGCTGGGGGCCAGTTGTCGGCCAGCTTTAGGCTTGTCCCCTCTGGCCTTAGAGAAGGGATCCTCCCATCATAAAACTCCTTCAACAAAATCTGCCCCTTACCTTCACCCTTCACAAGGCGAGTTGGTATTTGACATGTCGGTGCTTATGAGATCTAGACGTCGAGAGAGTACCAGAGCCTTGCCTCTCAGTTGGAAGTTTCAGGGAGCACAACAGACAGACAGAATAGTTGCATAATGCGTAGCTGCCGTTTATGCGCAGATGAGAGCAGAGACCTGGTTAGGCAGCTATAAAACTACACTGCGCACACAGAAACGGACAGCGGCTGCTGCCTGTGAGGATCTGGCTGTGGGAGGTCGCCTTCCCACTCTCAGTTCCCTCCTCCACAAACAGGTCCTTCTAAAGCTGAAATCATATTTGACTCGTGACCTTGTATTTTCCAGCCACATAGTCATGGGTTATGTCACTTCGGTTTGCACTGAAGAAACACTGGTGGTGTAACTTGGTAGCTTGGTGGTTATTAAGAAAAACCTCAGGCCAAATTATGTCAGATAAAGATTTGATTTTTTTTTCCCCCCTCCCGTGCTGTGTAACTGGGGAAGGCTTGTGGTCTCCATGGGCCTTGGTTCTACAAGTCTAGAATGAAATGAGTAGTAGAAGTGATGTGTCGGGTGTAAATTGTCTTTTTTATTCTGTGTACTCACGTTCTGGGTGGTGATGGTGCAGGACAGAGACAGTACGGCAAGAATAAGCATCCAGGGGCTCAGATTTTATAAATAGACACCTACAAGTGAAGGCGCAGGGAAAGGTCCGTGTGCTTAAATCTCTCTGAAGTGCTTCCTGTACCTTCCTGCCACCACCCAGCCAGGGGTTTTGTCTGTTAAACACCAGCCAGTGGACGAGCAGGCCTTTTCCTTCTGGCCGTGGCTTTGTGATTCATTGCAGGTGATATTCTGTAGATGCTTAGCTCCCACTGTTTTCTGTGAGTACTTAACTTGTGCCGTAATTCTTGCACCACTCGAGGCAGAAACTATCGCTCCTTACCCCAGGGCTTGCAGCATCCCACGTGTGCTTCCTTGCACTGCTGTCTCTCGCTTCCAGGAGAGGGTGATCTGTTGACTTCATCCCATATTGGTTTACTGTGACCCTCAGAGGGTCCCCATGGGGTTTTGTTTTTTTTTAAGCAAGTGAATGATCTGGTTGAGAACCATCTTTGTGCCCCTTAGAAGTGACTGAACAGGCCAGCTCGCAGAGGAGGGGCACCCCAGGTTTCACTGTCCTACACTTTCATCTGAAGTCGTTTAGTCTTCTGAAAAGAACACCTGTAGTGAGAATGTTTGCTTCATTTCTCTGGATAAAGAAGCTCCCTCATCTTCTCGCTTAGGCCCTTGATTCTAGAAAGCCAGGCACCATGCCTTTCTCTTGGTCAGAACATTGCCTGTTGCCTTCTTCTCCATGGCCTTGGTATCAATCCCCATGGCTTGCCCTGACTTAGAGACACGTTTTTATAACACTGACCTTACAAATAGGATTGACCACCTGACTACTAAGGAGAGTTACTGCTTCCTGTAGTGGCTTCTTTCTTGTCACCACAAAATTTTTGTCATCATTACTTGTTTCTTGTCTTGCTGCATATTGTCTGGTTCTATATTGTCCATTCAGCTGCAGGAGATTAGATAGTAACTATAGTCTTTGAGAACTATAATTCAGTTCTATAGGATATTTTTAAGATCACTCTACACCTTTATCTTGCTTATTGTGTGTGTGTGTGTGTGTGTGTGTGTGTGTGTGTGTGTGTATTATATGCATATATGTGCTTTATAACCCAAGTGCTAGAAAAATGTTGCTTATGTCACAGTCTCACCATTAATAGACGCTATAATATTTATGTACTATAACTAAAGGATCATTATTATTACTTTAAAAAGCTAAGCTCTGTGTGCGTGCACGTGCGTGTGTGTGTCTGTGTGTGTTGAAGGGGACAAGGAAAAGAGGGAGGGATCACGGAAGGAGAAGCAGGTGGAGGGATGGAAACAGAAGAGAGGAACTTGTTTAGCCACAGGGACGTGGGGCAGCTATACCCTCAGAGCAGGTTTAATAACACAGTGGTTAAATATTAATTAGAAAAGAGAAGAATAGGCATAGGGTTGTCAGCAAAAATTGAAAGTGAAAATTAAACAGAGCACACACAAGTATGCAGCCTTACGGGTGTCTTTGAAGTTTGTGTAGTCCCCAGAGTTAAACGTCATGCCCCGCCCACCAACTTCCCGTCATTAAAATGTAAAAGGATATAGGGTCAGATACACAATTCTTATTTGTAGGGGCAAAAGGCCTGCTGGACAAAGCAACACACAGTCCCTAGTGGCAATTTCTTTCTCACATAGATATCAAGAAGGCAGCACTGAGCCATAAGTCATGTGTCCCGTCGTTTCAACAGCACAGATATAGAAACCCTGTTGCGGGGCTCCTGAATAAAAGGCAGGATACACTTGAAACTCAGTGACAGCAATTTCAGAGGGGCAGGTATGCACAGCTGGACCTGGGGAGCCTGGTTCGCTGTCTGGAGAGAGGTCCCCAGTTCTATCTAAAGGAAGACCCCGGTTGAGGAGAGGGTAGGTTGGCCATAACATGACCAGCCCCCTGTGCAGAAGCAGAGATTTCACAGCAGGTCTCGGCTGCCGAGCTGACCCATGGACTTATATTACATTCTAAAACTGCACATCAAAAGGAAGTTGTAAATTTTTAAAATTTACAGATGAACCCAAGAGCTCCTGAATTTCACCAGCCTGGAGGAATAGATGGGAGCGCTTCCTCCATAAACCTGGTTTGGTCTTGTGTTGGTAGAGCACGGACAAGAGAGTTTGCAAGCTGAGAATAACGCTTGTGAGGTGACATCAGAAACCATGGGAATGAGTGATAAGATTGAGTGGCGAACAGTCAGCCACCTCCTTCACGAAAATGTATGTGCTCAACCTCCCAGGCAGATGTTTTATCAGCAGTGAGCTGGAGCTGCCTGCTGACGTCACAGGCATACGTGCCTGTCTGCTCATTGTGTCCTATCTTCCCTATCACCTTATGCATAGGCCACCTCTAGGCCCATAGGCCCTGGCTGCTGAGACACCAGGCGTAGAATGCGGAAGTGATCGGCACTCACACTTAAACGTATCAGCTTCCCAGGGCATGCACTAGGCACCTAGAGAAATACAGTATTTGGTTTGGATGACATCACCAGCAACTGACTCTTCCAGTGTGACTTAGTTATATAATATGATCCCAAGTAAGCCAGTAAATTCAACTGTGGCATTACGGTATTGGGAACATACCAACTGAAACTTCCAGAAATAGTTTCAGCCTTATAATATTTAATACTGAGCATATTGAGCAAGGCTATGTATAACTTGAGGCCAGTCCATATTCCAACAGTGTAAGAGCCTACTACTGGAATAAAAGGAGGAGAGCTTTCTTTTCCCAGGCATGCCAAGAGTGACGGAAGACAAGGGAAGCAAAGGATGGTCACTTGTGTGCACAGGATAACCCAGAGTAGTCTTAAGGTGGATATAGACTAAATTCCTAAGAAGGGTGCAAGGGGCAGTGGGGCATGTATTTTCAGCCTGTCTTTTGTACCATTCCAGACATCTGCTGTCCCTGTGGTGCTATATTAAAGAACAGATTTTAAATGAGCATTAATAGCTAAGGATCTTGGTTAAATAAAGTCAATCACAGGAAAGATGTTCCCCAAAATCAACCTTCTTATCCTGTAAGATGTTAGCCTACAAACCCAACCTGCAGTCTGTTAATAAGAAGGCAGTTACTGAAGACATCCATTACACAGATGTAGCAGGTGGGCAGCTCAGGCTTCATGTGGGACCCCCACCCCACCCCCCATAAGGGGAGCAGGGGCTGTCTCTGACATGGACTCTGTTGCCTGCTTTTTGATCACTGCCCCCTGGTGGGGCTGCCTTGAGAAGCCACAGGGGAAGAGGATGTCCTTAGTCCTGATGCAGTTTGATGAGGTAACATGGGTGGGTAGGGGGAATCTCCTTTTTTTTGAGGACCAGGGGAGGAGGGAGGATGGGACCAGGAGGAGAGGAGAGAGGGTGCAACAGTCAGGATGTAAAGTGAATAAATAAATTAGTCTTAAAAATGTTTTAAAGAGAGAAAGAAAACCCACTGTCTGGGTGTTGGGTTTGTTCAGTAACAGTCCAAGCTCATTATGTCTTCCAATAAGGAAGGGGGGGCGGGCGAGGAAGCAAGATAGAAAGAAAGACTTTGGTGTGTATTTCCTGCGCATGCCTGTTGTTCCCCAGGGCCATAGTAAGCTAGTGATCATGCAGGGCTTTTTGCAGTCTTCCAAGCATCATCCCTTTCCCTCATTCTGAATTACTGTTTCCTTGGCATACCCTGGCGTAGACTTTAGCATCCAATGGAAGAGCCGGTACTTGGAAGCCTTTGTGTCTGGTCTCATAATTGCATCAGTCTCTTTACACCAGTTAGAGGGAAATATTTGGAGGAACTGTCCAGTTGCCTCCATCTGTCTCGCACAGTTGTCACTCCTTCGGCTGCTTCCTGTCCGTTGACATCCTACACAGGTCATCCCACAGTGCAAGGAGACTGCTGCCAAGATAGAAGCTGAGCTAAGAGGCGGAGGAGGAGGAGGAGGAGGAGGAGGAGAAGAGACCTGGGCAAGGCTAGGTTCGGGCAGTGTGCCTCCATCTCCACATTTGCTATGAAGTTCTGTGTTTCAGTATTTCCCTTTGATACGTGTCACCACCTGCCAATCAATGTGACTTGGCAGGGACTAGTTTTCCAATAGTCTGTACTGCAGCGCGCGTGCTCTCTCTCTCTCTCTCTCTCTCTCTCTCTCTCTTTTCCTCTCCCCCTCCCCCGCCCCTCTCTCTCAAGAGTTGTGGGATGTTAGATGGAAGAGATGGTTACAGAATGCAGAAGCCTATGTTGCCAGACACAGAGCACATAGGGAAAGTCACTGACAGACACTTCCGTACTAAGTGGTAGAGATTCCACCCAGGACCGCCCCTGTTCCACATCTGCCCGTGTCGCCCTTTCTGGAGGGCAGTGGCTGATCCTTCGTCATTCTAAGATTCATACCCAGCCTCAACAGGTGAAGAAGTAATTGGGTGTTACTTTTCACTATACACTTGCTTGGAAAGTTCTTTTTAACTTCTCTCAACATCAAACAGACTTCATTTTGCTGATCTGTTCTGTTCTAACCCAGAAAGCCTTACCCTAAAGGTGGCTTTCTGAACTGTACTCTTGGAGACTCTTTATTTCACCCACCACCACCATCCCTGTCTGTGCTTTACCCGTGTAGCTAACTGGCCCCACCCTCCTGTCAGCCAAGACTCTTCTACACACAAGTGTCCACACACCTCACCAAGAAAACAAGGGCAGCAGTTTCGTGCGTGACCAGCATTTCCTTCCTTCCTTTTTCAAATGCTGTACTGAGATTTGTGGCTTCACCCCTGTGGTATATGTGGTTGATTAACTCCGCTAAATAATATCAGTTTGCCTACTTTTTCCTTCCCAAGCTGAGTGGGTGCTGCCTGCTTTTTTTATATTGTAAGCAGATCTGGCTTATTTAACATTGCTCTGTTTTCTGTACTTTTTTGGAATTTGTAGTCTAGCTGTGGATGTCCTTCTAGGCCCAGGTCAGCTAAGTAGTTTAACTAGAAGTATGTAGAAAAATTCTGAGCTATTGTAGGAATTCTGTTTAATATAATACTAGTTTTCTGGGGGGGGGGGGCGGGGGCGGAAATACTGCATCTAGATATCACTGAAGAAAAGCATGGGCATACACATTAGAGCCACTCCTGAGCCTGCAGTCAAGCCACCTAACTTAAAATTCATGTTCCTCACAGAAAAAATAATGAGATTATTGGTCATATGGTAACTTTAGTATTTTGAGGAACTGCTGATCAAAGCTGCGTTTTTTTTTTTTGTTGTTGTTATTGTTATTTTTTGTCTTTTTACTTCCCTATTAGCAGTGACAGAGTGCCACTGTATCCCCACCCCCACCTGCACTTGTTAAGACCTGTCTTGCTTTGTTTTGTTTTGTTTTGGTTTGCTGCAGTCTTCTTGCAAGGTGTATTCTTGCTTTGTATTCTTCTAATAACCAGCAGCGCAAGCCACGTTTCGCATGTGCATTGGCTGCTTCTCACTGAATCCTGCGTGGAGCGCCACCTTCTAGAATGTTCTTCCATTTTCTAGTTGGGCTAGGGTTTATGTTGTTCAGTTGTAAGTGATTTTATTATAAGAGTCTCCACGTCTGTAGCCTGTCATTTCACTTTCTCGATAGTACCCTTGGAAGCACAAGAATTGTCTGAATCTAATATACTGTGCATTCTTTTGGTGCCAAATCCAAGAAGCCATTGCTTCATCCGGGATCACAATGATTTACTTCTGTCTTGTGGGACCTGTCAATGTCAGTACTTAGGTGATCAGCGAGATATAGCAAAATATAAAATAAACAAGAAGTATGAATCATCCTTTTGTAGCCTCTTTGAATAGTTCTCATGATCTATGTGAGGCTTTTGGAATCCCAGTTGACATGAGTTTGATGTCTGGAAAAAGGAGTTATTCCCAGAATCACTCATTTAATAAACTGGTAGAGACTGAGATAGGGAAAGCTGTAGAAGACTGAGCGTCATTCCTCAAGGTGTGGATATGTAGGTGTCTCTGTACCATTTTTTTTTTTTTTTTTTTCCCTTCATCAAATTGTGCTCTCCCTCTTGTCAAAAAGCTGACTATTGGTAGTTTTTTTTTTTTTTTTTCTGAATTCTGGAAGTGCCATGTCTGTCTTTACACCAGCACCACACTGTTCAGGTCACTCTAGTATTGGGTCACAGTTGGAAATCAGGAAGGGTGAAAGCTCAAAGTTTATTTTTCTTTTAAAGATTTTTTGTCAACTTTTAATGAGAATGTCAATTTAAAAAGAAAAGAATGAGCTAGGGTTTTGAGAAGGATGACATTAGATATTAGATTAATTTGGGAAATATTTTCATGTTAGTAATATTGTTTTTCAATCGGGGTCTATTTATCTAGAACTCTTTACTTTCTTCAGTGTATAGTTGGCTTCAGAGTATAAGTTTTGTATTTACATTTTTCTGAAAATACTTTATTCCTTCTGATTCTCTTGGGAAATGGGATTTTTTTTTTTTAATCTTTATTTTCTGGGTGTTTATTGTATAGAAATCTAGTTTTCTTATGTTGTAGTTTGTACCCAGTAACCTTGCTGAAGTCGTTTATAATGTGATAGATTTTTCAAAATATTTATTACTTTTTTATAGTCAAGATCATGTCATCTGCTTCTAGAGATAGGCTTCTTTCTTCCTTTCCACTCTGGCTGTCTTTTACTTCTTTTCCTTCCCTGATTGTTTTGTCTAGAACTTGCAATGTTAGCCTGGTGTGCTAAGAGCGGACATCCTTGTCTTTTTCTTGGTCTTGAGGGGAAACTTCCGTCTTCTAACATTGCTAAGTATGAGGGTCTGTGAGTCCTTATAGACTTTGTTGGCTTCTCTTTCACTCTTATCACTGTGGTAAAAACTACTTTTAAAATGCAGCTTTAAAAGAACAGATTTATTTTGATTCGTGGTTTCAGGTTCATTGTTGTCTGACCCTATTGTTCCTAGGGCTATGGCAAGACAGGAGCATAGACACAGGGGCATAGCAGCCAAAGATATGATGAGGGAGGGGGAGGGAGGGAAGAAGGGGGAGAGGGACAGAGAGAGAGGGATATTAGAGTGGTCAGAGCAAGAGCTGTCAGAGTTAAGAGTTTCAGGCACAAGATATACCCGTTACAGGCATACCCAAGTTTCTCCAGTAAGACTCCACTAATAGTCCATTCAGCTCTGACCTTACAAGCCATGGATATCTGAACAGTCAGGTCTTCAACTCATCCCCTTGGCAGATGCTGGGAGTGAGAATTCAACACTATTCATCAAGTTGACGAAGTTTCTAACTATTACGGATTGCTGAGCTTTTGTATTATGGAAGTGTTTAGGTTGCTTCAGATGTTTATTGTGCATCATTTGGGAAAGTGCTATAGTTCTTGTTCTTTATTCAGTTGGTCTGTCTTATTGAATTAACTGACTTTTTTGAATAATTAAGCCCACTTTGCATTATGTAATAAATACCAATTAGTCGTGGTATGTAACCTCTTTTATAAGTCTAGGATATGTCTGCTAGTAGAGTCTTTGAGCATGTTTGCCTTGATTCACAAGAGGTAGTAAACTGTAGTTTTGTTTTCTAGTGGTGTCTTTTGTCTGATTAGAATAAGTCTCATACTGAGCGTTTTAACATGACCATGGATGGGGTGTAGAGAGATCAAGCCTTCAGCTGAAGGACTATAGTTTTGCTTTCTACCCTTTGCTGAATATGTACTTCTAAAACAAATTACCCAGAATTCCCTCGTTTCTAAACTCAGGTTAATACCTGCGTCACAGGGGCTGGAAAGATGCTCTGAGGTAAAGAGCACTGGCTGCTCTGCCAAAGGACCAAAGCCAACCACCCCACCACCCACATGGCAGCTCATAACTACCTGTAACTCCCAGTTCCAAGGCATCCAACACCCTCACACAGACATGTAGGCAAAACACAAATGCACTTAATTGTTTTTAATTAAAAAAAAAATACCTGCATCATAGCTTTGTGTTGAGATTAAATGAAGTAATGGAGGTTAATGGCCAAGCACTAATAATTATAGATTACTGAACCAGGGAGAGAAACAAAGAGCTTAGGAGAGAGTAAGAGAGGGACAGAAAGCCGTCTCTAAATCTTTGGAACAGAAAATGACCCAGTGTGGAAACAGATTATTCAAAGATAGAAAATTATTTAGCAGAGTAAACATAATCTTATATACAAGTGAGTGTTGTGGTCCCTCAAGTCCCCTCTGTTGGGGTGGAGAAAGTCACCACAGCTCTTGCCAAGGAGCATTTCAGTTCCTCTGTGTGAACAGGGCAACTGTGTGGTTTGTTTTTATGTTACGGTGAGCTAGTCCCTCTGTGTCACTAAATTCAGCTTAGTAAATTTCCATCAAATTATTACTTCCTGCTGACAGAACTTTCTAGAGGCTTTTCAAAAGCATACAAAGGCACCACTCAAAAGTGACCTCAAATGTGCCTTGTTCGGTTGTTTTTATTTTTATTAAAATCTAATTGCATCATTTCCTCCCTTTCCATTCTTCCTTCGAATATACCTTCCCTCCCACCTTGTGTCCTCTTGAAGTTGTGGCCTCTTTTCTGAAAGGGAGAGACAAACAGACAGACAGAGAGAGAGAACATGAGCACATGATATAAACACAACCCACTCAGTCCATCTAATGTCGCTCATATGTATTTGAGTTCAGAGCTGACCACGTGGCATTGGACAGTGAGGGAGGTTATTTCTCCCTTCTTAGCATCCCTTCGCTGCGTCGTGTGTAGCTCTTTGTCTGTGGGTGGGGCCCCACGGGATACGCTCCCTCCTTCAAGCCTTGTTTGTTCTGACTCTGCAGAAACAAAGCCAGCCTGCGTATTCAACAGTGTGGAGTATTCCGACGGAGACATGTTTCGAATGGACAACTGTCGATTCTGCCGATGCCAAGGGGGCGTCTCCATCTGCTTCACTGCTCAGTGTGGAGAGCTGACCTGCGAAAGATACTACGTGCCTGACGGGGAGTGCTGCCCTGTGTGTGAAGAAGGTAGGGGATAGCTCCCTGGAGCATGCGTGTTTAGAGCTTTTATTCCAAAACCAATCTAATTCAAAGGAATGTTAAGGAAGTTCCTTTGTTGACAGTGCCCTGTAGAGTGCAAGGAAGTAATACTTCACAGAGGAAAACTCTGCTTTGGGCACAGTCCTTGGTCACGGGTTCTACAAGTTGGCATGTGATTTCCCTGGTTGCTTTCTGTTCCTCCCCTGCAGCTGCAGTGGTGACTTAGTAAGTTCAAGGACCAAGCTTGTCTATACCTTGGCATTAGAATCTGTCATCTGCAGTCCTTGGCTTCCTGAGCTAGAGTCAGTATGACTGGCACCATCTGTTTAGGCCAGGCAGCTCAGAACCAGGGCCCTGCTGCCATTTCTCCTTAGGAAAGGCATGCTAATTAGAGTCAGGTCACAGATTGGTGTGGCGACAGCGGCAGCTTCAGGACCAGGCATGTGTCACTTGTGACTTTTGGGGACCTGTTGATTCTCTTGTGTTCCATTCCTGTTCAAGCAGTAGTATTTACACGGTCTTCCAGCAGACCCCGGCCATCTCTGCCAGTCGTAAACCCTGAAAATTTCAGAATGGCACCATGGTTCTCATCCACCACACCTCACCCACTTAAGGACCAGGAAACCACAAACCGCTGAGTTTGCAGGGAAGCCAGGAGCAATGGTCCAGGGCCTGAAAGAGACTATGGCATCATTTGGCCACATACTGTTTTCTGATGGGGACGGTCACTTGAACCTTGTTGTCCTAAGTGGGTCACAAAGTCTACCCGTCCTCTGCTCACAGACCACAAGGGCACTGTGGCCTTTTCGGTTCTATACCTTTTTTTTAAACCTTTTTGATGTTTGTGCTGTATTTATCATACAGTGCTGAAGCCACCTCAAACTTTTAGCCTTGCCAATGGATTGTTCTCTAACCAGCCTTACTTCTTAATAGAGTCAGAGATGACATCACAGTTAGTGGTGTAAAAATCAGGCAGGAAGCTGCCCCTTTGTTAATAGTGTTAGCGAGCTGCCTGCAAATACGTCTGGTCACCTCTCATGCCCCAAAACTCAGAACCAAGTCCAATACAGAATGAAGTACACACTGTAATATTTTTTTTTTTATAAAGGGCCTGAGGAAGTCCTACCTGCTCTGTAGATCACTTCCACCAAACCTCTGTATAAGTGCTCCCTGCCTCAGTAGAACAAACATTAACCTCTAAACTTGACTTGGGCTCTCTGTTCTGACTTGTTGAGACCAGCTTTTGTATATTTTTAGAAAAGAAAACTGAGCGATTTGTCTATGGTTCTCCTTACAGGAATACTTGGAGATATTTTTGCATACACTATTTATGTTCTTGTCTATCGTTTTGGAATATCTCTTTTTATGGTAGTCTTGTCTAATTCTGTCCTCCAACCTCGTCTATTGCTTAGTTGCCCAAACGATGGCAAGGAAAATGGCATAAGTTCAGTCCTCCTCCTGGGCATCCCAGGGACCCATAGGATGTCCAACCCAGCCTTGCCATGGAGAAGGCTGCGTGAGGACCTTCTATGCTCCTTCCCAGTGTCCTAGTGAGCCTGCAGACACCATCAAAGTCAGCTCACTTAGTCCCAGAAGTAACAGCGTCACTGACTTCAATAGATAATGCCCTTTCCGCCTTCCAGGTGGTGAAATCAAGCTGTAAAAAAAAAAAAATACTTAATTCAGCAGCACAAAAGATTTTTTTCAGATCTTAAGTTGCTCCTGTTTTTTGTTTGTTTGTTGTTTTCCCTAAGTACCAGAGCTTGTCTCTGTCCCTGCTTCTTGGCTTATGAGTCATGACACCTGTATGCCTGTGTCTAGGCCACGTTCCTCATAACAGCAGTGCCAGGACAAGAAGCTAGAAGTCCATTTTACCTGCTGCCCCTTGTTGTGATCCCAGGGGCTCCTTGATGTTAGCCCCCTGTTACCATTGGTCCCAGTTGGAATAGCACTGAGGGAGGGAGCCTGAAGGAGTCATCTGTCTGATTTGGTCAGATCTGGTCGGCTCCATCTCATTCTGAACTCCTATTTCTCTGCAGATCCCATCTATCCTTTTAACAACCCCGCTGGCTGCTACGCCAACGGCCAGATCCGCGCCCATGGGGACCGGTGGCGGGAAGATGACTGTACTTTCTGCCAGTGCATCAACGGAGATCCTCACTGTGTGGCCACGGCCTGTGGGCAGAGCTGCATGCACCCTGTGAAAGTGCCTGGGGAGTGTTGCCCCGTGTGCGAAGGTAAACCCTGCAATTTTAATGAGTGTCTGGTGAAACGTCTCCTCCCGAAGAAGCTTCTGCTAGTATGGTCTTGTTTCCCTTTTTATTTCCTCGGGCATAATGTCTGATCCATGCCATTACCAGTTGTAGACAAATTTATTGTACAACCCAAAGCCATCATTGGGGGAAGCGTTGCAAATTTAAAGTGAGACTAGCATAGGCTATAGTTTACCGCTGCACAGTTGCATGGATGCATGCGTTTCGATTCAGTTTGCTGAGAGCCTACTTAATACCCAAAGGTCAAGACAAGGAAATAAAATCAGAAGTTAGAACCATAACTCAGGCACAGCATGTTGCACTTGTGATACTTCCTAGCCCAGGAATGCTCACGGCCAGAAGAAAACCCCAGAGTCCTCAGAGGCAGTTCACACGGCCTGGTGCCTCATTCCAGCCGCCCTTCCTCTTCCTCTAAGGCTGACATCCTGTGGTTTCTGGTCCCACTACTTCTTTGCCTTATGACCAGATTCCCCACTTTGACTGTGTATTTTCCTGTCTATAGTGAGTGGTTAAGGCGTTCTAGAGCCCGGGGCTCCCCAGTTTATTTCCTGTACCCTGAGAAGATACTTTGCAAACATACTTAACTCACTCATGTTGGTCTTCATAGACATGAGGTGTCGAATGTCTATGTTGAGGGAGCCAGTAGGCTACCAACCCATGCTGAAGAAACAGTTTTGCATAGTAAGATGTATGACTCTGTGTGTGCTGAAGATAGAGCCCTGTAGAATTTGTAAATCATATAGTAAGAAATGGGCAGGCTTTCTTCTAGAAAATGATGTAATGAAGATCTTTTTAGTATGAAGGTTTTCTTTTTCCTTCTTTCTTTCTCTCTTTCTCTCTTTCTTTCTTCCTTCCTTCCTTCCTTCCTTTCTGTGTGTGTTAATAGCCATCTACTGAAAGAAGAAACTCCCTTCAGTGAGAGGTGAGCAAGACACTGATCTGAGGGTACAGCAATATGACATTAGGAGTCATTTGATTGCTGTGTTCATTAAGCAGAATAACAGTATTAGGTTCTCCCATAGGCCCATGACATATAATATCAAAAAAAAAAAAAATCCTTTGCTAGCATCTAAATGTAGTAAATTAAGACTTTAGTGTGGTGAATGGTGTCCTTAGCCTCAGGTGAGTTCGAGTTACTGAAACCTTAAAAATCATGTACAGAACAGGAACTGGAGGACTTTGAACCCTTGGCGTCCCCAGCCTCTCACTGCTATGCTACACAGAGTACAGCTGCTGTCCCCCGAGACTTCATAGATCCCAGATGACACATTCTGTGGTTCTCACCACCCCCTCACACACGGCATTTTGGGGCTGCAAAAATGACAGCTGTGGACAGATGTGTTGTTCACAGTGGACTTGACAAGAGTGCCTTGCTGACGGGGGTAAGATGGCAGTGTCCAACCCTAAGAATTAAGGACAGTCTGTTGTCAACCTGGACTATTTTAAGTCCCAGTGTATTGGGTGATAAAATAAGTGAAACGAAAATCATAAATGCATAGCCCAGATTACGGAAACAAAACAGCAGCTTTTTAACTTCATGTATTGCTGCCTAAATTCAAAGTGAAGCTTTTAGAGTTTGCTGCAGAAGTGGGGAGGGGGGCTCCAACAAAAGTAAGTGAACAAAGCCACCAGAACACGTGTGCAGTTGCTTTAGTCTTAGCTCGTAGGGGTGTCTAGGCAGCCACTGTTGGGCGGGTCACTTTGTGTTTGGGTTCTGTGGCATCTGCACAGCCTTCTGACCTAATTCTTGACAGCTTAAGAAAAGAGTTACAGTGTGAGTGAGCCATTAATACAGAAGCTTAATGGAGAACCTCCTGCAGCCTAGACAAGACAAAGGTAAATAAGAGCCCACGTAGGCTGAGTTGTCAATTAAACCAGGGAGAAGGAAGGCATGGCTATGTTGAGGTGATGTGAGGTATGAGCTTGGCGTTCACACCCAACTTTGTGCAGCCGGTAATGGCCCCGGGCTGAAGGCCTTCCTGTCTCATCTTTAGATATAAGGGAGGAAGGCTTAGAGAAACGTCTAAGTTGCCGTCATATGACTTAGCTGAACTCTGTTTTTTAGTTTGCTTTTCCTGCTGGCCTTGCACCCTATGTCTCCCCTTCCTTTGTGACTCTTCATTCGTCACGGGCTTTGGGCCCCACATCAGGGAGGGGCTAGAGTGGTGTGGTAGGGTAAGAGACCATTGGCCGTTTGGGTTATTGCTGTAAGCATTTGGGATGTGATCGCATTCTGACCCTCTGCCGCAGTTCATGAAGCTCAGCAGTGGGTTCCCTGAAGATGCCTTCAGAACTGCCGTCTCCCCTCGCCTGTCTCAGTGGCCCCCTGCACCTTGACAGAGCGAGTATTTCTGTCACTTCACCTTGAAGCTTCTGCTGGTCCCTTCTTGTCTCTCTGTCTTCATCACATCATTCTAAAGCTTGTGTTATGTAGTCTGCAGAGAACTCGCTTGGCTGTAGTTCTAGTTTTGGTTTTGGTTTGGTTTGGTTTGGTTTTTGTTCTTTACCTGAGTCGAATCAGGTAAAAATCAAGTCTGAGGTAGGAATGGCCCTCCACGGATCGTCACTGTAGGATGTAACAAAGGCGGGGTGATTTCTTCCCATTGAATCAAAACTCAGAAACTGATAGTGGTAAGTTACTGATGACTAATAAGTATTACTGAATATTTTTTCAAATCACATAAATTATTGTGTAGAGTCCAAGAAAAATCTGTGCAACCATTTGAAAACATTTTTCTCTGCAGCCAGTTCACATCACTGGTGAGTGTAAGTGCAAATGATTTAAGAATAGTATGAAATAAAAGAAGAAGAAGAAGAAGAAGGAGGAGGAGAAGGAGAAGAAGAAGAAGAAGAAGAAGAAGAAGAAGAGAAGAAGAAGAAGAGAGAAAGAAGAAGAAGAAGAAGAAGGAGAAGAAGAAGAAGAAGAAAGAAGAGAAGAAGAAGAAGAAGAAGAAGAAGAAGAAGAAGAAGAAGAAGAAGAAGCGCAGCCGCCAACGTGTTACTGAGTAATAAGTGAGCCAAAATCATTTACAGACAGACAGAACTACTGGCTTGCATGCAGTTCAGACCCGTAGTAAACTCCTGCGTTCACACTTGCATAACTAGTGTTGGCCTTCACTTTTTCGCTTTGTCTCAAGGTACTCAGACTGTGAAATTAGAACAACAGACCCCACACAGGCATTGTGGTTTAAAAATGTTCTCAAGAATAACTCACAAATCACCAAATACAGTCTGTTAGGACCTCCAGGAAGAGACAACCCAGCGGGGGCTGCCACTGTTATTAAAGACGCCTACCTTCCAAGTGACAGCATATGACTGGCTACTTGCAGAGGGCTGGGACATGAGTCTGGGGATCCTTGAAGACAAGGCCGTCACTTGACAGCTAACTTGATTCACAAGTACTTAAGTGCTTTTTGAGTTGGCACTTAAGTACTCTCAGAACGAAGCCTTAGCAAGTTATTGTCAACACCCAGTTTGGGTATACAGATAAGCCTAAGCCACTTCAGTCTGTAGGCAAGGCACTGACTGTATCCTCCTCTCCTGCTTTCTTGGCAGTTCTCTGCATTCCCTCCTATTTATCAGGCTCGTTTGCTTTGGTTTTTTTGAGACAGGGTTTCTCTGTGTAGCTCTGCTGGCTGGCTATCTTCCTGAAACTCACTCTTTAGATCAAACTGGCCTCGAACTTAGATATCCCCCTGCCTTTGCCTCCAGAGTGCTGGGGTTAAAGGTGTGCACCACCATACCTGACTAGTCTCATTAATTTTATTTCCACTCAAAAAGAACAAAGGCAGAAATACAGAGAAGAAATATGAGGTTTGCAATATAAATACATACGTGAAAGGCCTGTCCCTTTCTTTTTTTAAAACCTGAAAGTTTAAACGGAAGGAACAAGAGACTAAGCACCGTTGTACTTGCAGCCCTTAATTACAGTAACTAACCTTCCCTGTTCACTTACCATGTGCCAGGCCTGGGTGTAGTGAGAGTGTCCTATCATCTGACCCTGCAAGTACTCTAGCGCAGGTGCTGGGATCCCAACCTATTGTCACAGAGCTCACAGCACAGAGGTTATTTCACTTGCTCTAGGCTGTACAGCAGGGACATAACAGCCCTGGGTGGGTCCTCAAAGCCCAGCCTCTGGACTTTGCACACACACATCCTCAGAGAGTACACTTCACTCCAGAGAGAGGCCACATCCCTTCAGGAAAGAAATCCTCCCCCCATGTTCTTTCGAATTATTAAATGATGACTACATATAAGTAAAGCTTAAGAACTTCTCGAGTGAACAAACAGTGATCAGGGGCAGGAAGGAAGGATTGAAAGAATGAAGTAGCAAGCCAGTACTTCCCTCAGGCCTCCTTCTGAGAAATGGCCTACTAAGAAACGGTTACTTTAACCAGAGCCTGAGCAGCCATCTGGACCCTGCCCTCCCCCTAAGCAGTTGAAGAAAGAACTTTAGGGTGCCTGTGTTTGAAACACACTCTGAGGTCAGAACGCAGAGTGTCCCCTCGGCCTGAGATGCAGTGGGCCTAGGTTTCCAGGTGCCTGGGACCCACAAGCTTCCCTTTGCAAATGTGGAGTTACACCAAGCACCCTGCTCTAGGCTGCGCCCCAGTGGTATCCCCTCAGGCCTTCCATGACTGGTGTATAGCTCCTAAAGACAAGTTTCAAAGCTTTATTGAGTTGTCCACAGGCTGGAAGGCCAGCGCCAACTGTCATAAATACATTCTTTGCGGGCACAACTGTCATAAATACATTCTTTCCGGGCACACTGTGTGCATGTGTAGATGCCCCCGCTGTATTGTTACTTACTTATTTACACAGGCAACAGTGATACTTTTATGCCACAATTAGCTATTTTTAGTAACTTGGTAATTTCTCCCCATTACTATCTCATACATAAAATGCCTGTGCTGATTATTACTGCCATACGGAACCTACGGACAGAATAAAATTTAAAAACTTTTCTAGTTGAAGGCAGAATAAGGCATCGAAGGAAACTTGCTGCTAAGGTGTGCGGTGTACTTACTAAATAAGAAACAGAAGCGACATGCCATGTGTCAGGTGTGGGGCACACAAAGCAGTGACACCCAGTACACGAATTGCAGGCTGACTTGAAGCATTACTGTCAGCCCTGTATGTGCTGTCCCAAGTAGGGTGGTGGTTGACCCACCTGGGTGACCACTGAGTGGTCTCCTGGCTCATGCAGAGCCTCCTGTGGGGAAGAGCTGATGATTCAGGCGACCTTGAGGATTTGGGAGGCATCGCCAGAGGTTACCACTTTCCAAGAACTAAGAACTTAGGTCACACTGTAAAAGGCGACGTTTATGGTTGGGGGTGGGGGCGTCCAGTTGCCAGTGACTCTGGGGTCCTGGAGTCAGGCGAATTTTCTTTCCTCTCCTCGATTTATGTTTCTGATACCAAAATGAAAATTCAGTTTTTGTCTCAGACTAGGAGGTTAAAGCTATTTATAGATTTTCAAAGTTGAGTACATGAGGGTCCATCTTGTTACTCTGTTTTGGTATTTTGTAACTTTTCCAGCCGTAAGGGAAAGGGCAGTGCTATTTGTGAACCTGTAACCAGGGGTTCTGCGGTGTGTCAGGCAGGCCGTGTGATTCTGATCACCTGGACTTAATAAGCCCTTGTGGAAGAAGAATAAGAAATTCACTGTGTGGGTTCCGCCCCACAATTCTCTGGATTTAAGATGGAATGTGATTAAGCCAGAAAATCAACCGCTTTTTCCCCTCCAGCACCTGGCTTTTTTTAATGTCTTACTTAAAGGTTCCTAGTTCTACCTGGGACGCCGTGAGGATCAGACATGAGGCATGCCTTTGCCTGTATGCGGCTAGCCAGCCACCTCACCTCAACATCAGAAATCTCACACCATGATCCCCCATTCACTGCAGGTCTGTGAGCTGTCAGACGTACTGTCTTCCTTAGCATGGGTCCTCGATGTTTCTAGGAGTGGTATATTCCTTCTCGTGAATGTTGACAATACTGTTTGAGTCAGGCTGCCCTTCAAGTGCCAGAAAATTCTGTACCAGGCACATATCTGGGTGGGAATTCCTTGAAACGAGAAAAAAAAAATGTTTCCAGCCCTGCCTTGCCCATAATGTTCCTTGCTGCACAGTATCTCAAATGATTAAGCTGCCACTTCAGTAGTGGGGAGTCAAGGATAGTTGGGCTGACCCCCAGAAGGGCGGTGACGTCAGAGATGCCACATTCTGCTACATTACAGAAATCAAAACTCAGTTTATGGGTGGTAGTGCTGTGGTGCCATATATGCTGCTATTATTAGCAAGCCAAGAATAATAAAATACTCGTAATATCCTCAAGACTGCAAGGCACGCTGTTTCATCTTTTAACTCTGAATGTCCTGGAAATATATTCCATAAATGGAAATTAAAATATAACACAGTCTATTTTCTGCTTGTCCAAATAAGGTCATATGTTGGATGCCAAATGACCGTGTATTACCCTAGGTCTTGAACCTAAGGGCCAGAACATTTCAGTCATAATTATTTTTTGGTACTTTAGGTTTTACTCTGACCATTTAAAATAGTATTCAAATTAGATGAAATGGATGTAAAAGACCCTCCCGATCTAAGTAGAACTGTCGAGACTTCATGATTTTCACAGCTATATGTAGACATACTGTGAACATCATGTGAGTGATCTCTAGCTGTTCAGTCTACCACGTGTAAAAGAAGCTAAGCAGGAATGGACCAACACGTGCGGAATCATTTAGCTGGGAAGAAATGTTTATCCTTGCTCCCAGCCAGGCTGCTGCTACACCACACCTTCCACTTTGCCCTCGACTTGAATGAAGCTACCAGGGTGATCCAGACAACAGTGGTCCTCACACTCCTTGATGGCTCAGTGCCTGAATCACTCAGGACTGTTGGGAGCTGATGCTCAGGCTGTCCCTCTGAGATCTAGATCAGAGGCTGTGGCTGTTGAGTGTTTCCTGGCTGAAGCAGCACACAGGATGAGCCCCTCTGCATCTGCCTCGGTCATCCACTTCCCACACCTTAAAGGGTGTTATTGCTAAGGAGCCTGGTGGTTTTCTCGGGAAGATAATAATTGCATCTACTAGATCAGACCGGGCCTGCTAATTTTCATGTAATCAACAGAGGCAGGAAAACATAGTCTGGAATGCGAACTATGTGAATGAAAAATATTTAGTCATTCTTGAAATGATAGGAATGTTTTTCCAACAAGCTTAAATAAACACAATCTCTTTTGAGACCGTGTTAAACTTTTTTTGGATAAGAGACAACTCTTAGGCAACCAAACAGAAGTTGATGAAGGTTATTAGGAGACATGCCCTTCAGAAAAAGCTTGAAGGCTCTGAAAGAAAGATTCCATCACCCTTGCAGTACGGCTCAGTCAGTGACAGAACTGGTTCCCTTTGAGCTTTTGTCAGCAAAAGAAGATTTGACATTTTAACTAGTAACCATAGTTTCCAACATCGAAGATGCCTTGCTGGCAATGGCATCATTTGACCTTTGCCTAACACTTCTGTGTGCCTCAGATCCCAGGAAAGGTGGGCTGTCCTTGACATGTCTTTATTGAAAGCACCTAGTGGCACTATTCCTAGGGTCAAAGTTATTTATTGCCATTGATACTGTAAGGTCTGGTTGTTTAATGAAATTATTTTTAAACATAGTAGTACTTACATAGTCAAGTGTCCCTCTTTTCAAAATAATTATGCAAGCAACTTATGTGCATGCTCTGGGGATATGGCCACCCCATCTTTGGTTTTTTTACTTTGTTTTACTTCATTTTTGTTTGTTTGTTTTGTTTGATGTTTATTTTCTGAGACTGACTTGAGCATCTGCACATCGTGTGGACCACACCCCACCTCCACCCCCTGCCTTGTATGCCCCTGACTCTGAAGATTTACTAGACTTTCAGAAATAGCAGAAGTCGCTCATGTCAGAGTCTGGGGGAGAAAACCAGGTGATTTCGGTTGGTAAAACTGTTCAGAAAAAGGGAAAATGACAGTAAAATATAGGTCCTTTGTCTTCTGTGACACAGTCATTTGCTCAGAAAGTCACTGAAGACAAGTTTCAAATGAGATTTTTTAGCATGAGCAGCATTTCAGCACAAGCATCTAGCCACTTGGGGTGAGTTGGTTTTATTAATAATACTTATTTTATAAGTGCATTTCCTAACTCATTTATTTAAAAGCATACCAACTCACGTACTGTGTCATACGTTTAGAGGTATGGATTAAAATGGGTGCAGGTGTCTCCTTCAACATGATTTCAATAAATTACAGCAAGATAATTTGTCTACAGAAAGAGCCTTTCAAGTAGACGGTGATCAATACAATTTAGTCTTAATAACGTAGGCCTCTATTTCTAGTCGTGACTGTCCTGTTTTAAGCTATTTCCAGGAACACTCCTCAGTGTACCTTACAAGAACAAAAGTATTTCATGTCATCGTGGGGGCTATGATGGGAAACAGGGTACAGAATTTGGTCTGTGCTTTTTCTGATGACTAAATAAAATGCAATGC
Source organism: Acomys russatus (assembly GCF_903995435.1). NCBI lineage: Eukaryota > Metazoa > Chordata > Mammalia > Rodentia > Muridae > Acomys > Acomys russatus. The sequence goes on along the minus strand of NC_067137.1, from coordinate 15,467,054 downwards.
AAGTCTATCAGATATCTGTTTGATAGGGTTGGGGCAAAGGAAAAGGAGTGTCTTCTAAGGTAGGTTTCTATCTATGGATGCCTTTCAGTGTTGGCCAAGTTGATGAGAACAGCATCAATCTACATGCCGGCCTCTCAGATGCTCCCAGCATGCACCCCAAGTCGGGGGTTAGACTGCCAGGTTAATCTAAGTTTAGTATGGCTGTGTATTGTTGGTTTTGTTTGGCCAAATTGTGATTTTTCTCTATCTGTAAGATGCCTGCTTACATGTTAAGTAGATTTGACTCTTGCATCTGAGAAATTACTGGGTCCATCGGGTTGGTTCAATACAGCGCTCACACTAGGTATCCAAACCCTTTGAGGCTTCAGAATTTATGCTAACTCCCTGTCAAAAGGGCACCTGACACTGTTTTATACCAATATTAAACAAATGTAAGAAAACCCCTTGTCTTTGTGGACTCTCGGTAGTCTTGTAACATTTAGAGTCTGTTTTTCACGTTGTCTGTTGGAGCATGTTTAAGAGTTGAGCTCATAAGCCTCCTCCTCACCCAGCGCCAGACCGCATGAAGGGGGTCCTGAGAGCTGATGTCATCGGCGGCTGCAGCTTATTCTGTGTGTGCATGGAGGTTTTGCCTGAATATATAGATGTGCACCTTATGAATGCCTCTGGGATCCCCTAGAACTGGGGCTATGCGTGGTTGTGAGCTCAAACGTGAGTGCTGGGAATTAAACCAGCAAGAACAAAACGTGCATGCTCTTAACTGCTGAGCTGTCTCTCCAGCCCCTTCTACCTGATCCCTGATATAATTGGAATCTGTGTTGACTCTACCGCAGCATCCTATGAGCTCTGTTTATGTTAGTGTTTGTGTTCCAGTGTCCTCTATGTGCCTGGTCCTGTGCCTTGCAGCATGGCAGGCAATAGACGGGCTGGAGGGCTTTCATCCCTGTTCGGAGACCTGTTGCTTTGCATAACAGCTCACTTTTTAAACAGCTTAGAGAGACTCTATTTGTCAGTGAAGCTAAAATATGTTCAGAGATTATAAGCTGTCAGTTAGAGGTGGCCTTGGGCTTTGAATGTTCAGCAGGATCAGCAAGCGCAAATTTTCTCAAAACCATGAGGTTGTCATCATTTCTGAGAACCAGGTTTTAACAAGATTCCATGGAGCCTTAGGCCAGCTGGCTTTAACTGGGGTGAGGGCTCTAAAGCCACTGAATTCTTAGAGTAAAAAGCTCCCACGATGCTTAGTCATAAAGATACCAGTTGTGTATCCTCTCACATTGACATAAGTTGGAGATCACTGGGCTACTGAAACTGAGATCAAAACACAGTTTTTTTAAAACTGAGTTTTCCAAATCTTCTTTTAACTTGGGAATCACAGAACTATTCACAAAGATGTCAAAATAACTTAAATGATAATGAGATTAGTTTGGCCTTGTCCCTACAGATCTGTTAAGGCCTCATCATGAGAGGAAGAGCAAGGCCAGCCAGCCCTATCACATTGTTTTGCCTCAGACCAGATGAGCTGACTAAGAGATTTCTCTTCTCTTGGAGACACCATAGATGGAGTCAGACTACGGAACAATGACCTCAGTCTGCCACTCAGCAAAGGTGACCAGTGGCCGATCACTAACATGGTCCAAAGCTTACCAGACCATATGAAAAAACACCCATAGAAGCAGCAACATCCCGGATGCTCATCTCGTTATCAGTAGAGATAGAACGTGATGCATAAGTTACAAAGGACAGGGCTCAGCTTGTGAAACCAGCTGTCATACCACCTAACCAGCTGAACTTCTGAGGCCTGTCTAATTAATTAACTTATCTGTGATTCGGTCAGGCAGCATTGCCACCGCCACAGTCATTACAACAGCAGGTGCTAGCTACCCCACAAGGCCTGCCTCCTGTGTCCTGTCTGACTCTCTGTAGCCATGCAGAAATAGTGTGAGACAGAGATAATGTGACGGTTTCCCTTTCACAGAAGCCCAAGGAGAGCTAAGCAAATGTCGCAAGGACTCAAGCTACTGTTCCCTGACTCCAAACTCATGGCTTTGGTAATGCTTCTCTTTAGCCTCACAGTGTAGAAGAGAGAACGTGAGACGTTGACATGGGGACTGTTTTTTTTTTAATTTTATTTTATTAATTTATTCATATTACATCTCAATGGTTATCCCCTCCCTTGTATCCTCCCATTCCTCCCTCCCTCCCATTTTCCCCTTACTCCCCTCCCCTATGACTGTGACTGAGGGGGACTTCCTCATCCTGTATATGCTCATAGGGTATCAAGTCTCTTCTTGGTAGCCTGCTCTCCTTCCTCTGAGTGCCACCACATCCTATTCGGACTCTAGATGAGAGAAGCATGGGAGAATGGCAAAGTTGAAGGATCCAGAAAATCCCAGAAACCTACAAGAAGAAAATTATGATAGGCAGATTTGGGCCCAGGGGTCCCGCTCAAACTATGGCACCAGCTGAAGACAATACAGGCCGTAAACTTCAAACCCCTACCCAGATTTAGCCAATGGACAGGACATTGTCCACAGTTGAGGAGAGAATGGGGTCTGACTTTCATATGTACTCTGGTACCTCATATTTGACATGGGGACTGTTAAAGCACCTGACAGTTATGCTAAGAAGCGAAAGCTGTTCCTGCCCCCTGGCTGCTTTCTGGCGGTAGAAGCCCAGCGACTGTTGTGCTGACCTCTGTGGCTTGCCTTTTGATCTCCAGTTCTTTTCCTGAGCCTCTGCCTAGAATTCTGACCTTGCTAACTAAGCCACTGGGGAAACTGACTGTTTGTTGCTTCCCCTTGTTTGGTGGTTGCTTCCTTCTTCTATTCTTCTACCTATGAATAGCTCTCAGCCCAGAATCCTGCCTGCTTCCCTTAGCTCTCCCTGTATTCTCATCCAGACTCCAGAACACTTTAAATAATCTGGTGTGAACTCTTTTTTTTTTTTTTTCCTCCTTTTTTCTCCCTTCTGACTCCTGGTAGTGTAACCTCAAACAGATCCTAAATGTACTGAGCAGTCACAAAAGTGCCTGTGTTTCTTTCTGCCAGTCCAATATGAGTTCCTGTCAGGACTATTTTCCTACCATTTTACTGTTGGGCAACATCAAGAAAAGGAGTTAAGTCCCTGAGGTGAATTCTCCAAACAATTGAAATTTGGTGGTTTCAACTTTGTGTTAAAGATTTGGACCTGATGGATGATGGTGCTGGAGGCCAAGTGCCCTTCCTGAGTATCCCATGGTCTGAACAGCTCCCGTGAGTTTTCAGTGTTGTCACGAGGCTACCGAGTTCACGCAACCCTCAGCTCTACCTCCCCATTTCAGTGCCTCTCCCTTATTAAATACTGATTGTGTTCAAGAGAGGAACATCCGAGAGACTGGCTGTCCAGCGCTTCTCAAACAAAGGCCAACAGGGACTAGATTGTCCAGGGACAATATCAAGTGTGAGCCCTTCTTTGTCAGATAGTATACCCTGACTTAGGGTGTGCAGATGTCGTTTCTCCTCCTTGTTCACTCGATAATTAAATATGTAATCCATGCAATGTGTTGGGTACTGAGATTATAAGCAGTGTGGTGAAGCATCATTCCTAAAGGGAGATTCCCCCACCCCCACGCAGCCTGCCCGCCTTCCTCCCTGGTCCTCAGTCATTTCCCAAAGGATGGCTTGGGGTTATCAGAATTCTAACTCTCTCACCCACTTGCCTCTATGCACTATCTCCATTACATTGTGTTCACACATGTGTGGCATATTGTCAGTTAAGGGGTGCCAGCATACATTCTCTTTGGAAATGAACAATGGGAAGGCTATAAGGCTAATGTAAAAGGTCTAGATTATTCTTGGAACCCAGGGATAGATTTTTTTTTTTTTTTTTAGTTATTTCAACTAAGCTAATGGAAATGGTTTCCCCACTCTGTATAGGAATTTCTTTTTAATTTCGCTTTTGCGGTCATTGAATAATAATCTTATAATCATACTACTGTCTTTTCCTATTAAATATGAGATTGGCAAAGGAAGAAAAATACATCCAATGGCCAAGATTCTTTTGAAAAAGCATACAAAGTTAATATGGGTCTAAAGTAAATATATAGTTGTTTCTCTATCTGACCAAAAAATAATACAGATCTTGGGAACATTTTCACACTATTCATTTTAAAATAAAACAAAGAAAGTGCTCACAGATAAGTGCCACAGAAATTACAAGGATCTAGGTGTTGTTATGAGAAATATATACAAAGGAGAAAGGGATAGCTCGATGCAGAGTGGCTGAAAGAATTTGAAAACTCCAAATGTCAATTTTTTTCCATGACTTAATGAGACTTTCTTAAGTACACATAAATATTCCATGAAAACTCCCACTTCCAGATTAGGGAATTTCTGTGCCCCAGACTGTTTTTTCTTTGTGTTCTCCACATGAGTAGAGTTTGCCTCTCTCTTCGTTTGGGAAAGTTTTATCCTCACTCTGCGACTCTTCCTAGCCTGCAGTTATGTTGACAGCTCAGTGATTTATTTGAGTGGCATTGTGACTGGTGAGGGTCACATCTGTAAACCCACTATGGTAACAGAGTGACAGGTGAAGATGCAGTGAGATGGATAAGCCCTCTCCTCCACTTCTGTCTTGGCCAGCTTTATCTCCAGCTTTATGGCCCCAGATGGGCTACCATTAACCCAGAGGGGCTGGAGGAGGCCTGGTAGATTTAGCCATTGAACTGCCACATAAAGAGTGAGGAGCTATGGAATTTTCCCACTCATTGGCCTCACCAGCCCCAGCCAAAAGGCAAACATAGCTTAAGAAAGACCAGGGCCTGAATTAAGTCTGAGAAGAGAGCATAATTGTTCATTTTTGTTTCTCATAATCAAATAAGCAGGCTTGGGAATTTACAAGGAAAAGCTATGTAAAACATGTAAAGTATGGTTTAAGCCCAAAAGGAGAAGTACTAAGAGAAATGAGAAAGAGAAATTAAATTTGTCTTATAGCTCCTACTTTAAAATTTATTGCACTAAGAAAATGTAAGACTGTCTCTGCCCTTAAAAAGTACTTTTTCTTGGAATTTGCCTATAGTGAAGTTTTTCCAGAAAGTCTTTTCTTAGTATATGGGTGGGTGTGACTAGGGAGACACAGGCGTCAAGGGCACTGCAGGAAAGCTGCTGTCAGCACCGTTGCCCACCAGCCTTGCTGCCTTCCCAGAGCTTAGCTACAGCACAGCTACCTCTTGAGGAGAACTTGAGCATCTAGAGCCAGGTAATTATCCCACAGAGGTTGGTCTACAACGGCTCTGTGTGCCGTCCATGGATCTGTTTCCAGAATCTTCACTCATCCACGTCTGAGTTGCTAATGAGCCTTCCCAGGGTTGCTAATCAGAAAGAGCTTCGGTTATTTCTCAATGGAAATAACTCATATTATTTGTGAGACATAACCAGCTCCCAGTCATCACGATAATGAGAAGAGCCTTGTGTGGGTCCCCTCAAAACTAGAGCCCCAGTGGAGTAAAACAGATAAGACAAAACCACCCACTGCTATTCTCATTTACTCTGACATACCGGGAAGATAAGCACCAGTAATTGTATCAGTTGTTTTAGAAATGGATTAACATAATTAGCTCACATCTAAACATAGGTGAGGATTAGAATGAATACTTTTTCTGTTTTATTCGTCCAAAGTCACGAAACTCTATGGCATGCATGACCATTGTGGAGGTTTAAATTAACACCTTTCAAGGTTGAATCTGAAGCCCGGTTTGGAGAATTCTCCATGAAAAAAAATAACAAGAAGCAAGAAAGCAGAGAGATTAAAGTAATTCAACACACTATAAAACCCAATAAAACATATAGCACAAAATAGAACCTATAAAACAAAAAAATGTAATAAAAATAAATTATCAAACCATTTATTTTTAAATCTTTTGCTGTGGCCTTAGACTTGGAACCATGACTAAACTTTATATTTTGATCAAATTATCATCATAATCACAATGTCTTTATTTCTTAACTGGATAACAAAATTCCTAGGAAAGGCTAAAAATATTAATGGTGTTTTTCAGAATCACGGTGTCTGGAGCTAATACCTGAAAAATACCAATATTTTCTGGAAAATATTTTTAATAATTGTTTCTCGAAACTTTTAAGACATAAAAAAAAACCTTACATTTTACATTTTTTAAAGAGTGCACCGTACACATTCATTTATATTGTTGTATATTATAGGATGCCTCTAGCCTCTCAAACCTGAAACAATGTCTGAATGTCTGTACCCTTGACACAGTCTGGACAATTCTAAAACTGTTTTCTTCTGGACAGGGAAGGGTGCTTGGGAAGTCTTTGGACGGTCACTGGGGCCAAGCATCAGGGTGAGGTGAACAGTGGTTCCCACCCAGATGCAGCAACGTAGGAAACAGAAACTGGATGCAGACGTTTTCGTTCTGTATTGCTCCTAGGCTCAGAAACTATTTCTAGAATTCTTCTCCACAAAGAAGCTGTTCCAGGCTTCCCTTTAGAAATAGCTGTAGCTAAGGGCATTGAGTTCCTTGCCCTTTCCAGCCTTTGTCCTTTGGAGGAGAACATGAAGGTGTTGAATTCCTCGGCTGATTCAGAACAAGCTGAGATGGAATTGCAAGATGAAACTGTAAGCATCAATTCACTGGAGGACCCCTTGCCAAAGCCTGCCTGGCCCTCCCAGACAAGGAGACACTTAACCATCTCTCTCCTGTGCAATAACTCTAATGATATATCTCTACCCAGCTGATTGCATCAGACATCATATCATATACAGGGAAGGCTACAGAAGTCTTGGCTTTGTCCACCAACCTTCCAAAGGCAGAGGACTGCCATTATCCTTCTAGAAGGCGTGAACTACCTGAAATATAATTTCAACATCATACCATACAGAAGCACAATATAAATGAGATTTTCCTTGTACCAGATCAAGATCCATTAGATAATTTCCATAAACAAAGGGTAGAATAATAACTATTTCCAACACAGAAATTCCAGGATATTGTGATTTGAGACAAGCAAAATGCATGTCCCATATGCCTCATTAATATGTCCTCTGTGCAGTCACAGTCCCAGACTCTTCAAAAGCACTTCTTTTATACTCAGAACTTACTTCAATTAAAACTTGTTGAAAGAAAGAAAGAAGCCTCACCAGCTTCTGGCCATCATTCTTTTGAAACTGTAGGTTCAGTATTACCTTAAAATACCACAGTTCGGCGTGGTATTAGAAATGTCTCGCCTCAGAGTTCATTATTCAGAACAAGGAATTGGACTTAAGCTTTCTTAATAGTGCTTCCTTGCTCAAAAGGCAAAAGGAAAGAAAGGAACTGCCCTGACATAGTCACAGGGCCGGTTCTGAGATTGCATATTAATATGTTCGCTGGAAAGCAGAGTCTGGCTGATGATAGTGGGGCTTTGCAGCCAGCTCATGCTTGGATGTTTTGGTTGTAATGATTTCACAGAAACAGAATTGTGGTATAGCCTCGGATGCAAGGCGCTGAGCACGCTAATGTTCAGGGAGTATTGGAAGGCAATATTCTGTGACTTCAGATAAAATATTAAGAAACAGCTAGTTGCCTGCCTGTGTCTATTAAAATTCAACGTCTGTTCTAGGGATATAGGATGACACAAGAAATGTGTTGCCACCCAAAAGGCCTTTAAACTTTGTTCAAGTTTGTGTTTTACTAGGAGTGATACACTTACCTGGCAGTGTAATAAAATGAGATGTCAAATATTAATGTGCCTTATAAAAATTAACTATCAGTAGTTACTATTCACAATAAATATTGGTGGCTTCGGCCTAATCTGTTGAGGGAGAATTGAGTAGCTCCAGCAGTTTTCAAAAAATGAATGATTTATTGAGTTTCTCTGTATTTTCATATTAACTATTGATTTTGCAATGTATATACTTGGCAATATCTTCCAATCAATGTATATACTGGCAAGATTTTCCATCTAATACAAGTAAAAGAAAAGGGAATTGAAAATGTTCATTTTAGAGGCATAAAATAATGTTTTACATCCTGCACATAACCATGTAATCTGAGGCCTTAAGGCATCCGTCCAGAAAGACCAGCTCTACCTAAAATATTTTAAATGGACATTTTAGAATCAGAACGTACTCAGCGGCCTTTCTGTACATTCAAGTTCCATTTGTTCAACTAAACAAAAGCTTGTTGTGCCGAATGCCGTAGGAGAGAGAACGTGCCAAACATGTTGCCTATTTTGGAGAAAGGTAGTCAGCCGCTTGCCTGGGACACACCCAGCTGACAAAGGCATTTGAACAAAACCCAGCACTTCTCAAATCAGGTGTGTTCAGACCCTCAGGCATCCTGGCCCATAGTTTTATTTCACTTCCTTGCCTCTGGTTGGCCTCCTAACTGTACCCGTTAGTCATATAATACACACCAGAAATAATATGTGCATCACTGTTGAGGCAAACTCTCATTCAGAGGTGGGAGATCACCCTTGTGAACTTGGATGCCATGTTTTTTGAACACGCCCTGAGAGGTCAACGAAAGGAAAACCCTATTCTCTTCTGTTGTCATTGCATGTTCTTTGTGATATTTTAATCTTCCCAAATACATTTTTCCATAATACATTCCCTGAAAGTCAGAGTTTCTCTTAAGGTTCACATCTCCAATGTCAGTAAAGAATACAGAGTTCTAGTGTAAATACACACAAGATGTCTGCTAAAGCAGTATCCAGAGTTGGGAGTCTACTCCCAGTCCTTGGTCTATTAACTCTCCAGAATATAGCACTCCTTCCTCACTAGGGTAATCTTTAATGTGGTCTACTTAGAGCTGATACATGTTTTCTTTTTATGTTTTACACTTACAGTTAGAACAGTTTTGATATAACATTGGCAGGCTTGTGGTTAAGTGCTGGAACAGAACCATTATTGGGGGTGACCAAAAAGAGTGGTGATTTTAAAAATGAATAGGTCTGGAAACCAGAAGTGTTTATCATAAATTTTAAGAGAACATGGAAAAGAAGTAATACTGCATCTCAGCCATTATGTCTTAAAACTTACTTAAACTTTACTTTTGGGTGTTTATGGTTACCTACCCAGAAGGAGTGCTTTAGTCATTGAAGGAAAAGAGAAATTTTATACCAGTGGGACTCTTATATAAAAATTTCAGGAAGATACCCTTTTATAAAGCACATGTTATAATAAAAGTGGATAAAGTGTGATGCCCCTCTTCATGGACTCTTTTCCCAGGATGCTGGTAGAACATCCTGTCAATAAGTCAATGTTGTCTCCTACGTCCAAAGAGTTGAATCACCGTCCCATTTTAGTAGGCGGATAAAAATGTAGAACTCTTTGATTGTAACACCAGCAACACATATTTTGGTCTGTCTTCCTTAGTAACGGGAGATGAAACTTGAGAAGGCAGTGTGGACAAATGGATAGAGTGTTGGGCGGAAGGCTAGGAACTTCTGCTCTGTTCTATTCCCAGCCTGCTACTGGGTTGCTATATAAACCAAGATAAGCCACTTACTCTCTGAATCTCATATTTTCCATCTATAAAAATGTAGGTAGAGACATTCTGTACTTGGCCATTTTACAAAGGTATTGTGAGAAGTGGCTTACTTTGAAGAAGTTTGGCTATCCTTTGGTTGACGTGATGCTATGTGAATACATCAGTGTCTCCGTTAGCTTTGGCAATGCTGTTCCTACTAGCAAGCGTTACGTAAGCTGTCTCTTATCAATGTGCCACAGAACAGGTACCATTATATAAGCTTTTGTAATGCACAAAAGGTAAGAGAGCAACTCTGAAGCCCAGGTGTGAATCTTGGGTCCACTAGTTGCTCCTGCTGTGACCAGGAGCAAATCAAAGTCGATTTTCCCGTGGTACATGAAGATGAAGATAACAAATACCGCAACCCCAGCTGGGGTCAGTGAAGCTTCACAGTACTTACAAGCAGCACATACGTAATACAGAAACAAAGATGTGCTTTGTGCCAGAGTATGTCCTTACTGTTACTGCCCAGAGCATTTCTTCCTTTTTAGAATAACAGAGGAGGGAAAGCCTTCCCCCCTCCCCCACCCAGCCATCTTAGAGTCTTCCAGAATGGAGCTGGTTGTTGCTCCTCAATGGTTCTATCTCACTTTGCCACTGTCTCTAGCCTCTGGGCCCAGGACACAAGCTCTTAGCCACTATTATCCATGGCATCATCTGTCATAGGTGATAGGGTGTCATCTAAAAGACAAAAGAAAACCAGGTATTATGCTTTTAAAATAACATCTGATTTATTATTATCTTTAATGATAACATATTGGAGAGGTACTGCAAAATGGAGAATAATTGACAGTTGACAGGGCCTGCAGAGATGGCTTACCAGTTGATAACATGTTTGGCATACAAATGTAAGGGCCTGAGTGTAGTTGGTAACACCCATTTTTTAAAAAGGGGGAAAAAAGGCTAAAGGACATGTGCATCTGTAATCCCAACTCTTGGAATGCAGAGACAGAGACAGGCAGCCCCGTGGAGCTCACTAGCCACCCACCTTAGCAACATCAGAGAACTCCAAGTTCAGTGTGAGACCCTGCCTCAAAAAATGAAGTGTTTGAGGGAGATGAGATAACCAACATTAATCTGTGGCCTCCACACACATATACATACACAAATGTACACACACACACACAAGCAAGACTTTAAAATTATGGTGGATAATGATGGAAGAACTTATGCAACATTAACCTCTGGTTGTTACATAGACACATGCACCATACACACACATGTGGTAGAACACACACACACACACACACACACACACACACACACACACACACACACTTACAACATATATTTATAATAAATAAGCTCAGAAAAAAATCAGAAAGGAGCAATAGCCTAGCATCTGTGAAGCTTGCCATATCCAGAAGAAGGAGAAGGAGAAGGAGAAGGAGAAGAAGAAGAAGAAGAAGAAGAAGAAGAAGAAGAAGAAGAAGAAGAAGAAGAAGAAGAAGCAGAAGCAAAATATTCATGTTATCAAAAAAATCTGAATAAAAGTACTTATTTCATGGATTAGTGACAACACAATATTGTAAAAATTTAGGACTTGATGAAACTATTGATGGGATTTTTGTCCTTGCTGTAGTGTGGGGTTTCAGAGATTGAATACTCTCTAAGAGGTAATAACATGTTTCATTGATTTTTCTTCTCTTCTTTTTATATTATTAGAACCAACCTACATCACAATTGATCCACCTGCGTGTGGGGAGTTATCAAACTGCACTCTGAAAGAGAAGGACTGCATTTATGGCTTCAAACTGGATCACAATGGCTGTCGAACCTGTCAGTGCAAAAACAGTAAGTAGACAGATGATTGGGTTTTCCCCCCTGAGGCCTAATAGGATCTTGTCAAAGCATATTATATGATTAAATATCTTTTTTACTCCTGTTCAGACATTGCCTTGACAGCCTGAAAAGGCGGGGGGGGGGGGGGGTGTAAACTTAGTGTAAACAGTTTTGCAGCCCTGTGGGGTAGGTATACTCTGCCCTTTCTTACAGTTTCCTTCTTGGCTTCAGTGTGTTCATTTTCATCTCCTTGAACCTGGTGGAGTAGAGGTGTTTGTAGCCCCAAGTGGCTTGGGAGTGTAGCTTCCTAGCCTTCTAGAACTCCCTTTCCAGTGTTACCCGGTGACAAAAACATTGTCACTCTTTGGGGTTTTTTGTTTTTGTTTTTGTTTTTGTATGCTTTTCCCTCTTCCATACACGGCAACCATAATCCTTTTTTTTCACTCAGGACCTGGGGAGATGACTTAGTGAGCTCAGAGGACTTGCTGCACAAACATGAGGGGCTGAATTTGGTTCCCCAGCACCCATGTAAAAGTTGGGGTGTGGTGGCATGCACCTTAACCCCAGCCTTGGGGGGGCGGGGAGTCGATCTGGTAGCCGACAGACAGGAAGATCCGTGGAGGATTGCTGGCCAGCTAGGCTAGCCAAAAATGGGGAGCTCTAGGTTCCCTGAGAGATCCTATCTCAAAGGATAAGGTAAAGAGCAAGAGAGAGGCACTCAATATCAGCCTCTGGCCCACACATAGGCATACACACAGAGACAGACAGATGCACATGCGCCTGCGTGCGCACGCGCGCGCGCACACACACACACACACAAGGGCGGGGTTTGTTTTACTGACCCCAGCTCTGTCTCCACATAGATTCCAGCCATGTCTCTGAGCCATGACCTCTGAAACTACATGGACTGTATCACATTTCTCCCCCAGGAGAAAACACACCCCACACGATTTAAAAACTGTTTCTCAGATTCTCCTAATTCCTCAGCCAGAATAAACATCCGAAGTCCCCTTCTGCCTCAGCATCTGTGGAATGCTTTCTAGATCTTGGTCCCTTCCACCCTCTGCCACACAGGGCGGTGTCGTTACTTTTAATGTGGCTCAGAAACAAAGCAAGAAAGACTCCCGATTTTGGCCTGAATTCGATGCTGTTTCTTGCATGTGTAGGTATTAGCTCTGTGGCTTGCACGCCGTGGACTAATGCTGAGTTCTTGCCCAGGCGACCGACAAGGTCAACTGCTATTAGTGGCTTGTCTGTTCTACATTACGATATTGCGGTTTTTGAATCCTATTAACGTAGGGCCAAATGTAACAAGAAATTACACTAACAGTTTCAAGCCATTTTCCGGTAGATGAAATTGGTTTTTTTAAATCTTGATAATGCCATCGTATGCCCCATATACGCCCCCCAGCTTATGGTAAATAAGTATAGTTTTCATGTCCTCCTAAATCACTGAATTAAAATCAGTTAACTGTACAGAAGCAAGGACAGTTCCTGGAAGCACGAGAGAACTTCCTGCATCGTGACATTGAACATGGTCTCCACTCTTCAAACGGTGCCAGGTCCAGCCCCACAAGGCCTTGACATGCTCTCCTGCAGTCCTATCTGAATCAAGTTTCCTTTCCTGAGAACCCTTATTTTCAAAATGTGGCAAAGCTGGTAGGAGCCATTGTTCTTCCTGGACTCACTTTGGGCGCCTTTGGAACCCTCCGCCTTTTTTGATTGGCATTTGGCCTGTTTTCTGAAATCTCTTCACATCATGTCTAATCTCTCCTAGACACAGACAATGATTCTATAATAACGCAAGTTCTCTGTGGCCCTTGGGGTATAGTTCTCCTGGGCTCAGAGGCTTGGGCTGACTAATGGCGAGAATGTAGCATCCTGAGGTGTCAGCTCTTGGTTAAAGGGGCCTCTCGACTGTAACAGTTCATCGTCGTGCCAGTAGTTTGGGTGAATAATAAAAACACAGACTAGGAAGTGAATAATGCCATGTCCTTGGGTCCCTATTAGCGCTGCGCCCTCTGCACAGTGTCTTACTGTCTCAGTGCTGGCAGTTTTTGCAGTCTGAGGGTTCCAGGTGAGCCTCCACCCACCCAGGGTGGTCCTGCCTGTCCTGCACCTGCTCCTCTGCTGGGAAGGACCGGCCTCCGCTCTGTGCATGCCTGCCTCTCAGACTCTCCTTTGGAAAAGCCAAGTTTGCTGGAGGATTGCCTTGGCAGCCTCATTTGTTTACATAAATCGCCAGCCTTGTCTTCTTAACCCCAGGATAATTGGTCGTTGTGTCGTGACGTGTTTATACTGCAGCCCTCCTCATGCCTCTCGCGCTGCACATTCTTTCTCAACATGGGATCGTGCCTCATGTTTTCCCCCCCTGAACTTCCCTGAAGCCTTAAAATCTAGAATTAATGTTCGCTAGTTGCTTCATCACTCTCTACACCTGGCCTCTGGTAGTCTATTTTGGCCACCCAGCCACGATGAGGTCAGGCTCCTGTCACGTCATTAAATCCCAAGAAGCGGTTTCCCTCGTTTGTCATAGAGGCAAGTAAAAGGCGATGGCCAGGCTTTCTCGCTGGACACAGTGGGGAAGGTCCCCACGTGCACTCTACCTTGACATTGAGTTCCTGTTGTATTTTGGAAGTGTTTGGAAGTTTATCCAACAGACACTACTCGATGTAAACTTCTGTTTCATCTACACTTAGGAAGAAGTGCATACAGGAAAATAGTATATTTTGTGCCTCTGATTTCTTTACATGCAAATACCACACCCAGTGTTTGCAGACTTCACTTACTTGTAGAAATATCCAGAATTTCTCCTTTCCATTTATATTCCCCACCAGTTATGTTCCAGGTAATGTATTAAGTGTTGAGACCACTGTGGTGAATGCAAGATGTGACGTAAAGAAAACTCTCCAATAGCCGAAACATAAAGGCAGTGTCAGCACTTTTAAGTCCAGTGGTGTAATTTACAAGAGTAAATTCTTCTAAAGTGCTTCACTTCTTCCCAGAGATTTGAGCTTTTGGTCACAGGGAAGTGGGAGGTCAATGCCTTCTGCCAGGGTGTGCTGAGTACTCTACAGTAACTGGCTAAATGAAGAAGCAAAGAGCCTTTGGGATCAGGGATGCCTCTGCACTTAGGTCTTGTCTGACCCCCGTTGGAGGTCTGGCTGCTCCGAGCAGACATCCGTCTCATCACACCGAGCTGCCTGGCCCAGGGTTGCTCTTGGCAATCCACCCACTGCTCCCCTAAACCAAATGCTAAAATCTGAAGCTCCCAGTTTGTATCACACACAAGTCGAAGCATGAATTTTGCCTCCGCCGCTCTGCTCCTGTTAGCCCTCCTGGTGACTGTGAGTCAGGGCAGCCTACACTGGACGAGATCAGGGTGAGTGGCTTTACCTCTGTGTGTGTCCTCATCTGTAGAGACCAGACACTAGTTCCCAAGTAGTGGGGTGTTTTGAGGACTGATTGAATGAATGCCAAGCAACTTTTATTAGCCGGCACAGGGTAGTTGTTTCCTACACACACACACACACACACCAGCTGTTTATACCATCTGTTTCAGCCCAAGCTGGCTAACATGGCAAGTCCCCCGCCTCCTCCCCCTTGTCCTTGCCTACCTGTCAGTAGTTCTTACAGCCCTTTCAAGACACACCCACCAGACCCTGCCTTTCAGTTTTGCATTGGTGCCTCTCATGTTTCTTCTTCTTCTTGGCTTTACTCAGGTAGTTCCTTGTGGTCATGGGAGTGTAGCGCGTTCTTTTCCCCATTGCAGAAGGTCAATATGTATTCATCTGGACCACAATTCTCCCTTACGTTATCTTTTCCTATTAAAAACCATTTGTATACAACAACCCTGCCCATTCATACCCACATTCCTCTTGGATGTTATGCCTCGTTCCTGTCGGCCTCGGGATTCCTTAAAACGGGGCCTGAGAAGATGGCGCAGTGGGTAGAGTACCTGAGACACAAGCCGTGAGAACGTGAGCTTGTATCCCCAGCACCCACACAGAAAGCTGGGCATTAAAGTGCATGTTTGTAATCCCAGCACTGGGAAGCAGACACAGGAGGATCCTGGGGGCTCATGACCAGCCTAGCTGACCAGCCATTGAGCTTAAGGTCAATGAGAGTCCTTGCCTAAACAGACAAAACCAACCTGGTAAAGGCCAGTAGAGGAAGACACCTGATAGTGACCTATAGGCTCCAAAAATGAACACCACAGAGAAAAGGAGTTCTTAAAATTAGGCCAACACCAGTGTCTCCCCGTTTGTTCCTGACTTCGCCCACTCCTTTCATTCATCTAGATTTGTTGAATGTCTGCTGGAGGCTAAGACTATAAACTAAAATAATAGACCAGTTTTATTTAAAAAAAAAAAAAAAAAAAGACTGTCAAAGATGGTAAAAGTGCCTTTAGACTTGACATTAGGCAACTGGTTTAGGATTAAAATAAAAGAACCATGTCCTGCAGGAGCATGTGACATGTGCCAGGCATACAATACACACCCATAATCCTAGCACTCAAAATGCAAAGACCATTGAGTCATTTGTTTGAGGCCAAACTAAGTTGCATGGCAAAACACTCTCTTTAAAAAAAAAAAAAAAAGGGCCAGGGATGTTTCTTAGTGGATAAAGCACTTGCCCATCATGTAGATGGTGGTTAAACCCCCAGGGTCACAAAGATAAAGTACCTGGGAAACACAAGACAAAGGATGTTTGTTTGTTTGAATAGTGTTGCTTTGGTATTTGAACGTGTAACAGTAGAATGCTTGTAAAGCTGCCAAGCAAAGCAGGATTCACCAAGAATTTAGATGACCCTCACTTAGTTTCTCAATGTCATGTTTACAATAAGGCAGATGGTTCAAGGCCAGCCTGTTCTACAAAATAAGTCCAGGACAGCCAGAGACTACAAGAGAAACCAAAAACAGAAAAGAAAGAAAAGGGAAAAAAAAAAAAAAAAAGAGGAGTATGATACGAAATGTCTAAGAAAGTATGATGACAACAAAACCAAAAGTAAAACCTGTTAAGCTGATAATGTTATAACATTAGTTTTTAACCAAAATATTTGTTGCTGTTGGGAAGATGAAGATACTTCAACTTTACTGTATAAGCTACTTATTAATTGAGTAGCATTGACCTTTGAATGCCTTACTGTCCGTGGCTTTAAATCAGATGAGTTTGACTAGATCGTAGGTAACCTCTTTCCCAATTTAGCATTTGGAATTGATGACAGTTTTACCTAGAAACTGATCCAGATATGTAAAATTACTATAGCAAGGAAAAAGCTAGTGTGTCTATCATGAAATATGTATCCTGGTCAAGTATCTCAGAAAGGGTACAGCAACCAGGAGGCAGGCTCCCACTTTTTATTCGTTGTACTTCTGACCTGACTCCAAACACACCACTGGCCACAACTGAGGCCAGCTTTTGCAGTTTTGCATTTCCTGATGCAATAGTTTCAGAAACATCTTGACCATTCTTATTTGATAGCAGTGTGGTAGAAAGCACCCAGTATCCACGGGTTTGAAGTGTTGCAGCACAGCGCTGGGCGATGCATCCATCCACTGTGTTTGCAGGCATGCAGTTGCTTTGCATTCAATGGCAATGAAGTATGGATGATGACACTCACTGTTCGGTAGCTCTTTTTAAGAATACAAAGGGTTTATGAGTTACTTACACTTGACTAGACACAGTGTGCAGTCCCTGTGCTTTGCCATTGCTTCCTTTTGAAAGGCAATTGCTTCCATTATTAGGAACCATTTTTAGATCACAGAAAACTCATAATATTTAAAAGTCCGTAGCATTGTAAGGCCACCTGTGTTCCATAATTGCCATACGCCATATGTTAAAACTTTGTGAACAAACTTATAAGCCCCACCTCCTAACCTTTCTGGACTGAAGACACATTTCCTTTAAGGACAGTCTGTCATTGATAAGCATGGATCTAGGACTACCATGTAATCTTTGGTGGTCTCTATTTGAGAACCACAGTATGGCTTTCTGAGATGCTTAGTAAGTGATAAAGTTTTGAAAACTATTCAATATTATCAGAGGAAGCTTAGTCAAGCCTTTATTCCTCTACCAATAATGCATTCCTCGTGGAGGAATATGAACATCAAAAGATGAGTTCACTCACCGGATGACTGTTGCCCCACATCATGCAAAATGCCATAGGCCCTGGACTGTGGACACAAAATAGAAACTGCCTGAGAACTTTTCTCTTTTGTCATGGAGAATTGAGCTAACCTAGACCACAGCCTACACATGAATGGACCCAGAGGGGGTGAATAGCTTGAAGGGCAAACGCCAGTCTGCTTTCTCCTGAATGTTCTGCATCTTTGTTGAACACAGTGGCCTTATTTGATATCCTTTTCTATTTCAGAGCCAACATGGGTTAACATGTTGGTCACCTTTCCGTTGCTGTGACAAAATGCCTAAAAGAATTGATTTATGTAGAAGAAAGGTTTCTTTGAACTTGTGGATTCAGAGGTTTGGGTCTATGGATGATTGGCCCTTTGGGCTTGTGACCAGTCAAGTCTGTTGTGGTGAGAAAGCATGGGAACCTTGTGGTAGCCAGCAAGTAAGGGGAAATTGGGAAGGAAAGGGTTAACATCCATTGGAAGAGCACATCTCCACATCTCCAATGTTCTAACTTCTCTCCCCCTAGGCCTCATATCTGGAAGGTTCCACCATCTGAAAGTGGGACAACCAACTAAGTTTTGGAGACGTGGGCCTTTGGGGTTTCTTTCAAATCATAGTGCAGTGATAGGTTAAAGACAAATGTATTTCTTTAAATTCATTAAAGTTGACGTTTCCAAAGCTGTTAATGGTGTGGAAAGCATTCTAGATCAAGAGCCATGGAAGGGTTCCCTTTTACAGACTAGAAACACAAAAAAAAAACAAGTGTGCTTGTACTCTAAAGCTTTGAGGGAATTATTCTCCAAGAATGCTGACTCTGGCAAGTTCCAGGGGTTTTTCTAATCCATCTATTCCCTGACATAATCCACCAGATGCCTTCACTTTAAAGCTGTTATAATAGAAAGAAATGGATCAGCTTAAATTTCTGCTTTGGCAAAAAACTGTGACTCTGAGGATCCTGTCCTAATGGGCAATGAAAAGTAATGACCTGCCTCCAAGTTGTATAATCACAAATTGTCAACGGAGCTGCTTACACTTTCTCTTTTAAGGATGCAGATTAACACTAGTTGCCTCACAGTGTGGTACACAGGCCCATGAGGCTACAATACATATGTGTAATGAAAAGTTTTGGACAGTGATGAAGTAGAAAACCATAAAGTACATTCTCCTTATTCTCCTTTGTAAAAGACAGCAAATAAAATATGGAAGGGATTCTAAGATTCTATTGTAGAGGCGTTTACGTAACACGTGGACCCATCTCACCTATCCATTGTAATTAGTGTTTAACTTTGGGCTATTAAGACTTGTCTGTGGATCAGGACAAATGTGTGGTGGCTTCCGTGGTGACTTGTGCGTTGGTGCAGTATTTACATGTCTGGGATGCCCACGTGAAATAACACTTCACTTGTCACCCTCACAGCAGTAGCTGTTCCTTACCTTACCATTCTACAAGACAGCAATCTAGTGTTTGCATTTCCACCAGGTCAGCCTCCTTCCTTGTGGCTCATGCTCTTTCAAACCCTGCTTTTAACTTAGATGGGCCTCAAATTGCTCTTCTGCCCCCGAGGCGCATCTACCTGGCTTCTGTCCCAAGGTGTGTCTACCTGGCCTTGTCATTGTTCTTCTCTTTGGTTTTCTGTTTAACTGTACCCCCTTCTCAAATGGCTACGACGTCTTCAGTGATTTCTCCGACATACTGCTTCCTCCACCTCCCCTTTCACTTTAACTCTTAAAATAATGCAGTAAGTAACAGAAAACAATTAAACACCACTCCAGATTCTGCTAACAAGGGATACCTTAAAGTTTTCAAATTGTCATTAGTAACAGACATTAACATGAACATTTCTTCTAACGCTCAGCCAAGTACCTGTAAGCACCTGGATATTGGTCCACACAGTAGGGCAAATGTGCTAAGTAGAACACTGATGGTTTGCTTTCTGTCGTGTAGCAGACAGGCGTTTTCCAAAGAAAGAAGTCCCAAATGCACGGTATGTAGTGTTCTGTGGTGCCACCTGCTACCCACAAGCAAGTATACTGTAGTCTTCAGACACATATCTAGCCTCTGGTGACAAGCAGTATGAAATGTCTGAAACAAATGTGGACCATAAACTTCTGATTGCTGTATATTAGCATAAATCATCCTCAGTGGTTTGAAGTGACTAAAGGAGCAAAATTATGAAAAATTGCACCTAGTCATTACTTATTGGTGGTGACCAGCCCACTGTCGCAGGCCTAGCAGATTCAATTAGGCTTCAGAATTCCATTCCAGAGTGGGGCTCCATTTCACATATCACCATCAAAACCCGGAGCCATGCTGTGAGAACCGTGAAAGAGCCCCAGCTATACCTGTGCACTGTGGCTGAGGCTTTGGTAGAACTGAAGTTAAACTCTTATTTAAGGTGGGAGAATTCAGGGTGGGCATCGAAGCCATAGTGTGCTCTGGTCTGTTGTCACTGAAAGAAACGTACCATCCATGTGTCTCTACAGGAGAGGAACTGTGTGTAGGCCTTAAAAAAGCCTGCACCTTGGACTGTCCGTTTGGCTTCCTCACCGATATCCACAACTGTGAGCTCTGTCAGTGCCGCCCACGGCCCAAGAAGTGCAGACCCACGATGTGTGAGAAGTTGTGTCCACTTGGATTCCTGTACGTATTTGTCAGTGTCTGGCTGAGGTCCTCATACTTGCATCAGGAGCTGTTTTGTGTGTGTTTGAATGAGCCAGTGGTGGGTGTAACTCAAGAGGGGCCCTACTGTTAGGGGATTCAGAAGTGGGATGAGCTTTGTCTCCAAATGTAGGCATCAAGTTCTGATTTTTTTTTTTAATGTGTCTGCATGTACACCTACATGTCAAAAGAGAGCATCAGATCCCAACAGAGATGGTTGTGAGCCACCATGTGGTTTCCAGGAATTGAACTCAGGATCTTAATTCTCCAGCTACCAAGTTCTAACATTTTTTTTTTTTTTTTTTTTTATGAAGATGGTAGGGGTATGCTGTGGGTAGGTCTCAACAGTTAGAAGGCAGAGTCTACATCTAGTTCAAAGCCAGCCTGGATTGCATGATATCCTGTTTTAGGAAAAAAAAAATGGCCCCAAGTATTAATTGTCACTATTCTTAACTGTAAGACATGAGTGCAATACCAATAAAGATAAAATTATTTGGACTGGAAAAATGGCTCTATGGTTAAGAGCACATATGCTTGCTTGGTAAGCCTGAACAGTGCCCAGCCCCCTGTAATTCCGATCCATGTATCTGCTGCTCTGTCTGTCTTTTGTGGGAAATTGTACTCACATGATATATACACCCAGACATCACACACACACACACACACACACACACACACACACACACACACACACACACACAAAGGGGGGGGAGAATAAACTTAAAGGTATAACTTAACTGCTGATACAAAATGAAGTTACCCTCCAGCCCTAATAAAACAATCAATAATTACTAGCCTCCAACACCTTGGGTTTTCATTCATTTTCAATATATACACATCTATATGTGTGTATGTGTGCAGTGTGTGTGCTGTGATGAGCATGTGCAAAACAGCTGACACTTTCCAGGGGTTAACTTTCTTCTTTCACCACACGGGTTCTGGGAATCAGACTCAGTTCATCAGGATTGGTGGCAAGTACCTTTTTTACCCAGTCAACAGCTTGGCCAGCCGAAGGTTTTTATTAACATTTATGAAGGCTTCCCACATGTAAGTTTCAGTACTTAACATTTTTACTAGCATATGGAACTTCTCAAAGAATACAGCCACTTGGGAAAGACCACAGCCCTGACAAAATTTCTCTAATGTTGATCTCCCAACACTGGCCAACGATACATCTCCTACCGTTCTGTTCACTGCAGTTCATCCTTTATATTATGGTGCCACCTTTCTAATTAAACCCTCACCTGTGTCGCTGGGGAGGGCCACATCCCAGAAGCATATCCGTGTTTGGGCAGTTCTAAGCCTTCATCACGAGAGCTAATTACATCTGGCCCAGGAGTCTGGGGTGCAGAAGTCCCGTCGTTTTAGCTCAGATGCTGATGTCATTGGTCCTTGGTCTGAGTACTAGTGCATCGTTTGAGACTTCTTGATTTTCTGACCTCTGGCAAAATCTTAATTACCCAGGAAGAATAAGCATGGCTGTGACATCTGTCGCTGTAAGAAGTGTCCAGAGCTGCCATGCAGTAAGATCTGCCCCTTGGGCTTCCAACAGGACAGTCATGGCTGTCTTATCTGCAAGTGCAGAGGTAAGTGTGAGCCCTTTGTCCTCCTGGAAGCAGGGTGATAGAACAGAAAGGCGTCCCCTAAATGGACTGGTTTAAGTGATTACTACCTATTCTGAAACAAACACCACTCTCCCTGTGGCACTCTCCCACAGGACACCACTTGTTTGCCTTTCGTTGCAATAGAATTAAAAGGGCTCAGAACAGAATTTAAAACACAATGACCAAATTAATCACTTCATGGGGCTTCACTGTTACTTGTCTTAGAAACATTTGCCTTAAGCCAGAGTGTCTGGGCCTCCTCATACAGACTTTTCTTCAGGAGAAGGAGTACTACAGTAAAGAGCTTCACTGTGGCATTGGGAGGGCAGGGTGGGGTGGCGGGGTCTCTAAACTCCTGTCCACTTGGGCATTCCCTGGTAACACAGTTTTGAAGCCCCTGACTGTGCACCCAGAGTTCTTCTTCAACCTTTATCCCAGCTCCAGCCTGGATGCCCCTCCCCCACCATGCTGTAGTTTGTTGAAGTTATCGGACAATATGCCAATCAAACAATAAAATATCTCTGGAGCATTCTTTTTTCAAAGTTGAACAGTTAACTTTTTTAGTATTTTGAAGGAGTTCAGAGTAAACAAAAATGTAATCGATCACTTCAACTGTCTTATGAATTAGTACTCCAGTAGTTACAGGGGGAGGGGCAGAGTTCCCTCATTGGGTGAAGCTTTTAGAATGGTGAATATATATATTCATATATGTATACATATATGTATATATATTGCAATGCTTATCATATAAAGTGAAAGTCAGCAGTACTCCCTCAGTAGTAAGCATATTTGCAAGCTCCGTTCTTCTTTGTTTTTCAAAATTTGGAGCCTGTTGATTTGCATTCTTCTCCTAAGCCTTTCTGTGCCCTCCCTGGACATCGTTTTTGGTGACCAGGTTCTGTTGAACTTAAAGGCGCTACAAGCTTTCTCCCATGCCGTAGCTGCTTCTTTACCAGGCTACCTTCTGTCTGTCCAGAGGTCCCTACTTCAGCTGGGCCACCTGTCCTGTCAGGCACATGTCTGTCCATGGACGGCCATCATCATAAGAATGAGGAAAGCTGGCATGACGGATGCCGGGAGTGCTACTGTCACAACGGAAGGGAGATGTGTGCTCTCATCACCTGCCCGGTGCCTGCCTGCGGCAACCCCACCATTCGTCCTGGACAGTGTTGCCCGTCATGTGCAGGTAAAAACCGACTGCCCGATTGTTGTACAACCAGCTCCCGCCTTGTGGGGTCAGTCCTCAGGACACTTCTCAGCCGCTGTGGCTTCTGTTATTAACAACCACAGAGTGAGTTGGGCAGTGAATGATTAGCCAAGGACCAAAGGAAATTCCAAAGCTATGGACATGGTCCTCCATGTTTTTGAATGGTTTACTCAATTGTATTGCTCTTTGGACTAGTTTTTCCCCCTAGAGGTTTGCAGACTTATATGTAAATCCAACCCTTCAGGTCACTGCTAGCATATTAGGCTTATAGACCTTAGCTTTAGTTAATTGAAGGGGAGTGAGAGTTTTACTTCACAAAAGCTTGTAACTTACCAAGTAATTCTGGAGGGAGGAGAGAATTACTGAAATCTGTGGCCGTTGCTCCTTTCTAAAGTAACGGACCTGGGATGACACTCTTGCCAAATAGAGACATTTGGAGTGGTCACACATCCTAATAACAATGAGGACGATAACTCATGCTAGCCAGGCTACACCTGCCCCACCTCCCTGTACATCAAGACCCTCTCCGCTGTCACAGTCTGTATACCTCAGCAAATACCTTTGCACTTGGCACTTAAATGCAGAATAAATGTCTTGTTTTGTTTTCCCATAATGCAGTCAGATGTGTTCTCTATCAGCTGTTTCCTTTTTCACATACTTTGCAAGTAAAATATGAGCAGCCATGATGTCCCAGGTCAGAAGCAGTTTGGTGAGGTAGAATTCTGTGTCTGCCAGTTCTTTGAGGAAGAGAAAATCATTTGTTCCCTCAAGACATGCTTTATTAGAGGCGTGTATTGACTGGGAACCTGCACCTGGCTCTCTGTCAGCTGCTCCAGCGAAGAAGTCTGAGCTAGACAGGTGGAAATAAAAAGACACAGATCAAAGCAGAGCTGCAGTCAGTGGAGCCAGAAGTGCCTTTCTCTAGTTGGGAGATGCAAAACATTCTACAGCATGTAGTTTTTGACGAAGTATTGGGGCTGGAAGATGGCTCCGTTGGTAAAGTGCTCGCTATGCAACCTTGAGGGCCTGAGTCTGACCTTCAGTTTAAAAAAAAAAAGCCAGCCATAGTGGCTCACATTGTAATTCCAGTACCAGGAGGCAAGGGGGTCGGGGTGGGGGTGGGGGATAGAGACTAAAGGATCCCTGAGACTTACAGCACATCTAATCAAACCTAGTGGGTGAGCTCCAGGTTCAGTGGAAGACCACTAAACACAGATAGATGATACATACATACATACATACATACATACATACATACATACATACACAGACAGACAGACAGACAGACAGGTTCAGTGGAAGACCTTTAAACACAGATGATAGATAAATAGATAGATAGACAGACAGACAGACAGATGATAGATAGTTATTAATAAGAAAGATGCTCCTCATAGACCTCTGGCCTACACACACGCACACACACGCACGCACACACACACACACACACACACACACACACGACTGCACATATTGTGACTTTCTAAATATACATATACAAAAAACACTCCTATGCATGCCTGTGTAGAGTTGCTTGTTTTTTCTCAGAATCTTTAATGGTTTGCTGTATGTGGGCTCTTTGGTCTAGAAACTCTGAATGGCCCTCTGTATCCATGGACTCCTTCCTTCCTTCCTTCCTTCCTTAGAACAGTGTCTTACTTCTCCCATGCAGGAGTCAGCAGTGCTTTCCTGGGGTGAAGCAAGAGCTCCCCAGCTCTTCAGCATTGCGCTCATCAAATAGCACTCTCCTGTGTTCTTCCTCATCCTTCGCCTCTTCCTCACCATCTGCAGCCTCTGTGTTTTGCAAACACATTAGGGAGGTGAAACCCCTGCACACACCTGTCTTCTGGTGATTCCCACTACTTACCCGCATTTCAAAGGATGCCAGTTATCTGTGCCCTAGAAGCCCTTTTTGAATGCCATCAGAGAATCTTCCAATGTGAGCTTTTCAATGCAAGATATTTTTTCTCACTGTAAGCCACAGGAAATATACTTTGAGCATCCTGTCCCCCCAACATTTTCATGACTTCCTCCTGTGCCGGTCGTATACTGAGAAAAGAGCTGCCTGTTTTCTGGAGTGTGTCTGCTTCGTCTACATCCCAGACTTTCCTAGTTCTTGAGAGAAACCTGTCCTGAAAGCTGCTTCCTAACCTGAAAGTCACCCCACACCACGGTATCCCATCAGTATTGTGGGTTCTCACACTACCCACTGCTTTGTAAGTAAGAGCCCTGAGGCAGCGCTCAGCTCTGTGTGTTTCTACTCGGGGTGGTTCCTCTCAATCCTCAACATCCTCTGAGCTCCGGGGTCTGAGCCAGGGTCTGAGCCAGGAGCATGTCTCTAGATCCTTTCTCGGCGGGATGCTCCGCTGTCAACACCTTCTTGAAGTGCTTGTTGTATTTGGAATCCAGGAACACGGTTAATGCCTTCTTACTTCCCACATCACATCAGGGTAACTCCCAGTGCCTCTGTAGACATTGCAGCATTAAAATCTCCCCGAGCCACCTTGCCTCTGGGAAAAGGAATCACTGTTATCAGCCTCTGGGCATGTCCCAGGTCAGTGATGGTATTGTCCACCAAATGTTTAGTCTCAGGGGAGCGGTTCAGACTGTTGATTCTGTAGATACAATCTAGCTCAGGGTCCTGGCAACTGGGGCGAGGTGTGGCTCCTTGACAGTGGGCCATATTTCCCGGCATAAAAGTGCTCAGTATCCCAAGATACTAAAGTAGACAGGACATCCATCATTTTGAAGTTTTGTTTAATCTAGAGGCATATCCATTATCCAAATACCCGTTGACTTTGGTTCCAGCCCCTTGACTGTGCTAAATGCTCTGAGATGGTAGTTTTCAAAATATGTAAAATAGAATAATACTGCCTCTCTCACAAGGTCAATGGAAGGAAGAAACGAGATGAAATAAATAAGTGAGAAGTGCCCAGCCTGGAAATAATTGGACCATAACAAGTGCTCAGTAAATGAGCGATCTTTATTCTGGCCGACTCCCGCACACTCACAGGCATGCTCCAGCGACTGAGCATCCCTGTAATTTAATTCGTATTGAATTCCCTCAGGACTATTGACAGGCGCAACCACTCGAACCTCACTTCCTGCAGTGAGCTCTTTGTCTTCTGTTTGTTGGCTGGGAATCTGTTCTTTCCTTTCCGCTTCCTAGGGTAAGAATAGGATGAGAGAAATCCTGGAGACACTTCAGGGTTTCTCGCCCCTAAAGCAGACACCTGCAGTTGCTCTGACAGTCAAAGAAGCTGCCAGTGGTTAATTTTATCATATTCTGATTCTGCATTCTTCCTCAGACGACTTTGTAGTGCAGAAGCCAGAGCTCAGCACCCCTACCATCTGCCATGCACCCGGAGGAGAGTACTTCGTGGAAGGGGAAACATGGAACATTGACTCCTGTACACAGTGCACCTGCCATGGTGGCCGGGTGCTGTGTGAGACCGAGGTGTGCCCACCACTGCTCTGCCAGAACCCTGCACGCACCCAGGACTCCTGCTGCCCACAGTGTACAGGTAACCAGCATGGCGCACACTTAGTGGGAAGCGGGAAGGATGCAGCTTTGATCGACGGTTCTGTAGACCTGAACATCTATGGGAACATCTGGCTGACTACCTACCACCCACATAATCCAGTCAAAAACAAGCACCCGAGGTGACATGGAAAGGGAAGGGCTGACTTCGTCCTGCCTTGTCCCTCTGTAGCCTTACTACTCAGACTGAGGATGTACACAGAACACAAACAGGCCCTCTAGACCAAGTCATTCCTGATGATTTTTCTCATGTAAAAAAGTCATCTCACAAGAGACATTTGTCTCTAACAAATGCGAAAACCGGTTATTGGCAAATAATACAAATAAAACTCCTTGAAATTATAAAGGCTGTAAAAATACTTGGAAAATATTCACATGCCCTCCCTAGCCCTTTATTACTAAGACTGAGAATGTTGAACGGGTATGCCTGGCGTGTGCATGAGGCCGGCCTACCTCTGTGTTTTTCCTGTGATTCCTTGGGTCTTAGGAGGTAAATTTAATCATGAAAGAAATATAATGCAAACTTGTCACAATATTAAACGTGAGCTACACTACTGGCTCTATAACTAAAATAGTAGTTCTGCTAACACTAAAATAAGCGGCTTTTAAAAAACAGATTTAATTCGATGCCTAAAATTCCCAGAGCAGCTGGTTTTACTTGGTGATGCTTAATCCTCTCGGTTTTTTCAGCTGAAACCATACCACGTACCTTCTAAGCACATAGTAATGCAATTTTTACACGGGAAGACACAAACTTCATGTTTTGCCACTTCTTCCACTGTATACCTAGTTAACTTGCCCAGGATCCTGTTCTGTCTTCCTGTCCAGCATACTCGGTATCTAACTTTGAGCCAAGGTATCATCTTGGTATAGGTTTGTGGTGTAAAAAAGCAGCCAGTTATGCTGGCAGACCTAACCAGTGTAAAATCTTGGCTACCATGAGTAGTCCATATGTGTCATATCTTTAGGGTGCTTGTGACCTCTTCCAACCGTGTTTTTATCATGACCACCGGTTCGTATGGATGCACGCCCTAGGGGTGGTTGTCTGTTATGGAAGCTCTGTGAGTATCCACATCCTCCTGATAGGAAGTATTTCATGATAGTGAGCTCATATCCATTTAGTCACTGAGCCCTGGGGGTCCTGAGATTAAAAAACAAAAAGAGTGAAACACCATTAAGAAAACAATGGTGCACAGAGCAGAACCGTGAGAAGGAGGGCTTGGGTGCAGGTGGCTCAGGGAGATGTGAGGAAAGAAAGCCCCTCTGCCCCCTGGGCTAGGGCCTGAGTGACTCGGGATGTAGGAAAGACATCACTGTAGCTCCACCAGCCCAGATTCACTGATGGGACACCTGACTGCTCTCGGGGATTTGGTCCAGGAAGAGGAGACGGAAAAGGCCCAGGCCAGAGTTGGGCCTGGCTTCCAGTAAGAGTCTGCATGGCAGAGGCCCTTGAGTTCCTGTCAATCTAGCTTTGGCTTTCTGTTTTTTTGGTTTGTTTTTTTTTTTTTCTTATGTTTGAGTGGCACTCTGTCATCTTATACCTGGCTTTTTCTTCTCACTTATAAACGTAAGCCAAGGTGACTAATATTTTTTCTTTCCATATATGGATAACTCAGTGTTGGCTCTCATATTAATTACGCTTTGGAACTTTCTTATTTGTATATCAGCGTTGCAGAGGCTCCTTTTGGATATGTGAAGGAGAGCCTAGCTAGACTAAACTATACTTAAATGATACTCTTTAGTGGATCTTTTGGGGCTTTCAATTCGTAACTAGACTGCAGCAATAAAATGGTGTTTTTTCACGTGGGACTCACACTGCTTCAGCCTCTCGGGTCCTGAAACATACGTGTGAGCACCATGTTTGCCTCTCTCCCTTATCCTAAACCATAAGACACTGGTGCTCTGTACATCACAGTACACTTGAAGAGTAACATCCGCAAGTGCTATGCTGCACATCTAGAATGTTGCTTGCAAGAGCTAAGCTAATGCAGCCGGCAGGATCCTTGGGACTTCAGGGCCTGGAGCAGGTCAATGCGACTTGTGCTTACTTTCAGCCAAAAGTGAAGTTAGCAGTGGCCTCTTTCTTAAAGAAGAAATTCTCTGTGGGCATAAATGACCTTAGAAAGGCCACTGAGAACAGAATGCCATCCTCCCATCTTTATTTTACGGAGCATGCATGGGATGTAATGAACCGTCCATGAAACAGGCCCCACAGTGAGCAGGAGCCAGTGGAACTAAGTGTACTTTTGTGACTGTTTTCTGGTCTGATGAGAGGAGAGGTACTTGGTTAAGGAGAGTCTTCTGCCTGATTTCACTGTGCTGCTTCCCCTCTGACCCTCAGAGAGGGCCCCCGGGGGGGCAGCTGCCTGGGTCTTCACTGGAGGGTGAGGTGTGTTCATGCTACAGATGGAAGAAAGATGCTGCAGCTGGAGCTTCTGCCGCATGCGCTCACTACATGTCCGCCTTGCACCGCTGCCTCAAGGCTGGGAACAGCAGCGTTCGTTATGCTGATCCAGAAACACACAAGCTAACGTTCCTCCGTGTGTCCATTGAGAAAGCGTGGTTGGATTAGGGTTTTGCTTGGCACACTGCCGTGGCTGGTTTTAGGCTCATTAGAGATGGTGACATTGCTAAAGTACAAGCCTCCCTCGTTCAGGTTTCCTCTTGGGTTTAATTTTCATTAATTTCTGGGTACTTAAAAGATATCTGTGTTTCCTAGTGACACCCTTTCCATTTCAAGTTGTCTTGATGTAGAGGCCTTTGATAGCACAGCCAAAGATGGCTTGCTTATGGTTTCCCTGGGCAGTGTCCTTCTGTTTGATTTGGGCTGTTAGCCCTTCCCTTACTAATGGGAATATTTAAACTTAAGAATGTCAAAGGTAGATGTCTGGGAAGTGCAGTGCAGGGGAAACATATTGGAGTATTGCATGGTTAGGATGGCGTTGGCTATAAAATTTAAACAACTAGGGATTTATCTTACATATTTTACAAGAAGCTATAGCGGGAGTGGATCTCACTCTGTGACTCAGTGGCTGAGATCAGCCTGGCAGCAGACTCATCTTCAAGGCGGGAAGAATGGGGAAGGGCTGGTGGTAGCGGTGCCTCCACCCTTGGAAGAAAATGAGGGCATCCCTAGAAATCCCTTCATTAACCCCAAGTTCAGCTAGATCAGGTGCCCCATGCCCAGTTGCAAGGGATTCTGGGAATTGTGGTCCAGGTCCCATGAGCCTCCAAAGAGAATGAAGACTTTGCTTAAGGAAAAGGAGAAAGGCTGGAGTAGATCATGTAAAAGCACCTGACAGCAGCTCAATGACACGTCTTCTCCTACTGTTATTCTGTTTTAAAATACAAGGCCTTGCTAGAATCCAGCTCCCGATTTTGTGACAGGGCTTTTTGTTTGTTTTTTGAATGAGGCACCCAGAGCCTTAAAAGTGGGGAGCACCTTCGTGAGTCTGACTGGCACTTGGCTGTGCTGTGTAGTTGGTAGCCTGAAGAACTGTCTTTGCTGACCTATATGTTCATTTTTCCAGATGAACCTCTTCAGCCTTCCACATCCCATAATGAGAGCGTGCCTAGTTACTGCAAAAATGATGAAGGGGACATATTCCTGGCAGCAGAGTCCTGGAAGCCTGACGTTTGCACCAGCTGCGTGTGCGTGAATAGCATGATTAGCTGTTACTCTGAGTCTTGCCCTTCCGTGTCCTGTGAAAGACCTGTTTTGAGGAAAGGCCAGTGCTGTCCCTACTGCCTAGGTAAGATCAAGAGAAAAAGGAAAAACCTTTCACCTCACCCCCAGTCACCACTAAATCAACACCGACAGCCATTTGCGTAGATCAGTTAGTATTTCTTAAATTGGTTTTCCTTGGTTGGTGTGCCACACAGACCCAGTGTAGGAACATCAGTCAGGAGGAAGATGTGCTCCCCAGATGGAATGCGTGAAGAATAAATAGACGCTGTCTCAGAGTATAATGACATTATAGCACTGTTACGTTCCACTGGGACCCTTTGCAGGTTCAGGGTTTTCGATATCATAGCTGTCTCTACCTAATTATTTTCAGCAGTCACCCTCGCACATTATTCCCCATATTGGAGAATGTTTATTATATAAAACTTTCCTCTCCCTTGAGACCAACTCAATATGAAATATTCATCAAATCTCCATTTGTTTGGCTTTTTCCTGTCTTATGGGGCAATTAATTGATCCTGTTTAAGCCACATGGCTGTCCATGCTGACAGCCTAGGCACAGGGTGAGGTTGAGTAATTGATAGAACCTGTGGTGCCTCCTCTTGCAAGCAGAGGACATACAAATATTAGCACCTAACATCCATACCAAACTGTTCCTGTGGCCGTGAGCCAGATGCTGCTCTGGGGACCAGAAGGGAAGACTGAGACAGCTGGCAACTCTAGTCAAGGACAGCCATGGCTCCCCAGGCCCTCACTGTCATAATTGCGTTTGCATCCTCAAGTCAAATGAGAGACAAGACACCTCTCAGTCCCACAGTGGACCCATAGTCAGGTAGTACATGAAGACACATGTCTGTCGTCGTTAGTTAACAGGCATTGCGCGCTTAGTGCCAGTGGATTCTGCACGCTTTCTAGATACAAGTCATTGCAAGGATGTGGAGGAGTAGGTGGGAAAGAAGAAGAAAAAAATTGTTTCAGGCCACAGTACGGAGCTAGATATACACAGTGTGATGAGAGAGAGAGAGACGTGTGTGTGTGTGTGTGTGTGTGTGTGTGTGTGTGTGTGTGTGTGTGTGTGTGTTCAGTATATATACACAAAGAATACAAAGCAGTACGTTTTGAAAGCTGGGTTCTTTCCTCTGAGTGAACATCTATATAATTTATTCTTTGAGCTGGCAGGCTCTGGAGTGAGAACTGGGTAATTGTGATGTAATATCAACTATAGATGAGGAACATCTATAGAAACTGGGATGGATGGTGGTTTCCCAGTGGGAAGAGATACTCGTAAGCATCGTTCCTAAATGGGACTAAAAACATAACAAGATAAACACCCAAAATTAGCTCCTTACTTTTCAAAGAGCTGACCAAACTTTGTACAAGAGATGTCACTGCCCTTTGTCAACTATCCAAAGCCAAGATTTAACCAGGATAGTATGCAGTCCTCACAGCAGGAATACCGACAGTACAGTCCTGTTTACATATCACAGCTCTAATGATAAAAGGAAGAATTAACGAACCACCCAGAATTACATGGCTAATCCTTGGGAAATCAGAGCTCAGGAGGCCTCAGAATTCCATGTTAGCTTCAAAGGGGGGGGAAAAAAATCTAAGAGCAAATTTCTCTTGTTGAAATTCTCAGATGGTTTTGTTCAATTGCAAGCTCCCCTTGTGCTCCGTTGCTTCGTCGTCGGTAAAGCTGGTTACTTGGGTTATAGGTTGGTTTTCATGTGATGATGATATATCACTTCTCTTCCTCACAGAAACAAGTCCCTGAACTCGGGGAAGAACCCTTCCTACCTTAGTATTTCCTGTCGGTGTTTCTGTCTTCTGTTTTTTTCTTTTTTCCTTCATACTCCCAATTCCTGAATCATTTAGACTATACATTCTCATTTAGTGTAGGAAGAAAGATCCATTTGGCCAAAACTTGCGACTTGTGCTTTAAGTCCGATTGTTGGCACTTTGATTCAGTCATGGCCCGGGTTTCAGTACCCTCCACAGCGACCTCTCCTTCTACCCACCGATGTATGTGCGCTTGTATTCTGTAAGCTCGGACTCATCGTAAGGGAACATGAGAGATTTTTCCATCCGGAAGCTTAACTTGTGCTGTATTTATGATTCTTGTTCCGTACCTGTCGTTGTACGCTTGCATTCCTAACTAAGACGCCTTTGTCTGTGTCACACTTTTTTTGCAAATACTCTTGTTAAATTACTCCTGTCCTCACGTGGCTCCGCAAGTCAAGCACTGAGGTTGAGTTCATGAAGTAATGTAGAAATTTCCTATCTGACTTGCCTGTTTTATTGGGAGATGTTTTCTCTTACCAGCTGATTTGTCCTGACTTTCCACCAGCGTGGCTCCTCAACAGAGGCCCCAAGCCTGGGTAAACACCAGCATTCCCAAAAGGACTTCAGAGCTCTGCCTGAGATGCAGACCCTGAGTCCTCTAGAAAAGGACACATGGTGAGACAGGCCATTGTTTCCGCGTTCTGGAACACCAGGCTGTTTCCCCGGAGAGCAGTGAGGACCAGTGCTTGCACAGGGTCCTGTTTGGGGCATTCTCTTTCACCCCAGACTGTCAGTCTGCATATTTGCATACACCCCCCTGGGGACCGCACAGATCACCTGGGCACTGGCCTTGCCGTGGCCCCAGGTCTCCTTCTAGATAGCTGTTGCTCTTACAACTCCACAGCTACTGTGAAACTGACTTCTCATATCAAAACCAAGACGTCTGCTTGCTTTTTCCTTTGAATTCTCATACTATTCTCAGAAGAAGAGTAATGAAAAGTGGTGATCCTACTAAGAGCGGGCTTCTAATTATAAGTGTTTGTGTTCCTTTCAGCTAAATTATCATCTCACCAATGTGCGGTGATAATGGTTCTCCTTTGATGTGTGAAGGCCTCCTATTACGTGTGGTAATTTAGTAGGATGTGTAATACAGACATAATTAATAGGATTGGTGATTAATTTTGAAAAGTGAGCAGCTTTGTCTAATTGCTTATAATGCCCATCATTAGGGAATTTATCCTTCTACTCGAACGAAACTAAGTAGTAATTACCCAATCATTTTAATGGAGCATCTTAATTGATTTTCTAATTTTTTTGTATTCTGCCTTCCTACGCAAATACACACAAGCTTAGATTGTATTTTCATAGGTTTTCTGACTATAAAGATGGCTTTGAAAATAGTGTGGGTGTGAATCAGGTAGAGAAGAACATTCTGGAAATTCTGGTACGTGGTAGCAGGCATGATAGGTGGCTACTGGGAACCACGGGAGCCTCTGTTATGATGTACTTCACTATAAGGGCCCAGGCTCCTGTACAGCACCCTCGCTTTGCTACCAGCTGCATGTTATGTGCCTCTCTCGTGCCTTTCTAGAGGAAATAGTCTTTCAGGGCTGAGTGAGATCTCCACTCCATGACTCCCAGGGGAAAGCAAATGAGTAACCAGTGGCTAGCACCCCACCAACACTCACCACATCACTGAGGATGTGTATCCTTCCCCCCACCAACACTCACCACATCATTGAGATTCGTACCCTGCCCACAGCTTTGGCAAGCGGTAGGGACATGAGTGTCCCACAGACCCTTCCTAGGCCTGTGATTCAGTTTTTCCAGGTCAGCTATCCCAGGGAAAGAACACTCCATTTGTTGTAAAGACTATTCTTAGTCTAACAGATGAGGTCTTGCATTAGGTCCCGGTCAGCTGGGCTGCCACTAGGCTGGTCTAGGAGAACAGAGCCACACTGTTAGCTAAGGCAGAAGTGTTAATCAGAATATTACCTTGAAAATTATGGTATGGTAAGCATATATTCATTTGTAGTTCCATGTTACTTTACTTGATATTTTAGCTCACATAGTGAGAATCACAGCTAGAAATCAACTTAAGAAGTTCTTGTCAAACGTTAGTTATTTTGGGATAAGAGCCATTTGTTTATTAAACACATAAAACATAAACATGTGGTTTATAACTTGAATATGAATGAAGCTAAGATATTCTGTTTATATGATTTAGAGTCATTTCCAAATGTCTTTAATATAGACCTTTAAAATCTATGAAAATGAGCTTTCTGATAGATGATTCATCAAAGGATAGTTTTCATCTATAGCTCAGTCTTTTCCTTATAGGTGCCTCTGTCTGATTAGCACATAGCCATACTTTGCACTTGCTATGTGTCAGTCTATATTAATATTTGCAGTGACACTATCGCAAGGAGCCAAGCTAGCCTGGCTTGAGTCAGAACTCTGTTCTTTCTCAGTGCACCACAGTACTATAATTGTGTAGCAATCTCCAATGAATGAGCAGAAGAATGGCTCCCTAAGAAGTGAGAGGCTAGTGCTCTATTGCAGCACATCAGTCTGCTGTGCAGCATTCCTTGTGCTTCCGCTTGTGTGTGTTTCAGACTGACTTGTCCAAACACTGCCTTCTTAGAGGTCTGTATGCATGTATATCAGGCAGAATCAAACACAACACCCATTTGCATCAACATCATTAAAATTCAGAATTCATGCGGTTAATGTTATGTGGCTTTAAGTCATAATGTTGGGACACTAGAATCCAATATTCCGATGTGTTTCCTTACGATTAAAAACGTGTGTACATTATAAGGGACTTGCCTTGGAGCCAGAGTTATGATCACAGCTCTGAAACACACTGGCTCTGTGTCTTGGTGACAGGATATGCTCCACCTCAGTTGCCTCCTGAGGAAGCCTGTGCTACTCAGAGATGTATGTAAGTGAGGTGACGTCATGTTTGCGTGTGGAGAGGTAAACGCAGTGAGCTCACCCTGCCTCAGTGGTCCCCTGCTCCTGCAGTACAGACTGCAGCCAGTCTGAACAATGTTCAGATAGTGCCATTTATCTCTCCATGATGCAGTGGGGCTTCTGGTTTCACCAGGAGAGAGGCCAGCACAGCGCATCTCTGTGACGACCCTCTGAAGGATGGGAACACAGTAGTGATGGTCGATGGGCAGGCATGTCTTTGCTCATCTTTAAAAGCCCATGGCTTCTTTGGCCACTCTTGTGGCCTAGGTAGAAATCGCATGCTCTCTGTAAGACTTGGGCGGTTGGGGTGCTTACCTCACTGTCCTTTAGACATTGTCAGTGTGAGAAGATGGGACCCATTACTTGGATTTCAGGAGCTGGCATCATAATGAGGACTCCATGAACTCCTTGTGTGGTATTCTCTGTGACCCCAGGACAACAACTGTTGATTGTGGAGGGCACGCTCTTCTAGGAAAGAGTCATGCATCCCTTCTAACCGTTCCTCAGCCCCAGATTGTCACCCTCATTGTCAGAATAGGTATTAAAGACCTTTAAATGAAAAGAAAGAGATAAGATGTAATGGAAAGGAAAGCGAGAGAGAGTGGGCTTTTGCGTATTGTTTAGAGGGTGTGAGAAGGAAAACATTCTGGTTGTCATCTACTGTACTAACTTTGGAACTGGTCTAAAGTTACCGCGCCAAAAATAAACAGTGTTTGATTTCAGTTTGCTTACGTCTTCTCCTGCACCCTAGGAAACACCTCCTTCTGCGTAACCCATGCACAGTTTTTGTTTCTCCCTTTAGCATCCTTTTTGGGCATCCAACATTGCACACAGAAATGTACATGTTTGCAGTTAATTCGAGGAGGTCCTCTGAGATACAGCATCTGCCTCAGCCCCTGCCCAAGGATGGCCTTGTATGGAAAGTCCTTCTGCAACGTGCCAGAGGCTGGTACGAGAGTCTCAGAGTGTAGCAGCATCTGTCCTTTACTGCTTATCCCTGTACAAGAGGTCAAGCCTGATTTCCTACCTGCTGGTGATAAGGGATGGGCAGAGACTTCTTCCCAGAAGGACACACTTGGGAAGGATCCCTGGATGCTGCTGGCAGAGGATTTCTAACAGCATGAATCATCTCCTGTGGGTACAGAGGCTGGGACATCCCACCAGTTAGCTTTCTTAGCAAGATGCAGTACTCCGGCATCCTAGCAAAGATGCAGTACTCCGGCATCCTAGCAAAGATGCAGTACTCCGGCATCCTAGCAAAGATGCAGTACTCCGGCATCCTAGTAAAGATGCAGTACTCCGGCATCCTAGCAAAGATGCAGTACTCCGGCATCCTAGCAAAGATGCAGTACTCCGGCATCCTAGCAAAGATGCAGTGCTCCGGCATCCTAGCAAAGATGCAGTACTCCGGCATCCTAGCAAAGATGCAGTACTCCGGCATCCTAGCAAAGATGCAGTGCTCCGGCATCCTAGCAAAGATGCAGTGCTCCGGCATCCTAGTAAAGATGCAGTGCTCCGGCATCCTAGTAAAGATGCAGTACTCCGGCATCCTAGCAAAGATGCAGTACTCCGGCATCCTAGCAAAGATGCAGTACTCCGGCATCCTAGCAAAGATGCAGTGCTCCGGCATCCTAGCAAAGATGCAGTACTCCGGCATCCTAGCAAAGATGCAGTACTCCGGCATCCTAGCAAAGATGCAGTACTCCGGCATCCTAGCAAAGATGCAGTACTCCGGCATCCTAGCAAAGATGCAGTACTCCGGCATCCTAGCAAAGATGCAGTACTCCGGCATCCTAGCAAAGATGCAGTACTCCGGCATCCTAGCAAAGATGCAGTACTCCGGCATCCTAGCAAAGATGCAGTGCTCCGGCATCCTAGTAAAGATGCAGTGCTCCGGCATCCTAGCAAAGATGCAGTACTCCAGCATCTTTAAGAAAGTTGCATTTCTTTTTCTTCTTTTTTGGAGCTACCTTGATCTTGCATTGTTTCTGCTTTCCATTAGCATACATTTATTCTCCATGTCTCTCTCACACACACACACACACACACACACACACACACACACACACACACACACACACACACACCCCACACCTTATTTGAAATAGTAGGCCATACTGTGAAGTAAGACTTCACTTAAAGTTGAAAATGGACTGCTTCTTTGAACTTGATCCTTGAAGTACCCAACCAGCCACAGTGGATCCTCAATACAAGGATGAACTGAGAAACCGTGTCCTTTTTGCATGCAGTGGGAATCAACCAAAGGTCTCTGCATACCAGTTGGTCAGATTTCTGTTCATGGAACTCAGGAACATTTATAATTCTTCTGTTGATTTGAAGCAACCACTTTATTAGAGGGTGCTAAAGAACCCTGAAATTCTCTCTTGATCTTTATAGCGGAGTTAGACTTCACATCCTGAGAAATAAATAAACAAAAAATAAAGTTGGGTTTTGAAGAAAGGACTTCAATGTCCACTGGCTTATACGTCATTAAAGATACTGTATAGAGGTGGCAGCCACCCTATGCAATAATACTTACCACTTATTTATAAAAATGATTAAGACTGGATTTTTTTTTTCCAGTCTTTTTCCCTCATTGGAATTGTTCTGGCAAGTCCATTTGCACTCTTGGAGTCCACCCTGCTCCTTGAGCCAGCATGCTCAGGGTCGGTGCCTATACAGCTGTTAACTTCCAGTGGCCTTTTGGTCATTTACTTAGATCCCCGCGTCTTGCGGTTTTTATTTAAGTCTCTTCTTTACGGCAGGGGCAGGGAGGAGAGTGATTCTCAGTAAGGTTTGCTCACATCTCATGACTAGCATTTGCCCAACTGAACTTGATAAAGAAAAGTGACATCACAGGCCAAGGATTTGGTGTCTTATCAGAAAGTAAAACATAAGATAACTGTGCCTTACTCCTTTCTGGGTTACAAAGAGGGATTGTGATGCGTTGTGGGAAGTGTAAACTGCTACTGTGCTAAGTACTTTTCCTGCATCGCTGCCTGATCATTAGTGATCTTTGGCCACTTTTTCTACTCCCTCTTCTAAGCCTCTTGATGCCCATGCTGTACAAGCTACCCTTTTCATCCCTGCCTGAGTGATCTCACTAAGTATTATTTACCTGAAATGAGGCTAGGGAGGAAGCTCGGCAGGTACAGTGCCTGCTGTGCAAGCGTGAAAACCTGAGGCTAGACACCAGGACCCATGTAAGAAGCCAGCCATGGCAGCGAACATCCCCAGCATTGAAGGAGGAGGCCCAGGCAGATCCTCGAGCTCGCTAGCCAGCCAGTCTGCTCAGTCATGGAGTTCTGGGTTCAGTAGGAGAAACTATATCAAAATATAAGTTGGGGACACCATCCACACATACACATAGCACACACGCATGTGCACATACAGAAACACGCTAAACTCCATACACAAACTTAAAGTTTCAAGCTTAGTATCCACATTGAAGTGGGATAGTGTGGACCAGTCCTTTGGCACACCCACTAACTATAAGCCCCTGTGGCTCTGGAAGCCTGTCCCAGAGGGTATGTGCCCTGAAGCTGAGCCTTAAGTGTGAGTGTGCCTGTATCTCCATACCGGTGGAAGGAACAGATGTCCCAGAGTAGGACTGTGCTGGATAAATATAAACAGGATGGAGAGCAGAGGGGAGAAACACCACTTCTTAAAGCAACGGCAGCACTTAGCTTCTTGGCCACCAGAATCCCAGAGTAAATTACTTTCCGGGACTTTGTATCGTGGCAGGAGATTTGAAAGAACTGATGCAATTTCTTGAGCTGCCTAACTTCCTCCCAGGAACTAACTCCCACACTACAGCTACCAGAACAGAATTAGAGCCCAAAGCGTCCGTCCAAGGTTATCTCTGAGGTAGAATCTGAGAGCTCACATGTAATGCAGGTTACTGTAGGTTTGAGGTTCTGTATCCTTTAGTGGAAGGAACAGGAAGGAGTCAGGAGACGCCTCTGCAGAGGCTCATCTATCCAGCAGTAGGTTGCAGTCAGCCTGTGTGTCCACGCGGGTGACTTCTAAAACTGAAGGGTGACTATGGGTAAAGGAAGAAAGCACTGCAGGCCGCTGCAGCCCTTAGTGAACTTTATCTTCTAATTAAAACGGCACAAGTAGTAAAAAACCAGGTCCAACTTTCACAGCTTGTTAAAGCTCTTTTTCTTATCTGGAAAAGACTGTCAAGTTGAAACAGTTGAATTCAGCCTAGAAAGAGGGAACATGCAAGGCCTTGACAGTTTCCCCCTTTCATAGAAGGAGAAGCCAGGACAGAGAGAGGGGAAACCACACTGGCTTCTGCTCCCAAAAAGCATCGTGTAATCTTAATGTGGACCTACATGGTGCAGGATACGGTTGCTTGAATTTGTATACAAGGAAGAGAAGTGTGTGTGTGTGTGTGTGAGAGAGAGAGAGAGAGAGAGAGACAGACAGACAGACAGACAGACAGACAGAGAGAGACAGAGACACGGAGGGAGCATCCTGTGACTTAAACAGACCCTGTCA
Source organism: Acomys russatus (assembly GCF_903995435.1). Lineage (NCBI taxonomy): Eukaryota > Metazoa > Chordata > Mammalia > Rodentia > Muridae > Acomys > Acomys russatus. The sequence continues at coordinate 15,427,669 of NC_067137.1, read as the reverse complement.
TGTAGCCATTGCTCCTGGCCCACCATATTGACACTGTCAGCAAAGCAAACCCTTACCTGAAAGAGGCCGTTCTGATTGCATGTGAGGGGTAAGACTGGTGTGGAGGGTAAGGGAACAAAATGCCACAGCTTACCAAACCACAAACAGTGACCCTAGTGACCATCTCACCTGAATATTTCAAGAACTGCCCCTAGATGCCATTGCCGGTGGGAAAGCCCAAAGCTGTCTGAGGCTGTGGCAGTGCCATCGGAGCATGATCTCTGCCTCCAGTAAAGGTGCTTCAAGGAGGATCGTGTTTGCTGGCATGTTCCACTCCTCATGTGCTGGTTTTAAATGTAAATGTTGTTCTGTGTCAGTGTCGTACCTGATGGTGTTTTACTTCTCTCATCATTTTCCTCTGAGAGGGCGGGAGAAAGGGAAGCAGTAAGGAAGGGAGCAACATGCAGTAGGGAGACTTCCAGAAAGGCCCATGAGTCCTCACCGCCGTGCCATCCATCACCACTCCTCAACCATGGTGTGCCACTTGGTTGAAAGAGGTCTCCATTTCCTGGAGCCACAGAGTAATAATGGCTTGGCTTGGCTTGCACTGGTACCCCCCCCCCCCCAGAAGGTGATTCCCCCACACACTCCAAGGCATGCCACTGTGCTTGGGAGACAGAAGTCATGCAGGGGCTGGAAAGCCAAACCCCGCTCTGGTTCCTGGCCCACCCTGCCTTCCTGCCCTCCTTTGACAAGTGACTTTACTTCTGTGTGCCTCAGTTTTCTGTGGGGTTGAAACAATGACCCTGGCCACTGAGCCATGGAGATCAAGTGGAATTGACACATGTGAAATATTTATCTTGGTGCCTGGCACCTAACAGCCCTCCAGTAAGTGGAAGTTATAAATAACCTGAGTATTGAATAATAGAAGAACATGATGTCATTGCCAGAGTAAGCAAAGCAACTGGGTGATCGGTGTAGTGGTAAGAATAAAATAGCATGTGCACCCAGTAGCCACATAGATCTGTGTCCCCGAGCCTGCACTCTTCCTCAGGCCATGTGCTTCAAGTGGCTTTTATAGGTAGTCTTACTTAGGCTAAGCGGTCTCTACAAGAAAACTGCAGTAACTTTATTAATTCATTATTGAGACCCTCAAATCGCATAGTCTTGCCCGTTTCCCACTCTGAAAGTTTCTTAAGCCCATAGTCCATCCAGCTACCAGCAGGTGCTCTACACTGAAGTCACTAACTTCTCAAGGGAAACTGAAGAAAAAGCAAAAGTAATTCTCTGAAGACTCATTAACCAAAATCTATCTTACTATTTTTCTGGGCCAGATGACAACTTGCCCTAGTAAAGTTACTTGGGGCTGTCTCGAGAGCAAGAGTCACATCTGTTTGCTTCATATGGAAATACATTATTAGCACAGTGTGGCTAGGTTTTATACCCTATTTGGATAAACAAAATTAGTTGCTATGAAGAGTTTTGGTATTTTGACTCAAGTGGACTTTGCGAGAGCAGGGGTGATGTCTCTGTGAATCCATGAGCATTGTGCTTCAGGTCTCTGCACACCTCACTTCAGACACTAGTGCAGCCTTTGCTGGGCTCTGTGCATACCGGGTGGCCTCAGAGTGCTCACCGGAGACAGCGTGGGAAACGTTTTGCTGCCAGCAGGTGACGGGTGTGCTCCGAACATCTCCACATCCACTTTTTCACATCTGATCCCAAATGTGAATTAAAGTCATTCACAGGCGAACTGAAGCTGAAAGGGACATGTTTCTGAGGTCCTTGGTGATGGATAGAGCCCGAGTGGGATCCTGGTAAACTGGTGAAGATGCCCAGCAGCCAGGTCCCGTTGTAGTCAGCCACCTGGTGAAGGAAGATAATTCTGTAAGGGCTGCGTGCCTCTTGTTGGGGGTCAGAAACTCTCACTCTCTCTGAGAGACAGTAGAGCCGGGTCTCTCCGTGGGTTGCTAGCATACCGGGTTCTACTGTGTTCATGGTCATTTTGCTGCTTTGAACTTTTAATACTAATTTTTAATCAGAAAAAATATTGAAGCACTGGGCGGTGGTGGCGCACGCCTTTAATCCCAGCCCTCTGGAGGCAGAGGCAGGTGGATCGCTGTGAGTTCGAGGCCAGCCTGGTCTACATAGCGAGTCCAGGATAGCCAAGGCTACACAGAGAAACCCTATCTCAAAAAACAAAAAAAAAAAAAAGAAAGAGAGAAAGAAAGAAAAGAAAAAGAAGATAGCAAAGGGAGACTTTTTCACCTCCTCATGCTCCACCTCCCAACTGTTCCCCAGCAGTTCTTTCACAGAAACCCCTCAAGCCTTGTCACCCTTCCTTCCCACCTCCACGATCTCTATCTAAACTCCCCTGGACACTGTCCCCAATCTGCCTTAGCCCATGAGGACATCCATGTGGGTGGATTTCAGTTTCCTTCTGAACTCAGAAGGGCCCTCCCCCACGCTATAGGAAGGATCTAAAGGCCTCGACTGTGGTGCAAAAGCCTTTGTTATCCATTTCAGAACGTGTCTCCAGGGACACTCATGAACACACGCTCACTCCCCAGACGCCCTGACACGTCTCCCTATCCTTCTAGTGAGCCAAGAAGGCACTGGATGCGCCCACTCTTCTAGGGTGCCTTCCCTCTAGCTCCTTCCTGTTCTCTTCGTTGCTTAAGGGAAAGCCAACGCCTGCAATCGCAGGAAAAAGTCTCACTTTCCTAGCAGATTTGGTCCTTCCACCCTCTACACTCCCCACCTGGGTTTACTCTGTATTAGTAGTGATAACTGTGTCGGGCTTCGGTAAGGGACCCCCCAAGGCTGCCTCCGCCACACCTGGGCCGGCACCAGTGGTGAGTGTTGCTACGTGTAAGGATGCCCTCATTGACGTTCAACACATAACCATCATCTTTGACACCCCAGCCTCATTTTGGAAGCTAATATTACTTTGTAAGCATTAGTAGCATTGGTTTATTAGACATCTTAAGGCATGATGAGTTTCTGTGCTGAGACCCTACAGAAACAGGACCCAGCACTTGGCCCTGAGTCCAGCCTCTTTGCACAGAGTCTTCAGCCCTTCTGTCACGCGGCCAGCATAAGATGCAGCAAGGGTAACAGCCAAGACAGGGCACGGAGTTGAGCCTCCTCTTCCCCAATTCCTCACACAGAACGGCGGCAGCAACGATGTTACTCCATCCCTGGAGCAGCTTCCCGGGCTGTGTAAAACGGAGGCAATCGTACATTTTGCAAAGGATTGAATCCTTCCCTACAAGGCTGATGCATAACAGACTCTAGGTTCAGTTGCCAGAACTACTCTTCCTGGGATGAAGATGAGGTCAGAATACTTTGTGAGCTAAGGACACCTTGTAGCTCTGCTCAGCCCATTCCCCAAGTTGGTTTTAGAGATCTTCATCGAAGTCACCTCCTTTAAGGAATCCATCCTAGCAAACCCTTGTGTTTCAGTTTGATTTGAAAGCCTTCCTATGAGTTGTTAACTTAATAGATGATTCATCAAAACACTAGTGCGGAACATGGACTGATATGGCTAAATAAACATTTTAGCAGATGCTGGGAAATTGATTTCTCAGTACTACCAAATTGTCCCCTGCTGAGCTTTAGGCGGCATTAATGAAACAGTAGGGAAAAAATGTTAAGAATCAGGGGTTATGCCTTTTAATGCATGATACAGGTTTTATTCCTGTGCTTAGATGTTCTACGTTCTATCCTCTGTGTCTGTCCAGTGGATATTAGAACACCCAAGGGCCCCCCAGGGGGAACACTGTGCCCTGGGCACCCCGACTTTCCTAAGGAGTTTCGCCTTAGGCTTGCTCGCTCGGACCCCAATCTCAAGCCCCAGAGGGAAAAGACTAGCTATTTAATGTGATCACTACGAATAGGTTACGAAGAGCAGGGAGCTTGCAAGGGAAAGGCTGGCATATGAGGATGGCAGGGGATGATATAAACTTCTAAACAGAATAAAATATTTGTAAATGTAGTTTGTTCTCAAGAACCCTAGTTTGATGGTGTTGAGAGGAGAGTGGGTTAAGTGAAGTAAAAATTGTGTTGGAGGTGGAAATGTCCTTATTGGTGAGAAGTCATGCAATATCCCTGAAAGGTGACGGGAACAGTTATCTAGGGCACTGTGGCTCTTACCCGTGCCATCTTCCAGCATGGTTTATAAAACACACTAATGGTGGGGATGAGTATTGGTAAAGTCTGGCTCTGTGAGTGTGCCCAGCTGGACCCCTTATCCCTTTCTGTGTCACATTGTGGGTGACAGCCTAGTGACACTTGCCCAGTGAGCAGCATTCCCAGGTGGTTGCCACAGTTGTGTGTAATTACGTGTAGGCCTTGAAAGGGCCTTTGCAGTCCTTGGTCACTTGCTAGCCACAAGAAGAGAATTCTGAAGGTCCAAGGAGAATGACAGACAACACTGTTGGGACTAGAGAGACAAATAGTTCACCAAATCCTGAAGGTCACCAAGCACCATGCTGTTGTCTCAAGCTATTTGGCCTTGCTTTCCCACCAGACGATGCTCTGCAGGTCGCTCAAGTCGATTTCACATTGTACTCTTCTTTCTCACCAGAAGACACGATTCCAAAGAAAGTGGTGTGTCACTTCAGTGGGAAGGCCTATGCTGATGAGGAACGGTGGGACATTGACAGCTGCACACACTGCTACTGCCTACAAGGCCAGACCCTCTGCTCGACTGTCAGCTGTCCTCCACTGCCCTGTGCCCAGCCCATCAAGGTGGAAGGAAGTTGCTGCCCCATGTGCCCAGGTATCTAAACCATTGTCCTGGTGTTGTCAAGGAAACATGGCCCAGGTCATTGTCAGCCCAACTGAAATGCTCCTACACAAACACCTCGGGGTATTTTGCTAAGCTGCGACCATTGTAGGTAAAGGCTATACCTCTTCTAGTTTGCATACTCTACCCATAAAGTGAGGTACAGCCACACAAGTATAGCCCACCTATTAAAGGCTCTGTCAGAATAACATAGTTTTAGTTCAGTGTTGGACCACCCTAGGGAAAAAGACCTAAGATCAAACACAGACGGGAATATGACATGAAGTATACCAGAGTGAAAACGGAAGATTTGCAATTAAAGAAGAAGATATCTGGATAATTCTTTTATTTATTTATTTATTTATTTATTTATTTATTTTCTTTTTAAGTTCATCAGTTCAAGCCCCTACCTCACCATGATCTGCCCTCTTTTCCCAACCTCTCAGCTAGACCCTTCTCCCTGTGTGTCACATAACCGCTGAGCACACCCTCCCGCCCTCCCTCACATCAACTGCCTTATTCCACCTCAGTTTCAAACCTGAGTCCACACAGCTGCCTTGACCCTCCCCCAGTCTTCTAGTCTTTTATCCCTGTGCCTCCTGCCAACGCAGCTCCTTTATTCCCTGCCCTAATCCCAGAACTGCAGGGCCTTGGCTTCACAGAGACGGCCTCTAGGCAGTGGTCCCAATCTGATCCCATGCACACCAGAGACTCCCCAGGCAGTCTGGACCACACATCGGCTCCCTTTCATAGGAGCTTTTCCATTGTCACCTGGATGCTCCTGTTTCCTAGCAGCGTTATGTCAATGAATCTTGTGTTCGGGATAGTAATCTGGGGTTCTTGACAGTTTAGAAGCATGGCTATACTGTCCTACTTTAAAATGGGGCAGCTAGATAGTGCTTACTTGAACTTTGTTGGTCTTTCGTTGGACCTCACACAGATAACCCTATCTGAGCACTTCTGAAATGTCCAATGACTTTTTAAAAATAACTGTACTGAACGCGCAAGCCCTTCTCGGCTCTCGCCATGCTTGGCGAATGGTGACACTTGATGCTGTTGGTTGGGCCTTCCTAGCTGAAACTTTCTGCACTTGGCTTCAGGGTCACTGGCTCTCTGGGCTTCTTCCCTTGTCTCTGGTGTTACTCTGTTTGCTCCCCTAGTCTGTCCTCAGCTGACCCCCCAACCAGAAACTAGGCCACAAGCAAAAGCAATTTCAGTATTTCAGAGAACAGAGAGGGTGTTGTGGTACAGGCTACGAGGGCTAAGCTCCTAAGCAGAGTTTCACTGTAAAGCAGCGTGGCCCTGGAATGCTTCATGGAGAAAGGGCCTGCGCAGGACTTTAAAGGCTGAGTGGCCTCTCTTAGTAGGCATGAAATCGTCTAACCAAAGACCTCAGAATAGGAGCGGTCAAGCCCGTGCCCCTAAGTCAGTGAGTTCTTGAAGCAGGTGGGGAAGGTAAATGGCAGCAAAGATGTTTAGGGTCTTGACTGTCAAGTGTAGAGTATAAACTTGACCTCGAAGGAGTAGGAGGAAGGTTCAGTTTTGAGCAGATGTGTCACATGAATGGCAAAGGTCATGTCCCGTGGAGATTAATGGGGTGATATGAAGAACCAAAGTATGGTGGGACAGAGGCCAGTGTAGATATGATGCACACATAACTGCAAAGCCAACATTTGACACAAGGAAAGGCTGGGAGAGGAGAAAGTCTCTGCTTGTTCCACGACTGTGAGAAATACTTCCACAGGGAGTTAGCCATTCACTTCCTGGGACAAAGGACACTGAACTGAAGGCTCTTTTGGATTAAATGTATTAACACCAATAGGCAGCTTACCCATCATCATTCAGGTAAAATACTTCCTTCTTTTAGAAATGTATGTGCCAGAGCCAACCAATGTGCCCATCGAGAAGAAAAACCATCATCGTGGTGAGATTGACCTGGAAGCTCCCATGTGGCCCACCCCAAGTGAAAATGACATCATCCATCTCCCTAGAGGTAAACACTGATGTCACTTGAGATCTGTCCTGTCTTCTTTGTGATCTTGTTTATTGTTGTTGTTTTGGGTTTTGTTTTGTTTTTTGTTTTTTTTAATGCTGTGTTTTCTAATGGCTCATGAAAGTTCACTAACTGCTCTGGGGAAGACTGTGGTCCAAATACATCAAACGCCACGATATCAGTTAAACACAGCTGCGGGTCCTTGGCTAAATGCATCCTTCCTGGTCCTGCAGGCTTGGATGCTTAGCAATGGGGGTAAAGAATATGTTTCTAGTCAGAAGAGTCTGATATGAAGTGGATGTGAATGAACACAGCAGAAGAAAGATGTTCCCCACTGCACCTTGGGGTCCTGAACTTGGCAGGCAGCAACCCTCTTCCGGGTTTTCGCCCTATGAGGGTGTAAAGTTTATTACAGAGCTGATTCCTACAGTTTTATTTCATTCCTTTCTTCTACTTTCCACTTGTCTATAATAACCAGGTGAGTTTGTTTCTCGTTAGCAACAAGCAAAGCAAGGCCAAATTCCTGTCACTAGGTCTCTTAAAAAGGAGACTAACTCTATGCTAAGCCCTGGCTCAATACTGCCTCCTGTTGACTCCAAAGCCACTTTCAAAATCATCGTGCAGTTTTTATATTTCTTTTGGAAGAAGCGATATGTGTTGCGTGAGAGATTAATGATCTTGTTGGTGCTTCAGACATTGTAAGCATTATCTTTGGATCAAATCAGATGAGCAGAGAGCCGAACTCCTGTACCCAGGGTTCCGGCTCCTTGTGTGATTGCTCTGACTGGATGCACCGTTAGCACTGTGTGCTCAACTCGCTGTCAGTACATGTGCCCTTGCTACAGTCAGGGCTCCTCCGGTCATGAGAGCGGCCTCTCCAGCTGGGGCCCTGTGCATTACGTCGCATCTGCTAAAAGTCTCAGACCAAGAAAATGCACACCTCTCCTCAGAAATTCATCTTGTTTTGATCTGAACGGTGTGAGTGGTGTTGATGATTTTCGTGTCTGGTGTTATCTTTCAGTTCAGGGAAGCTCAAAGTTAACTCTCATGGTGGGTTTTCTAGCACCCCGACCAAACAGAGACTAAAGTTTGTGAAGAGCTGTCAGTTCTTCACCAGGCTTTTCCTTAATTTGATTTCCCAGCCTTAACACATGACGCACAGGCCTGCAGCCACTCCTGGTGTGATCTGGAATACGGGAAGATGGTCCTTGTTTTGTCTGTATTCAAAACCGGGTTACACCTCCCACTTCACCACCTTCGTTTTCGGAATTTTTAAAATTTTTATTAGCCTGTGTTTGTGGGTGGTATATGCATGTGGAGGTCAGAGGATTTTGAAGTTCTTTCTTTCCTTCCATCTTCACATGGATTCTAGGGACTGAACTCAGGTTCCAAGGCTTGTCAGTGCTCTATCAGCTGAGCCATCCCAGCAGCCCACAGAAAGATATTCTTTCTTAAGAACTACTGTACTCCCTTGTGCTTATAGTTTCATTCATTAAGGCAAGAAAATCAGGTATTTTGTCAACGAATTTATTGAAAGTCAGCATTTTTGCTTAGAGCTCAGCAAAGTAGAATATCAACTCCATTGTCTCGTGTTTGATCTAATTAAGCCTAGCTTCTACCTTAGAACATACTTTCTTCTGGCCTCTTTGTAGGTAGGGAACAAAGCTGTTACCCTGCTAAAATATATTAGCATACATATGCTAATGATATATATCCAGTCTAAAATATATTCAGTGTAAAATATAATAAAATATATATTCAGTGTAAGTAGTATATTTTAATATCGGTAACAAATGTATTTAAGTTAGCTTAAGTTTAATCACTTTTTAAAATCTATCAAGTGTTTCATATTTTCCCAATTAGCTGCAAGAAGTATCTTCTTGCCTAGTCAGTAAAACCTTCATTTTTAAAAAAGTTTCAGTTGCAAGTTTTCTCTTAATCCTATTTATTGTCTAAGTCCTTTACTCTCTAGGAGCCTCTCTTTGGCTCAACAAACATTTTCAGCCCAAAGTACCGGGAATTAATGAAACAGCGATGCTAGTCTGTATTTGCAGTGTAAAGTAACCCTCTACAATTTTGATTGGATTGCTAAGTTGCTTGCTTCTCCTGTTCTAGACATGGGTCACCTCCAGGTGGATTACAGAGATAATAGCAGGCTGCATGCAAGCGAAGACGCATCACTGGACTCCATTGTGTCAGTTGTGGTTCCCATAATAATATGCCTCTCCATCATAATAGCATTCCTGCTCCTCAACCAGAAGAAACAGTGGGTACCACTGCTCTGCTGGTACCGGACACCAACTAAGGTACCATTTGAGAGTGTGAATGATGATGACTCTAAGAGAGCTTACGTTCCTCTTCCCCTACCTTTCCTTAATATGGTTTATATCAGGCAGCATCATCTTTTATTTTGCTAGTCTTAACAGTGAGTATTTATCAAGCTGTAGCAAGCAAGCCTGTAATACTTGCCCAGGGCTGGATTGAACACTGGGTAAATTACCTGTCATCCGCTAGTTAATGAGTCCTGACTTCGCACAGAGCCAACTTCTTGGATGTATTTTTAACATGTTTAAATGGGCTGGTGTATACTGGAGTGAATCCTAGGTTTTCTTTTATATTTGAAGCTAAAACACGATCATCTGGTGTTTCTTGCTCACTTTTAGCCCTTGAGTAGGTATAGAAAAGAAATCACAAAAGAAGAGAAATGGCAGAAGAGGGCAAGAAGAGCTTGGAAGATACTGAGGGTGCAGGGTCAGGTGGACGTACCACAGTGTGCAGAGAGGGGTGCAGGACAGGGTAAACCCCTGAGATGGTGCAAGGCATGGTCCAGAGGCAGACTTCTCACCACCAGGGGACAAGAAATAATTTTTGCTTTTAACCAAAGGAACTCGTAATCGTGCCTGTTTTAAAAGGAAGGAAAATGTATATTGAGGAAGTAAGCAGTTCCTTCCAACTCTGCCTCTGCGTTTAGGTTTCCAAATGAGACAACCTGAATACTCCATCCACTCTTCCCCCAGCCCAGCCTAGTGGGCTCCCCTTTGTATATAAATGTGCTGGACACATGGCTGAGTCATAACATGATGCTGAGCAAGGAAGGGCAGAATTGCCACTATCTAAGGCTAGGGACAAACGCTATTATCAAGGCATCAGTGACTAGAAATCGCCATTTTGCTTTGAAATTTGTCTTTATGATAACCTCTGCCCTTGTAAATGCCAGCCTGCTGCCCAGGATTTGAAAATGGTCACTGAGTGATGTCACCAATGGAAGTCGAGGGGCAGCTACAATAATACATCACGCCTCATGCACACAAGTTAGATGTTGGGCTTCTGTTCATTTGCCATCTAGAAGTAAGCTAATTCTTTGTGGGTTCCCACCCCCCTCTCTCTCTCACTGCACAGCCTTCTTCCTTGAATAATCAGCTGGTATCTGTGGACTGCAAGAAAGGCACTCGAGTCCAGGTGGACGGTTCCCAGAGAATGCTAAGAATTGCTGAACCAGATGCACGCTTCAGTGGCTTCTACAGCATGCAGAAACAGAACCATCTACAGGCAGACAATTTCTACCAAACGGTGTGAACACGGGCAGCGGCATGGATGAGATTCTGAAAGACAGGAAACCGACAAAAATCTGCTTTCTAAAGTAAACTAGAATTTGTGCACTTGCTTAGTGGATTGTATCGGATTGTGACTTGGTGTCCGGCACTAAGGACCTAACTGGGATGGGCTCTGTCTACAGCATTGTGCAGGACAAGCATCCCCACCTGGCCTCAAGATAAAACTGACCACCACGTGTTTTCATAGAACCAAAGTTGTAAAACTTGCTAAAGTATATTTGCTTGTAAGGTAGCGGTATAGACATTTGGGGGTGGGGACGGAGCGTTTGGTGGGGGAGTGGGTTGGGTGGGACGTGTTGGGAAGAAAAAAAAAAATCGGTCAACTTGGTTCAGGGAGAAAGCCAGTCAAAAAATAAAAGCAATTCGTGGCCCAGAGGAATTTTTTTTTCCCTGTTGCTCTGAAGACTGTGTTGGTTGCTGCAGAGCTCAGGCCTGATGAGCAGGAACACAAAAGGCCTTGCAACCCAGCTGCCGTACCACCAGACAAGCGCGTCAGAAATCTATAGCCATCCCAGGTCTAAAGCCACACGTTTCTCTTCTATACAGTCCCAGCTGCAGTGGGCAGTGAGGAAGCCAGGGGAATGGGTAGCAGCATTTCTCGAAAGCGGGTTACTGAGGATGTGTACAGTTAACTCTTGTGACTGCTTCTGTTTTCTTCCGTGCCAGTCAGCCAGTTCCCAGAGACAGCAGATGAGAACAAGGTCACTTCTTGACTTGAGAGCTGGAGCATTTCTTACCACATGGCAGGAAGGAGGGCAAGGGTGAAGGACACCAGGCATTTCCAGGGGCTACACTTCATTGTTTGTTGTTGTTTTCTTCTGTTATATATCGTTGGTTGTTCATAGTTTTGTTGAAGCTCTAGCTTAAGAAGAAACTTTAAAAAAAAAAAAAAAAAAGACTGTTCGGGAGTTTTTTTTTTCCTTATTATATACTGATTCTACAAAATAGAAACTACTTCATTTTAATTGTATATTATTCAAGCACCTTTGTTGAAGCTCAAAAAAAAAAAAAGATGCCTCTTTAAACCTTAGCAATTATAGGAATATTTATGTAACTATCTTATGCTTCAAAAACAAGAGTATTTGTGTGCATGTGTATATAATATATATACATATATATTTATACACATACAATTTATGTTTTCCTGTTGAATGTATTTTTATGAGATTTTAACCAGAACAAAGGCAGATAAACAGGCATTCCATAGCAGTGCTTCTGATCATGTAGGGGTTTTTGAATAACACAGTCTCATTTACCTGCAGTTTAATTGGAAAGAAAGGATGTGAGAGAGAATGTGTGTGTGTGTGTGTGTGTGCGTGTGCGTGTGCATGTGCGCGTGCGCGTGTACACTTTGAGCAGCCAGCATCTCACCTGCTATGGGAAGGATATTCCTTTATTAAAGTTCTTCTTCCTTTGGATTGCTTTCACTTGGGTTTCAATTCGTTCACTGGCCAGAGACATTGACGGCAGTCTCTATCTGCATCACTAGTCAGCTCCTGGATTTTTTTTTTTTTTTTTTTTTTTTTTTCAAACAACTGTTTGAAACAACTACTGGAATATTGTCCACAATAAGCTGGAAGTTTGTTGTAGTTTGCCTCAAATATAACTGACTGTATACGATAGTGTTAACTTTTCAAACAGCTCTTAGCACTTTTATACTAATGACCCACTTGTGCATTGATTTTCCTTTTAAAAATGCTTGTTGTGAGAGACACGGATACCCAGTATGCTTAATGTGAAAAGAAAATGTGTTCTGTTTGTAAAGGAACTTTTCAAGTATTGTTGTAAATACTTGGACAGAGGTTGCTGAACTTAAAAAAATTAATTTATTATTATAATGACCTAATTTATTAATCTGAAGATTAACCATTTTTTGTCTTAGAATATCAAAAAGAAAAAGGTGTTCTAGCTGTTTGCATCAAAGGAAAAAGATTTATTATCAAGGGGCAATATTTTTATCTATTTCCAAAATAAATTTGTTAATGATAAGATGTTACTGAAATAGAATTACGTCAGCCTGATTAGTATAAATTTTTGTTGACAATTTATCCATTCCTGGCATAAGAAAAAGAAAAAGACTTTGTCAAAAAAATTGTAAATGCTTGCTTTTTGTTTTTTCAATCACGGCCATATGAAAATACTAACAGGATATAGGACAAGGTGTAAATTTTTTATTATTTTAAAGATATGATTTATCCTGAGTGCTGTGTCTATTACTCTTTTACTTTGGTTCCTGTTGTGCTCTTGTAAAAGAAAAACAAATATAATTTCCTGAAGAATAAACCGGGCATATAGCACTTGGAGTGCACCAGAGTTCTGGAGTTTTGTTTTTGTTCTCAGAAAGCAGTGCTGTGAAGGGATGGTTTATAGCCTGGCTCCTGGCAACAAATAAACACTACATCAAAGTGATGCACTTCAGAAAGACTTCTGATATGGGGTGAAAGCACAATGGTCTCCCAGGGTTGCCAGGTCAGCAGCCTCCAACAGCAGTGAGAAGCCTGGGTATCCCTTAGCAGGTGGCCTTTCCCCATGACTCCTACAAGAGGTTGTCCTTAGACTGCTCCCCACAGAGGAGAGCTGCTCTTGGGAAGACAAGAAGTCAGTCACAAGTGAGAAAGGTGCTTCTCACCCAACCACGCTGCAAACACCAGACCTTGGGCTTTAGAGTACTTCCATATACAGTGGGACACCTTGGGGATAGGACTGAAGTATGAAAAGTATTTGTGTCTCACATATACACCCTCTAGACAGTCTCTGGTTAATTTAGGTAACATTTTGATTGAGACCTGCTCCATGAGGACCGCTGTGGAACTTGGCACATGACATTTAGGGGATCACATGGCTGCTCACAAATGTTCAGACTTTGAAACTTTGGTTTTTTTAAAGTTTGGTGGAATCTACTACTGAAGAATACAGTGTTTATGAAAGAAAATTGGGGAACCCATTTAAAGAGAACTGATTTGGGGCTGGAGAGATGGCTCAGTGGTTAAGAGCACCCACCAACTGCTCATCCAGAGATCCTGAGTTCAATTCCCAGTGACCAAATGGTGGCTCACAACCATCTATAGTATGATCTGATGTGCACTGTATACATAATAAAAAAGAGAGAGGGGTCAGGGAGAACTGATTTGGGAGGGAAAAGCAAGAGACACTCCAGAAGAAGCCGTAAGCAGGTCAGGGGCTGCTAACCTGTCCGTAAGAGCTCCATTCCTTTGATCATGGGCACAGTACTAAGTCTGTCCCAAGCAGTTTCTTAAATTATTAATACTGTGTCTTCAGCAACTCAAAGGGACCTGGCAAACAGTCCTGCATCTTTACTACCAAGCAGGACACTGAAGAACAGTCCCCCTGTAATAGTTGATGCCAAATGCCATCAGACTTCAAACTGTACTTAGAACCACCGCAGCCAGCAGCATTTCACTGACAGGAGTAGGGAGCAGAGACAACCAGTACACTCTATGGTGGCAAAAACTCAACAGCACTTGTTGGCCGGAACACTACCACAGCACTCTGGAGTCTCGCTGCCCAGCAAAACAGGAGGATGGCTTGTGACTCCACAGCAGTGTAGGATGATCTAGAAAGGCCCCTTTCCCGCTTCAGCATCCTAGGCTAATGAGATATGTGCATGCTCTAGTATTAGTGAGCTCTACGTGAAGCCCAACAACAGTGCAAGAAGACTCCTCAGTATGTATTATTTTATTAAATGCCCTTGGCTTGATTGAAACTGGCAAAAGTGTTCATGATTGAGCGGCCTTTTCTAGAAAAGCACACAGGTGTAAAGAAAGCTGAACACAACCATGAGAAAAGGCAGTACCACAGTAGCTCCTCAAGCACCTTAGAGGCCAGGAACCCCTTTTAAAACACACTTCTTCACAGATACAGAACAGACACACCCCAAAATTCATAATGATTCTGAGTGGCATTCTAACAGCTCACATGCCAGCAATGGTGAAACAGGCAGACATTACAAAATCAATCTCCAACAGTGTTCGGCATCCACTGCTAGCCCAGGTAGCACAGGTGGTAGTGTTCCGTGTCAGAACAGTCCACACGGAATCTCAGTCTCTGGACAATACTGGTCGGTAATACTCTGAAGATACTGTCCAAACTCAACACTGATTCCCACCATCACCGAAGAACGGCTATGGTTGGGTTGCCCAGTGCTTTAATCTAGTTCTTCAGTGCAGTTCAGGTGGAGGAGTTAAAAAAGCAGCCACACTGTCAATTACTGGGAAACCTAACAGCATGCACGGATGGTTTCCCTCTCCTTGACTCTGGCAACTTCAAAACCAGTTCATAATGGTTAAGCCTATCAAACCTATCTCCGGAATTCAATAGTGCCGCAGCTCTCTTGGTGCTCTAATATGACGGATTAGTGAAGCCATCATCTATTAATACAGAATTGCAAATCCAAGTTCAAGTGGGCTGGGTCTCCAAAAGCAGGGACTGTGACAGCCATGTCCCAGAATAACACCGTAGGAAATCAAGACTGGAGTCCACGGAAGAGGAAGCGCTTCCACTGTAATGCTGCCCTATGTGGGACACAGGACTGCAAGAGAGAAAAGAAACATGGGTCAAATATATGAGATGTTACATACATTCTACATGTATATGAAAAGTGCCACTATGTAGTGAAGACCACACACTAATTCAAGGATGTGTCATAGCAGCATTTTTAAAAGACTTCAAGGTTACAACCAACAATGACAAATTCTCCAGCACTCAGTAATTAGAATTGCTCAGAAGTGAGACACCTAAAGGCCATGTCTCTTGGGGTAGCGTACGAGCTGTAAGCCCGTCACTCCAGCAGCCCCATATCATGAGTTCTACAACAACACAGGCCTCTGGAGGAGTCAAGGATGTGAGACTGCACATCCCCACTGTTCTGTAGGACTGGGACAGTGGCAGCCATACTGTGGTCAGGGCTGAGGTACTATAACTGAAGTTAACAGTGGCTGCAGGGTGGTGACTAAGTGAGGAGTGGCTTTAGCCCACCAGCACCCGTTCCATGTTTAGGCCGAATGGTCACTTCACCTTCTTTCACTCCTCACCTTTGAATTAAAACTAATGAGGTGTATTTACCCAGCCAAGCCATGGCCATGGGTTAGGACAGCAAGAAGGCCAGCTAAGCAAGCAGAAGGTGCATCCCCCTACTCTGAGCAACAATCCCTCCCACACAGGGTCTATTACTTGTCCCCAGGAAGAGCGACAGTTTGGCAGGCTGGGTGGGAAAAGAGCATTTTACGCGCAAGCCCTGAGCACGTCTGCATTCCGTTCCCCTTTGTTGTTCTAGAGTACAGCATCATCGCCAGAGTCTGAGCTCTGGCTGCTTTGCCACCCAGCCTTCCCAGCTGGAGACAGAGCAGTACACACAGAACATCTCACAGGGAGCGGGTACAGGACAGCCAGACAGGGCTCAAAGACAGCCAGTGGCCTAGGGAAGAGGGGCAGGCCCAGAAAAGAAGGGGGACACCTGCCGCCCCAAGTGGGAGGGCAGGATTTACAGTAACGGTTTTGAAAGTAAAGTCAAACTTTTCCCCCAAGAGCCCCGTTCCCCAGGCCGTAACACCCTTCTGAAGCCACTGGCTGGCTGTCCTGGCAGTGCCCTCTACTCACTGTAATTTACATTCATCTCATACCTGTTCCACGTCTAGAACAAACCTCAGGGCCACCCAGCTTTCATGCCAATGCTAGCACAACACAAAAAGCAAAGAAAGATCACACACACAAACACACACACACACACACACACACACACACACACACACACACACACACACACACACACCATTAATAGGGAGAGAATAAAAACATCCATCAGAAAAAAAGTTTCAAAAAAATGTTGACTCAGCCTTCTCCACCATATAAACATGCCGGCAAATGGCTGGCTGTTGTTTCTACATGTCAAGTCTCTACAAGTGATACTTCGGCGTCACTCATTGTGAGCCCTTTCACTTTTATGAAACAACAATGAATAAAGAGCCCATCGCAGATAGCAAATGTCTCAGAGGTCAGAATACATTTATCTCCTCCTAACTAGTGGGAGAGAGAAGCCAAAGAAAGCAATCCTGAACGATGCTTGCTCTCCACGTTGCTTTCAAATCCAGTCCATAAACAACTGTTGCCTTTAACAATAAGACCACGGAACAGCATCCACTTTTCCTATAACTGGGAGCTCTCTAGTCCCCTCAACTGAAGAGGTACCATTTGGTTTTTTCTCTTTTCTCAGTAAAATGAGGCCTATGATCTTCTGTCTTCTCCTCCCTCAGTTTCCCCAGCCTGTGTGATCCAGACCACGTATTCTAATAGTTACAGCGCACATCTCACCACTGAGGAACCTCAATTTTCTCCCTTGCTCCTCTACCTGAAACTTTGGTCTAGTCTGCACTCCACTCAGCATTGCCCAGTGTCCTTTCTTGCACCACCCACCCTGGCAGATCTGTCCGTCCTTTTCTATGCCCTCAAGGTGATTGAGGCCACCATCCAGCTTCCCAGGACCAACATGGCCACCTCTGATACTCAGAAAGAGTGATCATATCATTTTTTAAAATTTTTATTTATTTTACCTTATTTCCTCTGACAGGGTCACACTATGTACCCCCCTGGCTGGCCTGGAATGCTCTATGGAGACCATATTGGCAGTAAATTCAAAGATCCTCCTTCCTCTGCCTCCAAGTGCTGGGAATAAGGTGTGCATCAGCATGCCAGAGCCCAGTGGCTTTCCAATGCTTCCCTACTTCCCGCTCCGGTGAGTGCTCCCCATTCATCTTGGGGGATTCTTTGCAGCCCAGGACCGCAAATAGAAGCCGCATTCTGTAGAGCCCTACCGTTCCAGGTATGCATCATTTGCCCATCTGCCATCAATGTACATCAACAAAGCTCTGCACGCTTTTCATTGCCAACAAGACGCTGCATCTACTGAGTACGCCCAGCTCCTCAGCCCACGCCTGCAGGCCGTCAAAAAAACTCACCTTTCAGTATATAGTCGGTTAACAAGCTGGGGACTTTCTCACTATCCTCCTTCATGGCACGCAGAACTGCAAAATGAGAAAGGACAATGGCAATACTTAAGAGTTCAGGTGAAAACTTACGTTTCTTTTCAGCATCAAGTTTTAGGTCTTGGTTTTTTAATCTGTACCACCTAGGTAGAGGCAAATTCACGATTTTACCTTCATAGTTAATGTTTTCCCTGGATGTACGAGAAGCCGGCACAGTGTAACTGTCAATTCAGCCTCCTGGGGTTTTTACCCCCTGACCCCACCACTTCTCTAACTATGAGAAAGGTACTTTACCGCCTTGTGCACTAAGTTCCTCGTCTATAACCTGATGATAATAATTAGGTCTCTCTCAGTCTAGTTACAGAGGCCCCGGCTCCTCATCCCGTACCGAGGACCTACGGAAACTAGCATTAACCACAGGGACCACAACTATGTAACTCCCATGACCACTGTCACCATCACAGCTGTGACTCCCTTCCCACAGCTTTTATGAGGGAGCCTCAGGATCCATAGTGGCTTTTCTTCTGTTGTGGCAGCAGAGGCCCGGGTGTGCCCACATGTCTTCACAAGAGAAATGCTTTTCCAACTCCATCGCGACAGCATCATCAGGGCTGTCTTAGGGTAGACAACATCCTGCCACCCAGAGATGCCTGGAGACTCTAAAGCCTGTGCTCATCTAGGAAAACAACATCTAAGAAGCTTGTCTGGTCCCTGAGCTGAGGCTCTCAGGCCCAATAGGTCCCGTTTTCTAAGTAGTATTTATGCTCCCTTCTTTTCACAACTGTTAGGCTCAGGATTTCTGTTTTCAGGCTTCAACTTTGTTTTTTTTTTTAAACTTCACTATAAAAATCACATTCCAGGAGGAAGTGTCATATAGAGTGGATCTGCCCAGGAATAAAGAAATTCAGTCCTTCCCAGGCGTGGTGGTACACACCTTTAATCCCAGCACTTGGGAGGCGGAGGCAGGTGGATCTCTGTGAGTTCGAGGCCAGCCTGGTCTACATAGAGAGTTCCAGGACAGCCAGGGCTACACAGAGAAACCCTGTCTTGAAAAACTAAAAAAGAAAAAAGAAAAGAAACTACTCAGTCCTATACTTAATACATTTATATGATTTTTGGCACTCACAAATTTGCAAGCTCTTGCTGAAAACAAGAGGGCTAGCCACCCAGCTAAACTCTGTACTGTTTACCATAAAAAAAGAGTAACCAACTGAGGTTAGCAGGCAGCGAGTGGCTAAGAGGAAGCTGCTTGTGTCACTAACAGTATGCACCCACAGGACACATTTTCATTTCCTCCTAATAAACAAGTATAAAATTCACAATTAGAAGTAATCAGATTAACAAATCTAATCCTTCATACTTTGTGTGTTTGTTTCTTGTTTTTAGACAGGGTGTCACTCTGTAGCCCGGGATGGTCAAATCTCATACTCTCATAGCAATCCCCCTGCCTCAACCTCCTCAGTGCTGGATTACATATGTGGGCCACAAGGGATCCCTTCATTTTCTTTTTTTTAATGAAATTTGGAAAACTATTTATTTATTTAATATAAGGGGTTTTGCCTACATGTCTATTCCTATATAATTTATTTAATATAGGGTTTTTCACCTACATGTCTATTTCTATATCATGTATGTGTCTGGCACCTGTGGAGACCAGACAAGGGTATCAATTCCCCTGAAACTAGAGTCACAGACAGCTGTGAGCTGCCATCTGGGTGCTAGAAATTGAACCTGGGTTCTCAGGAAGAGCAGTCATTGAGCTGTATCTCTCCAGCCCGAGCCAAGCCGATTGTGGCTTGCCCCAAATCACACATAACTTATTTGCTGTAGGGTAAATTGAGAAGATACTTTTAATCATAATTTTTCTATTGCTACAGAGAGAGAAAGTGACTCCTAAGCATATTCCTGAAAATAAGAAGTGACAGGTTTCTGTGGCTGTTTATAACTACTCTAAGACATACTCAATGCTACATGCAGTTATTAATCTCCTAAATCATACATACAGACAGAATCTCTCTGTCTGCCTTACGCATTAATGTATCTACAGCACTCAGAAAGTACCCTGGCACACGGCAGACCCCGCGGTATCTGCTGAGTGAATGCATGCTCTTCAAGTTTCGCTGCCAACTTACGACCTTCCTACAACTCCTACCTCTGGCTCTCCGTTCACAAAAAGGCAGTGTTTATCCTAAATCTCTGTACTTCTCCTAGTTAGTCACTAAGTCACATAAGAGCCACAAAGCATTTTATTCAGTGACAGACAGACATGCTCTCACGTAAGATGATGGAGATTCAACTTACATGTTTTCTAAAAATAAAAAAGAAAACAGCTTATAAATATTTCAAACTTAAGGGGAAAATTCAAAGAACACTTGAGTCAGCACTACATTTGATATTATAGTTATTTATTTCACTGTCATAAAAATAAAAGATGGCATCCATCATTTACAAGCCTATACTGACAAAATAAACAAAAGAGAAATTCAGAAATAAAACCAAGAGTTTAGGAATCAGCAAAAGTCAAATAAGAAACAGCTTAGATTTGTCTTTGCTCACTTTTTGTTAATATCTGAAGATCTTCAACAGACGGAGGGCCATTCTTTTTCTCATAAGGGATGACTGTTGTCAAATACTGCCAAGTTAAAAGAAAAAAACAAAACAAAAAAAAATTGTTTAGGCCTGAATATTTACTTTCAAAGCAATGCAATTCCTAGAAGGTCTACTCCAGGACATGAGCAGGGTCTGGGTTGGAGATGGGTACATGGGCATAGGTAGCAATCCCCTCCCCACGCTCCATCTAACACCTTCCACCTAGGTTCATTTTTCTCCCCAATTCTACCAACTGTATCTAAGTCTCACATCAACATAAGTAACCACCTTCCTACAGTCTGTCATTGAACATTTCACAGGACGAGGCCTGAGGACAACTGGATCAATTTGGTCATTTTTAAAGTAGAGTCTTACCTAGACTCTCTTTGACTGTTTTTCAAGCCAGCTTCAAAACAGTAATTAAACTAACAGCATAGCTTTAACAATACTATACAAATAATAATTTCTGGCAGTTAAATCATTCTCTCAGACCATTCTTATTCTAGCTAAAAACAACAGGCAACATGACAAATTTCAGAATACAAACCAACTTCTTCTAGACATTGAAAACGAAGACTCACGTTCCCAAACAATTACTGAAACATATAATTAATATTTTAAGTGATTGTGTAAGTATATATAAATGATTTTAGATATTAGAGATGAGACACATGAGATAGAATGGCCTAAAAGGTAAAATGAATAGTAAGAATAATTTCTGAATTTGTTACAAATTGCAAAGCCAGTTCACTTCCTCTAAGGCTCATGATTATCACAATTACCTCCTCCCACACCCAAAAGAAAAGAAAATCCCAGGAAAGTATGTTCTAAAACCAACTATCTAGAATCTTCTATTCTGTAGTTCAGGGCAGTTTACAAAATCTCACATAGAAAGATAGTTTCCTATCCTGTCCTGTCCTTGAGCTTCTTCAAGCCTGTCCTCCTCCACATTTTTTCTCAATCCCAGCTCTGTCCCCACAGACCGTGTAATTCTATTAACAATTGAAAAAAATGAAGATAAAGTTGCTAAACAAACAGTAGTTGGGTCTGAGGTCCAGAAAATAGTAAAAATGAACTATTCAACTTTAAAAAATTGCAGTACCCTATAGCCTTTCCAGACTAGGCTTCTCTAGGTAAGGCCCAAGTGCACAGCCAAGAATGCCTCTTTACAAAAATGCTCATCAATGCCAGGAATGCACCCGCCTAAGCTTTCACTCATGGCATGTGTGAAGCAATGGGAGTAAGTGTCAGGAATCTATGCATTGGCCTGTATGCCCACCTCCTCGTGAGTCAGGTCAGTTGTTCTTACATCTTGCAGGCTGAGAGAGGCAAGTGGCACAGAATAAAAACTAGAACTCAACCATCCTCTCAGGGCCTCTCTATCAGCTGTGAATGCCAGTGCAAACCTGCCCTCTTCTATACAAATTCACATTGCTCTTAATTGATACACAAAATCCTATACCTTCTATAGAATCTCTAGGCATTTGGTTACATGTTACATTGGCTAAAACCAATAAAAATAATCTAAGACCGGGCCTACAAGAGTGTCTTATTCAAATAAAATTTTCAAGTAGTGAAAGATAATGTCAAACATATTCACCGATTCATATATTTCCCACGTTTGTGACCCTCCTTTGAACCATGCAAAACTGTAAATACAAACCAACTTGCTACACATCTGGCTGTAGGGTCTCATGGCATATAATTCTGTATACATGACATCTTGTTCCTCACTTGGGTTACAGATGAGTTGGCTCACTACACAATATGCCCAATTTCAGATAAACGAAGTAAAATCTACTCTGTAAAATTTTTACCTAAGATTCTGATCTCAAAGATACCAACTTCTGGCCACACTCTCCTTAAAATGAGGTCTTCTTCTCTAAATCTTCAGCAGAAAAGTATCATGTCCCAGGTCAGCTGTTTTCACAATCATGCAAGCCATTGTGTCAGTATATTAATATCTATTTGTTAAAGGTGGGCATAAAGAACGGGGCCCTGAAACCTGCTTAAGAATGCAATTAGTCTGTTATCCAATCTTAACACTTTTTCCCCAAAGGAAAACGTTCATTACCAGGACAGAATGAGCCTGCACGTCTCTCCATCAAGCTGTGGCCTTACTAAATTAATAAAAGTGCCAGCTTTCAGGGCCCTCGCGCAGAAAAGAAACAAGAGAGGAGGAGGAGGACAATAAGGATAACAGAGCACCTGTTTCTCTCCACCTGCGCTCCCAAAGGTGTGGCGGAGGCCATGCTGAATGACATTTGAGAGTCCCTCCATGCTGAAGCGCTACAGGCAGCAGGAGATGGCCCAGGAAGAAAGGGACAGAGAAAGAAGTTCAGAGACTATTAGTAGGATGCTCCATGATGGCTTTCTGTACCCACCAGACAAGCAGTTAGAAAATGCCACAGTTGCTCACTCTCATAAAGCAGACACACTCATGCTGTGTAGAAGCTGTTTTCACTTCCACTTCTGTGTGAGTCCGATGCAAACACAACCATTTGTAGCCATTATACCCATGGAGATCTTTCCTGGGCTAACAGATCTGTTCCAATTTGTTGTAAATGTCAGCTATACACATAGTTTATTAAGAAGTTCACCACAACGTTTATAAGATGCCTTTTGATACTGTTTATCTACATTTCACCAAAAGCTCTAAAGCTTAATCCTTAGCCGCCTGCTGTGCTGAGCTGGTTTGCAGCATTTCGCCTTTCCAGTCACCCCCTAGGCACCTGCCCTGGCCTGGCTGCCAAAAAAACGGGAACTAGATGATGGCATATGCTTCCTGGGAAGCGAGATGGATCCCACTTTACCAGTTGAGCCTCCCAAAATTTATCCCCTCTGTTTCTAGAAAACAATTTCAGCTTATTTCTCCCTGCAACCTCCAAGACTTCCTAGAATTCACTGCACTCAGATGAGCCTTTCTTTTCCCTCTCTGTGACTTGTCTCTATTTGTAGCCAGCCTGCACAGTCGCATGCATGATGGAAGGCCTACAGGCACATAGCTAACAGCTGACTCAAAGGCAGTAGAAGGATTCTTCCAGCATGACTAACAGAGGAAAGGCTCCTGAAAAGGAAACTGTAGCCTGATTCACCGGACAGTGTTCTTCCCTGGAATTGTAGGGGCAAGGTTGAGCCAGTAAACACACCGAAGGAGGAAACTAAAGATGTCTTCCCAGTCCTAGGGAAACCAGGGAAGTGTTCTCTGCACCCATACAATGTAGACATTAGTTCAGGTGATCTCAGTGTGGCCAAGCCCCGAGAAGTCTCCTAGAGGTACATTAGCTCGAGCTTATCTTAATATTATTAAGATATGACTTGTCTTATTTTTCAATTACTGTTGTACATTGATCATACACAGCATTTGGTTTTATATAACTTCTTTCAAGTACATCCTGTACTTTGGCCATATACACTACTCCAATTCACTCACTCTATCACAATGTACAGTGTAATATTCCAAAGGACAGACTGAATGTAGAAGCTGAGACTCACGTCCTTCAGTTACACTGCACATCAACAAGACTGACAAAAGCAAACACCAATGACATTTTTCTAACTGCAATCTTTACAGTTACAGTCTATGAAAACTTGCCATTTACATAAGAATTAATCATTTAACTTTAATACATTGAATGAATTGTCTTTTCTTAGTTTTAATTGTAATACGGTAAATATTGACCAATTTGATATATATGAGGACCCTCTGAGACTCTCAATAAATGCTGGTGTAAAAAAATCCTGATTAACAGAGAGCTGAGAAATACGAAAAGGGTTACCCCTCAAGGAAGCAGACCATGTGCTTTCAACCCGGCCCCTCCAGTCAATGGCACTACTGGAAACCTGAGCCCGCCCACACTTGTCTCAGCATGCCCCTCCTTCTCCATCATCCTCCTGCCCCACTCTTTCCAGAGCCAGACTCACTCAGTTTTATGTTGGTGAGAATCAATTACCTGGTTAAGGTACTTCTATGGCTCCTCACTCTGATGAGAATATAACTGTCACTTTTGGTGGAAGGGACTGTTTTACAAGAAAACCCTACATATAACTGTTTGCGTGGCTTCTTCACACACCACCACATTACAATTTGCCCCCTGTTTGTAAAACAGGTTATCCAAAGAGATCACAGGCCCCAGAGTCAACAATAAAGAAGATTTTAAAGTAAATAAACCAGCTCACTATCATTCTACTAAATACAACCCCTTTAAGGAAGGCTGGGTGTTGCCAGGAGTTAACCTGTCTTATTATCAAGTAATCGTTAAAAAAAAAAAAAAAAAAAATCTATAAATGCCATATTCTTTATGTCTCTGAGGTCTTTGAAGACCTTATATAACTATTTTGCCTTATCTTTCTATAGAATCATCTTTATCCGTTATACCTAGCATGTGTATTCTTGTGATAAAAATAGATAAAAATGGATAAGACCATGATTTATTTGATCAACTAACAATTAACTTGTATAACTTACTTATCCTAAACCACCTACAATAGCAGTATATATATACTTTTATTTTATTACACATGTATAAACAAACTACATACAGCAGGGAGAAAGAACCATGTGACAATCATGAGAATAATGAGTTCTATATATGTTACATTCATAGTGAATTGGCCATCTGCATTCGTCCCATTTGAAGTAAGTGTCTTTCCTGTCTTGTTGGGTCTAAATTTCCGAATGAGATTCAATATCTATCCTATCTCAACTCTAATATCTTAACTTCTTTAACTTAATCTAAGATGATCTTGTCCCCTAATCAACTAAGCTTGGTTGTAAAACTATACTATCTTGTCTTCAGTGCCCCTCGGAGACTTGAGAAGGAAGAAAACATAAATTCCTGAGTGAACCAGCAGTGTGGGTTAGCAGCTTCCAAAATGTACAAATTGACTTAAGACAGTTTACTGCCTGACCAGTCATCAAATACGCTTTATAACATTGGAGCCTCATCTTCAGCTTTCTGGCCTAATATCTCTGCCAGACTTGTTCACAGGGCTGGAACTATTGAGGACTCGCTTACCCTGACTTGGCAGAGTGCGGCCGTCGACTCTGCCTGCATCTAAGTTGCCCATTTTCAGGCAGATTCTGTTTGTGGCAGGAACAAGGACATTTTGCCCAATGGCTGGTTTGCCACCTTTGAAGCCATCTCCATAAGGAGGTTCTTTGATGCTCACCATTTTCTTTGAGGTTGGCTGGCCTGCCTGCCTCCCAAGTCAGGAGTTAACTTGTCTTGTTGTCGAAGAAATTTAGGCTTGTAAGAACAACCAATAGCACTTTCAAAGTATCGGAACTGAACCTTGAATTATAATTGAGTTGTATGGGTACAATGCCTCATATTAAAGTACAAAGGAACCTCCTTATGGAGGTGGCTTCAAATATGGCAAACCTAGCTACTATGAACACCAATCTCTCTGGAAACACAGTCACAGTTTCCCCCTTCACTCATTCCCAGCCTCTTTCCTACTGGTTTCTAGGGATGAAACCCTCATCCTACTTCCTCCAGAGTCACCTTCTTTGACATTCAAATCCAAACACATCTCAGATCCCTCTGGGACTTCCATGAATCCCCGCTCCCCAGCTTCTGTCTCCACAGTCTCAGGTACCCAACTGTCTCTGCCTAGGATTCTTCAGGATCCAACCGCGTTTTCCCCCACGTGCCATCTCTAGACACTTTTCACCTTTGTACTTTAGTTTTTCAACAGTCACACTGTGTGCGCGTGCACATATGCATGTGCCTGTGTCTAAGGAAGGGTCTTGCTACACTGTCCAGACTAGCCTCAAACTCTAGGTTCAAGCTACTCTCCTCCTTTAGTCTCTGAGGGATTGGGACAGCAGGGACATGCCGAAAGCTACTGTGCCCAGCCATATAAGATTTTTGGTTTGGTTTGGTTGGTTTTGGTTTTGGTTTTGGTTTTTTGAGACAGGGTTTCTCTGTTTTATCTTGGCTGTCCTGAACTCACTTTGTAGACCAGGCTGGCCTTGAACTCACATTGATCCGCCTACCTCTGCCTCCCAAGTGCTGGGATTAAAGGCGTGCGCCACCATGCTCAGCCACACAAGACATATTTAATGTGAGATACAGGACACAATATCTGAATAAAGATGGACAGAGGTGGAGACCAAGAAATAATTAAGTTAGTTTTTCATAAACTCAACAGAAACACAATCAGATTAAGTATACCTCTTTGTCCCTAAAAGCTCAGCCTTGTCCTCAGCATATGAGGACCTAACAGATGGCCTGAGCTACAAGACTCTATGGCAGTGGTTCTCAGCCTTCCTAATACTGAGGTCCTTTAATACAGTTCCTCAAGTTGTGGTAACCCCTCAACCATAAAATTCCTTCTTTTACTACTTCATAACTAAGTTTGCTACTGTTATGAATTGTATTGTAAATCTCTGATATGTAGATAGTCTTAAGTGACTCCTGTGAAAGGGTCGTTCAACTCCCAAGGGGCCACGACACACAGGTTGAGAACCACTGCTCTCTAGCAAGTCTTTCATGCTAATAAAATACGTGCAGATTTTTACATGAATCCAGGAGTCATATGCAAGACAAAGGTATCTGGAAAGAGAAAAAAATTAATATCACCTTGGACAGAAAAAAAGTCTGACTCAGAATCAGAGATCTGGGTCTTCTCCCAGTCTTGCCATGCTGTGCTGAGCACTGCTGCTCGCCTACTGAGGCCTGAGGCCTTACCATGAAGGAGATGTTCAAGAGACATAATTTGAAGGACCTCTGATTTTTACAAAAGTCTATAAATATACAAATTTACTCAACCAAAAGATACATTATTATTTAAGAAAGCAAATCATATATACATCACACACACACACACACACACACACACACACACACTGACCGTTAGATGACCAAAGTGTCACACAAGTCTTTAAGTGATTCAGAATGACAGTAGTACACAGCAAATGACACAGTGCTGGTTTGCTCCCATGGCTTTGTTTCCTGATGAGGAAGTGAGTATGTTCTCCCGAGACAGACTTGGTCTCCTGCACCTTTCCATCCCAGTGATTTTCACAGGGCCTGGGTCATAGGAAGGCCTTGTCAATTTACCTGCTATATTCCAGGTGTAACACCTGGAACTGTTTGGGTTTTTTTGTTTGTTTGTTTGTTTGTTTGTTTGTTTGTTTTTACCATATCATAAGGCCACTGCTTCTTAGAAGAAAGAAAAAAGAAGAAGAAAAAAGAGCCAAAAGTAAAAAAATAAAAATAAAAAACAAAATCTAAGTGTGAACAGAGAACGATGGAGTGACGGAACACAAAATCATTGATCAAAAGAGTGAGGTACAGGATTCTGAAAGTTTCCACTAAGGAATCTAGTGTAGGAAATCAACAAGAGATTAACAAAGTCAGGCAAAATAATCGTGATGGCATGATTTGTAAAAAGTACAGCAACTAAGAACTAAACGCCCAGGCTAATAAAAAGAAGCAGCCACAGATCAATGAGCCAGACGGGCAAGAGAAGAGAAAAGCAAGGAAAGATGCAGAAGGAAGAGCTCAGGAAAGAGCTTCACAATGGACGGCTTCCACCTCACAACTGCTTCATCATTGAAAACCAGACAAAACAAAAACAATGACAAAATGTGTTTTAAAAACCATATTTTGGGGAAATAAAATGAATTTTAGAAGATAAAATTAAATTGAGAGACAAATTAAATTGATTTTTTTAAAGCCATCATGTCACCAAGAAAAGCTACACTTACAACCTGGAGAATAGATACAGTATTATTAGGTGGTTATGGTGCTAAACTGGACCAGAGGTAAGAATTCCGTTTACACCTAAGTTTCATAAGTAAATGGAAGAACGTGGGGAGAGGGAAGAAGGCGCACTTCTCATGGCGAGGGACCACAGGCATGTCAGGGCACTGGCCACTTCTCATGGCGAGGGACCACAGGCATGTCAGGGCACTGGCCATTTCTCATGGTGAGGGACCACAGGCATGTCAGGGCACTGGCCATTTCTCATGGTGAGGGACCAGGCATGTCAGGGCACTGGTCATTTCTCATGGTGAGCAACAACAGGCATGTCAGGGCACTGGCCATTTCTCATGGTGAGGGACCAGGCATGTCAGGGCACTGGCCATTTCTCATGGTGAGGGACCACAGGCATGTCAGGGCACTGGCCATTTCTCATGGTGAAGGACCACAGGCATGTCAGGGCACTGGCCATTTCTCATGGTGAGGGACCACAGGCATGTCAGGGCACTGGCCACTTCTCATGGTGAAGGACCACAGGCATGTCAGGGCACTGGCCATTTCTCATGGTGAGGGACCACAGGCATGTCAGGGCACTGGCCACTAAGTCTCAAGGCCATGAACACTGAATGGCAGGAGATCTGTTACCTTCTGAGTGTCAGAAGCAGCCTTCCCTCCCCTCGACCTAGCATTCCCACTTATGAAGCAGGAAATACAAATGGCCCAACGCAAAAGTGAAACACTGGGGAAAGTTCCGGTTCTACGTTATCTCCCACTGCATCTTTAGAAAGGAGAAGTTAACAGTTCCACAAAATGCCCAGCTTGGAATGGAATGTTTTGCATGAACCCATTTATAGCAGGAAGGTGATTAAGCCTTACAGTATTTGCCTTATTGTTGCCCTTGCTACAGACAAAATAGCAAAGCCATGTAGCAAGGTTGGGGGAAGGAAGAGGTCATTCCACATAGAACACAGAGCCCTCAGGAACTCGGAATATTCAGCTGCCTCTGACCATTTCCTTTCCTGGCTTGAGTGTGAATTAAGAATCTCAAAGCCATCCATTCTCTGGAAATTTTTTTCAGACAAAACCAGCAGCAAAGCAGTGTAGCCAAGAGCCAAGAGCTCTGAGCCCACAGGAAGCTCAGAGGAAGGAAACCCAAGCCATTCCTGGCTCTTACCTCTAGAGAGCTCTGCACCTCCGGAGAACTCTCCAGCCCCTCTAGACAATGCTGCACTTTCTCTCTCCTTGAGTGCTACTTCTGTGAGTTGAGGCCTCTGTAGACCTAACATTTGCTTACTCAAGATGCGGCCGTAAGGATATTGTTAATATGCACTCTGGGGTTGTTGTGTGGTCTAAAATGAAGTAATCCATGGAAAGAACTCAGCAATGAGCTTAGAGAAGATCAATATTTTAAAAAGTCTGGACTCTATTCATTTAAAGTGGCGGGGAGGGAGCTTAGAATAACACTTAGTCATCACTCCCAAAAGAAATCATGACATCCTTCTACATTTGTCCAGAACAGCAGAAACTGCATCAGGTTGTCCACATATAAGCAAGATGACAACTGAGAAACCCTGGGCTCCTGACTGCAGGCCGAAGCAGAAAGGACTGGGGACCACAGGAAGAAATGACCTATAACAAGATCTCAAAATCAGCCAAAGCTGTTGAAGGTCTTTCTGAACAATAAAAAGAATTTGAAAATGTTCTACAAACTCGAATGCAATGAGATTCAGACACAGTGTTGGAGTTTGTTACGTTCTATAATTCTCAGTATCAACTCTTTCTATTCAGGGCATTTTATCAGCTCAACTAATTTCACAAGCAAACAACAACAGACACAATCCAACAAGGGGAACAGCGAAGCTAAGACACAGGCCAGAGATTCTCTTTCTATGTCTGCCTGAGTGTGTGTTCTACACCTCATCTGAACCAGCCCATACAAGGCTCTAGCTAGCCAGAGCTGCTTCCAAACTTACACTATCAAAGCGGTGTCAGAAAAGAGGTTAGGGAAAAAAAAATAAAGAACACTTTTCATCTAATTTTTACTTATTCTCATTTGCCCTTCCTCCATTAATGTTCTTACAGTTGGGGTATTCACAAGACAGTGAAATAGTGCTGGAGAGGAGGCTCAGTGGTTAAAAGCACTGGCTGCTCTTCCAAAGGACCTAGGTTCAATTCCCAGGACCCACATGATGACTTACAACCTTCTATAACTTAAATTCCAGGGAGCATGGCACCCTCTTCTGACCTCTGTGCTCATCAGGCACTAAAGTGGTGCAGAAATATACATGCAAGCCAAACATATACATAAGACAATAGGAAGAGATAAACTAAAAACATAATTATTATTCCCCACAAATAATATTAGACTGGATAATTTTGAGGGTTCTCGTGTACTAATTTACTGAATAGTAGCTTTAGTTTTTAGTAAAACAAAGTTCTTATAGTTAAGAAAAAAATTAGAAAAGTATGAATAAATGAAAAGGAATAGCACAAAAAGTACAAAGTAAAAATGTTCAGTTAACAGATAGGGCTTAAGCTGTAAAAGTAGGACTGAGAGTGATAGTACACACTTTTAATTCCAGCATTTGGGAGGCAGAGGCAGGAGGATCTCAGTGAGTTTGAGACCAGCTAGTTCTACATAGAAAACTCAAGGACAGCCAGGACTATAGAGATCCTGTCTCTAAAAATAAACAAACAAAGATATAAAATTTATATCTTGGTTTGATACTTGAATAAACTCAAATAAATTCAATATAAATTATAAAGTTTATAAAAAGAATTTCACCAAAATTTGTTTTCAAAAAGCCTTATATCTGAGTTTGAAAACATAAGTTATTCCAAAGTTGATAAATACTTGCTATTACTTTGAATATTAAACTCCTATTTGTAAGTTCACTCAGAAACACTGTGAATCAATGTTTTCAAAATTAGAAATTAAGTGGAATACTATAAAATAATATAATACTTTGTATTTGAAGACCCTTTCAAGATTTTTATATAATCTGAGTTATATGGAAAGCAAATTATTATCAAAGCCACTAAAAAACAGTAAAATAATTAATCTTGGCACTTTTATAAATTCTTTGCTGATTTTATAAATCAGTATATAACAAGAATACATTATCAAACTGCCCTCTAAGTTCCTATCTCTCTAATGTAGATTAGTGCAGCTCTGAGACTTCATCAGAGAAGTTTCTTTGTAGAGTGAAGAGCAGTAAAGGCACAATTTCACAACTGGTAAAGTACAGAAGGTAAGTGTGATTAGAGTCCTCAGCCACACCTGAGACATCTATGACACCACACCAGGACTTGGGACTGTTAGAGCCAGAGGTCAGGGAGGACCACAGGATTTGCACAAGATCAAGCCAGTCATCATTCTACTGAGGAGGCAGGGTGGGGCTCACAGGCCACCATCCCTAGTTGAAACACTATTAAGAGCTGATGGCTTCTGGGAGAGATTAGTTTTCTTTAAGGTTCTATATGGCCCCTGGTAGGTGGACCACCCTCCAGTGGATGGCCTCATATGAGAACACAGGCACCACAAGTTGGAATATAAAAATGCTGTACCAACTGGGAGAGAGTGAGGAGGTGGACGATAGATCTGAAGTAAGTTAACAGGAGAAATGCTACATGAATATGCTCAAAATACACTGTATGCATGCATAAAATTCTCAAAGGATTAATAAAATGGTATACTTTTTAAAAAGCTACACAAGCTCAAGTATAGACTCCTAATTTTTTTACTACAGTAGAAATATTATTTCACTAAACAATAGTATCTTTCTGAAAATAAAAATGTTCAATATCTAAAATACTTCAAAAATACTAAACATTATATATTCAAGTTTTTTCCTATGCTGCAATAACCTTCCATGTTGCTAATACTAATTCCTGGGAGATATTCTTTGCAATAAAGGAAAATACAGAGCTGGGAGTGCAGCTTAGCTCTACAGGCCTTGCCTGCCATGTGTGAAGCCCTAGGCTCAATCCCAAGGAAGCCAAAGGGAGAAAGGAAGGAAGAAAGGGAGGGGGGTAATGAGGGAGGGAATGAGGGATAATAGGAGGAGGGAGGGAAATAGAAAGGGGAAAAGGAAAAAAGGTATACCATCAATTATCAAGAAATTATTGTTGAAAATGTGCTAATATTTACATTTGAGGATGCAAGGCAAATTTATCCTTTCACGGAGAACTGTTTAAAAAGAAAAGGATCAAGCAGCACCTTCTCCACTCATCTTCTGTTAAATCATCTTCTACCACTATGTGGAAAAACACTGTGCCCAGATAGCATCCAACATGTTTATCTCTTTTATTCGTTCTAAAACTAGAGTCAACTGGTCTACCCGTCAGGTCCCTTTGCTTAGCTAGCTACGAGCTCAGACATACACACAGAACACAAGTCTATTGTTGGGCCAGGAGCCTGTGAGGCTTGAAGATGGACTGGTCAATATATGGCCATCTTGTAGGCTAAACTAAGGCCACTGAAGAAGTGCCAAACAGCAAACCCTTAGGATAGAACGTGGCAGCATTTTATATGAATTATATGCTGTCTACTCAAATACAAATTAAGTTTATATTTCCCCTCTAATTTTTTAATTAATTTTATTTTATGTATATGAGTATCTTGTCTGCATGTATGTATATGTACCACATGCCAGGAATGCCCCTGTAGGCCAAGAGGTCACTGGACTCCATAAAATAAGAGTTAGAGATGGTTGTGAAGCAACTGATAAGGCTGCTAGAAATGATATCAGGTCCTCTAAAAGACCAAATGCTCTTAACTACTGAGCCCTCCCCCTCCTTCAATTCCTTCCCTAATATTAAGTATACTCATTTTAAATCAGGAGCTAGCAAGCTGTTTCTGTAAAAAATGAGACAGTAAGTACTTAAGGCTTTGCTGGCCACACTGCCTCCAC